>NC_137342.1:12156437-13356437 GCF_965287045.1 Carcharhinus amblyrhynchos | reverse complement strand
TTGATTAGCTATGCTAAATTGACTCCCTGGCAATTCCTAGATTGTGTTAGGGTACAGACTGGGCAAGGCCCCCTACTCTTCCCCCACTGGGGGCTGTACTTACCAGTGCATCTCTCAGAGGGGTCTCTACACCAAGTCCCCACATGTCACAACTGTAAGCCCTGTTGACATGACATCATGTTGGTTGGGGCATCAGAGGGTCCCAGTGGTGGAAGGGGAATAATCCTAATGTGGGGGCATGATGCAGTGGGGAAGCAGGGCGCAGGAGGATTCTAACCATGCCCCCTTGTGACAAGGCCAGACTGGGATTGCACAGTGAGATCGAGCTCTGAAACAACAGTTTTAAAGTGAAGGTAGAGAGATCAAAAGGATTCCCAGTTATTATAAAGGTATGCTTTTCTTTACTCTTCTTTAGCAGTTAATCCTATTATTGACTGACTTAAAGTTTAATTTTTAATTTTAGAATTGAAGATGTGTACTATTTAATGTGTATAAATGAGTATAGGTTTTATTATTTGTTTTAGATTTGCAAAACTGTTTAAATCTGCATTATACTATTTTGCAACTTTATGTGTGGCATGCTGATAGTGTTCATATGTTTCAATTTAAGAATATGGAAAGTCAAAATGTAATTGGGGAGAAGAGAGTTTTGAACTTCTCAAACCATGATTTGGGTAGCTTATTGCATGAGTTTGAGCAAAGGAGAGTTCACATTTTGGGCTGTGGAAAATCTAAACCTCCATGTGTTTATCATTAGTAATCGCCTGCCTTGTTTATTTCATTTATAATTATCTCACACTTAATTGTTGTGTTTTGATGTTCCAATAAAGCATTTGTAGAATTTTGTAATGTTTAATGGAAAATATTTATTGACAAAAATAATCTTGTAAATACAAAACTTTGATATCATGTTAACATTTAACTGAACATCTGACTTTAGCAGCTGTACTGTGACAATTTGTTTAGTTGCCTCATCTTTTCCAAATTTCTTGCAATGAAATATATTTTTTCTTTTTAACACTGATCAGTCAAATATGTTTATACTTTACCACAAAGGCTCTGGTGTCTCTAAACGAGGAGATAAGGGAGAGATGGATGTGAGGAGTGGTAAGGAGGGGAGAAGAGGAGGTGGGGGCGAGGGGAAGGTTTGGACATATTAATTGTACATTTTACATGTGGCCCGACTTTTCTCATGATCTCTTGTGCCTATGTCGAAGCCTTAAAAGAACTTCAGTGATTTTAAGAAGCAAAGCCAAAAGCATGATGTACCAGCGGTGATGGAAGATGACTCCAGATTTTCACTGGATTCTGCAATACCCATCAGAGTGAGAGTTCATATTAGCTTCAGGAGACTTGCTTGTGCCATCTTAAGGAATATACTTTCCTGAAGTATATGAAATAACCAAGTTGCATACTTCTTACTGTTCTTTGTTCAATGAGAATCACTGAATCACAATGAGAAAATGAGAATCACGTGTTTGTCATCCCGGATTCCTCTCCCTCCCTTGCAATTAACCTTGTGTCCTCTGTTGCAGGGACAGATCTGGACCGCCCCAGGGCCTTCTGGACTCCAGGCTCCTACTGCAGCTCCCGCTCATCCTGGTCCAGACAGCTTGGACGAGTTCTCAGAGAATATGGGTGAAGGGACCTCTGAGGGTGGCGTTGTTTTGCGTCCGCTTCCACCTCATAACTCATCAGCCCAGATATTTACATGTCAGAAGGTTCAATTAGTGGTGAGGCTTCTGAGTCATTTTCTGATGAGCACGACACAGCTGATAATGTATATTGAGTGGAGGAGGGAACGTTTGAGGTCTCTGGCACATGGGGGCCTGCCGGGGGTTGTTGGGGGGGGGGGCTTAGCTGGCCCCAGGCTACATACTGGGCCTCTGAGATCACTTTTTCCTCAGCTGTTGGAGACACAGCAACAGAGCCAGGGATTGCAGGAGGGGCTGACGGCCACACTGGAGGAATCCCAAAACTTTCAGGCAGACTACCTATTGCCTGTCTTGCATGCTTCCCCAGCCAAAACTGCAAGGGTGATATCTGCAGTGGAAAGCCTGGGGCAGGGAATCCTCACCATGAGTGGCAGGCTCCAAGTAATGGCCGAATCACAGCAGGCCACAGCTGAGGGGCTGGACAGACTTCTTGCTATTGTGCGGCCCATGGTTCAAAGGCTTGAGAGCTTGCAGGAGACCCTGTTGGACAGCACTGAGACACAGCGGGCTATGACAGCAGCCCTTGAGAATGTGGCCCAGTCTCTTCCTCAATATCAACGAAATGAAGGAGATTATCAAGGACTTCAGGAAGCGTAAAGGAGAACATTCCCCTGTCTACATCAATGAGAATGAAGTAAAAAGGGTTGAGAGTTTCAAGTTTTTAGGTGTCCAGATCATCCTGGTCCCCCCATGTCGACTTTATAGTTAAGAAAGTCCACCAAAGCCTCTAGTTTCTCAGGTGATTAAGGAAATTTGGCATGTCAGCTACCACCCTCACCAACATTTACAAATGCACCAAAGAAAGCATTCTTTCCAGTTGTATCACAGCTTGGTATGTGCAAGATCACAAGGAACTACAAAAAGTTGTGAATGTAGCCCAATTCATCATGCAAACCAGCCCCCCATCCATTGACTCTGTCTACACTTCCCACTGCCTCAGCAAAGCAGCCAACATAATTAAGGACCCCATGCACCCTGGTCATTCTCTCTTCCACCTTCTTCCTTCGGGAAAAAGATACAAAAGTCGGAGGTCATGTACCAACTGACTCAAGAACAGCTTCTTCCCTGCTGCCATCAGACTTTAGAATGGACTTAACTTGCACTATTTTGATCTTTCTCTACACCCTAACTATGACTGTAATCCTACATTTTGCACTCCCACGTTTCCTTCTCTAGAAATGGTATGTTTTGTCTGTATAGCGCGCAAGAAACAAGACTTTTCAGTATATTAATACGTGTGACAATAATAAATCAAATCAAATCAGAATGGATAATCAGGGTGGAAGTGTCAATTACTAAGGGGCATAAGTTAAAGATATGAGGGGCATGGTTTAAAAGAGACATATGAGGCAATTGTTTTACACAGAGGGCAGTGGGTGCCTGGAAAACACTGCCGGAGGAGGTAGTGGAATTAGATATGATAGTGACTTTTAAGGGGCATCTTGAAAAATACATAGAATGGGAATAGAGGAATATGGTCCCTGGAAGGGTAACGGGGTTTTAATTCAGCTGGACAGCATGGTCGGTGCAGACTTGGAGGGACGAAGGGCCTGTTTCTGTGCTGTAATTTTCTTAGTTCTTTGTTGAAATTCTTGTTCAAAGAAGTAGGAGGGTCATTTCACTTGTTAGGATTCAATCCTAAGGAACAAGAAGCCTTTTGGTACCTCACTGAGCCAAGTGAGAAGTCAGTGCTTAGCTACTTGGACTGTGGGTGTTTGTGGGATATTTGACGGGAATGGACATCATGGCAAACCTGACTCCCTGCTCTGCCAACATTCACATCACTGTCAAGAAAAAGTCACCCAACACCGGCACGACCTGGATGGACAGCCACTGGGAAGGAATCATCAATGTTACCCATGATGGATCCATCCTCTGTCTAGATTGGGATCTCTGAGGACTCCGTTTGCTACTCTGCATGGGAACAATCAACTCAGCACAGACTTGGGAAAAGATTTTCCCGGAATGGATATTAAATTAAGCATTAAGCATTTTGACAGTTGCAGTGCACAACAGATGTGCCCAATTACATGCTGGGTGTGGAGCAAAACATCTGCATGCCTCATGGAACTGGGTACAGCTACACATGCAGATGAACTGTATGTATTGATTTTAACCCTCACTTTTCATTTTAATCCAAAGATTTTTTGAAGGTCTTTTGTGGAGCATAATGTTACAGAAGATGGTGGCTAGGTAGCTTGCCAACGGACCTGTCAAGTCTGTCTGGAACAACAACAGAGCATGGAGTGTGCAAAGCACTTTCAGGATCTGCAAGGGTTTGAATGCTAGAAACCTTGCTCCTTGACCTTTTTAATACTATTGAAGTTTCTCTGCCCTGTCAGCCTTGGCAGATGGTCTACCAGCAATGGCAAATGTAATAATATGTACCATGATGGGAAATTCATCTGTTTTTCTGTAAATGTGCTTTTTATTTCTTAATCATCCTCGTTCTTGGTCAGATTGCTCCTCCCCAGTCTTTGCATTTTTGAATTCAGTTGGTTTGCTAAGGTAAGGAGGGAAAATGCAATCTGGCTGGGAGCTAATCATTAACAGTATGTTCAGCTTCAGAGAAAAGACAGGTTAAGTTGCCAGAATTGTTCTTTATGCAATTATTGGTAGGGGGACTGGAACCCACAGGCACCACAATCCATCTCCTCACTCCAACACTGCAACCACCCCACTCAAAGAGTCTCCACCACCATCTCCCAACTTCAAAACAGTTATGAAGCTGAACAGCCATTAATGGGAGAATCTACAAAAGAGCAGCGGGGGAGGGGGGGGGGTGTATTCAAAAAGGGATTGGGGAGGGTGCAAGCCCAGCATGTTCTGTCTAGGGTGATAGGTAGGAATAACAAGCCCAGAGAACCATGGTTGACCAGAGTTATTCAGGATACAATGAGAAGGAAAATAAAGGCTTTTAAAAAGTACAATGGGAGCAAATCAGTGGAAATGTAGCACACCTCAAATTTGAGGAGTGAGTGCCCAGCCTGCCCACTCAATGGAAACTTTGGAGACCACATGGCACTTTAAGAATGGGTGCATTGAGGTCCAATTTCGAGGCCATTGAACTGTACTGGTGTAGATTGTGAGTAAGTCACATATAAATATCTTCCCATATCACATCCCATAAAATGCATAAAACATCTGGAGCAATACTAAATAGATCATTTTCTATTCAGTTATAGTCTTGGACACAAGGTATGACAGAAAAAAATTTGTAACTTGATCTGAAGGGAAAATTACATCCAAAATGCTTCATTTTCTTGCCAATACACACCTATCTAAAGCTGATATAATAAAAATCCAAGATTGCATCCATTCCATAGAGTATGATGCTTCACTGTAAGTCTAACCACCCTAAAAGGAGATTTCCAAGTTGTATTGTCTGTCTGTTAAAATGGGGAACTGCAAACCGGAAACATTTTAAAAAATAGACCATCAGACTATATCCCATGCATGAAGGTCAACATTTTAATCCTGAACATAGTTAAGTACAACAAGTCCCCAGAGCTGGTGGTTCAATTGGTTCATCCAATGAGTAACTGCATGGTGGATTTCAGGAATATCTCAGGTTCAATCTCCTGCCTGTATTGTTGACTTTGGGCAGAAATGGGTGATGGAAGTGTGCAGTCACTAGGTTGTGGGGGGGTTGGGAGAGGAGAAAATTCCAGCCTAATTTCCTATCCAGATGCCTAACCAGCAAAGTTGGTTGGAAATTAATTAGCATGGATGTTGGAGGAGAAGGGGTCGGGACCAGGACTAAAACCACGGTTGAACAATATACAAGCATGGAGACTCACCCAAGGCCCCAGATCACAAACATGAATCTGTATCTCTGCATAGGATCACTACGTGCAGGAAAGGAGGAGAGGGTTGTGGGTGGAAACATGTTGTGAGAAACTGAAACTGAGCGTGCTGATATTCCCACTAAGTGGCAACTGCTGAACTCAAAGAATAAAATCATATGGGCATAAAACCAATGTTCCCTGTCAGTTGGGTTTGTTTAAAAATGCCTTTTTTTTAGAACAAAATTTAGCTGGTGGTTATCATGATAATAGTTCACAGCCTTGAATTACCTATGGACATATCAAACTTTTAAGTAAGACAGATTTTTTTCACCAACTTTTACAGATGCATCATAGAAAGTTTCTTTCTGGTTGTATCACAGCTTGGTAAAGATCCTGCTCTGCCCAGGACCACAAGAAACTACAAAAGGATGTAACCCAATCCATCACACAAACCAGCCTCCTATCCATTGACTCTGTCTACACTTCCTGCTGCCTGAGAAAAGCAGCCAACATAATTAAGGACCCCACGCACCCTGGACATTCTCTCTTCCACCTTCTTTCTTTGGGAAAAAGATACAAAAGTTTGAGGTCATGCACCAACCGACTCAAGAACACCTCCTTCCCTGCTGCTGTCAAGTTGATCTTTCTCTATACTCTAGCTATGACTGTAACACTACATTCTGCACTCTCTTGTTTCCTTCTCTATGAATGGTATGCCTTGTCTGTATAGCATGCAATAAACAATACTTTTCACTGTATACTAATATATGTGACAATAGTAAGTCAAATCAAATCAAAATCAAATGCCTTATAAAAGACTTACAAGCAAAAACTAGCTGAGAATTTGAAATAGCTATTTGCTATCATTACTATGTGGATTACACTTCACCAACTTGTCCAGAGAGAACAGAATGTCGCTCCTTTTTTTTGGACAAAGACAAAGGAAGAAAAGTACTAAACTGTAATCTCCTCAAGAGATAATGGAAACTGATTACCATCTCAGCAAAAACTGTGTCCTATAAGTTATATTCCAGATTGTGAACATAATGTGAGTTGAAAGAAAGCAGTATTTGTTTAAATGACACATTTGGTATTTTTCCCCTTCCAGGAATATATAAGAAAGGGGATTAAAAGCCAACTGTAATCCTGGTTTCTATGTGCTAGTCTGGTGTTCTAGTTTGACTATGTCTGTGTATGCTGTGAAGGTCATAGTTGAAGAATATCCATTCAGTATCCCTGCACTTGCAGGTAAAACAATTTTTCTCTCTCTGCTGGAAGCAAGTCACAAATCAGCAAAGCCACAGTCAAAAAGGAAATAGCACAACTCTTTTCAGCTAACCTTTAGAACCAAGAGTCTCCAAACCAGTTGCTCAATTGCCAAAGGAATCACCCAACTTAATGACCACAACATTTCACCATGTCCTCCTTACAAACAAACCGATTCGTTTATATTTTTTAGCTCTAATTTTTGGACTCACTTCTCATTTATAATTTGTTTGTATTTTATTATTCCTTCCTTGTATTTTAGTAATTAATAAATTTATTTTTCTTTCACAAAAGAAAGCTTAGTTAAAACTCTAGTGGAACAGCACGGTAATTAGCATTGCTGCCTCACAGCGCCAGGAATTCTGGCCTCAGGTCGTCTGTGTGGAGATTGCATATTCGCCCCTTGTTTGCGTGAGTTTCCTTCGGGTGCTCTGTTTCCTCCCACAGTCCAAAGGTGTGCAGGTTAGTTTGATTGGCCATGGTAAATTGACCCTAGTATCAGGTGATTTGTAGGGTAAATATGTGGGGTTATAGGAATAGGGCCTGGATGGGATTGTGATCAGTGCAGAATCAATGGGCTGAATAGCCTCCCTCTGCACTGTAGAGATTCTATAAATTGGCTCTTTTTAAAACATAAATACATTTGGCCTGGGAGAAGATATCTGTGGAGGAAGGGATCCATTTCAAATTGACTTTGTTGTGACCAACTGAACAGGTTTCATAAAGGAAGGGGGGGGTACTTCATCCCTCCTCACCTTAGAGCATAACAATTTGGGGGTATCCTATCTAGCATCATAACAAATTGGGAGACCCCCCCCCCCCCCCCCACCCCACAGGGAGGTAACAGCCAGGCCAGGGTCATGGGTGGAAGAGGGGACTCACAATGTTGAAATGGCGGCGTGGGCTCGTTGGGCCTGTTTCCCACGCTGTGTTGTTCTTTGTATCTCTTTGAGTGGTAGAACAGAAAATAATGGGTTGAAATTTGTCAGCAAGATAGCTCCAAGTGTGGAGCTTAGATTTCCTTTGTGGTAAATTGAAATGTGACAGAAGAAATCTGGTGATGAATGATTGCAACAGGAGGGCAGCAACGGCTGCTGAGAATACATATTGTTAAAACCGGGACCGGTTTTGCTCAGTTCACCAGGCAGCTGGTTCATGGTGCAGAGGGAGACCGTCAGCATGGGTTCAATTCCCGTATTGGCTGAAGTTATTCATGAAGGTCCCACCTTCCCAACCTTGCCCCTCATCTGAGGTGCAGTGATCCTCAGATTAAATCACCACCGGTCAGCTCTCCCTCACAAAGTGGAAAACAGCTTATGGTCACCAGGACTATGCCACCTTTACCGTGACCTGCACCATGCGTATCATCAGTTGGATAGGATAGTCCAGCCTTACCAGCTATGGGGCCAGAAATTCCTGCTCAAACTCAATCCTTTGCAGGTCTGTCAAATTGTCCGTCCCACAGCAGGCAGGACTGGAAAATTTCGGCTGACGTGTCTGCCCAGAAATGTCAGGAAAATGATATCCATAGCAATATAAGCATTAAAAAATTGCATTTATGCAGCACCTTTCACAAACACTGGATATCTCAAGAATTTTCCAATCAATGAAATGAATTCACCAATGTGAGGTAGCAAATGTAGCAGCCAATTAGCACACAGCAAGCCCCCAAGTGATTATGTGATAAAGACTAGGAGCATAATTCTCCGGCCACGCTGGTCTAAAAGCTAGAAATTCATGCCCAACCGTCAATGGCATCTCACATACTCTGCAACCCGCTGACTAAAATTCCAGTGGTGGGCGGAGGGGAGAATTCTAGCCTAGATCATTTGTTATCGTGCAATGTGGGTCGAGAGATAATTATTGGTTAAGGACTCTCGCGATGACTTCCCTGCTTTATTTTGAAATAGTGCCAAGGAACCCCCATCAGGGCAGACAGGGTTCAATGAGTCATTGAAGGATGGTAGCTCTGAAAGTGTAGCCCTCCCTCAGTAGCTCGCTGGTGTGCTAGCCTTGCCCTTTGTCCTGGAAAGCACAATCTTCTGACTCAGAGGTGAGAATGCTGCCATGTGAGTCATGGTAACTCCCTGAGTGGTGAACCAAAGTGCTGGATATGTGCTAAGATCCTGAGTAGGAATGAAAGCCACGAGCTTCCGAACCAGAATCTAGGCAGCTGGTAACCAAGCCAAGTTGACACCTAATCCCGGGGCCAGAAGCATCTGGGTATACATTTCAGAAAACGGGTTATGGCCTGAAGTGATTTCATGTCTGTAACCTCTTAGTTTATGCCATTATCTGAACTTCCAAATGAAAAGCTGCTGTGCAATCAGTGCCTGCTTCCAACATTCGATATAATAACCCGTTCACTCTGAGGAAATCAAGGCTCTGTTAGCATTTAAACAAGAACAGATTTTAATGCGCAGCTTCATTTATTAAGCACTTAAATAGCATCATGTTGGAAAAGTTGACTGTTTCTGCTTAACTACACGTGCAGGATTCAATGCTGGAAGCTACAGTCAAAAAGCAGGTTGGTCAGGGTACAGTGGTGGTGACAAAGGGGCTCGGGGCTCGACCCAAAAGCAGGGGCCGAATCCCCTTCAACCATCAGCTGAACCCCATGCATATTGACAACAGCAACCCCCAAGAGCAGCCAGCCAGTCTGAGGGTTATTTCCGGTAGCGGAGGCCACTGCTAACGTTGCATGTAGGAGGACACAGCAATGGCCGTGTGCCCTCACAACCGAGTAAGTGAGATTTGAGGGCAGGGGTGGCCAGTCAGGCAGATCCTGGTGAGGGCAAGCAGTTGGCGAGGGGAGGTGGCACCTTTACTATGGGGGTGGCCGTTGTCTACGTGGGCTAAAGAATGCTCAAAAAGGGGTCCCCTCCTTCCTCCTGCAGTGCCTACCAAAAGGCTACCAGAGCTTACCTAGTCCTCTTTCCATACAGCGGAAGGCCAATGCTGCTACTCCCTGCTCTTGTTGAAATGCCAGTGGGAGGTGGGAAGAGGCCCTAATTAACTGTCAATTGGGCTCGGAGTAAGAGGGCCACTTGTACCCTTTTGTCCTGTTGGCAAGAATGCATGGTGGGTAGGAAAATGACAAGTACCCACTCACCACCTCCCTTTACCACCTTGTCAGCCTCCCTGCCCCCAGCCCATCCCCAGAGGCTGATGAAATCCGGGCCGATTTTCCTGTTTTCAGAGTCATCGACAAGCGTTTTAGAATTTCAAAAGCCCAGGATCATGTTTTTTTTAATTGTTCCGCCCTATAATTTCTAAATAGCCAGAATACATTAAAAAATAAATCAGGCTGGCATGCCATGATTGATTTAAGGTGCTGCTAAGTAGGTGCTCAATTAGATTTTCAACCAACCCCTCAGCACAACAACAAATATCAACAAAGTAATCAAGCTGCTTCTTGTTAAAGTTGGATCTGGTTTATTCAAAATGGTCTTGCCCCAGCCTACCTCTGCAACTTCTTCCAGCCCACCAATCCTTTGCGATCTCTGGATTCCTGCACCTCTGACCTCGCGTATCCCTCAGTTTATTTTCTCCACTGTTGCCAGCAGTCTCCTCTGCCAAGTAGGCCTTAAGATGTAGGACAAATTCTCCCCAGCCCCACCAGTAGGATGGTTGACATGGGGGGGGGGAGTGGTTTGTACAATATGGATGGGGCGCAGCCTCAGAGTAAAACAACGACCTATTAGAACTGAGGTGAGGAAGAATTTTTCAGTAATACGGCAGTCTATCGAATTTATTGCTTCAGAAGGCTGTGGAGGTCAAGTCACTGAGTGTATTTATAACAGAAATAGACAGGTTCTTGTTTGGTAATGGGATCAAAGGGTGGCACAGTGGTACAGCGGTTTGCACTGCTGCCTCACAGCACCGAGGACCTATGTTCAATTCCAGCCTTGGGTCACTGTCTGCATGGAGCTTGTACATCTTTTGGTCCCTGGAAGAGTAGGGGGTTTTAGTTCAGTCGGGCAGCATGGTCAGTGCTGCTTTGGAGGGCTGAAGGGCCTGTTTCTGTAATTTTCTTTCTTCTTTGTTTCAGGGAAAGAGCAGGAGAATGGGGTTGAAAAACTTATCAGCCATGATTGGATAGCAGAGCAAACTTGATGGACTGAGTGGCCTAATTCTGCTCCTATATCTTACAGTCTTATAGTCTAGTCCCAGAAACTGGTTACACACTGGTGTGAATTTACAGTGGGATTTTCATATGGGTTCATCAGAGGATGGCATGTATCTCATTCACATCCTGTTAAAGGATGCAGATGAAAGCTCAACCTGACCCCCCCAAACCCCCCCTCAAACCCCCCCCAAATTCTCCAACCTCCCCAGCCCCGTGTCCCCAAACTGCCCTCCTCCCCCGAGTGTGCAGATTCTCTACAATGCCAGCAGGAAAACAAGCCAACATGAAATACATCTGAAAGAACATGGCATGCAGATGTCAGACTCGTCTGAACAATGTTTGGGAGCTGCCTCCACTGTTGGGGATGGAGGCAGCTCCCAATCCTGGACCCTGGAACACCGCAGCAGTGGGTCGGGGGATGCACCTGTCAGTGGACCTTCCAGATTAGGTGTGCTGGAGGAAGCCCATCTTCCAGCCTCGGAATGTTCCTGGAGGTCTATCTTCATTTTCAGGCAGTCCACCTTCTTCGCTAGTGCTGATGGGAAGCCACTTTTCACGATGGTAACCAAACACAATGGTGAACGACACACCATCCAGGCCTGCCCCACCACTGAGTACAGTGTGGAACACCCGAGTGAGTAATTAATGATGTCAGGGGATTTGACGTGTTTTCCCGTAAGCCTCTGTAGTGGAAAACATTCCAAGTTCCCACCTCCACCATGGGATTTAATCTCAGAACGGGTAGGAATTCCACCAGTAGAATTTATTCATCAAATGATCATATCTCTGCACCTCTCCTTCCTCCTTCACAACTGCGAGTTTTTTTCCGAATTTAAAGATGCAACAGAAAGTTAAATTGCTACACTTCCGTATTAAAGTCGGTTTTGCGTTCACTCTGAAAAACCATTAGAGCCTCATACGCAGCCAGTGCATGCTGGATAATCCCGGGCCTGTGATTTATCCATCCGTTCTATCCACTAAATTACAGAGAGCAGGCTATCTGTCATCAGTTAGCAAAAATATGCAGCACCTGTATGCAAAGTATTTCTGGTGACACTGGGTCTGGCAGAATTGTATCTGCTGTCATGCTAAAAAAAAAGCAAGCTACTTGCATTTATATAATGTATTCAATGATCTCAAAGTGCTTTACAGCTAATGAGGTTCTTTTGAAGCATAGTCACTGTAGTATTCCAGGAAACACAACATAGAACGAATTCCCAAGACAGTGACGCGATAGTTTATGTTTCTGATGTTGCTTGGGAAGAGTCATAATAAACTCAAAGTGTTCACTCTGTTTCTGTTTCTCACAGAAGCTCTGATGTGGGTATGCCGGCGTTGGACTGGCGTAAACACAGTAAAAAGTCTGACAACACCAGGTTTTAGTCCAACCTATTTATTTGATAATATACTCACAAGCTTTCGAGGGACACCCTCTTCGTCTCCATTCACTTGACGAAGAGGGTGTCCCTCGAAAGCTTGTGAGTATATTATCAAATAAATAGGTTGGACTAAAACCTGGAGTTGTCAGACTTTTTACTGTACTCACAGAAGCTGCCAGACCTACTGAGTTTATCAAGCATTTTCTGTTTTTATTTTTTGCATTATATTAGGGATAACTCCCCTGCTTTACTTCAAAATTATGCCATGGGTTCTTTTGCATCCACTATAAGAAGGCAGAGGGTGCCTCTGTTTAACACCTCGACCAAGGAACTGCACCATTTACAGCACAGCACTCCCTCAGCGCAGAAACTGGAGTGTTAGCCTTGACTTTTGTCCCAAAGTTCAGGAGTGGGACTTGAACCCAGAACCTTGTGACTTAGAGATGTAAGTGCGACCCACTGAGATATAGAAACATAGAAAATAGGAGCAGGAGACCATTTGACCCTTTAAGTCTGTTGCACCATTCGTTATGATCATGGCTGATTATCTAACTCAGTAACCTGATCCCACCTTCCCCCTACATCCTTTGAATCCTTTAGTCTAAACTCTTCCTTGAAAATACAACTGCCAGCACCACACAGTTAAATTTCTGTGCACCCTTTAGCCTCAGCCCCTCGTACTTTGATGTATATTTAACCAGAAATCCAGTCTAATAGGTTAAAACAATGCAGGATGAAAGCGATGGTCTGAATCTATACCTTGTCTGTAAGATGCTGGTTAGGTGCATTGGCCACTCTAAATTCTCCCTCAGTGTATCCGAACAGGTGCCGGCTTGTGGCAACCAGGAGATTATTACAGTAACTTCATTGTAGTGTTAATGTAAGCCTACTTGTGACACTAATAAATAAAATAAACTTCTATGATGGTGTGGGAGGTAGGGTTGGGGGCAAAAACCAGACCCTAATCTGAACCTCTAAAAATTAAATAAACTTTTCAGTTAATCAGAAGTAAAATGGTTCAGAAAGACAAATATAACATCGTGACTCCCAGAACTATCTGTTTACACTGATGAATAAAGTGGCGAAGGCTTGTGCGAAGAATCAATATGCCTGGTTGTTGCTTTGTCTTTAGCTCTTATTTTAAATTAAGTGTAAATTTAATTGTTCATGACAGGTATAAATTCAAGTTCAAGTTTATTTTTCGTCACAAGTAGGCTTACTTACACTGCAATGAAGTTACTGTGAAAATCCTCTGGTCAGCACACTCCTGCATCAGTTCGGTTACACTGTTCGGAGAATTTAGCATGGCCAATGTGCCTAACCAGCATACCTTTGGGCTGTGGAATTAACTGAAGCAGCCAGAGGAAAACCATGCAGGCACAGGGAGAACATGTAAACCCTACACAGACCGCGACCCAAGTCAGGAATCGAACACAGGTCCCTGCTGCTGTGAGATAGCAGTGCGAACCACTGTGCCACCGATTGCACAATATGAATCCAGCACCTTGAGATTTGTTACAAAATTTACAGCTCCAAAGTATTCAAGATATTAGAGCACTGCCTATCGTAATCATAGACTCACAGGCTGGAATTTTACCGCCATGCCTGCCCTTCAAACAGGGTGGGTGCAGCTCACAGAACGGACATTCTCCATTGGCCTCGGGCGAGATTTTGGGAGCCTTGCCTGAGCGAGATCATAAAATACCAGCCAAAGACTCCCTCCAGCGCCGAAAGAAGCCATTCAGCCCATGAAGCCTGCGCTGACAACAATCCCACTCAGGTCCTATCCACATAACCCCACAAATTTGCCCCTAGTCCCCCGACACCTTACAGGCAATTTAGGTTGGCCAATAAACCTAAACTCTTTGGACTGTGGGAGGAAACCGGAGCATCCGGAAGAACTCACAGACACAGGGAGAACACGCAGACCCCACACAGTCACCCGAGGCCAGAATTGAACCCGATCCCTAGTGCTGTGAGGCAGCAGTGCTAACCATTGTGCTGCCCCTAATACATCAACAAGATTTGTGGCTTTCTCGTTGTGCAGTTTGTCTGGCAATTGGCTAAAGGCTGTTTTGTATTAGTGAATTAAATTCAAGGGAAACATGCCGGCATAGTTGTAAAGTGTGCAGATAAGAAACTGCTTCCAAGGGTAACCAGGCATTTATAACATGGTTAATGAAGTTGTGCATTAGCCAGCACTAATGTGCCCCATGGGAGCCTGACAAAATAGCATTAAGAAACACTTGACATTGACCTAATAATAGGCACATTTTCTGCACAGTTTCCATCATGTGTGCAGGTACAAGAGAGACATGGGTCCTTCTTGTGAAAACAAGATAGCAAAAGCACTAAGTAAATCTTACAGGGATAATTGGAACTACCTCTTACCAGTGAAGGAAAAAAACATTGATTCATTAGATAGAGTAGGGATGGATGTACTGATCATCTATCATTATAACCGTGAAAATACTTTTCGCCTTGGGCATTCACCTCTGATTTCTTCTTTATCATAATTAAGATCAAAAAATTCAGGGTCATAACGAGCCACAGTTTTGACATCATCCTGAAAGGCGATTTCTTGGCACAAGTTGACATTGCTTCAAACACAAAGCTCTCTAAATGGTGGCTCTGAATCTCACCCCTGACGGCAAGGCTAGATGACAAATAAAGGCCAGGAAATCAGCGCGCTCTCATTAGTGCCACTCAAGAATGCCACTTGGGAAAACATCATGGTCAGAATTTTAAGTTTCCACCCCCTTGGAAGCAGTTTCTTATCTGCACACTTAACAACTATGCCAGGCAGCACCTCTTAAAGGAAGGCAGCCTTGCCCAAGTTGAACCCATTAAATGGCCACTTAATGGTAATTTAAGGGCTTTTCTCACTCAACCACAATTTTTATGCTGGTGGATAGACGAAAGCTCAGTTGGGGCGGGGGGAGGGCTGAGATGCATAAATAAAGATAGCTGGATCTCAGTAGATAGAGAGGGGTACCTCAATCAGGATCCCCTCTCCTGGATGGGGGTACCCTCCATTTAAGGGCCAGTGACTCTATCCTCCCTAAGCCCCCAGCCTATCCCTAAAGTCTCAATCAGCCACTTCGCAATCACCCACCACTCGCCACCCCCACATTCCCTACCCTCCCTACCCTGGAATCCCTCCCATTGCCACCGGTGGCACGGTGGCACAGTGGTTAGCACTGCTGCCTCGCAGCTCCAAAGACCCAGGTTTGATTCCCGGCTTGGGTCACTATCTGTGCAGAGTGACTTGTGACACTAATAAATAAACTTTAAACTTACCTTGCCCTCTGGGTCCCAGGACTTAGTGCCAGGCAACCCCCTGTAATGCCTCTTCTGGCCACAGCAGCACTGTGCCTGGAGGGGCTGGAGAGTTGTCAGCCATTCCGATTGGCCTGCAACTCTCCAAGGCGGGTATTTCTCCCACGTGAGGTTGGAAGTCCCACCGTATGCAAATCAATGTGTGTTAGGGCATAATATGGCACATGAAAATTCAGATCCATGTTTTCTTGCTATGTCAGGTAATTATAGTTAGACCCAAACAAATAGAAAACAACAAATGCCAGTCGATCTGTCATGATTATTATTTGATGAGCATGCTAGGCCTTGTGTCTTATTAAGAGGGACTGTAGCCTTGCATGAGTATTTACCTAAAACACATCAGGGGCCACCGAATAGACACGTCTGTGCAGACACATCTGGGATAGCATGGTGGCACAGTGGTTAGCAGGGCTGCCTCATAGTGCCAGAGACACAGGTTCAATTAGAAGCTTGGGCCACTGTCTGTGCACAGTCTGCAAGTTCTCCCTGTGTCTGCATGGGTTTCCTCTGGGTGCTCTGGTTTTCTCCCATAGTCTGAAAGACATGCTGGTTAGGTGTATTGGCCATACTAAACTCTCCCTCAGTGTCCCTGAACAGGCACTGGAGTGTGGCAACTAGAGGATTTTCACAGTAACTTCATTGCAGTGTTAATGTATGCCTTACTTGTGACACTAATAAATAAAATAAACTGTTTTGTGTGAAGCTTATCAACTATACAATCTCTTGCACATGAATACAATGTCACAAATACATCATAATGAACATCACTTATTCTTCTTTATATTTTATTAGTCCAATACACTACAACTATGAAAGCATATTCCCTCTCTTTACCTGACTCTTTTTTGCGCTGCTTTATCCCTTACAGTCTTTCTCCCTCTGCTTCATGTTCTCTCTTCAACATTGCTTTCTCTAACTCATTTTGCTTCTCACTCTCTGTCCTGTCTTGCTTCAAAAATATCTTTTCCTCCTTGCTCTTGTCTGGTATGTGGATTATTAGTGGCTGCCTTCCCATTTCCAATCTCCCCCGACCCCTCATCCATCGTGCAAACCAGCTTCCGATCCATTGACTCTGTCTACATTACTGCTGCATCGGAAAAGCAGCCAGCATAATTAAGGACCTAGGCACCCCGGACATTCTCTCTTCCACCTTCTTCCATCGGGAAAAAGTTACAAAGTCTGAGGCCTCAAGAGCAGCTTCTTCCCTGCTGCTGTCAGGCTTTTGAATGGATTTACCTTGCATTAAGTTGAACTTTCTCTACACCATAGCTATGACTGTAACACTACGTTCCGCACTTTCTCGCTTCCTTCTCTATGAACGGTGTGCTTTGTCTGTATAGTGCACAATAAACAATTCTTTTCACTGTACACTAATACACGTGACAATAATAAATCAAATCAGGGGCCACTGCCTCACAGGAAGTCAATAGTTAGCAACCACTGGCAGTGAATCAGTTTAATGAAACTTTCCCCACTTAGGACTTGTCTGCAGAACAATAGACATGTGGGCAATCTAGAGGTTAATTCTGACTTGCACAAAAAGACGTGCTGGTGAGAAGAGTAGATAAAATTGATGCTGGATACATTGCTGGAGGCAAACATGAGTGAAAGCAGATGGGCAGCTTGTCTTTCCTGTACTATCATTGAAGTGTTGGGAAATGACTTGAAGATAAAATATTGAATTTGTGAGACATTACTTAATCCCTAACCTTGAACGTGAGCTTAAATAAAAATATAGACATTAGGAGAACATTTCACAAGACAGTTGCAATAAGTCTTCCAAGGCAGACGTCCCTTCATTTACAATCCCAACAGCAGTATACAAAGTGTTAGCAGTCTACCTTCAGTGATGCCAGATGAACTGACACTCCCGGTTAAATATAAGGCAAAAACTCCCTGATTGGCTCACCAATTGGGTGCTTAATCAGGTAGTTCATAGTCCAATAGCCCAATCCCATTGGCCTGATTGAAGTCATTACAGAAGTCCAATTAAGATTCCACAAGTAGCCTCTTGAAAATGACTCCTCAAGTGGTTATGTGATCACTCAGTTCACTGGTATGTACCATTAGGAAGGCAGATTTGCTGATATGAATAAAGGGACATCATGTATTCCTTCCATTTGTTGGTTGAAGGGTATTATTTTTCTCCAGTGCATTGGCAAAACAACTCAAGATAGAAAGAATTACAAAGCATGAAATATTACAACTGCACTGTCACATTGAACAATCAGGAAGAAGACAAAAAAGCTAAGTGAAAGAATGATTGTATAAATTGATAAAACTAACACAAGGCTAAATACAATAGGAGAATAAGGATTTGGGTGGCATGGTGGCACAGTGGTTAGCACTGCTGCCTCACATGCAGGAACCCAGGTTGAATTTCAGCCTTGGGTCACTGTCTGAGTGGTGTTTGCACATTCGTCCCTGAGTTTATGTGGGTTTCCCCCACATGCTCCAGTTTCCTCCCATGGTCCAAAGATGTGCAGGTTAGGTGTTAACATGGATTTCCTCCAGGAGCTGTGGTTTTCTCTCATAGTTCAAAGATGTGTGGTTTAGGCTGTTTGGTCATGCTAAATTGCCCCTTGTGTCAGGGAAAATACAAAGGATTATGGGGTTAGGGCCTGGGTGGGATTGTTGTTGGTACAGGCTTAATGGACCAAATGGCCTCTTTCTGAACTGTAGTACTTCTGTGATTCTATGATTTGCATCGCTGTTATAAAAGAGATTTTTTTTCAGACAGAACTTGAAACAACTCTGATGTAACAGTATCCAAGTCCTTACTGGACTTGCCCAACATTGTTTTGTTGGCTCTGTCAGTGGAGCGGCTAACACCTTTATGTGAAAGACTAAAATAGTGCAGAGAGGAATGTTAGATAAATGTGCTAAGCATCTGGATAGTTAAAACCACAAAGTACCTTCAAGACCACAGAAAAAATATTGGATACATGGTATTGATTGAGAGAGAATCTTGAAACTAGTGAAAGGACGCTTATTATTTCACATGCGCTTTCTGAATGATTTGACAAGATTATAGCATTTACAGCTCATCTATTATCCATTATTTTGTTACAACACACTAGAGCTCATTGTGTTGCAATCTAAGAGTCTTTTAGCACTAGAAAATTCCCAATCAGCCTTGGAAAGAATGCTATGCAGTTATATCACCCAGAGGGCTGTTAGAACATAACATGTTTTACCGCAAGTAGGTGTCAAGGTAGAGGATATCTGCTAATTTTGCCAGTTAAGTTTTAGGTGCCAAATATTGGCCACTAATGGAATTCATTGGGAATTCAGATGCGTGCTCCCCATCGCTTTCACTACATTCATTTAAATGGATGTAAAATCATATGATCATTCATCTGTATGATCATATCTGTGATCATATGAATGATCACACACTCTAGATGAAGTTCTCAGGCAGGATTTTGAGTTTATTTTGCAAGGCGCCACTTTAGGCAAAATTGAATCAATGTTTGAAAAGGAAGATTTCAAATGGATGCCGAGGCAAGGCAACAGGATTAGAATAAAATGCATCACTTAAAACATAGCACTGTCGTAGGCAGTTAGCGTGGATTGAAAACTGGCTGTCACAAAGAAAACAGAGTTGGAGTAAAAGGGTCCTTCTCCGAGTGGAAAGATGTTATTGGTGGAGTCCCGCAGGGATCAGTTCTCTGCCCGCAATTGTTCACTATTTACATAATGACCTGGAGGAAGAAAGAGAATGTAAGGTCTCTAAATTTGCCAAAGATACAAAGGTAGGTGGAAGGGCAGGTTGTGATGAGGACCCTGTGATTCTGTAATGTGATATCGACAGATTGGGTGACTAGGCGAAAACCTAGCAAATGTGGTTCAATTTGGGAAAGTGTGAGGTCATACACTTTGGTAGGAGAAATCAAAAGGCAGATTAGTATCTAAATGGAGAGAGAAATTGCAGGTGAGTGAAGTGCAGAGGGAGCTAGGTGTTCTAGTGCATGAATCGCAAAAATCTAGCAAGCAGGCCAGTGCTGGATTTAGACTTGGTGAGGCCCTAAAGCTTGGAGGCCCCTTGTTAAAAAGTTACACCAAAAGGTCTCACAAAGGTGTGTACCAAAACAGGACCTTGGGTCGCCACAAAAAAATAGAAAACATAATTATGCTTTTTAATTATTTGATAGCAAAGTATTTATTTTGGACTTTGCTGATCACCTTGGGTTTGTGGATCCTTGTCTGTTTCTGGAGCAAAGTAACTGTCAGCGTTTGGTAATTTTTTTGAGTTGCTCTTCAAGCTGGTGTTTTCTTTTACTTTTCTGGTATCCGCTCTTAAATGTTCTCTTCATTGTAAACCTTCTGAAAGTTTACAATGAGGCCCCTGCGGATTGTGAGGCCCTAATCTGTAGCTTGTTTAGCTTATGCCTAAATCCAGCACTGAAGCAGGCCCAACAAGTAGTTTGGAAGCAAACAGCATTTGGGCCTTTATTGCAAATGGGTTGAAGTTTAAAAACAATGAGGTTTGTAGAGGGTGTTGGTGAGGCCTCACCTGGAATACTACATACAGGTTTGGTAAATTGGAGGACATTCAGATACAATAGGGATATGTGGGGGGATAGGGTTATTGTTAGACTGATGTTTGGAAGATCAGGAGCAAACATTCCTCTGGACTGAAAGTGAGCTGTGCCATTGGAATACAATACCACTTCATAAGGTGATTCCTAAAGAGCAGTGTCACTTCAGAATACAAAAGTCACAGACACTGCACATTATCTTCAGACTTCTTTATAAATGATTATCTTGCCAAGAAGCAGCAGATTAATGTACAGTTTCCTATTTTCTCCAGTGAATTAACCCTCCCTAAGCAATTACTGTTAAAGGCCCTTGGCATGCCTGAACAACAACAGCCTGGTACAAGCTACTGTAACATCATGCTGAGGATATGTTTCTGATAAGAAGACAACCATTGGGAAATCTTTATCTACTTTATATTTCTAATAAAAAAGCCTAAGGGAATATCCTTCAAAACCCTATCACTCCATGTTACGTCAAAAAGTCTGAGGTCACGTACCAACTGACTCAAGAACAGCTTCTTCCCTGCTGCCATCAGGCTTTTGAATGGACCTATCATACATTAAGTTGATCTTTTCTCTATATCTTAGCTATGACTGTAACATTATAGTCTGCACCCTCTTCTTCTCCCCCATGTATTCGATGAACAGTATATTTTTTCAGTAAAGTGTGCAAGAAACAATGCTTTTCAGTGTACCCCAATACATGTGACAATAATAAATCAAATCACATCAAAAAAGTTTTGCAAAATTACAAGGGACTACTTAAATGTAACACATTTTCTTCATTCTCAATTTTAGGGTGAACTTTCTGATGGAGTGACTAAACCATGGGCCATTTAACATTCAATGATAGTTTGTTGAGTGGGCCTCTCAGAATTTCCTGTGATTAACTCTAACCACCACTTCCTCATGGAACTTTCCAAGCTTTTCTTAATGATTAAGTGGCTGTTGGAGAAAAAAAACCCACAAACGTTGCCTTTCTAAAGATTGCAGTACACAAAATATATTTTTCAGCCTTATCATTAACTAAATCAGAGAATCACTGCAGTGCAAAAGGAGGCCATTCAGCCCATCAAGTCTGCACCAACTCAGTATCTTACCCAGGCCCACAATCCCTTACCCTGCCCATCATATCCCCGTAACCCTGTGCATTTACCATGGCTAATCTATTTCACACACACATCTTTGGACAGTAAGGGGTAACTTATCATGGCCTATCCTCCTCACCGGCACATTTTTGGACTCTGGGAGGAAACTGGAGCACCCAGAGGAAATTCCGCAGATATGGTGAGAATGTGTACACTCCACATAGATAATCACCCAAGGCCAGAATCGAACCCTGGGTCCCTGGAGCTGCGAGGCAGCAGTGCGAGACACTGTGCCAACCTGCCACTGCAAATGTAGCAAAAATAATGATCAGCAAATGCCCAGAGGGAAGATGTGATGAATATGGACATGCAGTGAATCTGAACCCACTATTTAATAGCCTTGAATGAATTCACCATGAATTCTCCAACAGTAGGAATCGGGGTTTGCTGAAAGAGTGCAAATCTCAGCTTTCTGGAGCCATTCTGCACAAAGTGGATCCTTCAGACAATAACTGAACTCTGTAACACATGATCACATTCAAATCACATGAATTGGGCAATTAAGCTAGCCAGTAATAAATTGGTATCGTTTTGGTTCACCACTGACTCAGGCTGTGGCCTGGGAAAGGCTCTGAACATCTGTATTCTTTAAGAGGTTTCTTACTGCGGTATTGGTTTGCTGTGAGCGATTGGAGTATTTTCCAAGATCCAATATGGACCAACCCTCTTACGCATTTCAACTTATTTTTGGTTGCACATTGGTTTTGCAAAAATGACTAATCTGTACCTCCATATAACATAGACGGTATCATTCTTAGTTGGTAGCCTGGCAGTAACTCAGTGTGCTGGTTATTTGGAATCTTTACAAAATATGCTGGAGTAAACAAGCTATCCATAGCCTTCAGATGACTCCAACTTTAATGTAATGACCTCAATGAGGACTCAATGGGCTGAAAGGTCTCCTTTTACACTGTAAGGGTTCTAGGATTCGAGGAAGATGCACTTCAGGAATTCAGGGCAACGCATCCCAATGGTACTGCCCCCACTTCCCTCAATATTGATGCCATTATCCCACAAACCAATACCCACTTCTCTCATACCAGTCTTTGAACCACATATTCAACTCTTGAATTTTACATTCTTTTTGCCAATTTGCATGTGGCTCAGGTAATAATCTAGAGAGTTGAACCTTGGAGGTTTTGTTCTTTAATTTTGTGCTTAACTCCTCAAACAGTCTATACAGAACCTCTGAATCCTCCCAACCCAGAGTAGATATCCCAAACCTTGGCACTGGGCAGGTAATGCAGCATTCGAGACTCTCAATTCTGGCTACAGAGAACAGTGCCTATTCCTCTCACTCTATTATCCCCAATCATGACTACATTTGTCTCTTTGTCTGCTACTTGAAAACCTTCCTAAACTATGGTGCCGTGGTCATCCTTTCTATGTTTGCTCATCCTCTCTCATGTATAAAGAGCGCAAGAATCTTGCAGCTGTTGGATAAGAACAAGGGCTGAGGTTCCTTCAGTGCGATCCCTTGGATCCCTCTACCTGCCTCACTCACAGTCACACCTTCCTGTCTGTGACCACTGGCTGAAATCATGGTAGTTAATCTAAAAAGTGTGACTGCCTCCTGAAACTCAGCAGCCAGATACCTCTCCTCCTCCCTGACGTATAGCAGTGTCTGAGGCTCAGACTCCAGCTCATCAACTCTGAGCCTCAGTTCCTTGAGTAACCAACATTTTCTCCAGATGTGGTCAAGAGAAACTACAATGAAGGTCCACCACCTCCCATATTATGCAGGTAATTTTGTTTAATAAAACATTTTCAACTGGTGGAGGGTGTGGGTAAGCACAATGGTGGTCCCTTCTGTGCCCCCTCATCTTCAGACATGCTCTGGGGTTTCAGAGAGCTGCTGGGCTGGGTAGCTGCCCATGGTCTGTTGGTACTTGCAAAATACAAAAGCTAATGCAGAATTAATTGCATCAGGTCACGCACCAACTGACTCAAGAACAGCTTCTTCGTTGCTGCCATCAGGCTTTTGAATGGACCCACCGTGTATTAAGTTGCCCTTTCTCTGCAACCTAAATATGTCTATAACACTATATTCTGCACTCTCCTCTTTCCTTCTCTATGAATGGTGTGCTTTGTCTGTAGGGCAAGAAATAATACTTTTCACTGTATAACTAATACATGTGACAATAAATCAAATCAAATTCACTTAGTGTGAATTGCAGGATTGGGTGAAGTAATAGAGCTGAGATCCATTGTCCAGGCTAGGATTTTGAAGAGACCAGCCTCTGCATTGCCACAGGAGTGATTCCTGTGCTTGCCATCAATCTCTGCAGCAGCCTTCCCTTTCCCTCTCTGGGCTCGTTTGCACTCATTGTGTGCAAATTTGGCCTACATGGAGACAAAAGAAAGCGATATGATCGGAGGGAATGGGGCAGAGATCGGGTGAAATATGTGTCCCCTGTGTGTGATAAGCCTTATCCAGAAGGGACAGAGGATGGAGTGTGTGCAGCTAGACAGATGAGACGGTCGTGTTGTGAAAGACATGTTGAGAGAGTGTTGATGTGTGTGAGATTGATGAACAGAGTAGCTGCAATGATGCCCTTGCTGAGGGTGATAGTGGAGGGGGTAGAGAGAGGACTTACTCTGGCAGAGTGGATGAGATCATTCTTCTGCTTCCTGCATTGTGCAGCATTTTGTTGGGAGTGCCAGCCACGCTGACCTCCTGGGCAGCCGCCACTCATTCTGGAGAAGTGAGGTTGCTGTCACTGAACTGTCCCTAGGGTAGAGGACATACCAGTGGTCCCAGACTGTCCGGATAAGGACCTGAATGTTGAAGTTGCTGCAGTTTTCTCTCTGGGTTTGCAGTCCTGCACACTCTGGTGAAGCCAGGTGAGCTGGAGAGAGTGATATGAGTGGACTGGAGCAGTAATCAAATATGGTGCCGGAACCTTTGAACGTATCAGCTAATCCAGGCAGATGAATCAGTTGCCAGCTTGCCAGGTGATTGAGAGTGGAACTCAGCTGTGTATAATTAAGGAGCTTCCAAAGTGCGGAGTCTGGCATGGGATCCTGCCATTCTGGCCACTGGAGCTGCCTGCCACCACATTGAGTCTCAGAACTGTGCCCTCAATTACTGTCTAGGGTTCTAGATGACTAAGCATTTAGTTAGATGTTACATTTATAATGTTTCTATTCTTAGAGATAATGAAAATCCCAAGCAAATTCATGGCAATTAATACAGACCTGTCACTTTTAGTAAAGAGTTGCTACAGAGACATGAATCAAATAGCCTGAACCCGGAGGTGCAGCCATGGCATTGAAAAAGAGTCTTGCAGCATTTCCATAATCACTGAAACTTGTCCATGGGTGAAGGCGTCTTCTGGCCAGGCTGAATCCTCATCATTTCCTCATTATCTGTTTGATGTAAGTTATTGTTTTCTTCTCAATCTGAAAAGTTACCAAGTAGAAAAGGGACCTATCTTCTGCATTTTAGGATCAAAACATTATTAAATATTTCTAAATGTTTTAACTAATCAGTTACCAATAAGAGAAAATGCCCCCCCCCCATTAGAATAGTACAAAGGTCGTTAATAATGATTGTGCCATTTTAGACTTTGACTCCTCTGAACCTTTAAGTCAACTGAGAAACCTTTGTCTGATCTTAATTCAAACTATTGAATCGACTGTGTGTGTAAGAATGTGACAATGTGATCTTCCTTTTCTTTGCTATGTGTCTTTAAATTGATATAATTGTGCCCAGATATCAGTTACTGATTTGAATATATCAGTACTGCTTTTCTGTCAATCTAACAAATACAAAATTTCTCTTCATATTGTACTTTTCACAATCAAAAGATATCCTAAAACATTTTACTGCCAGTGATGTATATTTGAAGTGTCATTACTCTTGCAAGGGCTGATTCAATTCTCTTGAGTGTCCATGGAGAAGTTGTATTCACAGGGAACATGTTGCAGTAAATTGATTCATTTTAATATGTGGAAAATTACTTGCAAGTGGCCTACATGTTTTCATGAGGAGGGCAGAGATCAGCAGCAGGAGTTTAGAATGAATTTTCCTCTCCTTAATGATGAGAACTGATTCTAGGTTTATTTTGATGGTGCTAGTGGTTAGTGCTGTTGCATCACAGCACCAGGGACCTGGGTTCGATTCCAGCCTTGGGTCACTGTCTGTGTGGGGTTTGTAAGTTCTCCCTGTGTCTGTGTGGGTTTCCTCCAGGCCAAAGATGTGTAGGTTAGGTGGATTGGCCATGCTAAACTACCCTTAGTGTCCAAAGATGTGTAGGTTAGGTGGATTTGCCAAGGGAAATGTGGGAAGCTTAAAGTTTATTTATTAGTGTCACAAATAGGCATACATTAATACTGCAATGAAGTTACTGTGAAAATCCCGAGTTGCCACACTCCAGCACCTGTTCAGGAGAGAGAATTGAGCATGGCCAGCCCACCTAACCAGCGCATCTTTTGCACTGGAGCACCCGGAAGAAACACATGTGGACACAGGTGGAAACTCCGCACAGATAGTCAAGGCAGGAATTGAACTGGATCCTTGGCACTGTGAGGCAGCAGTGCCAACCACTGTGCCACTGCCGACAGTTACAGGGAAATTGACAGAGGGTTGGGCCTGAGTAAGATGCTCCTGTGGAGAGTAGGTGCCGGGTCAATGGGGCAAATGAACTCCATCTGCATTGTAGGGATTGTAGTAATTCCACAGTGCTGCTGACAGTTGAATTAGTCAAACTGTAAAGAATCAAACCAACTCTGATTGCAAACTATGTAATAAATTTTTTCAGTGCAGTTTCTTGGAATTGTGAAGATTAATATTGGAAGGGCAGTAGCAATGAGCCAAAGGATTTTCCAGTTTGCACAGCCAATGAATAAAATTCCTCATCAGCAACTTGTAGTCAGGGAGTGATCACTGTTAAATAAAGTGTCAGCACAGTTAGTATAAGAACTGCCCAAGGAATATTTACTGGACAGAGTTCCATCTCTGCTGTCACATGCTTCTATCCAACAGTCTCATGTCTGTCTCACGACTGAAAACTATAATGCACCAGCACAGGTTTACCATGGCTTCAATCCATTAACCTCGTGAGTTACCATCCAAATCGCTGGAGTTGGCAGCTTCATTCACCAGTCTGGCAGCACTGCACTGCTCAAAGCTAACAGGCATAAAGTCAGTCAGGGTTTTTAGCCCTGAGCACTAGTCACCAGCCACTGCCAGAAACATGTAGCTATGGGTGTCAGCTAACGTCAGCATTCAGGGCTTAGCTGAGATGCCTATTGCTAAAGTCTGAACATGAGATTACACTGTCAAAGCTCACGTGGAAGAGTATGAGCAGAATTTTTCAGATATTTTTTGTGCCAGATGTGAAAAACAGGGTGGAAGCCCCCATCCCCAAGAATGGCTTCCTCCACTGTATTTTTAGGCTGTTTGTTAAGAAAGGAGTTAGGGACAGGTCCCATGACATCACGCTGGTGGACAGACTTCACTGAAATCAGGACATCATTTGTAAATGGCATCCCAGCACAAACAATTAAAAATAACACTCTTCTCACTGAACACCCTCTTCCCTTCATGGAGCCCACCCCACCACAACCTCCCACTCCCAATGAACACGGGCCCCATGCCCCTTCTGAACAGACCCTCCCCATGGAAAACCACTCCCACATAATTCCCCCCCCCCCCCTACAGAAACCCACCCGTTTGGCACTGCCTCCTAGCACTGCCTTGGCATTGACCCTTGACAATGCCTTGGAACGTCCTGCTAACACAGCCCTGGCATTACCACCTGACAATGTCTTGGAAGATTCCCCATGCACAGCCCTTGGCACTGCCTTTGGACAATGCCCTGGACATCCTCTGGGTGGTCCTAGGGGGCAGTGCCTGTGACAGTGGCATGTGCAGGGTCAGAGTGTTGCCAGAGGACAGTGCAAGGGGACAGTGCCAGGGCAGTGCAAAGGGGCAGTACCAGGACTATACCTGGGCATGACTGTCACCTATTTGGGCACTGTACTCACCTGTGCACCTCCAGCAGGTTCTACTCACCAGGTGAACATCATAGGGGACCTGTCATGATTCACATCAGCTTTCCCTCACACCAATGTATAAAGACAATCTAACAGGGAACGGGGTAACTATCAAGTATAAATGCCTGATAATTATACTTAAATACACTCAAATGTGATTCCGACATTCAATATCAGGATAGATGTTACATCATTGGCAGGAACGGGACTATCTCAGTGGGAAATCCTGTCAGTGTAAAACATGTTTTGGGACTCCCATAAGATTTCCTGCCCCTGCTGTCAATCTGGCCACAAAAAACAGGAGCAGAAAATATTCCCATGTCAATATGATGTGATGAAGTAAGAAGAGGTTCCTGATTCTGTAATGCAAAATCACACAATTTGTACAGCACAGAAGGCCATTCAGTCTGTCGTATTTGTGCCCACTCTCCACACAAACAGTTCACCTAGTGCCATTTTCTATCCTACACCCCCATAACCCTGCAAGTTCTCCCCCCCCCCCCCAGATAATTATCCAATTCCCTCCTGAATGCCTTGATTGACCCTATCTCTGCTGTCAGGCAGCTGACTGCAGATCTTAATCACTCATTCACTGCATGAAAACATTCCTCCTCGTGTCTCCATCGCTTCTTCTGCCAAATACCTTAAATCTTTGCCCTTCCATCAGTGGGAACCATTTCTTCCTATCTACTCAGTCCAGACCTCGCACGATTTTCAACACATCTATCAAATACCCTCTCAACCTCCACTTCTCCAAGGAAAACTGTCCCAGTGATGGAGTTCCATGCCAGGAACACCAACCTGGAGATCCCGGACACAATGCTCACAACTAATTTGTTTAAAGGAGGTGCAACTGCCCCACCATTTTGTGATTTGTGTTCTTGGGTGCAATCCTGTGGGGGGAGATCTCAATCACTAACTTTGCTCTGTAGTTCCACTATTTTATTGACATGCTAAAGTGAAGTAACTGGGTGGAGGAATCAGATCACTGTGTAACTGGAGCCATTGGAGGGGTCAAGGATGTGCTTTTAACAGGCACAGGCAAATGTCGTCAGTATTTTGCCAGGATCTAACACTCAAACGCATGTGGTGGAAGTAAGATCCAAACGTCTTCCACACAGGCTTTTTAATCACACTCAGGAAGAAGTTGCAGCTTAACCTAATCCTCCACCTTGAGGCAACAACTCTGTTCATTTCTCCTTTTATCATTGCTGGTTGACTTGTAAATTCCCAAACAGTAATCATCTACTTGAAGCAGTATTCAAATCACTGCAGCAATCAATATGTCACCTTAATCTCCCGTTTGCCCTATTACTAATCTTCAAACAGTTATTACACCGCAGTACATTCATCTTTTCCAGGTAAATGTGGTCTTGGAAATGCTTCCTTTGCTTACAATGGGACTAATGAATTTATCTGATAGTCTTTCACAGGTTTTGATTTAAATTGAATTCATCATGTTCATCTTTAAATCTTCCCTTCCAGGTACTATTCATGTTTGAATAGGATGTTATTAGCTTGAAATGTGTTTGGTAATTCTATATGAGTTTACAAAGGACATATTCATCGATGCAGATCACAATTAATCGTGTGATTGGATTACTTGAGCATTTCTCTGTATTGGTTATGTTAGGGTCCTGGATCAGAATCCTAATGTATATTAGGAAGCCAGACCAGATCCCCAATAATTTCTCTATTTTGGCATAAATGTGAGGAAGGGCTGCTTTACTTCATTTTTGATTTGATTTATTATTGTCACATGTATTAGGATGCAGTGAAAAGTATTGTTTCTTGCACACTACACAGACAGAGCATGCTGTTCACAGAGAAGGAAATGAGAGAGTGCAGAATGTACTGTTACAGTCATAGCTAGGGTGTAGAGAAAGCTCAACTTAATGCAAAAGGCTGACGGCAGCAGGGAAGAAGGTGTTCTTGAGTAAGTTGGTACGTGCCCTCAGACTTTTGTATCCTTTTACTGATGGAAGAAGGTGGAAGAGAGAATGTCCGGGTTTCATGGGGTCCTTAATTATATTGGCTGCTTTGCCGAGGCAGAAGGAATTATAGACAGAGTCAGTGGTTAGGAGGCTGGTTTGCGTGATGGATTGGGCCACATTGACAGCTTTTTGAAGTTTCTTGTGGTCTTGGGAAGAACAGGAGCCATACCAAAATGTGATACAACCAGAAAGAATGCTTTCTATGGTGTATCTGTAAAAGTTGGTGAGAGTCGTAGCTGACATGCCAGATTTCTTTCGTCTTCTGAGAAAGTAGAGGCGTTGGTGGGTTTTCTTAACTGTAGTGTCAGCATGGGAGGACCAGCACAGGTTGTTGGTGATCTAGACACCTAAAAACTTGAAGCTCTCGAACTTTTCTACTTAAAACTCATTGATGTAGATAGGGGTATGTTCTTCTCTACACTTCCTGAAGTCAATGACAATCTCCTTTGTTTTGTTGACATTGAGGGACAGGTTATTGTTGCTGCACCAGTTCACCAGATTCTCTATCTCATTCCTGTACTCTGTCTCATCACTGTTCGAGATCCAGCCTACTCCAGGGTGTCATCAGCAAACTTCAAAATTAAGCTGGAGGAGAATTTGGTCACACAGGACTCCAGGATAATTCCACTAACAAATTAGTGATCTTTTATCAAAGCAAGCTTTATTCCTAACACAGTTTAAGTACAACTCTAACAAAATGAAGCAACTTAACTCTTAACAGTTGAACAACCTTTAACTTGAAAAGAAACATCACTGTTTCAGTTCCAAATAAGCAACATTCTTCTTACATACTTAAAACCCACTGTAAACACAGTGTCAGCACCCCACTCACCTGATAAAGGAGCAGTGTATTGAAAGCTTGTGATTCCAAATAAACTTGTTGGACTTTAAGCTGATGTTATGGGATATCTTACTGTGCTCAAGCTAGCAAAGAAAGTTTTGATAAAAATGCTTTCCGCATGCCTGAATAGAAGTATGGAATGAAACTCCTCCCACTTTACCACTTTGGATCTCAGAGGGAGGAGCTAACCATTGCCCTCCCTTGTGTAGTCGGCCTTCCTTAAGTAAGATGACACTCAGGGACCCATTTCTCAGAGTACATATAAGGCTGGCCAAGGCACTTTGGCTAATGCACGAGAGGGAAATTTATTTTCTATTCTTTTATGGGATGTAAGCCAGAATTTACTGCCCATACGGAATTGCCCTTGAGTGGTTTGCTAGGTCATTACACAGAGCAGATGAAAGAGTAGTCTGGGGTCACGTGTAGGCCAGACCAGGGAAGGACACCAGGTTTCCTTCTCTAAATGACAGTAATTGATCAGGTATATCTGTCATGGTCACCAAGGAGCAGCACAGTGGCACAGTGGTTAGCACTGCTGCCTCACAGGACCAGGGACCCCTGGGTTCGATTCCCAGCTTGGCTCACTACGTGTTGAGTTTGCACATTCTCCCTGTGTCCCAGTGGGTTTCCTCCAGGTGCTCCAGTTTTCTCTCTCAGTCTAAAGATGCACAGGTTAGGTGTATTGGCCGTGCTAAATTCTCCATCACTGCACCCAAACAGGTGTTGGAGTGTGGCGACTAAGGGAATTTCACAGTAACTTCATTGCAATGTGAATGTATACCTACTTGTAACTAATAAACATGCTTTTAAAAAATACTGAGACTGTAGCTTTCAATTCCAGATTTATGGATTGAATTTAAATTCCACCAAGCCATGGTGAGACTTGAACCCATATCCTCAGATCATTAGCCTGGGCTCCTGGATTCCTAGTGCAGTGACATTATCACCATGGCGTCCAACTCCCATGAAAGATCAATGGTTACCAGCAAGACTCAGGTATAACAAAATTGGACAGATTTTTATCCAAAAAAAGGACAGAAAAATCATTGCTATAGGGTCAGAGGCCAAAGAATAATACAAATACAGTTTTTTTTTGGGGGGGAAGGGAGGGGAGATTGGTGCATTTTGAGGGGAGTTTTTTTCACAGTTTTATCCTTTATTTCTTCTTTAGGTAAAAGCTGAAAACCATGGCTTGGTGGAATTTAAATTCAATCCATAAATTTGGAATTGGAAGCTGTCTCAGTAATAGTGGTCATGACACATAAACTGGGTTCATTAGTGTCATTTAGGGGCAGAATTTTTCTGTCCTTCCGTGGTCTGGCCTACATGTGACTCCAGACAACTCTTTCATCTTGATTTGAGGAAAACACTTTTACTCAGAATGGTGATGGTCTGCAATGCACCGCCTGGGAGGGTGGTGGAGGCGGAATGCCTCACGTCCTTTAAAGAGTAGCTGAATGAGTACTTGACATTCAAAAGCTATGAGCCAATGCTGGCAAGTGGGATTAGGTGGGCAGGTCAGAGCATTTCATGCATCGATGCAGACTCGTTGGGCCGAAGGGCCTCTTCTGCACTGTAGTATTCTGTGAAAGCATATAAATTGCATTGAACAAAACTGTAACTCCTTACTTTAAAACACTGCTTTTGCTTGTATCCTCGCTCTCAGTCAGAAATATCTTTGATGATATATAATTTTACTGCAATTTAGACAATCAGAAGGAAGATGGACTGCTCAGAGTTAAAGGGGGATACTCTTGGTGCACAGGTAGGTGATGTACTATCAGAACAACAGCATGTCTATTATTTTGAGATATTTGTAAACGAGATGATCATAGTTTTGGTTGCGAAAGCTGTATCGACTGATTAGTCACATACCAAAGCTTCAATGTAAGTGGCAAAGAGCACAGTTGACATGCTGTCACTCTTCACCTTATCAGCTCCTCAACTCCCTATTCCCAGCTTTGACTGAAGATGATTCTGACAATACACAAGTTCAGTGTCCTGTCTTTGACTCTGGACCTAGCTTCAAACCTCGCTTTCAATTCACTTCTGTAATGTCGCTCAACGTCACTTACACAATCCTGCTGAAAGTCAAGCTGTGTGACTTCCTCCCCATCCAACCTCCAACTCATCCATAACTTCATTACTTACAATTTATCCTGCCAATGAATTAACTTCATCTTTCTCAGGCTCCTGATTCCTTGATTTATTGATATCAAGTTTATAAAGTTATAAATGTATTTAATACTCACAAGTCGGCTTACATTAACACTGCAATGAAGTTACTGTGAAAATCCCCTAGTCACCACACTCCGGCCCCTATTCGGTACACTGTGGGAGAATTTAGCATGGCCAATGCACCAACCAGCATACCTCTCAGACTGTGGGAGGAAACTGGAGCACCCGGCGGAAACCCACACAGATATGGGGAGAATATGTAAACTCCACACAGACAGTGACCCAAGCCAGAATCGAACCCAGGTCCCTGGTACTGTGAGACAGCAGTGCTAAACTCTTTGTCCTTGTATTCAAATTCCTCAAGTGCTTTGGTTTTGCGATTATCTATGTGGATGATCATTCTTCAAGTTCTTCCAGCTTTTAACTACATAAGAACATAAGAAATAGGAGCAGGAGTAGGCCATCTAGCCCTTCGAGCCTGCCCCGCCATTCAATAAGATCATGGCTGATCTGGTTGAACTATGAGGAGAGGCTGAATAAACTAGGCTTGTACTCATTAGAGTTTAGAAGAATGAGGGGAGATCTCATTGAGACGCATAAGATGATGAATGGGATGGATAGGATAGAGGTGGAGAGACTCTTCCCGCTCAGAAAGGGCAGTAGGACTAGGGGGCACAGCCTCAAGATAAAGGGGGGGTGGTTTAGAACGGAGTTGAGGAGGAACTTCTTCACTCAAATGGTGGTGAATCTCTGGAATTCTCTGCCCGTTGAGGTGGTGGAGGCTGCCTCGCTAAATATTTTTAAGACGCAGGTTGATGGGTTTTTGATAAGCGAGGGGATTAAGGGTTATGGGGAGAGGGCGACATTTGCCATTTCCTGGCCCATTCGCCCAGCCTATCTAGATCCTTCTGCAGACTCTCCACACCCTCCGTGCAATTTGCCATTCCCCCAATCTTGGTGTCATCAGCAAATTTCGACACCATACACATCTACAACAATTTTTCAAATTCCTCCAGAGCCTTGCATCAGCCTATGTCTGCAATGATTTCCAGTTCCACATTCTAGATGTGCAACTTCTGTTCTGCTTCAGATCAGAATTGTACCATTCTCTGCCATGCCCTGTCTGGAAGAAAATCCTGATCCCTCTGTCAGAAGGGTAGACGGCCTGGGGGAGGTAATAGGGGATTCAGTTGGAAGGCTGGGGGTAGTTAGGCGACATGATGTGGAGATTTGGGGAGGTCAGCAGAACTGATTTGGACTCACCTGATGAAGGGGCAGTACTCCAAAAGCTTGCGCTACCAAGTAAATCTGTTGGGCTTTAACCGGATGTAGCGAGACCTCTTACTGTGCCTACCCCAGTCCAACACCAACATCTCCACTTTATTGTTTAGCCTGACTTTGTTCTCTTAGTAGCTGTTATTCATATGTGTTCCTTGGAAGATCATTCACTACTGTGAACATATCACAGCTAGGTTGTCCTTATCTGATATCCCCACCCCCTCTTTTAAGTAAGATGTCAGGAGTGGGGAGCCTGTCTGACATTGCCCTCTGAAGATACTGAGGCTAAATGTAGCATCTAAAACAGCAGGCATGTAAGCTTAGGAATTATGTCTTAAAGTCAAAGTTTACTTATTTAGTGCCACAAGTAGGCTTACATTAACACTGCAATGAAGCTACTGTGACAATCCCCTAGTCGCCACAGTTCGGCACCTGTTCAGGTACACTGAAGGAGAATTTAGCATAGCCAATGCATCTAATTCCAGATAATAGTCTCCAGATAATTTTAAGATAAATTCACTCTTTATACCCTCTGCCCTTCAGAATTATTTTCCCCCTTTGGCAATATTGAATTGATCGAAGCAGGATCTGTCATAATGATTGGTGTGAATCTTACCTTGTTTGTCCTTTCTCAATCAGGCAGTGAAAGATAAGCAAGAGGAGGCTAATGCATCTCCGAGGACACTGGATGAAAAGAGGCTTTACTTAATATCCGCTATCCAGCAAGCAGAACTGGACAGCCAACGGCATCTGGAAAGAGTACCCAGCATCTTTCTTCTAAGCATTGATTTTGTTTTGGGAGCCTCTTGAATTATTTCAGAATCAAATTAGTTTTTTTTTAATTAATTCAGATGAAACGGAAACAACAAAGAGAACAAAAGGAAAAACAGAAACAGAAGGAACTTCAAGAAATGGAAATGGTACTGGAATAACACTTGGGATAATTTTTGATCATGCACAATGTGTGTATGCAAGGAAGAATTTTCACATTATCAATGCAGTGATACTCTCCTGAATGTTTCACAATGGTTTATTATGTATGCAATTACTGAGCCCATGTTACCAACTCCTTCACAACAGCCAAGAATTGCAACTTTGCTCAGGTGGAGCTCCCAACACAATTTTTGCTCAGGTTTCTGTTCAAATCTCGGGTCACTGGCTGTGCGGAGTTTGCACCATCTCCCCGTGTCTACGTAGTCTTCCTCTGGGTGCTCTGGTTTCCTCCCACAGTCCAAAGATGTGCAAATTCTGTGGACTGGCCATGCTAAATTGACCCTAGTGTCAGGACGATTAACAGGGTAAATATGTGGGGTTACGAGAATAGGGTTTGGGTGGGATTGTGGTCAGTGCAGGTTTGATGGGCCAAATGGCTTCCAGCTGCACTGTAGGGATTCTATGATTCTATGAACCTATTTGTGTATTGCTGAAAACAAAATCTTCCATGAATTAGTTTGAACAGTGAATTAGAGTGGGATTTAGCATTAAAAATTATTCCTTGATATATTTGAGAGCAGCAATTTGGTGCAGTTCAGTGAATACAACTGAAATTGGTTTCTCAAAAATGATGTAATTTTAATTGAGAGAGTCCAATCTATCGCCTGTGAGTAACTTGATCTTGATGACCCAAAGTAACTTTTTAAAAAGTACAGAGCCATTTATTAGCTTCATTGGTGTACCGTCATCAGTTTCTTTAGTAAATTAAGTAGTAAAAGCTTATAAAACTTGCCTATTTGAAACTTTACACCTCAATAGTAGTTTGTAGTTTATTTATTAGTGTCAGAAGTAAGCTTACATTAACACTGCAATTAAGTTACTGTGAAAATCCCCTCGTCGCCACACTTTGGTATCTGTTTGGGTACACTGAGGAAGAATTTAGCATGGCCAGTGCATCTGACCAGTATGTCTGTCGGACTGTCGGAGAAAACCGGAGCACCTGGACAAAACACACGCAGACACAGAGAGAATGAGCAAATACCATACAGATGGGAATTGAACGCAGGTCTCTGGTGCTGTGAAGCAGCATTCCTAAAAACTGTGCCACCGTGCTGCCCCGAGGACACTCATTGAATGCGCACAAATGGGTGCAATTAGCAGAAACTGGTCATAGAATCATAGAGTCCCTACAATGCAGAAGGAGGCCATTCAGCCCATTGAATCTGCACCAGCTCTCTGACAGGCCTCTTCCCCCACTCTATCCCCATATCCCACACATGTACCATGGCTAATCCATCTAACCTACACATGTCAGAACACCACGGGCAATTTTCTTTCGTCATGGTGATTGTGATGTTTGTCACTTTAAGGTGACATGACCCTTTCGTAGTAAGGATGCTTGCATCAAGCTCAGCCACGGTATACACTTTCTAATGAGGAAAATTCCTCCCCTTATAGAGATTCTTCACGCTAGGTGTTGACTGGTTGTTGTAGCCATGTGACCCTTACTCCATAAAGCTGGTCTTAAAGTGACAAACATTACAGTGATTAATTCAGTCTGGGGCACAGCCAGTTTTGGGGGTGGAGCTCCCAACACAATATATTTGAAACATGCACAATTACTTTGGAAACTAAATTTGTATTGCATATAATTTTTGCTTATAATTTATTGACTTTTTGCTTTGGTCTGACAATTTTGTGAGGAAGCGTAGTGCAGCATTAACTCCAGTGATTCTAATCTAGAGACAGCAATACTTCATTGACCCATTATGGAGTAAAACAAAAGCAACATATCATTTACTTATAAATACCTGAATGGTGAAAGCAGCCAGACTGATCTATCAATGCACACTCTGGCCTGGATATTCATTCTCCCAGGTCGGAAGCAGTGAGTCAGAACATTCCCCGGCTCTGTGAAATGAACCTAACCTGGAAATAGGTGGAATTTTCGTTTTGGGGTTGGTTGGGGGGGGTTGGTTGGGGGTGGTCGGTTGGGGGTGGTCCTGTGGGAGTAGGGCTGGGTGACCCCTGAATGAGTGTGGAAGCTGCTGTATGTAGAGGCAGGTTGGGCCTTGGCTCATCCCGACTTTGTCAAAGATTTTACTTTAAAAGAGCAATGAAGACAAATGAGTTCTCGCTAACTTGACTTTGAGTGACTGACGTCCAGTTGCTGATGAAATTGTGAGTCTGCTATTGGGATATAGCAGTATGTTTTGAACTTCCCTCCCCTAGGAGTTAGTATCAGCTGCAGATACAGAACCTGGTTGACCTCAGGGAGTGGGAGATCCCACTCCCTGACTTGGGCAGGGGTCTGTGAGTTGAACTCATTCCAAGATGATCTAGTGCTACAACTAAATGTCTATCTGCTCTGTTAGCAATGACAATTGGGCTGAATAAATTAATTCCACTGTAGTTAGTTCTAAACTAGCTTTCAATCATTTGGGCCTTTTTTGTGATGTCATGTCGTGGTTCCCCAAGACGACAACTTATTTAACCCGATTGAAACAGAGAGTCTGAGTTGTAATCTTCCAAGCAGTAGACTTTATTTTCCAGTACAAGAGAATAAAGCCGGGAGGTCCGGAACACTCCACAGAGCCCTCGGCTTACAGTCTTTTTATGCACATTTCAGCTCCATATCTCAAGATTCTTATCTTGTCTTTACAATGCGACCTCGTTTAGCCACCATTGTTTCTGTACTGACCCCTTATTTACCTTGCTTGAGATTGGTCACCCATTGTTACATCTCTTTTCCTCTCGAAACCATGGTAGTTACATCCTTTGCCCTTATCTTTACGACTCTGCTTGTACAACAATAGTGGTTTAGCTGACTTAGGCCGAATGTGAAGAAAAACATGCTCACTTTATTCTTTCCTGCTTGTTACGATCATATATTAAGCTGGACAGCTGTATAGTACCCATTGTCTCCCCAAGTGACTGCTGTTTGCATGTGCTAATAAGTAACTGTTATACTACTTCTCTGGGTCTCCTGCTCTGATCACATTTGCTACACTTGATTATATTAGGTTACAAATCAGCTATACTTGATTACCCATCCCAATTCTACTTCAAGGAAGACACTCTAATACTATCCGTGATTCCATATTTCATACCCAGTTTAGGTACAATTGTTCAGTACAAATTCTCTAAGTACTAACATGCTTACATACTGAGTACAAATTTCCTTACAGTCACTTTTGACATTTTCTACCCAGCCACCCTTGGGTCTCTTTCTTGTTCCACGATTCTATGTGAGGCCATGAAGGAAATTCTGTCTGTTTCCATAGAGCCCAACCCATGATTATTGTATTTTTTGGATCTTCAGGTTAAGTGTTATTTCTGAACTAATCCATTTTAAGACATAGAAACTAGAAGCAGAAGTAGGCCATTTGCTCTTGGAGCTTGCTCTGCCATTCATTCTGATCATAACTGATGATCAAATTCCATATTCTGATTCCTCCCCTCCTCCCATATCTCTTGATCCCTTTAGCCCCAAGTGCTATATCTAATTTCTTCTTGAAATCAGACAATATTTTGGTCTCAACTACATTCTGTGGTAGTGAATTCTGCACATTCATCACACCCTGGGTGAAGAAATTTCTCCTTTCCTCAGTTCTAAAAGGTTTATAACTTAATCTCAAACTATGACCCCCTAGTTCTGGACTCCCTCACCTTTGGAACATCCTTTCTGAATCTACCCTGTCTAACCCTGTTAGAATTGTATAAGTTTTTATGAGATTCCCTCTCAGTCTTCTAAACTCCAGTGAATATAATCCTAACCAACTTACTCTCTCCTTATATGACAGACCTATCAACCCAGGAATCAGCCTGGTAAATCTTCACTGTACTCCCTCTATGGTAAAGATATCCTTCCTCTGATAAGGACACCAAAACGGCATGCAATATTCCAGGTGTGGTCTCATTAATACCCTATACAATTTCAGCAAAACATCCCTATCCCTAGACTCAAATCCTCTCGCTATGAAAACCAACATACCACTTGCCTTCTTTACTGCCTGCTGTACCTGCATGCTTACTTTCAGCAACTGATGCACAAGAACTCCAAGGTCTTTTATTGAGTATCCACCTCTCTTAATCTATACACATTTAAGTAATAATCTATCTTCCTATTTTTGCTACCAAAGTGGATAATCTCACATTTATCCACACTATATTGAAATGGCTGCATATGCCCACACACACAGCCTGTCCAAGTTACACTGATGCATCTCTGCATCCTCTTCACAGCTCACCCTCCCACCCAACTTTGTATCATCTGTAAATTTGGAGATAATACATTCTGCTCCCTCTTCCAAATCATTAATATATAAATGTGAACAGTTGGGGTCTGAGCACAGATCCCTGAGAAACCCTACTAGTCACTTACTACCAATCAGAAAAAGATCCATTTATGCCAACTCTTTGCTTACATAAGTACATAAGAAATAGGAGCAGGAGTAGGCCATCTAGCCCTTCGAGCCTGCCCCACCATTCAAAAAGATCTTGGCTGATCTGAAGTGGATCAGTTCCACTTTCCCGCTCTCTCCCCATAACCCTTAATTCCCTTGTCTACCAAAAACCTATCTACCCGTGACTTAAATATATTTAACGAGGTAGCCTCCACCACTTCAACGGGCAGAGAATTCCAGAGATTCACTACCCTTTGAGTGAAGAAGTTCCTCCTCAACTCCGTTCTAAACTGCACCCCCCCCCGCCCTTATCTTGAGGCTGTGCCCTCTAGTCCTGCTATCCTTTCTAAGCGGGAAGAATCTCTCTACCTCTACCCTATCCATCCCTTTCATTATTTTATATGTCTCTATTAGATCCCCCCTTATCCTTCTAAACTCCAACAAGTACAGACCCAGTCTATTTAGTCTCTCTTCATAGTCCAACCCCCTCAACTCCGGTATCAGTCTAGTGAACCTCCTCTGTACTCCCTCCAAGGCCAAAATATCCTTGCGTAAGTGCGGCGACCAAAACTGCATGCAGTACTCCAGCTGCGGCCTCACCAGTACCCTCTTGCTGCAAGACCTCCCTGCTTTTATATTCAATCCCCCTCACTATAAAGGCCAGCATTCCGTTTGCCTTCTTCATCACCTGCTGCACCTGCAGACTGGGTTTTTGCGACTCATGCGCAAGGACCCCCAGGTCCCTCTGCACCATAGCATGCTGCAGCTTTTCGCCCTTTAAATGGTAATCCCTCCTACTATTATTCCTGCCAAAGTGGATAATCTCACACTTGCTAACATTGTACTCCATCTGCCAGGTCCTCGCCCACTCGCTCAGCCTATCCAGATCCCTCTGCAGACTTTCCACACCCTCCGCGCAATTTGTTTTTCCACTCACCTTCGTGTCATCAATAAATTTCGTCACCCTACACTCAGCCCCCTCCTCCAGATCATCTATATAAATGTAAATAGCTGAGGCCCCAGCACCAATCCCTGCGGCACTCCACTAGTCACCAACTTCCTATCTGCTAATCAGCTTCCTATCCATCTCAAGACATCACCTGCAATCCCATGTGCTTTAACTTTACATAGTAGTCAGGCCTTGTTGAAAGCTTTCTGAAAGTCTAAATAAACCAATCCACTGGTTCTCCTCGGTCAACTCTACTAGTTACATCCTCAAAAAATTCCAAAATGTTCATCAAGCAAGATTTCCCTTTTGTAAATTCATGCTGACTTTGTCTGCCTTCCAAATGCCGAGTTATGAAATCCTTTATTACATCATTACAATCTTATATTATCTTATATTACAATCTTATTACGTCATTCTTGATTCCTTAAGTTCTAAATAATTTTAATGTCCCAAGTCTCTTCCCATACTGAGTGATGCAATACAGCATACTTGTTCTGTTTTCTTGGTGAGTAATTCCTGGAATAAATCATTGATTTATCACTGGTGTTATAGCTTGAGGGGGTGTCACTTTACATCAAGCATGGTTGACCAGGGGTCTTTCCTGCTCTCATTGCCTGCTGTTGGCATATCAGATGGATTTTGCAGGTTGATACTCGACCTGTTTGATTGTGTTATGATTCACCTACCTTGGCCCCATCTGGTCCTGGGGTAGGACTCGAACCTGGAGCTTCTGGCTCAGAGGTAGGACACTACCCACTGCAATGCAAGGCCTCCCTAAAATAATCTCAATATCCTTCCAACTAACTCGTATTCATGTCTGAATAGGATAAAGATGAAAGTCACAGAGAAAAAATCATTCTGCCATTTTGCCAAAGGACTGCTGGTCAGAAATAATTGGATAATATAAACCACATATCTTTGTTTCAGCAAGTAGACCCCACACTCAATATAAATCTGCCTGCAAGTTTGGAGTACATACTTCACACCTTAGTTTAATTTGTAACATGACCAAGCTGGGGGCAAAGATCCAGCAGTCCAACAGGTCTTAATTTTTAGTAGACTCAATAAAAATTGAATTTTTCATACTATATTGAGTTTAATTCTAATTCAGTTTTTGATTCACTTTTTGAATTATATCTAGGATATTATCATTAGAAGGTGCCAATACAAGGCAGAAGCTTTTTAGATGACATTTATAAATTGGTCTGCAAGTCTACTGGCCCCTAAGTTTCTAAATGCAGCATTGATTATATTTGATGCTAACTGTTGACAAATAAAGCAAAGATAATGATGGGGAATTGTCACAGACATAAATTTTGATGGGCTATTTAAAGGTCCGTTGACATTGGCAAGTGGGAATTTCTGTTTCCCTGGGCAGCTGGGACTAAAAAAATCCCTCTCAATATAATTTACTTTTGCAGCGGGCCAGATTTTCCATTTCCCCCCTCCAGCCGTGCAGCATGTCTGTGTGGCAACGGACATGGCTTGCCATTGGCTGGTGGCTGGTCTTCCAATCCCATCACTGGTCAACAGGCCTTCCTATTGTCCTCACATTGTGCTGCCGGGCAACCTGAGGCAGCGGATAGCCTCCAGCAGAATGGCAAGATCCCATGACAGCGATGGCTGGAAAATCCAGCCCTACATTTAGAACATAAGAAATAGGAGCAGGAGTAGGCCATCTGGCCCTTCGAGCCTGCCCCGCCATTCAATAAGATCATGGCTGATCTGTCGTGGCTCAGTTCCACTTTCCGGCCCTCTCCCCATAGCCCTTAATCCCCTCTCTTATCAAAAACCCATCAACCCGCTTCTTGAAAATATTTAGCGAGGCAGCCTCCACCACTTCAACGGGTAGAGAATTCCAGAGATCCACCACCCTTTGAGTGAAGAAGTTCCTCCTCAACTCCGTTCTAAAACGCACCCCCTTTATCTTGAGGCTGTGCCCCCTAGTCCTACTATCCTTTCTGAGCGGGAAGAGTCTCTCCACCTCTATCCTATCCATCCCATTCATCATCTTATACGTCTCAATGAGATCTCCCCTCATTCTTCTAAACTCCAACGAGTACAAGCCTAGTTTATTCAGCCTCTCCTCATAGTTCAATGCAATGGATTCAATTTGCAATGGATTTTTGCAAATCACAGACAGAACTTCAGATCCAATGTAAAACATTACATTGGACCAAAAGCTCATTGTGCTGGGGTGTCAAAAGGCAAATACTTATTTACGCAATTAAAAATATGTGGCATTTTTAATCTGACAGTGAAATGTGTTTTCAATGACAAGCTTGTTTTACCACTGGCTGTCTCCTGCCAAGCTGTAGCATCTGACTCTGATAAATATTTCCTCTTATTCAGAAGAAACAAGAACAATGGAGAACTGAGAGAGCAAAGAAGACAGTGGTGCAAGAACAAATCCTACGGGAGAGAGCGGACAGATTGAAACAGTTCCGTGTAAGTAACTTGGAAAGCAGCCAACTTAAACAAAAAGTTAATCTTCCAGATACAACATCAAATTGCTGCAGGAGTCTGTGTGAGGTGTGTTAGCAGGTATTGATTTCTGCCTGAAAATTGATACAAGTCTGGCACTGTGTTACGTGGACTGATAGCATCTCTTTTATGTTTAATTTAAAGTTCAGAATCTGGTTGATTGGAAGCAGGAATGATGTAAAGCTGCGAAGGAGACTGGTAGACCTGATCACGGAATCCTACAGTGCAGAAGGAGGCCATTCGGCCCATCAAGTCTACATCAACCACAATCCCATCCAGGTCCTATCTCCATAACTCCGCTCATTTACCCTAGCTAGTTCCCTTGACACTAAGGGGTAATTGAGCATGGCCAATCCACCTAACCTGCACATCTTTGGAGTGTGGGAGGAAACCCATGCAGACACAGTGCAAACTCTACACAGAATCCATGGTGACAAACTGTGTGCTAATGATGGCCAGTTTGTGGACGACACAAGAGACTACCTTGACTCTAGTGAGTACTGGAAGGCACCTCCAGTGTGGTCCAGCCAATTGAACAGCATGCCAGTGATCTGCTCCATGTTTTCTGCGTGTCAGCAGGGCTTTCATTGGTGGCCGATCAGGTGGAATGCCACACTGGCCAGGTGGAAAGCAGATAGCCCTTACCACTCAGTGACCAATCTCTGGATTGACATGGTGTTTCAGAGATTGAGGGAATAGGGGATAATACAGAAAGAAAGCATCGCAATTTGCTATCAGGATACTGGGCATGACACCAATACACATTCAGCAAGTAGAATAATTTGTGGGTGCTAACTTTCTCTGCATTTATTTACAGCACATGCAAAACCACATAGAATCCTGCAGTGCAGAAGGAGGTCATTTGTCCCATTAAATCTGCAACGACAACAATCCCATCCTATTCCTGTTCCCCCAAGTATTTATCCAGCTAATCCTCATGACACTAAGGGGCAATTTAGCATGGGCAACCAACCTAACCCGCACATCTTTGGACTGTAGGAGGAAACCACAGCACCTGGAGGAAACCCATGCAGACATGGGGAGAATGTGCAAAATTCACACAGTCACCCGAGGCCAGAATTGAACCCGGGTCCTTGTCACTGTGAGGCAGCTGTGTCACCATGATGTTGTAACACTGTGATACACGTGTGCAATCAATGTACATTGGGGAAATCTGCTATCCTGTCAAAGTTAAGCACAGGCTGTTTGCTTCACTGAATCCCAACAGTGCAGAAGGAGGCCATTCAGCCTGTCGAGTCTGCACCAACCATAATCCCACCCCTGCCCTCCTCCGTAACTCCACTTATTTATCCTCCTAATCCCTCTGACACCAGGGGCAATTTAGCATTCAATCTAACCCGCACATCTTTGGACAGTATTTGGAAACTGGCGCACCCGGAGGAAACCCACGCAGACACAAGAAGAATGTGCAAACTCCACACAGAAGTGATCCGAGGCCGGAATTGAACTTGGGTGCGGGGAGCTGTGAGGTAGTATGGTCTCGGGGGATTAGCAGGGTAAATATGTGTGGTTATGGGAACTGTGGGTGGGATTGTGGTCGGTGCAGACTTGATGGGCTGAATGGCCTCCTTCTGCAGTATAGAGACTCTATGGATTCCATGGAAAATCAATGTCTAACTAGAGCTGGTTAAAGTTAGGCCCTCGAGTGAACTCACTTAAGAAAAACTGTTGCCTTTCAAGCAACCAGAAGACTTACTAAAGCAAAGGCTCACTTGTATGGCAGCCCACATGCAAAACTCTGATGATTCTAAGAAAGTACCTACAGGATGAACAACTCCAAGAGGGATTTTGAAAAGTTGCTTTATTTTAAGAAGTGATAACTTGGATATCAAATGTCATTGTCGTTAATAAGCCTGGAAAGAAACCTGAACATAGATTTAAAGGGAAGTGCTAGTGTAAGTTTGATGCTGTGACATTGAGTAAATTCAGGCACTGATAGATTGCAGATTTGGCAAGGTTGATGGAATCACCTACACCTTTGATCAAAAGTTCAGCACGTCATAACTTGACACTTCAAACTCAGCAAAGAAATGATGAAACTAAAGCTGGGATTTTCTAGTTCCATTATGTTGGGACCTACTGCGAGCCAGCCAAAAAGTCAATTGGCTTTTGGTGGGATGGTAAGATCCCAACAGCAAATGGGGCAGGAAAATCTCGACCTAAGAATCTGAGAATTATTCATTTGTGAAATGAATTGCTAAATTCAAAGTGACCAGGCTCTGACAGCCAATACCTTGGATTCATCACAGCTGTCAAAAATGAGGTAGCAATGGTTCTGATCACAACTTTACTAATTCTTGCCAAATATGTCAACTTGGCAATCAGCAACTTGTGCTCATTTAGGGATGTGTGGAATACTCATAAAACAATAGGACAGATTTATTCAAGGCAAGTATTGATTGATGAATTTCTAGCAAGTCTTCTTGAAGAAGTGACAGATTAACTAGATAAAGGGAATATAAAGGGCATTCAATAAAGTGTTTCAAATACAACTGTAAAGCCAAGGCTGAGGCATTTGCAACAGTCTTCAGCCAGTAGGATTCAATGACTGCTCCAATTTGGCCTCGTCCTAAGGCATCACAAATTCCAGTCATCAACTAATTTGATTCACTCCATATTGTGTCAAGAAGGCATTAGACACTGCAAAGGCTATGAGCCCTGACAACATTCCAATATTACTATTGAAGACCTGTGTTCCAGAGCTCACTGCACCCTTTGCCAAGCTGTTCCAGTACAGCTACAACACTGGCATCTATCCAACAATGTGGGAAATTGCCCAGGTGCGTGCTGTACACAAAAAGCAGGACAAATCCAAACCCGGCCAATTACCACCCCATCAGTCTCCTCTCATCAACAAAGTGATGGAAGGGGTTGTCAACAGTGCTATTAAGTGGCAGTTATTCAGCAATAACCTGTTCATTGCTGTCCAGTTTGAGGGCCACTCAGCTTCTGACTTCATTACAGCCTTAGACAAAATGTGGATAAATGAGTTGAACTCAAGAGGTGAGTTGCAAATGACTACCTTGGACATTGAAGCAACATTTAACCAAGTGTAGAATCAGGGCCCCTAAGAAAGCTAGAGTCATTGGGAATCGGAAGGAAACACTCCAAACGCTGGTTGGAGTCACACCTAGCACAAACTTGGTTGTGGTTATTTGAGGTCAATCACCTCAGTCTGGGGACATCACTGCAGGAGTTTCTCAGAATAGCATCCTCAGCCCAACCATCATCAGCTGCTTCATCAATGACCTTCTCTCCATCATAAATCATGTTCACTGATGATTACACAATGTTCAGCCACTATTTGCACTTTGCAGACACTGAGTGCCCATACGCAGTTAGACCCGGACAACATTCAACTTTGGGTTGATAAGTGGCAAATAACATTCATGCCACATAGTAGCAGACAATGATCATCTTCAACAGCAGACAATCCAATCTTGACAGTCAATGGCAATGCCATCACTGAAGCCCCCAAAATCAACATCCTGGGGGTTACCATTGGCTAAAAACCAAACTGAACCAGCTATATAAATACTGTAGCTACAAGAATAGATCAGAAGCTGGGAATTTTGTGGCAAGACACTCCCCTCCTGACTCTCCAAAGCCTGTCCACAATCCTAAGGCACAAGTAGGAAGTGTGATGGAACTCTTCACTGGCCTGGATGAGTGTAGCTCCAACAACACTCAAGAAGCTTGATACCATCTAGGAGAAGGTAGCTCACTTGATTGGCACCCTTCCCAGCCTCTTCAAAATTCACTCCGTCCACCAGCCATGCAAGAAATTTTGTAAAAATAAGTATGTTGTAAGAGCAAATATAGCACAGATAGAATGTTGGCTGGGGTAAATTTTCCAATCCCATCCACCGCAGGAATTGTTACAGGTAGGACAAAAAAGTCGATGGACTGTTTAAGGGTTCGTTGAGCTTGGGTGGGAATTTGCCATCTCGGAGTGGGTGGGACTATATGGGACAGATTGAATGAGCCAAAGATTGCTTACCTGTCTGTCATTGTTAACAAATTTACACGGTATTTGCAAAGGGATTCGATTCTTTTTCTTGAGGGCTTCTGGATGGTAGAATACTGAACTGAATATTTAATTGTGTGACGCAGCTGTTCCTTATTTCATTGAGCTCCATCTAATAAATAAATTTGTTCCATGGGTTTAAACTTAAAATCGGATTTGTTTCTGCGTCCATTCATCAAAGATGAGGGAGATCCTGAGAAGGTGTTCAGGGTAAATGAAACAACAGCATCTTCTCCTTTTGTGATGCTGGGTGTGTGAATGAAAATGAACCTGGACTCAGCTGGAACGGAGATGTCAGGCACAAGAGCTGAAAGAATCTCGATCTTGAAAGGTAGTAAGGACTTAAATATGTATTAGTGACAACTGAGGTGAAACACCTGATCATTATTCAGTGAGAACAGCTGCAGTGAACTGGGAGTGGTGCTTTAGTGAAGATTAAAAAAAGTTATTTCAGCCTTTTTGCTCGTAATTCTTTATTCTTCCTCAGTGAATCTCCGACCTCGTCCCTCAGGGAACAAGTTGCAACCAGAGGAAATGAATTACAGAAACATTGATGAAGCATACCTTTGAAATGAATAAAGAACTGATCGTTCAGGCAGGAAAAGGCTGAAAACAGCAAATGCTGTAAAAAATGCAAAGGAAAAATATTTTGGTTTGGCATGGTAGAACAGTGGTTAGCACTGTTGTTTCACAGCTCCAGGGGCCTGGGTTCAATTCCTGGCTTGGGTTACTGTCTGTGTGGAGTTTGCACATTCTCCTCGTGTCTGCATGGGTTTCCTCCAGGTGCTCTGGTTTCCTCCCACAGTCCAAAGATGTGTGGGTTAGGGCAATTTTAGCATGGCCAATCAACCTAAGTGTCCTGAGATGCGCAGATTAGAGGGATTAGTGGGTAAATATGTAGGGATATGGAGGTAGGGCCTGGGTGGGATTGTGATCGGTGCAGACTTGATGGCCCGAATGGCCTCTTTCTGTACTGTAGGGTTTCTATGAAAATTTCAATCTGAGACCGAGAGATAAACACATCAAAGTTACTAACAAGCTGGCAAACTGGCTTCATTTCCACGTCTGCAAAGCCATTAAACAGCTTCCAGTGAGCTTACGTGCCAATAGAACCTTCCAGTCCTGACCGAATTGCGAACATTCAATCCACTGAGAATCAGAAGGTACGGTTTTCTTGAATTCACATTGAAGGTCGAGATTACACACTTACCGGGCAACCTCTCTCTCTCTAAACTGGCAATTTCCCATTGTATGTGGTGCAAGTGGGTAAATCTCTCATCTGTAGGCTGCAATCCTCCCAGCTGCGGCTAAGTCCTGTGCAGGGTGGAATGGGGATTTGTGGGGGTTGGGGATTCGGGGGTGGTTAAATGACGACGCAGGTACATGGTATTTTCCGCTGAGGTGGCCGGCAGGAAAGTACGCCAAATCTTCCAGTCCCAACCTCATTAATTATGCACCCAGAGCAGGGCAGACCTGATGACCCCTGCTCTGCCATCCTATCCAGATGCCATGTTGAAAGGGCACCCAACATCACTGACCCACTAACGAGAAAAGGAAGTGGAATGCCTGAATATGAAGAAAGATCTCTGGGAGGACTCCAAGACTAGAGTCAGGACCCCTTCCAGGACACTGGAAGGTCTACCTACAGATGCTAGCCCCATCCAGTGCTGTGGTGTTCCAGGATCCCATCAGCGTCCGTCCTGAGCTCTGGAGGCAGACCCCAGCTTTGTTCAGCCATGTTATGCTAAGTGCGTTTCACACTGGTGAGTTTTCCCGCTGATGCTACAGAAATTTGGGTGTGGTTTTTGGGCCATCATCTGCATCCCTGGATCACGCAGGCCTCCAGCCATTTTCTCAATTTGCCATGATGGGCATCTGTGGAAAATCCCACTGTAAATTTACACAGGATGGGATGGGGGGGGGATGGTTTCAGGTTTCATCCTGAAATTCCACTCACTCCTTGTCCCCCCTCCCCCCACACCCACACACTCTCCCACCTGCCATTGAAGCTGTTGTCAGGGACTTGGGAAATTTCTGCTCACACTGTCTAATCAGTAAATGCGCTACGTAAAGTGGCAGTTTGCAGAATTGCAGCAAAGCTTTTATTTTCATTGACTGCTGCTAGGTTTACAACTACACACTAAATATATATTTATACCAATAGAGACACTCAGCGTTGTACAGACTAGTCCACTGACAACAACATATAATTTCAATCATGCTTTCTACTGATGCTAAATATGGATAAATATTTGGGGTTATGGGGAGAGGGCCTGGGTGGGTTTGTGGTCAGTGCAGAGTCGATGGGTCAAATAGCCTCTTTCTGCACCGTAGAGATTTGATGATTCTAAGCTGTCTCCTGAGAAGTATTTTTTAGATCTGAAGCTTCCAGGAGGGGAAATGTAATTCTCTTTTTGGAGCTCATTGCTCGTGGGCAGGCACAATCATTGAGTCATAGAATAGAATCAGCATCCCTACGTTGCAGAAGGAGGCCATTTGGCCCATCAAGGCTGCACCAATAACAATACCACCTAGGCCCTACTCCCATAATCCCTCATATTTACCCTGCTAATCCCTCTAACCTACATTAACCAGGACACTAATGGGCAATTTAACAAGGCCAATACACCTAATTCACACACCTTTGGACTGTGGGAGGAAACTGGAGCACCCAAAGGAAACCCACACAGACATGGGGAGAATGTGCAGACTCCACACAGACGGTGACCCAAGCCGGGAATCGAACAGAAGTCCCTGGAGCTGTGAGGCAGCAGCGCTAACCACTGTCCTGCCCTGAACTTTGATCTCCATCACAGGTAGGACAAGAAGGTAAGTTCTGAATCCAACCCAACCAGAATGGGGATCAAACATAGTGCTGTTGGCATCACCCACTCTGGCTGCCCAGTCAACTTAGACAGTCAGCCCCTCAAGAAGGACAAGTTGGGTTGGCAACATAAACTTTTACATGTATGCTGGAGCCTAGAGCTATAATAGATCCAGGGAGTGGTGCCAGGGAGCCATGGGGCAGTGTGGGGAAGTGCCAGGGGACAATGCCAGGCTGCTGCCTGAGCATGCCCCTTCCCCTCCAACTCCTCCCCTCTGACCCCATGTGCCATCACACTGGCAAGGGGGGAAATCTGTATGTGGGAGGACAATGCGGCAGGGAAACCCACTGGTTATATTTAAATGTATTGAAATGGAAGGTTTTGTTATCTCACCGCTGGCAGGAGGAGGAAGAGGGGAGTGGGGTGGCGAGGAAAATTGGAAACACGATCTGGTGGTCGAGATCCTCATTGTCCGCGTCTTGCCCAATTTTGCCCTACTGTGTACGAATTTCCAACCGTGGCACTTTTGTGTAGTAACACCCTCATTCCCGTAAACCCTGTTATCAGGGGAGGTTATTGTTCCAAGCACGAAGACAAAAGATTGTTCCTTTTTCATCATCCATTGAGTCAGACAAATACCTTTGTTCCAGCGGAGGGCATGTGCACAACAAGGGAGAATAAAGACACAGTTGTCAGTCTGCTTACTCTTTTTAGCTGAAGAAGTTTTCACATGCAACACGCTGGCAGTAGTACGACCTGGGTGGTGGGGTAAGGTGCACAGTATCATTAAACTGGTTCTCCTGGAGCTACTTGTAACTGCACATCTGCATCCTCATTGAATCTGTCTCCATTAGTTCAACCTCAGCCCTGACTCCAGAGAAAAATGACCACCCACTGGACCCACGTGAGGCCTGTGGCTTTTTACTTTACGTGGCAGCCAGCTGTGCTTTCTCCATTGTGCTGTACTGTGTGTAGTCATTGGGGGAAATCCAGATTACTTAATGAAATTTACACAAAATCAGCGCAGACAGGCAGAAAGCTCCTATGGGAATCACTGGTTTAATGAGAGGCCAGCAGCAATTGGCTACATGATCCCTGGAGCCCAACTTTGGAGGGTTGAGTGAAAAATCAGAGAGTTGACATTGATTACTGTGAGTGGATTTTCCTATGCTTATAATAATACAAATTGTCATTCAGGAACTAGGTTAACAAATATCAATGGTGAGCAATTAGCTTTATTCATACTGAAGGTGGAAAATCGGATATATTACTACACATGTTACAGGTAAGATGTGTGAGCTAAGAACTCCAATCAATAGGTAAATCTAGAGTATTTATTTCTTTATGTCTGGGAATTAGAATAATCATTCCATACTAGTTATTTCTTGATTAAGGTCTTGTGCCAGAATACCAATTTATACTCTTCTGATGTTTTAAGCATGTAGCCTGAAGGCTTAGTTACTCACTGAGGTGGTAGAAACATAGAGCAGTTCATGATTTGACACCAGGTGGAACTCTCAATTTGCACAAATCTCATCAACACCTTATCAAGGCCCCACTATTCTCTCACTAAGCTGTGGGGAAATTCTTTTGGGTTTTTTGCACCAAGCAAAGCATCTATATGTCCATTTATTAGTTCGCAAGTAGGCTTACATTAATACTGCAATGAAGTTACAATGAAAATCCCCTAGTCACCATCCGGCACCTGTTTGCGTACACTGAGGGAGAATTTAGCATGGCCAATGCATCCAACCAGCACGTCTTCCGGACTGTGGGAGGAAACCGGAGCAGACATGGGGAGAACATACAGATTCCACACAGACAGTGACCCAAGCCAGGAATCGAATCCAGGTCCCTGGTGCTGTGAGGCAGCTGGGCTAACCATTCTGTCGCCATGCCACCTGAACCATGCATCTCAATTCTAACCTCAAAAACAGCGGCTGCCTTCTGTGTCCCCTTCTTTGCAATATGACCAGAGGCATGGATGGTGATGACGGTGGTAAAATGGTAGCTTCTTTTACCCATCATAGATGTATTTTCAGTTTAACAAGCTTTATTCTCGATCACCTCAGTGCTCCTCACAATGCTGGAGATATAGGTATCTGAAAATGATTCTTCATAATCAGGTCCATTGTAATTGGAGGCAGGGGAAGGAGAATAATTCATTCTGATTTATTAATTCATCCAACCCATTCTACAAAGTTCAGGTCATCAGCATGGAAATTGGAACTCTGTTTTTCTCTTCATAGGGGCAGCCTGGTGTACTGAATATTTTTAGCATTCATTGTTTTTGCTTCAGATTTCCAACGTCCGATATATTTTGCATTCTTATAATTAATTTAGATTTTGTACGAATTTAGGGACACCTTGAAATACTTTCAGTTCTGTCTATACCACATTAAAATGAGCAATAAATGGCTGAGAATTTCTGGAGACTTGCGTCATTGTGAAGGAGGCATTTACATTGCACTGTCTCTCTTATGACACTAGAAATCCAGGAAATTATAGCACATGTAGTATTGGGCACGTAGGTCATGCTGTAATTTCCTGGGTCTTTTGTACTACTCCCTCTTCATTCCTTATCGAAACAGTGAATAATTGATTACAAGTGTGTAAAATACAGCGGATGCTGGAAATCTGAATTTAAAACAGCAAATACTGAAAATATTCAGAATATCAGACTGCGCCTGTGAAGGGAAAAACAGAGTTAAAGTTCCAGGTCGGTGACCTTTACTCAGAACTTTGGATGACTATTCAGAATAACTTATTCCCTTTTCCCCCAGTTATAATCCATTGTGATTGTAAATTCACTGACTGAATGTTTGCCCAGGTGGTGCCAGTGCGTTTAGCAAAAAGGCAATAGATGAATTTATACAAATAACAGTCTATAGCCTCTAGCGATGTCACCATGCTTCACTCTGTTACCATATTTTGAGGCTTTTGTTTATTCTATGATTGGGCTTGAGGCATAAAGATTTTCTTGAAGCCAGTTATTGTTATGTTTGATCATTAATCAATTAAGCAAATACAAATTCTTCCTAGGATTGTATAGGATATACAGTAAGGAAACAGGCCATTCAGCCCTGCCCATCCATACTGGTGCATCCACTTTACTCGAGCCTCTTCTCATTTTTCATAATCAAATCTAACATTGTAATCCTTTATTCCCTTCTCCCTCATCTGCTTGTCTAAATTCTTCTTAAACACATTTATACTATTCACCCCCTATGATAGCCACATTTTCACTCCTCTTTGGGTAAAGAACTTCTTCTGAATTCCCTATTGGATTTTTTAGTAACTGTCATATATTGAAAGCCACTATTTATGTACTTCCCTACAGGCTTGACTATTCTGTGGTACACCTTTCCCACTAGTTGGCCATTAGTGTCAGCTGAAATGGGCTAAGTATGTTATTTGAGCTGCGGTTAATCGATCACCTCTACCAGAGCAGTTCTTTCTCCTGTCTGGTAGCAAATACTTACCAAAGAGGAAAATGAAGAATAGTGAACAAATTGGATGGCGTTATAATACGGTTGTTAATGCATCATGGACTACAGTTTAGTCCCTAACATATTTCTTCCTGGTCTTTTGAAGAGTACATTGCATTGGTAACCAGTTAACTAGTTTCCTTCTGTGCTGAATTGTCTGTAATCTAAGGAAACTTCGGTTTAACCATGTATTCCCTTCAATTTTACTTCATAGCAATTTCAAAGAAAAGTACTCAAAGAGGAATCAGTTGTTCCCAAGACTGGCTGCAAGTCCTGAAAAGACGGAAATCATTTTTCAAAGGAATATTAACTCAATAGCCGGCATATTATTCATCCATGTACCACACAGATCTCTATTGAAGTATATTCTGATTTATTCTGGAAATATGCTTATTATAAACAGTGAAAGACTTTCCCATAGAGTCATAGAGGTTTACGGCATGGAAACAGGCCCTTTGATCCAACTTGTCCATGCCATCCTTTTTTTTAAACTCCTAAACTAATCCCAATTGCTCGCATTTGGCCCATATCCCTCTATGCCCATCTTAACCATGTAACTGTCTAAATGCTTTTTAAAAGACAAAATTGTACTGCCTCTATTACTACCTCTGGCAGCTTGTTCCAGCCAATCAGCATGAAAAAAATGCCCCTCTTCGACACTTTTGTATCTCTCCCCTCTCACCTTAAACCTATGCGCTCTAGTTTTAGACTCCGCTACCTTTGAGAAAAGATATTGACTAGCTGATCTATGCCCCTCATTATTTTATACACCGCTATAAGATTACCCCTAAGCCTCCTACACTCCAGAGAAAAAAGTCCCACTCTATCCAGCCTCTCCTTATAACTCAAATCATCAAGTCCCGGTAGTATCCTAATGAATCTTCTGCACTCTTTCTAGTTTAATAATACCCTTTCTATAATAGGGTGACCAGAACTGTACATAGTATTCCAAGTGTTCACAGTATTCTAGCTCCAAGATTAGTATATTTCACTGCACTTCAGAATCTTAATTCTTAATTGCTTCTTGTCTGGTCTCTTGAAACATTGAAGATGTGTTTAATGTTTGCACCATAGCAGCGCATTTGCAATATTCAGTAATAAAAAAAGCACTTCCCAATTAGGTGTTGTGTGACTGTTTATTTCAAGTTGTCTCAATTTAGGGATCGCACTTACGAGAGGCATTGGAAAAACCATATGACATCAGCAGAAATCCTCTGCCAAACTGTTGCTGAGAGATCAACAACAACAACTTAACTTTACATCGAGCCTTTAATTTAACAAAGTCTCCCAATTATGGTGGTCCATTGGAGTGTTATAAAATAATAGCACAACACTGAGTCACATGAGCAGGTATTAGGTCAGATAACCAGAATGCTTGGTGAAAGCAGGAGATTTTAAGGAGTGTCTGAAAGGAAGAAAGTGCAGTTGAGAGGCAGAGAGATCTAAGGTGGGGTCCTGGGATTGCAGCCCAAGTAACTGAAGGCAGGGCCATCAACACTGGATGGCTTAAAATCAGGGATGCACAGTGGCCAGAGTTAGAGGAGCACAGGGCTGGAGGAGATTACAGAGACAAGGGAGCAGTGACGCCATGGAGGGATTTGAAAACAAGTATAGGAATTCAAACTCCAGACGTTGCTTGATCAGGAGTTCTATAGGTGAGTGAGCACAGGGATGGCAGGGCGATGGGACATGCTGTATGTAAAACACAGCCAGCAGAGATTTTGGTGATGTCAAGTTTATAGAAGTTGGAATGTGGAGAGCAACCAGGAGTGATTTGGAAATAATTAAACCCAGAAGTAATAATGACAATCAGGGTTTCAGCTGTGGATGAGACATGGCTCATTGGGTGATGCCAAGGAAGTGGAAATAGGCAATCTAAGTGAATTCAGAAGCTGATTCCAATGTCAAATGCCACATCACGGTTGTAAATGGACTGCCTTAATCTCAGACTGTTGCCAGAGAGAGGATCAGAATCAATAGTTGGAGATTCGAGTTTAGGATGGGGACTGGGCTCAGAGCCGGATTCTCTGTCCTCGCCTGTGGCTGGGATTCTCTAGTCCTATTGCAACGAATGGAGCTTTGCACCCGAATTCTCCATTCTCACTGACAGCAGGGGTGGGACGTGCGAGACCAGAGAATTCCGGCTTCAGTCTTCTCAATCATTACTTGGAGGATATGACACCCGTGAAATTACTGGCAGAGGTTGTTACTGGAATGCATCAACTGAAAATACATTGGAGATTGCCAGAAACTCAAAAGCCAGGGGTTCAAACTTGGAAGGAGCGAGCTACACAAACATTTAGAATTAGAAGGCTCACTCCAAGAGACAGTGAATGTATAAAACAGACTGAACAGGGAGGCAGATAGCATGGAAAAGTATGAAGGATTAATATTTGGTGAAGTGGAAAATTGATGGTTATTCATTTTTACCAGAGTTTGTGTGAAAAAAGAGCACTATCCTTGAATGATTGATGTTCCCAGGGGGCCTAGCCAGCTGGAGCCTAATCCCCAAGAGTAAAGGAGTGGACTTGCTTGAGTTTTTCCACCTCTTCTTTAATATGACCATCTAGATCAGTTATGGATTCTGAATTATCTTTTATGTATGTGAACACTCTGATCCAATTACTGCATACTTTCCACCCCGAGCTGCCAAAACAAAGTCCAATGCCGTTCAAAGCTGACATACCAGGTGCGCATAATAACCATCTCATCACTGATCTCAGTCAGGACACTGTCAGTATCATTGGCAGTGTTCCAAAATTGAGGTAATATTATCATTTTCTTGTGCCAACCTTCCGATTCCATGGCAGAGGAGCATCATACCATAAACAGTGTTCTATACAATGTCAATATCTCGTCAAAGGAAGAAAGCGAGGAGAATGTACATGCTTGGGATCGCATATTCAAGGTAACATGATCCCTTCCATCCAATAGGGAGCCAAGGATATGCCCTATCCCCACAAATCCAGTACGTGCCATTGAAAGTTGGGCAAGTGTTGCCACCCTTGAAACAATAAGTGATATTACAAAACTGATCATTGCTAGGTGGACTCGGCATAGCCGGCTGCCCCAGTTTACAGTATTGTAACAGTCACTTGTACCGAAGTTTTTCCCAGGACCTTCCTTATTCTCAATACAATGTATCCCTTTTAGGTTTGGTATCACTTGTTGCAGGACGAAACCAGGAGCTGGGTTTGAAATGTTAAAGATAGGTGCATACCTCTTCACGTGACCTAGTCCACCTGCACAAGATTTACTGCCGTGAAATTCTTGCCTGTCACCAACACCAAAAAATCCTGCTATTCCAGGATACCAAAATGCTGGGCACATTGTTCTGACATAATTAATTCAGACCACGAAAGGGGCACTGGCTGCAAAGCATTAGAAGCAGTTCATAGATTCTTTATCAATTTATACCTCAATATAGGAAAAGTTCAGAGAACCTGACAAACCTTCTTATTTTACCTCTTTTTTTGGCTTTATGAACACACACACGTACAAATACATACACACGCACATATATATATTTATACTCACATATTTGCACACATATATGTATACACACACATATTTATGCACACACATTCATATTTACGCACTTAAATTTATACACACACATACACGCATATATGTGTGTGTATATATATATTATATATATACTATATATATATAAATACACGTGAGTTAGAGGAAATAAGAATAGACTGATCTTAAAAGACTAAAATCAGGGTAGATTAATTTAGCAATGAATATAGTACAGAAAAGATATGATATACCTGAAATTACAAAGGTACAAATGCATAGAAACACATATAACTACTATAGAGATTTTAAATATGTATCTCAGAAAGAATTCTGTACATCTTGTCCAAATAAAGATTGCCCCAAGGTATAATGGGATGAAAGCTAAGTGAGATGAACCACATTCTTTGAGAACAATACAGCCACAGAGCATAGTTTTTGTCAGCATATAATGAATAGGACAGTTCATTTCGTGCCGATAAGGGATGATTAGCAGACAATGGGACTGGCAACTCTTGAACTCTATGGAAAGTCAGTGAGAAAATTACCTTTGAACTCTATTACTTTTGATCTAGAAGTCACTAAGAGACAAGTAGGTGAGAGCTTCTGGATTATATGGATCAATGAATTCTCATGTTGGATGTAATTGGCTAAGGTAAATAATCCATATTAACATGATTGGTCCATCCTATTTAGATGAACAGAGTAGGCAGCGGAGAGACAATTTCTGAAAAAGTATAATTACCAAATGTTTTGATAAATGAATCAGATTGATTTGAGCTGTCTTAAATCAATCTCCCTTCATGGTGGAAACCAGGCCTGGGTCAATAAAATACATCTTCAATCAGAAACTACTATATCCAGTGACTTCTTTGTACTTGCTAAACTGTATTAATAAAGAAAAATCTCCTGCATGAAGCCCGTATAATACTTAGCTCTCTGAAAAACTCCTACAACATATATTTATACAGGCATATTTACTCACACATATACACACACACACACACACATACATATTGATATGCAAAGCTAATAGCTTAATAATTCCTGTAACCCATGATCACTCAGTAGTTACATTGGTTTTCATCTTTTTAATCTCCATGATGGTTGACACTCACCCCAAGTAATCGGAAGTGTGAGATTCATCAACATGTGTGCTGTCACCAGGTAGAATTCAGAGTGCTCTGGTCAATCACATTAGATGCTGTAATGTCAGTTATTCAGAGTCATTCAGTAAAACCTCTGTCTCCCCCCTTGAAATTACACAAGATCCCATGGCATTTTTACAAAGAGGAGCAGGGTGTTCTCCTAGTACCGTGACCAATATTTTGCCATTAACCAAGATCACCAATAACAGAAGAACTGATCATTTTTTCTCCTTGCTGAAACCTTGGTGCATACACATCCACTCTCACAAATGTCTACAAATCAAGAATGATGATACCTGAATAGTAATTCATTGACCGTGGGCTGAACTGCTAACAGTGGTATTATGTATTCTTCTGTTCCTCTGTTTCCTCTCCTGTCAGTCTTAAAGATGTCTCTGTATGACTCTTATGTTTAGCAGTATTTAGAGATTACTGTCGGTGGGGGCAGGGGGCGGGTTGGTGACAGTGTACTGGCTGGGTAGCAGAACCAGAAAGGGACAAACTGGGAGAGAATTGTTGCAATGACTGTGGGTGATGCAGATATCAAAAAGCACAGATCAAATTATGCTTTTGCGTTGCGGCAGGAGGCTGACACCAGGCAGGTGTGTGGGACTGGGCAGTGAAGGTGATGTCCATGCATGGACAGAGCAGGTGGAGGAACAGTGGCTGGAAGATAAAGCCAACGCATTGGGAACAGGTTAGACAGTTATGTAGTCAGGGCCTTACAGCAGGACAAGAACTCTGGATCCTGACACCAATCATTGGTGAAAGAACGGAGCTAAGTTGGTCACTGAGGAAGGGAGTTAGTGCTTGGCAGCACTTTGTGAGCTAATAGCAGAGGAGAGGGAGCTGTGCTGTAACAATATTGGGAAGATCACTCAGCCCTGCTGGCATTGAGTGGTGGGGATACAGCAGCGTTCTTGTGCATAGCTCACAAAGGGATGCACCTCAGGACAACTCACAGCTTTTGTCATGGTTTATCAAGGTTGCAATCTTTAGTGGTTCTGTCAATGGATTGCTGCAACAGTTTTATCCCCTATTCTTTTTTTAGGTTTGGTAGCAAGTGTATGTGTCAATTTGTTAAATCTTTATGAATTTTCAAATGGAATAATGATGTTATATAAACATCATTTTACAGGATGAGGAGTAGACATTGAAAATGGTCACTCAGAGGAAATGAAAACATCCCAATGATTTAATGGTCTGCTTTTATTTTCAACAGTGAGATAATGGAGTAGATCCTAATGTCGGAGGGATCTTATCTGGATCTGATTAATATTGGGCTCTAAAATTAATCCACTCCTGATGCCTGCATTAATTCAGACCCACACAAATTTCCGGTTCTGACTACATTCTTCCCAAAGCAAGCTGGCAATTGATTGAAATATTAAAAAGGAGTAAATTAGATTTTTTTTATTCATTTGTGGAACATGGACATCACTGGCTGGCCAGCATTTATTGCCCATCCCTAGTTGCCCTGGTAAAACTGAATGGCTTGCTAGGCCATTTCAAAAGGCAGCTACGAGTCAACCCCATTGCCATAGCTCTGGAGTCATGTGTAGGCCAGACCAGGTAAGGATGACAGATTTCCTTCCCTAAAGGACATGAGTGAACCAGGCTTTTTAAAAAAATTCATTCATGGAAAATGGCCTGGCCAGTATTTATTGCCCATCCCTAGTTACCCTTGGAGGGCAGCTGAGAATCAATCACATTGCTGTGTCTCTGGAGTCATATATAGGCCAGACCAGATAAGAATAGCAGATTTTCCTCCCTGAAGGACATTAGTAAACGAGATGGGTTTTTCTGACAATCAACGATGGTTTCATGGTCATCAGTAGATTCTTAATTCCAGATTTTTTTTATGGCATTCAATTCAAGTCTACTGTGGCAGGATTCAAACCTGGATTCCCAGATCATTAGCTGGGTTTCGGGATTAATAGTCTAGTGACGATACCACTAGGCCAGAAGGAGGCCAGTCAACCCATTACACCAGCTCTCTAAATGAGCAATTCATTTAGTGCCTGGCTTTTCCCCAGGAGGGACCACCTCCTGAAGATCTGGGATCAATACTGAACATACACCCTTCTCAGATAACGATCTGCTGAACCTCTGCCCCTTTTCAGAGCCTGGACTGCTGTCAATGCTGTAACACAAATTTCCAGAGCACCCAGCAAATTAAATGCCTGCTGTACAATTGATATATCTCACAGCAATCCCCAGATGATACCAGTTTCTAAATGTGCAACAGGTTAACTTACAAGAGTTTTCAAATATCCCTGCAGTCACAAGCCATGTACTAACAGCTCAGCTCTCATACATCTAGTAGCTTCTGTGGTGTTGAGGTACTTACCACTGAGTCCACATCCAGGTTTAACCAATCAAGCTCAGTGAGCACAGATCAAATACCAGACTCATATAATCAAACCCAGAATAATTAACATTTAAACTCTGCAGTGACTAAAAGTACCAGAGATAAACCTTCCTGAGGAGTTATTTAAAGAGCCCATGATTTAATAGGTAAGTGATTTGCTATTTCTCCATCATTTCTTGTTTTTCTCCTCCTCTGGCTTTCATTGTGCACAGTGCCAGTTGTTATTAATATTTAATTATTAAATGTTAAAGTTTTGATATGCTAAATGTCTATCTTTTGCTCCCAGTTTCTGTTATTGGATTACCAGTGGAATCTCTCAAGTTGGCATGTCTGAAAGAATGGAGGGAGATGCAGAACATCAGGATATTGACAAGGTCTTCTGAACCCCTTCCCCACCACTGACATTCCTATCTGTTGAGAGGTAATCATTTTACGGTCTTTGTGCACACACAACTCTTCTTAAAAAGCAGTTCCTGCATGGGCACCTGACCAGTCATTCATCAGAAATATCCCATTCTGCCATGTTCTCTCTGACACTTAGTTGAAGGAGGCAGTAAGTTTGATGAAGAGCCTTGTTGCCTGCTGGGCCACACGTATACACACAAACGCCTGGGAGTCAGGTTGAGTGATAAACCTTCAGCTTCTGGGCTTCATCTACAAATGCAAGATCAGACTGAAACCCAAGCCTAAGGAGTACGGACTTTGGATTGTCAGAAAATCAGATGTAACCCCAAGATGAGTTTTGGAACCTTTGGAAATCCCAGCACACTGACTCTGTAGGAATTCCCTCAGAACTTGTAACCTCTGATGGACAATTACCCCACTCCCTGGGACTTCTGAAGGAACCTCCATCCCTGAGTTAGAGTTGGAGGTGTCAGAAAGTTCCCACTACTTATCTGGATAGTTACCCAGGAAACGGGTAGCCAAGGGCCAAGTTAGTCAAGTCCAACTTATTGGTAACTATTCAATTGACTCCCTCAACAGCCTGACTTCACCCGCTTCCCCTCCAACATTTCTGGTCTAGCCCCTATCACCAAAACTCTGTCATCCAACTAACCTGACAAGTTCTCTAAATCTGACTTGACCACCTACTCATCCACTCTACCCAAAACTACCTACCATCTTACCAACCTACCACCCTGTCTAGCTGCCACCCCTCACCAACCTACAGCCAGATGCCACACTATCACTGTACCCAAATATCACCCAAAACACCGACCACCTTAGTTACTTACCCCACACAACCTATCCACTTACACACCAACACATGCATTGGACTCACTAAACACGATGAAGAACTGTTTTAACACCCCAAAGCTTCTCAGTGTGTTTGTGAATACTTACCAGAATACAGCAAATAGTGCCATAACAATGAGGTATGTCTGTTCCACCCCCCACCCCCCACCCTCCACCCACCGCCGCTGCTACGATCCATTGCTTCAAAGAAACAATTCAATGGAAGATTGCTCCACTTTTCTGAAGAAGCTGGAATTGGAAGGGAGGATCCGGCATTGTGGAGCCCCATTTGGGCAGAGAAGTTGGAAGATTGAGGCCAGTGCCTGACCAAATTAGATGTTTCCGAATATCTCTACTTAGCCCCCATCCAGTATTTAACATATCGGACAGGTTTTATGTGAGCGGGATCTTCCAGTACTGATGAAGTTGGTGGACTATGTTAGCTGAGGCGGGACCAGAAAATCGTGGTTGAGAAAATCCTAGCTGGTCTTCAAGAATATTGGGCAAGATTCAGTGTACCCATTCCCCATGGGCACAAACCCCATTAAAAGCTACTAGATCTTGTGTGAGGGCAATAATGAGATGAACGAGATCTTCCAGTCCACACCCCGCCAACCGCATAAGCAGGTTCAGGTCCAGAAAGGATGTGGATCTAATTAGCATGGATTTAAATATTGGAAGAAGGCACAACACCATGTCAACCAGTGGTGTAAAATGCTCCCTCTGCAGTCCAAAGATGTGTGGGTTAGGTTGATTGGCTATGCTAAGAAATTACCCCTTAGTGTCCAGGGATGTGTAGGTTAGAGGGATTAGTGGGTATAACATGTAGGGATATAAGGGTAGGGCCTGGGTGGGATTGTGTTCAGTGCAGACTCGATGGGCCGAAGGGCCTCTTTCTGCACTGTAGGGTTCTACGATTCTATGATACTGGCATGACAACATGACATCAGGCACGATTCATGACTGATTTTCAAAAACAGAAACCAGTCGAAGGATCACAGCGGGGATGTGCAGAGGTGCCTGGAACCCCGGGGGGGGTTGAGAGTCAGGGCTGTCAACTGGCATCCTGGTGGTGCCTCCCTGGCACTATCCACTGAGGGGGAATAGTGCCAAGGGGCAGTGCCAGGCTTCACTGAGTTTGGCACTGCCAGAGGTCCACTCTCATCCATTGGGGTTTGTTCTCCTTACGTGTGTTGGGAGGGAAAGGGATGCACATCCAGGATAGTATGGGAGAGTGAGGGGAGAATCCCCACTGACCACTTCCCCCCGATATTTGTGTGGTTTGTGGGAGGATTATTCTCACACATCACGGCACCCTTTAAAGATGGTGCCCTGATGCCTGTGGACTCAGGTCCCGCCTGCCAGGCTGATGGTATAAACCACGCTCCCAATTATTTTTGAAGATCTGGTGAGAAAACTGGCTGTGTTTGTGAAGAGAAACACACCTGTGTACAGTCAGAACCTCCCACACTCCAATGATGTGCAGGTTTGGTGGATTGGCCATGCTAAATTGCCCCTCAGTGTCTAAAAATGTGTAGGTTGGATGGATAAGCCATGGGGCAGAGGAAAAGGGCCTTGGTAAGGTGCTCTGTTGGAGAGTTAATGCAGACTTGATGGGCTGAATGGCCTCTTCTGCATTGTAGGGATTTTATGATTCTATTCTATGATTCTATGAAATGCTAGACAAAATGGCATCAAATGTGAAAAGATATCAGTGAGTGGCTCAAAATTAAACCTTTGCAAGATGCTATGGTTAAAGTTGAAACCCAGAATTCCATTCATGATTATACGTCTCATGTTGTTGCTAAGGAACAAGTTGGGTTGATTCAGGTCCTATCCGCTAGTGAGGCATGGGACAACAGAGAGCTCTCCTCGTACCTACAGGCCCACAATATTTGTGCAGAACAAAGCAGGAAATAGCTGGGGAATTTATTTGCGGGCCATTGGCCACAATACATCGCGGTGGAGGCATGGGTGGCAATGGAGATAGAGTTGCAAATTAGACGGCTCTGTAGTAAATACGTAGCAGGGTGAAGCCATGTGTGGAAATAAACAAAATGTTTAATGATGTAGAACTATGGCTGAAAATTCAGGTGAGCATATCTGCGGCCTAGCTCTTTAAGATAACTTTCAGGCCATTCATTTTGGATGCCTGTGTATAGTTGACTAATTAGGAGCACAAATTACTATAGATTAGACCATAAGACCACAAGAAATAGGAACAAGAGTAGGCTCTGGCTCCTCAATCCTTTAATAGGATCATGGTTGATCCTGAAGCTCCTCATGTCCACATTCCTACACTGGCCCCATTACCCTTAATTCCCTTACTGATCAAATATCTACCTCAGCCTTAAATATACACAAAGACTCTGTCTCCACAGCTCCCTGTGGCAAGGAGTTCCAAAGACTCTCAACCCTCAGAAGAAATTCCTCATCTCTTAAATTGATGCCCTTTAACACTTGTATCTCAGTTTTACAGCTAAGCTGCAAGAAATAAATTGGAAACAGGGACCAAGAACAACCCGATGTAACGATGGTCACAAGGCTTTAACCCAGGGAAATGGGCATTCAAATAAAAACTATCATTGAGATTCATTTCAAGGAATAAGAATCCCCTCTTATTCACCTCTTCTGGATTATTTGTAAAATGTAGCAGTGTTATATCAACCTTTCTGAATTTTTGTTATTGGGCAGCAACATGTAACATGTTCATCCTAAAGAGCAGAGAGGAGAGGTTCAGATAAGAGTTTTAAGCATTTACAACCTGAACTCCCATGGACTAATTGTATGAAGTTGGCAGGGGATGGCACACAGAGCAGCACAGTGGTTAGCACTGCTGCCTCACAGTGCCAGGGGCCCGATTCCCAACTTGGGTCATTGTGTGTGTGGAGTTTGCATGTCATCTGCGTGGGTTTTCTCCGGGTGCTCCGGTTTTCCTCCCACATTCTGAAAGATGTGCTGGATTGGCGCATTGAGCCCCACAGGCGCCAGAACGTGGTGACTAGGGGAATTTCACAGCAACTTCATTGCAGTGTTAATGTAAACCTTAGTTGTGACTAATAAACAAACTTTAAACTTTACACGACTACCATACACTTCCACCCAACAGATTCCCATTTTGGGAATCCAAAACGCCAGGCAATATGGTGATCGGAATTTCCCAGGTGGGGGTGATTTTGAGTATTATACCTTCCAATCTTGACCTTTACAAAATAAAGCCCCAAAAAAAGATATAATTTGAAATAAAATGTGTTTATTTTATCCAGCATCGACTCACTCTAGCAAGTATATGACACATACACCCACTCTTCTGATTACGGTTACTGTATCTAAGCACAAAATATCATAAACTGCACATTGAAAATTAAAATCTCCTCTTTATAAACACACAGCAGTGTTTCATATTATTTTAACAAACAACAGTATATTACAGATGTAGCAAACAGTTACGTATATCACATGGCTGAGCTCAACTAAATCTAACATTTTCGATTATATCAAGCTTCCATTAGGTCCCTTCCTGATCTCTCAGTTGCAGTCATTGGATGACCCCTTGATAACATCGAGACCGTCAACTTACTCATCAAACAGGCTTTAACCCAGAATGTGACCTCACTCTTTACAGAAGTGCAAGTTAATCTGCATTTCACTGCAATTGCTTTTTTTTTGTTCTGTGGTTTTGAAGTCCTACTTCTACGCAGCAAAGCTCGTAGTTTCGTTGCTTTCTGGGGAAGAAGCTTTCTTAGCTGTTGCTTGACTTCAAGCCGTCAGCTTTGGTTTTGTTCCTGCTGGTAAGAAGGGCACATGTGGTTAGTCCTCTGGAGCTGCATCAACTCAGACGTCAGTCTGCTGGGAGCTAAATGACATGAAGCTGCTCCGTTCACCTCTGGCTGCCTGATTAAAGCAGTGCGGCCAAGCCTTCTGTGCCTCTTCTTTGGCTTGTTGCTTTTGCCTGTCCTGCTCTTGCAAGTTATCGATCTTCTCTTGTTCCTCCTCCAGGAACACATCCACCATCAGAGTTTTCTCTTCTTTCATTCGTATGCTGATGTCCTTGGGTACATCATTTATCAGCCATGCAAGGACCTCACTTAAGACCATCACCAGATTCTGAAATACAATGAATGGAACATAGAATGATGACATGATCCATTTGTGAGAGTAAAGGATTGGGAAGGGTGAAATAACGAGTCATCATTTGTGTCATACTGTTGAAAGAGCAGAATATCATCTCTTGAAGTACCATGGAAAGAATCAAATGTAGAAGTAAGCCATTGAACCCACCATTCCAGTGCCAACTCTTTGGAAGACAGACAGATGTCATTGTCCACATGGACACTAATGGCATAGGCAAGAAGAGGTCCTTTGAAGACAATTCAGAGAGTTAGGTCTGGAGCTAAAAAATAGGACCTCTAGGGTAATAAATTTAGGATTACACCCCATGCAATGTGCTAGTGAGGCTTGGAACAAGTTGAACGCGTGGCTAAAGAGCTGATGTATAAAGGAGGGCTTTAGGTACATGGATCACTGGGATATCTTCTGGGGAAGGTGAGATTTGTAGAAGGATGGGTTGCACCTGAACTAGATGGCCACCAATATTCTGGGTGGGATGTTTGCTAGTGCTGTTCGGGAAGGTTTAAACTTGTGTGGCAGGGTGTAGGAACTAGAGCAGCAAGTGTGGAGAATGGGGGAAAAAAGCGAGAATGGGGGAAAAAAGCGAGAATGGGGGAAAAAAGCGAGAATGGGGGAAAAAAGCGAGAATGGGGGAAAAAAGCGAGAATGGGGGAAAAAAGCGAGAATGGGGGAAAAAAGCGAGAATGGGGGAAAAAAGCGAGAATGGGGGAAAAAAGCGAGAATGGGGGAAAAAAGCGAGAATGGGGGAAAAGTAGCGCTGAGTTAGAGCAGGCAGAGGGAGGCCATGGGCTCGATGGAACTGGAAGTTTGGAATGCATTTGCTTCATTGGGAACAGAGGAGCAGTTAAGTAGTCAGATACTGAAAAGGTGTGAAAAAAGCAGGATAGATTTGATGGGTGACTTTAACTTCCCCCACATTGACTGGGAATCCCTTACAGCCAGGGGCTCAGATGGAGATCAATTTGAGAGATGTGTCCAGGCAGGCTTTTTGATACAGTTTGTTGACAATCCAACCAGGGAGGGGGCTACACTAGACTTGGTATTGGGAAATGAGCCAGGCCAGGTGATCGATGTTTCAGTGGGGGAGCATCTCGGTCTTATTGACCATAATTCGGTAAGATTTTGGTAATCATGGATAAGGACAAGAGTGGACCTTGGGTGAGGGTGCTTAATTGGACGAGAGCCAATTACATCCAAATTAGACATGAAGGGGGGAATGTAGATTAGGAACGGCTATTTAAGGGCAAATCCACATCTGGCATGTGGGAAGCTATTAAAGGCCGGTTGATTGAAGTGCAGAACGGCAGGTCCCCACAAAAATGAAGGATAGAAATGGCAGGATTCGGGAACCATGGATGACAAGGGAAATTGTAAACTTGGTCAAAAGGAACAAGGAACAATAGGACTAGGCATCTAAAAACTGATGAAGCCCTTCAGGAATACAGTGAAAATAGGAAGAAACTTAAATGTGGAATTAGGAGAGCTAAAAGGGACAATGAAACATCTGTAGCAAACAGGGTCAAGGAAAATCCCAAGGCTTTTTAAGCATAGATTGGGAGCAAGAGGGTAGCAAAAGAAAGAATAGGCCCACAAAAAACAAAGGAGGGAAGTTACAAGTGGAGGAAGTGGGTGAGTTCCTTAATGAGTACTTTGCATTGGTATTCAGCTAGGAGAAGGACATGATGGGATGTTGAGGTCCAAGACAGGTAGGTGAACACTCCAGAGAATGTCAATATGTTGAAGGAGGAACATGAGTATCCTACATTGCATTAAGGTAGACAAGTCCCCAGGGCTGGAGGGGATCTATCCAAATTACTGCAGAAAGCAAGGGGAGAAATAACTGGGGCCTTAAGATATCTTCATACCCCCTTTGGCCACAGGTGAGGTTCCAGAGGACTGGAGAAAAGCCAGCATTATTCCCTTGCTTAAGAAAGGAAGCAAGGATAATCCAGGAAATTATAGGCTGGTGAGCCTTCTCCATCAGTGGTGGGGAAGCTTTTGGAAGGACAGAATATATGCATATATGGAGGAAAATGGACTAGTTAATGACAAACAGCATGGTTGTGTGGGGGGCTGGTCATGTCTCAACCATTTGATTGAGTTTCTTGAAGAGGTGACGAAGATAATCAATGGGGTGAGGGCTGTGGATGTAGTTTACATAGACTTTAGTAGGGTGTCTAACAAGGTCCCACATGGCTGACTGGTACAAAATTAAAGTCACTTGGGATTCAGGGTGGGCTGACTAGACGGATACAGAAATGGCTTGGTTATAGAAGACAGAGAGTAATGGTGGAAGGGTGCTTTTCAAAATGGAGATCTATAGCTAGTATGGAGATCATTGCTGGGACTTCTGTTGTGTGTAGTAGATATAAATGATCTGATTTGTAAGTTTACAGATGACATGAAGATTGGTGAAGTTGATGATAGTGCTGGGGATTGTCAGAGGATACAATAGAATATAGTTAAATTGGAGACTTGGACACAGAAATGGCAGATGAAGTTTGATCTGGATAAATGCAAGGTGATGCATTTTGGAGGATTGAATTTAGGTATGAATTATATTGTAAATGGCAGAACTCTTAGGAATATTAACATACACAGGGATCTAGGTGTGCAGGTCCACAATTACTTAAAGTGACAACACAGGTGGCCAGGGTGATTCAGAAGGCCTATGGTATACTTGCCTTCATCAGCCAGGTCATTGAGTACAAGAGTTGTGTGATCACGTTACCGTTACATAAAACCTTAGTTAGGCATATTCGGAGTATTGTGTACAGTTCAGGCTACCATACACCAAGAAGGACTTGGAAGCTTTGAAGAGAACGCAAAGGAAGGGTCATCAGGTATTGGCTGGTCTCAAAGATGTTGGCTGTGAGGAGAGATTAAATAAACTAGAATTATTTTCACTGGAAAGATAGAGGCTGAGGGGAGACCTGACAGAGGTTTACAAAATTATGAGGAGCAAAGACAGGGTGGATAGTCAGTGGCTTTTTGCAAGGGTGAAAGTGCCAATTACAAGGTTAAAGATGAGAGGGGAAGTTTAAAGGAAATGGTGGGGGGGACGTTTTTTATGCAGAGAGTGGTGGGTGCCTAGAACGCACTGCCAGAGAAGGTGGTGGAAGCAGGCACATTAGCAATATTTAAGAGGCATCTGGATGGGAATATGAATAGGGATGGAATAGAGGGATACAGTCCGAACAAGAGTAGAAGGTTTTTTTTAAAGCTTAGTTAGGGCATTATGATCAGCACAGGCTTGGAGGGCCAAAGGGCCTGTTCCTATGTTGCACTTTTCTTTGTTCTAGATCTATCAATTGGTAATCGTAGAATCCCTACAGTGATGAAGGCGGCCTTTCGTTCCATCGAGCCTACACCGAAAACAATCCCACTTAGGTCCTATCCCCATGACCCCATGTATTTAGTCTGCAAATCCCCCTGACACTATGGGGCAATTCAGCATGGCCAACAACCTAACCTGTACGTCTTTAAGAAGTCTCACAACACCAGGTTAAAATCCAACAGGTCTATTTGGAATCACGAGCTTTCGGAGCTACAGTCCTGCCTCCGTAAAAAATAACATTCGATAAGTGCCCATTTTAAGGGTTTGTATCTATCACATGTACTGCCACTGTAGCATGTTCAGCCACCTTAGCTTAAATTTAAAGATGAGTTCTGTAGTCCTATTTTGTAAGACATTCTCCTGACATATGTTGAATACATTAGATTTTCCTGGTCAGACTGATTCCTGTCTGAGTATGGAAAGTATTAACTCCAGCATGGTGCCTTCAATATTATAAGATATCCCAAGCTGTTTTACAGGAGCGTTATGAGGCAAAACTTGACACCAAGCAACTTACGAAGATATTATGACAGGTATTCCACAAAGTGGTCAACATTGTAGTGGGGGATTCTCCGGCCTCCCAGCCGCGTTTATCTCAGTGGCAGAATGGTATGTACTGTTCGTGGGTCTCTGATCCTGCTGCTGTCAATGGGATTTCCCATTGCTGTCACTGGGAAACCCACGAGAGGAGGTGGGCCACCGGCAGGGCCAGAGAATCCCAACGATGCGAGCAGCCAGAAAACTCCCCCCATAGATTTTAAGGGATGAATTAAAGTAGAAAAAAGAGAAGTCGAGAGGTCTGTGCAGTTGGGACCTATAGATAGCCGAAGGCATGATCACCAATGGTAATGCAATTAAAATCTCAAGTGCCAGAGTTCGATGCATGCAGACGTCTTAGACGGTTACAAAAGAACATAAGAACAAGGAGTAGAAGTAGGCTATTTGGCTCCTTGAGCCTGCTCCACCATTCAATAAGATCATGGCTGATCTCTTCGTGGACCTAACTCCCCTTACCCTCCCACTCACTCTAGCCCTTGAAGTGTTCAAAAATGTATTCATCTTTGCCTTAAAAAACATTCAATGAGGTAGCCTCAACTGCTTCACTGGGCAGGGAATTCCACAGATTCACAACCCTTTGGGGAAAGAAGTTCTTTCTCAACTCGGTCCTAAATCTGCTCCCCCTTAGTTTGAGGCTATGTGCCCGAGTCTACTTTTACCCATCAATGGAAACAATCTCCCTGCTTCTATCTTATCTATTTCCTTCATAATTTTATATGTTTCTATAAGATCTCCCCTCATTTTTCTGAATTCTAATGAGTATAGACACAGTCTACTCAGTCTCTCCTCATAAGCCAATCTTCTCCACTCCAGAATCAACGAGTGAATCTCCTCTGCACCTCAGCCAGTGCCAGTACGTCATTTCTCAAGTAAGGAGACCAAAACTGTACACAGTACTCCAGGCCACACCAATAGCTGCAACATAACCTCGCTGTTTTTAAACTCTAGCAATGAAGGACAAAATTCCATTTGCCTTCTTAATTACCGGCTGCACCTGCAGGGTTGTGGGGTTGTAGGAGGTTACACAGATAGGAAGGGGCGAGGCCACAGAGGGATTTGAAAGCAAGGATGAGATTTTAAACTTCATGTTTGCAGTATGAGAGCCAGTGTAGGCTGGCGGGCACAGTGTGGTGATGACCAATGGGGCTTGGTGCACGTTAGGAATTTTGGATGACCTCAGGTTTACGGAGGATGGATTGAGAGGACCTAACCAGGAATACATTGGAATATTCAAGTTGAGGTGTAACAGAGGGCGACTGAGGGTTTTAGCAGCCGAGAGGCTGAACCACCATGGATTGGGTGATGTCACAAAGATGAAAACAGGTATTCTTAGTGATGTTCGGTTCAGGATCAAGTATGACACCAAGATTACCAACAGTCCAGTTCGGACTCAGGTAGTTGTCAGGGAGACAGGTGGAGTCAGTAACTGGGGAACCAAGTTTCTTCCTGAAATTTAATTGGAGCAAATTTCTCCTCACCTAGCACTTGATGTCTTGCAAACACTCTGACAATTTACAGACAAATGAGGTCTCAAGAGAGATGATATTGAGATGGGTGTCATCACTATATCAATAAAAACTGATGTGCTTTCAAGCTATATCACCAATGGCAACATATAAATATTAATCCACATGCTGCCTTGTAAGATGGTTTGACACAATCATACTGAACTTCCTGACCATGAGATATTGGAGCAGGAATAGGCCATTCAGCCCCTCAAAATTGTTCCACCATTGAACTAGATCATGGCTGATCCCACACTATTATCTTTAGTATTTAGAAATCTATCAATCTCTGTCTTGAATATGCTCAGTGACGGAGCTCTCTGGGGTAGAGAATTCCAAAGATTCACACCCTGTGAGTGAAAAAATTCCTTCTCCTCATCTCAGTCCCAAAAGGCCTGCTCCTTATTCAGAGACTGTATCCCCTGATTCTAGACACATTGCCGGGGGAACATTCTTCCTGCATCTACCCTGTTGAGCCCAGTAAGAATTTGTATGATTCAAGTGCGACTCCCTCTAACCTTGAGAGGATACTGGCCTAATTTCTTCAATTTCTCCTCATTAGACAATCCCACCATCCCAGGAATCAGTCTGGTGAACCACTGTTGCTTCTATGAAAAGTATATTCTTCCTTGGTTAAAAGAGATTAAAACTGTACACAATACTCCAGGTCAGGTCTCATCAAGGTTCCATATAATGACAGCAAGACGTCTACACAATCGTGGCAAGGCCATTATACTATTTACCTTCCTAATTGCCTGCTGTACCTGCATATAAACTTTCAGCGACTTGCAAACAAGGACACCCAGATCTCTTGGCCATCAACACTCCATTTGCCTTACTGGTGTACTCATCCCATCTCCATGGATACTGAAATCTTAGCACAGGGAAGGGAGCCACTTTCTCCATTGTGCCTGTGCTATTGTGACTTCTCTATTGAAACACTCACTTCAATTCCTTTTGATCTTTCTAAGGACTAATTCCACAACCTGGTATATTCATTGGAAAGCTACACACACAGGATGTTCAAATCAAAGAAGTGAGAATTAAAATCTTTTAGTGACCTGTGCTTCCCTTAGGGTAAAGCTCTCTGCTGGTAGAGTGGGCTTGGAGCTGAGTGGCAGGTCATTCACCGGTTGTAGCAGTAAGAATAAATCCTTTACACTAATATAATCCAATCCCCTTCTTTCTGCTTGTGCTAATCCTCAGCCTTTGCCTCACTGTTAGTGATTCGCTGACTAGTGAAAATTATCTTTTATGATCTGACCTCTTAAAGTCGGAAAATGTTGGAACACCTCTATTAAATAGTGCTTTAACATTCTTTGCTCCAGTGAATATAGTCCTCAGGGTAATTCTAACCTTCGCCACAAAGGCAGTAAACTCTTAGTGCAGATCAGGCAGATTTGACAACAGGAAGACAAATCCTCCAAAAAAAAACCCACACTGGCATCTTACTGTCCAAAATGTGAAGGTAAAATTCACCCCAACATTGTCAGCCCATTGTCAAAACCATCTCCTCCCAGATTATTGCTTTTAGCCTGACAATGCTGTGCCACATCTTTACCATTGATCCAAAGCACTGAACAGATTGTGTTTGATTTTACCTTTGAAACAAAAAGTAAATATCTTGAGGACATTCAAAGGTAACAAAGCATTGGATTCTAATGAACACTGAGGATGTTTGAGCTGGAAAGTAAGGAAGATAAACCTGGGGCCAGATGATGAGGTTTTTCAGCTGTGCCAATGGAGAAGTAGACAGGGAATGTATCCCCTGCCAATATTGTCCCCCCCCCCACCCCCCCGCCATATCCACCCACCTCCCCCCGCAACCTTTTGGAACGCTAATTTACCAAAGATGTGACTTCTGCCCCTCAATCAGGTGAAAGTCCCACCTCAAGAGAGTTGCCAACCAGCCATCAGTCTCAGCAGCACCAGTGATCAGGACTGGAGCTGCAAGCTGTCCCTAGTTTATAAATTCCATAGTCCAGGACAACAATTCCAGTGAAAACAATTCTAGTTTATTCAACCTCTCCTCATAGGCAACACTCTCAAGGCCAGACAACATCCTGGTGAATCTTTGCAGTCTCTCCAATGCTTCCACATCCTTCTGGTAGTGTGGAGTCCAGAACTGCATGCAATACTCCAAATGTGGCCTAATCAATGTTTTATATAGCTGCAACATGATTTCCCAACTCTTGTACTCAATGCCCTGGCTGATGAAGGCAAGCATGCCATATACCTTCTTTATAACTTTGGCCACCTGTGTTGGCACTTTTAGAGAACTGCACACCCAGGTCCCTCTGTACATTAATGTTCCGAAGGATTCTGCCATTTACCGTACATTTCATACCTTGACATTGCTCCTGAAATAATAAGTCACTTAGGAACGAGTGTATCAATGCTGAAAATTGAACACGACTTAATGATCAACGAGAGGGTGGAACTGCACTGAGCTACACATCAACAAATGTACATTTCGTACCTAAATTTGATCCTTCAAAATGCATCGCCTCACATTTGTCCAGATTAAACTCCATCTGCCATTTTTATGTCCAAGTCTCCAATCTATTTTTTTCCTATTATTTCCTTTGACAATCCTCAGCACTATCAGCAACTCTGCCAATCTTCATGTCATCTGCAAATTTAATAATCAGACCACCCATATTTTCCTCCAAATCATTTATGCATACTACAAATAACAGACATCCTGAAACCATGAAATCCCGCCTGAGGGCAACAGACTTTTCCATGGTCCACCCCTCACCCACTCCGATTCCTGTGGTGGGCGGGACGGTAAAATTCCAGTCTATATATAGCAGTCTACAATACAAGAGGGTAGAAGTCATGCTTTAGTAGTACAAAGCCTGATCAGACTACTGTGAGCAGGTCTGGGCACCACGTCTTAAGGACACAGTGATCTTGGAGAAAGTACAGTATAGATTTACCAGTATGATATCTGGTCTCCAGGAGTTAAACAAGACAAGGGCAGCACAGTGTCGTAGTGGTTAGCACTGCTTCCTCGCAGCACCAACCACCTGGGTTCGATTCCAGCATTGGGTGACTGTGCGGTTTGCATGTTCTCCCTGTGTCTGTGTGGGTTTCCTATGAGTTTTCCGGTTTCGTCCCACAGTCCAAAGATGTGTGGGTTAGGTTGACCGGCCATGCTAAATTGCCCCTTAATGTCAGGGGTATTAGCAGAGTAAATATGTGGGGTTCCAGGGATAGGGCCTGGATGGGATTGTTGTCAGTGTAGACTCGATGGGCTGCCTTCTGCACTGTAGGGATGCTATGGATTCTATCCTCTTTCCATTGGTTGTGGAGTTTAGGGCTAGGGGGCATAGCCTAACTCAGGCCATTTGGAGTTAAGGTTATGATAGGAAATACTTCAACACATATGACCCATATGCACACCGGAATTCTCTTTCATAATTGGAAATTGTTTTTAGGTCAATTGTAGTTTGGAGACTGACGGTTAACAGGAGCTACTAAGGTATGCGAGGCAATGCTGAATATGGAGTTAGACCATAGATCAGCCATATTCTTACTGCATGGTAGAACATTGAGAGGTTAAATAGCCTTCTCCTGTTCCTAGGTTTTGAGAAGAAGGGATATCTAATTTGTGGAGGTGTTGTGGCCAAACCGGCCACCTAAGATGGCACTTTGCAACAGCACACCGGGATAATTGAGCAAGCATTGAAACAGACAGGCTGCAGCTTAAAAGACAGAGATAAACAGGCTGCAGTTCAGATGATCAAATACACAGGAAATAAGCCATCCCAACGTCAATGGACACTTTCTGGTCAAATATACTTGTTTACCAGACATAGGGGTGCCTTAAACTCTTAGTTGAGAGGACCAATTGACCTACGTGCCTCCATCACCACTCCAAAGATGTGCAGGTTAGTGGATTGGCCATGCTAAATTGCTTTTAGTGTCAGGGGGATTAGCAGAATAAATACGAGGGTAACGGGGATAGGACCTGGGTGGGATTGTTGTTGGTGCTGGCTCGACGGCACTCTTTCTGCACTGTAGGGATTCTATGATTCTACACCCTGAAAGATGGAAAACAGTGTACACATTTAGGTTAAAAGTGGTCAAATTTATTTACAAGAAACCTGACTACACTGGGGAGAAAATGCTGCTGATAATAAAACGGTGCTTGGCTTACACAATGCTTGAAATTGTCTTGCAAACAATATAGGCTCAGGAGCTTCACTTGTTTCAGCATCTGTAATCCCATACATATATAAAGCGTGTACTTGTGTTTTATGGGCTCCTCCCACTGCCTTAACATGGCAACAAGCAAGGCAACAAAAAGCTAAACCTCCTACGATATAACTTGGCTTCCTTTGAAGCTGAAACAAGTTTCTTTGAAGAATGCCAAAGATCAAGACAACCTTTAGCTGCCAGGCATGCAATCGCGTTATTAATCAGCTGTACCAGTTTGGTATATACACTGAACAGCAGCGGTGCTTGGTGAGTCATTTACTTGGCTAAGGGTGGAAGCAATATCTGTCGGAATTTCCTCTGCCCTAATGTACCTTGCACGAAGCACAGTTAATAAATTCTCTTTTCTCTCACAGTTATGAAGCCAATCAGCACAAATTTCATTGAAGCCTACAGGTAGGAAGCTGGGTACAACTCTCATTTGATTTTACTCTTTCCCTTCAGATCAAAAAATGTTTTGGACTGATAATGACATGGTGAGGTCAAGGGGCATGTGGAATCTTGGGGGCCACTATTATCCACATCCAAGGCCAGAACTTTTGCAGGGGCAGAGAGGGTCTCTAATGAGCTAAAATGGTGCTGCAGCCCCTATTACTGCCCCAGAAGCCAGCACCAACCATTTTCACATTGGGTGGGGGAACAGGGATGGGGACGGAGGCAGTGCACATGTAAATACACAAATTACTTCACACGCAAATTATTGAGTGGAATAGATTGTAAGAAAATAAATTTGAATATTAAGAATCGCTAAAGATTATATTATTATAGGCAGGATTGAGACACCGCCAATTCAATCCATTTCTTTATCATGCTGGTGAGGTTAAAGGCAGAATTTTCTGTCCCTGCCCACCACCTGGATCGTCCAGTCCCACCAAAAGTCACTCAACGTTTCACCAGGCCACCAGCTCTCCTGCAGTGGGCCCCACCACGAAGGGGCCAGAAAATCCCAGCCCAAATATCCTTATAGAAAGGCAAATCTCCTTGTTCAGTGAGTCCTTACTTTGTTAAATACCAGCCTTAATGTTCTGTGGTGTGTTTAATACGTTTGGACAGCTCCAACACAGCAATTTTAAGGGACATCAAGCACAAACTCTGTTTTTCATTCATCACATGTTAGAGCAAGGCTAATTGTCCAACAATTTTCAATATACAGCATATCTCTTCCTCATCACAAATCGCTGGGGTTTTTATACAGACCTTAATAAATGAATCATCTTACCCCAGTAAACACTGGGCTTCAAAATCCTGGGTTACTGGTGAAGTAAACTAGGCCAGATTAAGTTCTGGAGATTGTCCATTCACGGGCATCTTTCAGGCTGACTGTTGGCAGTCAGACCTGGAATTGACACAGTAAGGCTGGGTGCACCAGAATCAAACAAGGGAAACCAATTAGTAGCATATGGGTCTGAAAGATTTTATCGCATTGACAACAGGAAGGGCCAGCAGACTAAACTACAGCCTCAACAATGGCTTAGGATAGCTATCTTGAGGCTAAGAGTGCTAAAGATGAATACTTGTGGCAACCTCGGATATCCAAGCTCCAAGAACAGATCAGTGACACTCGAGAAAGGAGGAGGTTTTCATAGGAAAGGTCAGGGGGGTTGGCAGTGCCTAGGCATGACCCTCTTCCACCTGTGCTCACCTGGCGCACACTATGGGACACCTGTATTAATTCACTTTGGGGGTGGGTATCAGATGTAGAGGTCTGATAATTAGATGGTAATTTACCATAATGGGCTTCCCGACGTTAAACTTCAGAATTCCAGTTTCATTACTGGTGCGGAGGCATTGGTTGGGGCGGGGGGGGGGGTGGGGGGGGCGGCGGGAGAGGGGGGGGTGGTGGCAGGGGTGTGCAGAAATGACCACATCATGCCTTTACATCAACAGGAAACACGACTTGTGCCTCTTGTGAGATTTTCCATTCCTGTCACCGATCCCAATATTCCATTTCTGACACACTAAATCATAACACCACCCTGACATAAGGCTTGCTGCACTTATACCATTTCATCCATTTTTTGTCTTAGCTCCTTTATCTTCATCTCATTCACATTAATTCTTGCTAAAGCAATCTGAGTCTTTCAGAACTGACCCATTTGGAAGGTTAAAGGGAGGTAGCAGGTCGCAGCACGAGAGGTAGAGAGGTTGCTCAATGAACCACAAAGATATTTAAAAACTCACTGTTCTAAGTGATTTTCCACATCTTTTACAGCAAACAATTATTAAATATCTTCATAGTGATGCTCAGTCTCCAGCAGAGACCTAAGGCATAACTTTGCCTCCTTTCAGTGTCCTACAATTCCTACTGGTGGGTTAGTAAAAAGATGAAGCTGTATCTTCATTGGATCCTGGGCACAATAGAAAGATGCAGAGATTTTCTCCTTCAGATTATTGCATTTTGTTAACAGTGAAATATTGTAATGTTAGAATCTCACATAGTGGGTTAAGTGTTAATACTGCTAATTGATGTTTGCACTAATCCATTCTGTCTTTGTTTCCAAAACAATCTGCTCTTTAACTATACTCTGTTCCGACTTTACAATTTCTGAACCTTCCATCACTCAGCAGATTTGTGTTTTAAGCTCCAATTAAGTAGCATGTTTAATCAAAGATCCAATTTATTAAGAACCTAGCTCCTGTCAAAGTATATTTCCACGTCAACTCCACTGAATTCTTCACAGATTATGCCACACTTACCCCAAATTGTGCCATTAACTCCCAATGCTTGATATTTACCTGGAAAATGATAACAAACATCAGGCGTGCAGCCAGAATAGCCCAGTACTGCTTGGAGTAATCGTAGGCATGATCAGACCATGGTGGTTCCCTGTAATCCTTGTACCTATGGTTATGGGGAGTGGAGGTGGAGCGGGGAAGTGGGGGGGGGTGGGAGTGGGGAGATAAAGAAATGGCAGAGAGTTCAATTGAGTTTTCTCAGTCGCAAAAAAGAAAACTATTCAAATGATATCAGCTTTCAAAAAAATCCTTCTTAAAATGACCCCAAATGTGTGGCTGTTTGATGGAATCAGACTCCACAGCTGTAAACAATCGAGTTGCAGAGAGAAAGTAACGGTGTTCAGTACGATCATGTAGGATACCACGTAACTCTTACTCCCAACCGTTCAAGCTGTGTTTCCCTGAACCTGGAATTGTTTTCAAATCACTGTTTCAGTAACGGTGCTGTCATTATCAACTTGAGTCGTGGATTGCAACCAGAACATTTGCTCCACGAAACACTTTCATAGAATTCCTACACTGCAGAAGGAGGCCAATTGGCTCAGAGAGCCTGCACTGATAACAATCCCACCCAGGCCCTATCCCTGTAACCCCGCGAATATACCCTGCTAATTCACCTGACACTACGGGTCAATTTAGCACGGCCGTTCAACCTAACCCACACATCTTCAGACTGTAGGAGGAAACCGGAGCACCTGGAGGAAAACCACGAAGACACAGGGAGAACACGCAAACTCCACACAGTCATCCAAGGCCAGAGTTGAAGTCAGGTCCCTGGTGCTGTGAGGCAACAGTGCAAACCGCTGTGCCACCCTACAGCTCAGTGGCATATAAAAAACTGCACAGCATTGCTGCTGCCAATTGAATGAGGATCCTATTGTCCTGCATTAGTGAAGAAAAACAGGAATATAATTGCTTGAAATCAACAGGCTAACCAGCCTTTGTTACAGAACAATGACAGCAATCATGTCACAGTAGCAGCACAATGAATAATTACCTGCAGACTTTGGTATTGTTGAAATGCGATGTTTGGGGTTGTTTACCCTCTTGAAATTCACTGGTGTTGAAGTATGACAAGGTATGGTTCACAAACCCATGCATACTTCCATTATCACTGTACATGTATTGGTAAACTAGGCGTGGGATGAAGTCGGATGTAGTGGCAATTACAAGTGCCTGAGTGATACACAAAGGAGATGCATTAACATTGGAAATGAATAGACTTGAAACAAAATTCCATGGTTAAAATACATTGGGTTAATGAATGTGTGGAATAAGAACATAAGAACATAAGAAATAGGAGCAGGAGTAGGCCATCTGGCCCTTCGAGCCTGCCCCACCATTCAATAAGATCATGGCTGATCTGTCGTGGCTCAGTTCCACTTTCCCGCCCTCTCCCCATAACCCTTAATCCCCTCTCTTATCAAAAACCCATCAACCCGCTTCTTAAAAATATTTAGCGAGGCAGCCTCCACCACTTCAACGGGCAGAGAATTCCAGAGATTCACCACCCTTTGAGTGAAGAAGTTCCTCCTCAACTCCGTTCTAAACCACCCCCCCTTTATCTTGAGGCTGTGCCCCCTAGTCCTACTGTCTTTTTTGAGCGGGAAGAGTCTCTCCACCTCTATCCTATCCATCCCATTCATCATAAATGATGACCAGAGGAAGGCCAGGTGAAGTGATTGTCCACAAGGGGTGTGAATATTACCAACAGCTTCTCAATTTTTCCTGCTATTAAAGTTAAGGTATTAAAGTTTATTCATTAGTCACAAGAAGGCTTACATTAATGCTGCAATGAAGTTACTGTGGAAATCCCCTAGTCATCACATTCCATCACCTGTTCGGGTGCACTGAGAGGGAATTTAGCATGGCCAATGCATCTGACCAGTACATTTTTCAGATTGTGGGGGGAAACTGGAGCACCCCGAAGAAACCCATGCAGACACGGGGAGAGTGTGCAAAAACCACGTAGACAGTGATCCAAGCCGGGAATCAAACCCAGGTCCCTAGCACTGTGAGGCAGCAGTGCTAACCATTGTGCCACCATGCCGCCCCTCTAGACATAAAAGTTTGCACAATGGAAAAATCATTTTAATCTGAATCTTGCACTGCAGATCCAAGTCACAACAAATAATTACAGAATAGGAAGTTCAACAACACATGTTTGATATTGTATAACCTTTGGAATTTTGTTCCTGAAAATACAAATTCTTCCTCCCATTGTTCATGGGGCTTTTGGTTTCCTGTGAAACTGGTGCAGAATTATGATATGTGAACCTTCAGTTAGGCTCTGATACAGAGCCAAAACCTGGGATTGATGCCATCCCCCACCTTCAAACAAGGTTCTTCTTCAGCCTTGAAAGATCAGCGCCACTATCAGATGAGAAAAGGCACATCCTACCAATTGACCCATCTGCTTGACCTCACATTAAAGGAAGACTTTCCAAAACACCAGCTGCCTTGAGACTTCTCAACCATCTAATGAGGAACTAAATGTCCATCACAGGGCAGTTTACTGGGAGCTCTGCCAACTTGTTGATGCTACATTCTCAGATGAACATTTCCTCACAGCATGTGTTTAATCAACAAAAAAAAAACAAAAGAATTGCTTCAGCACATGAGGGACAAAGGCCGTTATTGGTCACACTTTTCTCCTCAATTTCTCTGGGGGTGTTTATGGAGTTTGATGACCTCGCTTACGAATTGGCCACGGGCCTGAATTTTTCATCCACCGGGCGGGCACGCTCAGTGGGTGCAGGATAAACTTTTGGCCACGTTGGGCCCCAGACCCTCAACTGACAGGCGACTAGCATGAAGTGCGCACTGGGAAAGGTTTAGAGCTACCGGGGAGGGCAGGAAGAGGGTGGGCTGGCATTTTTCACACATGCCCCTTCCAGGGGCTGGGAGGGGGAATGGGGTTGGGGTTGTGGGGTGTGGGGGGGTAGCAGCCACTGTGAAGGCATCTCAGGGAGCCGCTGACCTGTAATACACTGCAATAGGAAAGCGATGCAAAGTGTATCTAAGCAGCACATTCAAAGGCGAACCTCAGTCGCCAAACATCTACTTTTCATTCTATTTCAGCCCACGCTGGATCGAGGTTACGGCTGAAACGTAAAGGCTGCTTGGCCAAATAGCCCGTCTGCCAACTGCAAAAGCAGACAAGGCATGTGAAATTGGGTCTGGTTGGTCCCTTATTGGGATAAATTGCCTGCTTGATTGTCGGTGGGTGTGCTTCCAGATCTTACACGCGCCTGTGATAACCCCCAGGAACTTGCACAGAGAATCACTGATTGACGCCCCTGTAGAATATGAGCTCCTGGGTGATTGGTAATTACTTCACCAGATGGAGCTCGTACACTGAGCCCTTTATAATTAAATTCTGTCCTTTGTGTCACTTCAGTTATGGCTAAACCCTGCACATTAACTTTTAAAGTTTATTCATTATTAATGTCACAAGCAGGCTTACACTGCACAAAGTTACTGTGAAAATTCCCTAGTCGCCACATTCTGGTGCCTGTTCAGGCACACTGAGGCAGAATTCAGCATGGCCAATTCACCTAACCAGTACGTCTTTTAGACTGTGGGAGGAAACCGGAGCACCCAGAGGAAATCCATGCAGACATGGGAGAAGGTTCAGACTCCGCACAGGCAGTGACCCAAGCTGGGAATCAAACCCGGGTCCCTGACGCTGTGAGGCAGCAGTGCTAACCATTGTGCCACCATGCCGCCCCTCTAGACATAAAAGTTTGCACAATGCAAAAATCATTTTAATTCAAACCTTGCGCTGCAGATCCAATTCATAACAAATACTTACAGAATAGAAAGTTAGCACTGAAGCAGTGCTAACACTCTACCCTGAGGCAGCAGTGCTAACCACCATGCCATCCTAATTATAGAGATATTGTACATTTAGAGAGAGTAACAGAAAGCTTACACACTTACATTGATCATTACTGAGAATGTCCCCATCCCATTGAGAATGTTGAACCAAATTCCTATTGACAAAGAAAATACACTTAAGATGCAAGCCATTTGATGCAACTCAATCTCAAGCGTGTCAGGTTGAATGAGTCGCTGGTGTATATTGTCAGGTTGCTAACGTACCTATGTCTTTTGCACGTACAGCATCGGGTCTCCTGAGCTCAGTGACAAACTTTTTTGCATCCAACCGTACCTCAATGATGTTGTTCAGAAGAGCAAACAAGGGAGCCAAGGGGAAGGACGCCACAAAGAGTGTCACAAAGCCAAACTGGATAACTAGGGAAAAGACAAATTCATTAAAACATGTCCCAACAAGAACACAGTCACAGTTCTCCGTGTAATACAAGTCACTGTATAGATAGTTCCATCTGCAAGTGGTTAGACAGATTATGGGTACCTGAGAATGAATACAACACTTTAATTGAAGGCATCAGACCACATTACAAACCACAAAAACCAAGTCTTAAATGATTTATTACTGTCATCAGATCCTGCTGAGATGGAATCTGGTGGGCTATCTCCACAATCCCACTCTCTCGGCAGGGAGCCACACTTGAAAGGCAGACAAGTTAAAGCACAATGCTGTAACCTTATTTCCTACCCATGCTGAATTAAACCCCTGCTTCCCCACTGGAAGTGTGTGTATCAGAGAGACAGTTGGTTCATCAAAGCTTGTCTCTCACTCACAATGCCTAAAGATTCAAAATTAGGAACGGCACTGTAGCACAGTGGTTAGCACTGCTGCCTCTCATCGCCAGGGAACCAGGTTCAATTCTGGCCTCGGTCACCGTGCGGACTTTGCACGTTCTCCCGAGTCTGTGTGGGTTTTCTCCAGTTTCCTCCCACAGTCCAAAGATATGCAGATTATGTTGGTTGGCCATTCTAAATTGACCCTAGAGTGTGGGGGATTAGCAGGGTGAATGTGTGCTGTTACAGAAATAGGGCCAGGATGGGATTGTGGTTGGTACAGAATCAATGGGCTGAATGGCCCCCTTCTATATTGTAGGGATTCTACGATGCTTTGAGGAACTTCTTACCCCCATCCACACAGCCATGCCATTTCCTGAGTGGCTGAAACAGCAGGAAAAATAAACAAGGGGAATAAAGTTAAAATATTCTCTCTTCTGTGGTTGGAACCACTCCAGGCATCACATTGATCTTTGCAGTGGCATAGTGGTTAGCACTGCTGCCTCACAGCGCCCGCATTCAATTCTACAGATATAGGGCCCGGGTGATATTGTTGTTGGTGCAGGCTCAGTGGGCCTTCGGCATTGTAGGGATTCTAATCATGAAGGATCCCAAATAAATGCAAGTTGTTGTTGAGGAGTCAACAGTATACATTATTTTTCATGGTCTGAAACTAACTGGCTGATTTTTTATCAGTTTCTGAGTAAATTGCTTTTCTTGGTAACTACTACTGTCAACATAAGCAGTGACTAAACTTTGAGTCATCTAACTTGATAGACAAGTGATGGTAATGTGATGGCTTCAAGTCTGTCAAGATATGTAACCACAAATATCTGATGAGGCATTTAAATTGAAAGCATACGCCAGAAGATATAAATGTAGTTTGGAAGCTCCAATCACATCATAGTCCACAGAAGCCCTGAAAAAAAGCCCTAGTCTGGCAATATTGGTAGATAGCAACATTCCTGTAAATTGGAAGCACGCACACCCTGAAGGGAAACACACCCTGGTGAAAGTGGTTCACAAGCTTTTGCAGCATGTTCAAATATCTGATTATGGTGGAACAGAATGGAGAGCTATGCGCGTCATCAAATACCCAGCTGAGTTTCTGACCTCCGCTGTACTCGTGAGCTACAGAGTGCAGTCTTGTGTATCTTGGATAGAAGGGGAAGGGAGGGAACAGGATTAAAGTTGTCACTGAAACTTTGCCCCCAGCATATATAAAAATTGTAGATAGAAAATAGAAGCAACAGCAGGCCATTTGGCCCTTGGAGACTGCTCCACCATTCATTGATCATCAAATTCAATATCCTGATTCTCTGCTTCTTCTCATATACTTTGATCCTTTAGCCCAAGAGCTATATCTAATTCCTTCTTGAAATCACACAACTTTTTGACCTCAACAACTTTCTGTGGTAGTGAATTCCACAGATTCATCACTTTCTGGGTGAAGAAATTTCTCCTCACCTCAGTCCTAAAAGGTTCACCCTTTATCCTCAAACAATTGGGAACATTCTATCTGAATCCATTCTGTCTAAGCCTGTTAGAATTTTAGAAGTTTCTATGAGATCCCCTCTCACTCTTCTAAACTCCAATGAAGATAATCCTAACCAAATTAGTCTTTCCTCATATGACAGACCTCCCATTCCAGGAATCAGCCTGGTAAACCTTCACTGTGCTCCCTCTATAGCAAGGACATCCTTCCTCAGATAAGGATATCAAAACTGCACACAATACTCCAGGACATCTCATAAAAAGAGCCACTGATGGAGCCTAGAGCCCATGGACTGGATTTGACTGTCCAGACGAGGTTGGGCAAACCCATGCCAGGGGTGGCCGAAAAAGTTAACTTTTTCAGCTGTTTCTCATCAGCCACAATTTTGACCGGCTTGAAAATGGGCACTTAAGGCAACCTGGCATCACTCAAAGTGACGTTGGATTCAGCTTTTTAAACCTTGACTGAAATTCTGAATTTCCCCAAGTTAGAAATCTTCAGCAAAATAACTGTGTTCTTGAAGCCCCGTGTGAAACATTTCAGGTTAGTCAGTTTGTGAACATTGGTGGAATCCTATTGGAAAATCCAGAATGATTTATCTGGTAAGATTAAATGGTTTAATCATAGTTAGATACTGCATAATAAGTTAATTCTGTTTGAATTGCTGTGATTCACCATTAGCTTAAAATCCAGGCATCTGTTGAACCTTTGAAAAAAACTCGTCAACTTCAAAGGCACTATTGTACTCAACTCCGGATCATTTGTTTTTACAGTTGTGAAATGGAATCGTATTATGTATTCTCGCCTGTGTCCCATAACCCACTAGTGGATTTAAGCTCAGCAGTGGTTGTGTACACAGCTAGGAAAAATGTTTTGATTGTATTCAAATAACAGTTGCAGGAGAAGTTGAATGCTTTGAAGCAGTTTTTGAATGGCTGTTTGTTAACTTTTTGACAGATTTATGAGCATCTAAGAGGAGTGGACTTGTTTTAAGTGGTGCTTGATTGGCAGTTTTGTGAGTTCCAAATAGAGACATTGAAACATTGAATCCCTATAATGCAGAAGGCGGCCATTCAGCCCATCGAGTCTGCATCAACTATCTAACAGAGCATCCCATCAAGGCTGTATCCTGTAACCCCACATATTTACCCCCCCACTAATCTCCATAACCCGATCATGGGTCTCAATCATTTTTTCAGAAACATCTGACAATTAACACCTTCAACATTCACTCCCTTCACCACCGATGCACAGTGGCAGCAGTGTGTACCATATTATACAAGATGCACTGCAGCAACTCACCAAGTTCCTTAGTCACTGCAAAATATACTTCTACCACCTTGAAGGACAAGGGCAGCAAACACATGGGAACATCACCATTCGCAAGTTTCCTTCCAAGTAACACACCATCCTTACTTGGGACTATGTCACAATTCCTTCACCACCATTGGACAAAAACCTGGAACTCCCTTCCTAACAGCACTCTTGGTGTACATACACCATATGGACTTCAATAATTCAAGTGGTCCTCAAGCGCAATAAGAAACGATTAATAAATGTTGGCCATGACAGTGAAGCTCACATACCGATAAAAAAATGATTAATTTTATGGACAAGATTTTTTACCACGACTTTGATTTAAAAGATCAGGCTATCTATTTAAAAATAAGCGAGCAAGATAATACTATGATGACATACTCATCTCCATGTATTCAGGTGTCAGGCCAGTAAAAGGTTCCAAATGATAGTCTAACTCCCATTGTAGTGCTTTTTTAGTTGCACTGGAACTGTGAGGTTGTTTGGATTCCTTCCTTTCATCCTTTAATTCCCTGAACAATTTCTTCATTCTCCTGTAAAATAACCCAATTACATCACATCACAGCCAGGACATAATATGGAAACTTGCTCACCAATAATATCATATTTAAAATAAGCAACATCTAAAGTGCCAGAAATGTCAACTCAGGCCTGAGACATTTTATTGATGATCAGAACAATAGATGAATTAAGGGTTCGTTCTACAATGAAAATCACTGTGTGGAGTTTGCACATTCTCCCTGTGCCTACATGGGTTTCCTCCCACAGTCCAGAGATGTACAAGTTATGTGGATTTGCTAAATTGCCCCAAGATGTGTAAATTAGATGGATTAGCCATGGGAAATGTGTGGGATTATGGGAATCGGTTGGGGGGAAAAGGCAGTGGTTAAGATACTCTGACAGAGAGTCAGTGCAGACTCAATAGGCTGAATGGCCTCTTCTGCACTGAAGGGATTCTACGATCATTTCATTCAGAGTACAAAAAACCCATTATGGAACTAAGCAACTAATTTCACTCTTAGAGATTGTAGCAATAATGCAAGCACCCCCAGTTATTGAGTGTAGGTTGTGGTGATGGTCCTCTAATCATCTTATCACTCCTTATTAAATAGCTCATGACTTGAGGACTGGATTTTGCCCTCAGTAGTGAGGGAACAGTACTCATCCTTCATTTTGTGTACAACTACCTAGAGATTTGGCAGTGGGCATTTCCACTGATCTAAAGTCTGTTTCAGTCCGGCTCCCTTTCTCTGTGTTTTGTAGCAGCAACCGACAACACAAGCAACAGCAAACCTCTTCAACCATTTGGACTGAAGCATCATACACCACGATATGCAGACTCCGAACCAGCAAGTTGGGGAATTGGGAGTGGGAGGAATTGCGGGGGGGGGGGGGGGGGGGGGGGGGAGGTGGTTCTTGAGGGTCTGTGCCTTTTCACAGGCAGGACCCTCTGTCGGGCTCGGGATGCCTGAAGAAGTAGGACCTTCTCCCACCAGGCCACAGTTTATCTGGTGGCTTTTCCACATGGTATGACCCATGCCTGGATGAGACCCTTAAGAGGCCTCAGTTGGCCTCCAGATGGAAAGGGTGACCTTTGTGTCCCATACTTAACCAGGATTGCGTGGGTGGGGGACAGGGATGGGGGGGATTGGGTTGTAGAGATGTGAAGGCAGCAATGTCTCCGCCTCACATTTTTCCAGCCAACAGATGGTTAAAACCCCCTACATCCCAGGCCACCTCCAAGTGGAGCACTGAATTCTGTCCATGGGGTGTGTAAACTGGCCTCGTGGGGTCGAACTGTGGTATTTCTAACAGATTGCTCAATCACTGAGACTGTTTGCCGTGAGGACCTTATGATTAATGCTGATCTCTGATGAATGACAACCATCATCGCTCATCCAGCATTGTGTGACTCAAAATACCCAGAAGTTTTGTTCCCAATAAAGCATCTTAATGAGACAATGAACATTTTCATTCCTGCATTTCCAAATACTGACTGCATAGAGTCACCGGAAGTGTGTCAGCAACCAGCCTCCAGTATTGCCCGAGTTGAGATGAGCTAATGCAGCCAACACTAAAGACCAAATGAGACACCGTCCTGTATGAATCAACCGGATAAACACACCAAGGTATTACCTAGGGTCCTTGGTTGTGTTGTGAAAGATGCATGAAGTAGCACTTAAGTGGAACTTACAAAATGTCAGGGAACACATTTGGTTAGAGTTTGTCAGACAGGAAGCAATTGAAAGACAAACAGAACTGGTTCTGATACTTACGGAATTCCAATTTCAAAGAGATTGTTTTGAATGAGCTGTTTGCCCAGCATAATTATGCTCAGCTGAATACAGAGCTCCATCAGGCAACCTCCAGGGGCACACTGAAAAGCAGAGGAAGCAAAAACGACTTCAATAAAACAGGTCCAGTACAATATTTAAATCATTACATTTGAAAATATGTTAAAAAGGAATTCCGAGCTGCGTTGATTCTGTACACTTGATTCTCATTGTTCACCCTACCTCCTCCATACGATAGTCATTAAATAGGTAAACATAGCTCCCAGGTCGGCCAACGAACCTGCCAAGAGAAAGAACCATTCATGTCTCTTATACATCACATCCTTCAACATAATCCTGGGCCGCATCAATAAACTCATCATTTATTGATTATAATGTCATTTAGGAGTTTTGAGAATTTAGATGCTTTGAACAGATTGGTTGGAGTCATAGAATCCCTACAGTGCAGCAGGAAACCATTTGGCCCATTGAGCCTGCACCAACAATAATCCCACCCAGGCCCTATCCCCATAATCCTATATATCTACCCTGCTAATCCCCCTAAGGAATAATTTAGTACGTTCAATCAACCTATCTCTCATATCTTTTAGACTGAGGGAAGAAACTGGAGCACCAGGAGGAAACCCACACAGACCCAGGGAAAATACGCAAACTCCACACAGACAGTGATCCAAGCTGGGAATCGAACCAGGGTCCCCGGTGCTGTGAAGCAGCAGTGCTAACCACTGTGCCATTACACCATGCTGTGGATGGCCACGTGTAAATGGTTTCTCTGTTTCCTTGGCCCAATAATGTGCCTTTACTTTGACATCAGACAACTCTGACTACACCAACTTCCTCTTCCCACACAAGGGCTCCCCAGTGACAACTTGGAATGAATTACAGGCAGTTCTATGTTTGTGCTGAGAGTGAAAATCATTTGCCCTACAAGCCATTGCTTGGGAGTAAATGAGTGATATCATCTCGACTGCCTGCTTTGCTCCCAGCCCAATGTCCATTGCCATGGATCTCAATAGGGCTGAATATCAAGTGGGGTGTGCAAGAAGTGGTACCTGCATTATGACCTGTTAAATCTGCCCAAGGCAAATTTACACACCCAATTATTTAACTACTTTTCTTACAGTTGAAAGCATCTGTAATTTCTAAACTTGCTGCATTTATGGTAGCTCGGAGGAAACAATGTACAAACTGACTAACACAACAGTGGCTGTTCATTGGATTAAAAGCTAAATGTTCCGTTCCTTTAATTTCCTTTTGAAATTACAGTTCACATAATTCAGAACAGGAGAAAAACTTGAGATCCCAGTAACCAGAGCAAATTCAACTATTAATATGCTTTATCCAGCTTCTCATTCCTTTCATATTTTTCCCTCAATAGCTATCTGGATTGGCTGTAACTTCACTGGAAAATTGATGGAAATCTTGGTTTCTCTGATCCTCCACCAAAGTTTCTGCGACTGATCAGGAATAACCCCCAGGGAATTCTTCTAATTATTACGTTTAACATTCAGAAAAAACTATACACCTTGGTCTTTTCTAAAGATACTAACTTGCTGGAACTTACCGTCCTTTAAAAAAGGCCACGTAGAAAATAGGAGCATAAGAGTTGACAAATTTTAACAGGAATGCTTTCAGAATTAATCTCTCTTCAAAGATTTTCTCTGTTTTGGGAACTTCTGCAAAAAAGAACCCCACAAAAAACAATTCAAAGTATATTTGCCATTTAAACCAGAAACATTAATTCAAAAAAGTGTGCGCAAAAGCTATCAAAGTTTCCTTTATTAGCTTGTCAGTGTTCATAACATTAAAGTTAAAGTTTATTTATTAGTCACAAGTAGGCTTACATTAACACTGAGGGAGAATTTAGCATGGCCAATTCACCTAACCTATCTTGTTAAGATGAAAGTTGAGCAGTAAGCACAGACATAACATCTTGGAAATTCTTGACGTGATCTTCCAGTTCTTCACCCTCCAGTCCCGCTGACGGTGCACCCCTGGCATGTTTCCCGATGGCGTTGGTGAGAAATCCCATTGAAAATGGTGGGACCAGAAGATCCCACTGCTGGCCAAAGGCACACTGCCTTCCACTGCCAAGAAAAATGCCACAGGGAGGACAGAGAATCCTAATTCCTTGTTCAAGCCTGAGCGAATATTCCTACTATTCTACAATGCTAACCAGAAGTAACCACCACGCTTCTCTCCATCCCCCCTCCTCCTCAAGTATTGTTCAGTAACAAGCAAACAAAGTTGTGCAGGTATTTTTTAACCCTGCACACACTTTTCATTTCACACGATTAGCAATAACAGCTGAGTTGTTTTCTTCAGTGCAGCCACCACCATGAAGCCATACTCTATAAACACAGAAGACAAAGAGTCAGCTTGCATTAAACCATCCAAAAGGAACTGAATGCCCAGACAAAATTTGTACAAGAATTCCGCAGATAACTCTGAAACAAAGTGGATGGCACAGTTGCCTCACAAGGAGCTGGGTTTGATTCCCCGCTTGGGTCATTGTCTGTGTGAAGTTTCCACGTTCTCCCCATGTCCGCGTCAGTTTTCTCTGGGTGCTCCGGTTTCCTCCCACAGTCCAAACATGTGTGGAGTTAGAAGCATTGACCACGCTAAATTTCCCCTTAGTGTCTCAAGATGCATAGAGTAGAGGGATAAATGGGGTAAACATGTGGGATTACTGGGATAGGGTCTGGGCGGAATTGCTGTTGGTGCAGACTTGATGGGCTGAATGGCCTCCTTCTGCACTGCAAGGATACTATGAAGGATTCTATGAAAGATAACTGCCTCATCAGAGCAGTTACAGAACTGAATGAAAAGATAAATAGGCTTGTAAAAGCATTGGAAGATAAAAAAGTGAGCGAATATTTGGCTAACATTATGAAATGAGTGGAAATGAAGGTTCTATTTTGGGCAAGTCATCTTCTAGGAAGGACATCACTGACCCCACAGAATGAACATTCTTTCTGGAGGGCACGGGACAAACCAATGGTGTGCTTACAGAGCAGCCAGGTTTGTGATCAAGAGAAACTCAACTCAAAGGAGAGCAAAAAGTGAATCAGATTGAGGCTCCCAGATATGGGAAAGACCAAGCACCAGGATTTCAACTCAACCTACAAAACCCAAAGCAGCTGAGACAGGCACTCCTCGAAATGTGACAAGAATGAGGGGCGAGATTTTACGATCTTGCTTGAGCGAGGTCATAAAATCCTGCCCGAGGCCAATGGAGATGTCTGCTCCTCATGGGGTGTACGATTCAGTGAAAGTTCGAGATCTCAAAATATCTTAAAGCCTCCAGGCCATCTGAATTTATGAAGTCAGAGACATGGAGGGGGGTGGCAGAGTTGGGCGTGGGCGTGTAGCATGGAAATAAACTAATATTAGGAATTTGTTTGGCTAAGGACTGTGGAGGAGATGTAGTACAGCAGTATTTAGGCTAATAAGAGTTAATGTGGGACTGTGGAAACATTATCACCCACATTAGAGAGTCACATGATGATAGACTATGCCTGGAATTCTCCAGTCTCACAAGCTCCACCACTATCACCAGCGGGAGTGGAGAATTTGTTGCTCAGCCAACTCTCCATCCACGACAGCGGGACTGGCCATGGGTGAGGTTGGACAATTCTGGCCTGTGAGATATTGGCATGAAGGTAGTTAGACCTAGTTGGTTTCTGTATACCTTGGAGATACGTATATCATTGAGTGTTAACAATAAACAGCTAACGTTCAAACACACCAGTCTCTAGACCACTTAGTGAGACACCAAACAATCTACCCCACTCAGTTCATCTCAAAATCCTTCACTACCAATGGATAACTACTTGAGCAAGATGAAAAGATACTATCGACATTGGTATCAGTTTGTAGAGTTTGAAATATTACACTTGTAATATTTCACTTTGCAAATAAATCTAAAATGAGTAAAGTTTCTGGCCAAATCTTTCATGAACTGGCTGTCAAGAGTTTTTCAAGGGAAAGTTACTAGAGCTATAATCCTACCGGGAGTTGCATTCCATTAATACAGCATTGATTCATCCACTATTTGTTGGACAAGTACCACTATCCTGTAACAAGGGCTTACCCATTTTAGTCAGCCACTCCGCCACAGCACCATAAATCTCATCCAGGATGATGATCACCAGAAGGTTAATGATGACGCCTGTTGCGCTTACTGTGATCCGAATGTTTGACTTTATGTTCTCATTGCTACTCATCGCCATGGCTGCGGCTATGGAAATTCGATAGATGATCACTCCGAAGACAGCAGAGAACGTCAGACAAATCTGCAGGGAAGATAAACCACTTTTGGATTCGCTGCCTTCACAAGCCTCCCTATTTGATAACGGCCATTAAATCCAGAGGGTGGGATTTTCCAGCCACGGTCACCCCAAAATCCGAAAATCCCTCTGAGGTCAACAGATCTTTCCAAGGTCCCCCCCCCCAACCCCCATCCCCCAACTTTGCCAGCTACAATTCCCGTGATGGGTGGAACAGAAAAATTTATCCCATAGCTACAGTCTTACCACCATTCATACCAGTGGGATTTTCCCATCTTGCTGCAGTGGACGGGGATTTGACTGGGCGCCAAATTCTCCGACTTTGCTGCAGTGGGAGCGTAGCGTGAATGGCCGGTAACATCATGTCCCATAGGCTTTGGGTTGCTTGTCCTTTCAGGCACTTATCAAAAATTCAATTTATTCACTAAGAAAAGTTAGCGCATTCAAAATTAACATTGCAAAAATAAATGCCTGTGGTCAACCTTCTTCAGACAGGTTGATTGATCTGAGGGAATCATGTGATTTCTTGACTTGCAAGGATGCTCACCTACCTGTCACTGTCTACTTTGAAATGATTATCAGAGCACATTTCTTAATTTATCTCCCTTTAATATATTGAGTTCTATTTCAACTTTTTGATTCGATTTATTATTGTCACATGTATTAGTAAACGGTGAAAAGTATTGTTTTTTTGCACACTACATAGACAAAGCATACTGTAAATGGGTGTTTTTCTGGTTGGCGATCAGTGACCAGTGGTGTGCCTCAGGGATCAGTGTTGGGACCGCAATTGTTTACGATTTATGTAGATGATTTGGAGTTGGGGACCAAGTGTAGTGTGTCAAGATTCACAGATGACTCTAAGATGGGTGGAAGAGCAAAGTGTGCAGAGGATACTGAAAGTCTGCAAAGAGATATGGGTAATCTAACTGAGTGGACAAGGGTCTGGCAGATGGAGTACAATGTTGGTAAGAGTGAGGCCATCCATTTTGGGAGGAATAACAGCAAAATGGACTATTATTTTTAAAAAATTGCAGTATGCTGCTGTGCAAAGGGGTCCTTGTGCAGGAATCACAAGGAGTTGGTTTGCAGGTGCAGCAGGTAATTAAGGCGGCAAATGGAATTTGTCCTTCACTGCCAGAGGGATGGAGTTTAAAAACAGCAAGATTATGTTGCAACTGTATAAGGTGCTGTGAGACCACCGTACTGTGTACAATTTTGGTCTCCTTACTCGCAAAAGGATATACTGGCACTGGAGGGAGTGCAGAAGAGATTCACTAGGTTGATTCTGGAGTAGACAGGGCTGGCTTATGAGGAGAGACTGAGTAGACTAGGGTTATACTCATTGGAATTCAGAAGAATGAGGGGAGACCTTATAGAAACATATAAGATTATGAAGGGAATAGATAAGATAGAAGCAGGGAAGTTGTTTCCACTAGCGGATGAAACTAGAACTAGGGGGCACGGACTCAAAATAAGGGGAAGCAGGTTTAGGACAGAGTTGAGGAAGAACTTCTTCACACAAAGGGTTGTGAATCTGTGGAATTCCCTGCCCAGTGAAGCAGTTGAGGTTACCTCACTGAATGTTTTTAAGACAAGGATAAATTTTTGAACAGTAAAGAAATTAAGGGTTATGGTGAGCGGACAGGTAAATGGAGCTGAGTCCACAAAAAGATCAGCCGTGATTTTATTGAATGGCGGAGCAGGCTTGAGGGGCCAGATGGCAAACTCCTGCTCGTTGTCCTTATGTTCATAGGAAAGGAAAGGAGAGAGTGCAGAATGTAGCGTTAGAGTCACAGTTAGGGTGTAGAGAAAGATCAACTTAAAATGAGGTGGATCTATCCAAAAGTCTGATGGCAGCAGGGAAGAAGCTGTTCTTGAGTTGGTTGGTGCGTGACCTCAGACTTTTGTATCTGTTTCCCGTCAGAAGAAGGTGGAAGAAAGTATGTCCAGGATGTGTGGAGTCCTTAGTTATGCTGGCTGCTCTGCCGAGGCAGTGGGAAGTATAGACAGAGTCAATGGATAGAAGGTTGGTTTGTGAGATAGATTGGGCTACATTCATGACCTTTTGTAGTTTCTTGAGGTCTTGGTCAGATTAGGAGCCATACCAAGCTGTGATATAGCCAGAAAGAATACTTTCTGTGTGTGTCTCAATGTATCCAGTCTCCAGATTGCTGATACATGATCCAGTGTATCACTGAAAACTTGAACTTTGCTAAATGTCAGGTTGCCCTAACTCACAAGCACCACACCTCATCCCAAACTAGAATAAACAAACCTACCATAAACAGAATTGACACAAAGTTCCCCAGGTAGCCAGGAAGTCGATCCCTCCAAGTCAGCTTTTCATTTTCTGCCTGCATGGTGTGGGGAAGAAATAAAACTATCATTTAGTATTGAACAGAGCACGCAGCTGAGATTGAGAGGTTACACTGTTGGCTTAGGGTGATTATGGATACCATGCCGAAGTTACAGCAGCAATTCACACACACATCTGGGAAAGATTCTACATTGCCAGCAGTGCAGCACTATTTCTGGTTAATTCAGAAATTTTATTTCAATTACAGTTTCAAGCAAAGTCTGAGGGGATGAATTGCTGAGCTTCCTCTCACTGTTTATTTCTTCTCACTGTGTCGAACACTAATTCTCTGTCTACAGCTGTCTATCTTTGCATTTATAACCGTGGCACAATGGGTAGCGTTGCTACCTCACAGCGCCAGGGACCCGGGTTCAATTCCAGCCTCAAGTAGCTGTGTGGACTTTGCACATTCTACGTAGGTATCTTCCGGGTGCTCTGGTTTCCTCCACAGTCTGAAAGACAAGCTGGTTATGTGCATTGGCCATGGTAAATTGACCCTAGTGTTGGGGGGGATTAGCAAGGTAAATACATGGGGTTATGGGAATAGGGTCTAGGTAGGATTGTGGTTGGTGCAGACTCAATGGGCTGAGTGGCCTCCTTCTGCACTGTAATGATTCTATGATTCTTCTGGTGGTTCCATCATTGTCTATCTGTGATGGAGTTGCCAGCATTGGACTGGGGTGGGCACAGCAAGTAGTCTCACAACATCAGGTTAATCTGGTAGTATGAGCTTTTGGAGCATTGTCCCTTCATCAGTTGAGTGAAGAGTTGTGTTCACATACAGGGCATATATAGACACAAACTCAATTACAAGATAACGGTTGGAAGGTGAGTCTTAACAGGTAATCAAGTCTTTACAGGTAATCAAGTCTTTACAGGTACAGACAAGAGTTTGCAAAATCTCACTAACTGCCCTGGCTTGAGACAATACACACCTCTTAACCCTTTCTCCACTCATATTGTCTGTACCTGTAAAGACTTGATTACCTGTTAAGACTCACATTCCAACCGTTATCTTGTAATTGAGTTTGTGTCTATATATGCCCTGTTTGTGAACACAACTCTTCAGTCACCTGATAAAGGGGCAATACTCCGAAAGCTTGTGCTACCAAATAAACCTGTTGAACTTCAACCTCATGTTGTGAGACTACTTACATTGTTTATCTGTTTACTGCTGACTATCGAGGTACTGTCTTTAATAAATTTAAATGACTGACATATTAATTAACTTTATTAAAACTAACATTAATTAACTACATCTAAACAATGCAGACAGTGCAAAAATATGGGGGAAAAAAAGAATAAAGTTGATCATCATCAGTGGCATAATATTTAAGGGATTACAACACCTATTTTTTTAAAATCAAATTGGAGGGTTTTCCTTTCTCAAAAGTTATCTCTGCCCTATCTCTTTCTTTCAGATACATTCCACAATCTGCCTCCACATGGTTCATTTATTGGCCAGAGTTCTTAAGCCTCGCCTGCGGCTGGGATTCTCCAGTCTCGCCGCAGTGGATGGAGATTTGGCTGAGCACCAAATTCCAATTCCCACTGGCAGTGGTGGCGGGGCATCGAGAGAAGCCCAAACATTGCTATTCTTGTATTGTATTCTTCATGGCACTGTAGGACATCAGGAAATTTTAAAAGGTTGAGATGTACAATATAAACGAGGGTGACTGTTATGGTGGCAGCCTGGCCGTGGATTTTGACTGCAATTAGAAATGAAGGAAGAGGAGCAGAGGTAAGGAAGCAATTGGAACAAGGAAGAACAGTAACACTTCATTTTAAGACTCCCATTCCAGGGACATGGGCAAGGATAAAAGAGAGTGTTGGGCAGAAAGATGTAGCAAGGGGCTGATCTGTTTTGCCTGCAGATTCTCCCAGGCTTCTGCAGTGAATGAAGTGTTGGCTGAATTCCAAATTCTCCATTTGTTGCTTGCAATGGGATGGGCAAGGATGAAATCAGAGAATCCCACCCAATAGTGAAAGCTTATACCAATGCAGACAGGCCTACATACAGCATGAAACTAGGACACCTGATGGAATTTTTATTACCACAGAACCATTTAATCACTACAGTACAGAAAAAAAACCATTCAGCCCATCAATCTGCACTGATTCTCTAAAAGACCATCCCATCCAGTCCCTCCTTTCCACCCTATCCCTGTAACTACACACACTTATCATGGCTAATCCACTTAACCTATGCATGTTGGACACCAAGGGGCAATTTAGCATTGTCAAACCATCTAACCTGTACATCTTTGGACTGTGGGAGGAAACTGAGAGAAAGTGGTAGTACAGTAATTAACTGTATTACTAATTCACAGAGCCCAGGGACTCAGGGTTTGATTCTGGCCTCAGGTGACTATGTGGACTTTGCACATTCTCCCCCTGTCTGCATGGGTTTCCTTTGGGTGCAACAGTTTCCACTCACTGTCCAAAGATGTACAGGTTAGGTAGATTGGCCATGCTAAATTGCCCCTTACTGTGCCAAAATCTGTAAATTGGGGGATTAGTTGGGTAAATGCGTGGAATTACAGGGATAAATAGGGGTGAGCCTGGGTTAGATGCTCTGTCAGATAGTTGGTGTAGACTTGACGGGCCGAATGGCCTCCTTCTGCACTGATGGAATTCTATGATAATTGAAGATGCCTTTAACAGCAGAATCCCATTGATGTTTAACTTTGATCTGAAAGATTTGTTAATTCTAAAGCCTTTCCTTTTCCAGGTACCATAAAGGATTACAGGATATTTATTGAGAAACATATCTATATTATTTTTCCAGACACTTGCACAATGATAATGCCAAACCTGAGTGTGCACATGCTTACACAAAGGAAGGTTACAACATTCTGGTACATGGTTATATTTGCTTAATACATTTGTACAATGTGCATAGCAGAAATCATAAACTGTGATGCCAAGCAAAATGTTTGATTGTTCTTCAGTTTACCTCATTTAAAGTCACTTGCCTAAAAGGAATCTAAAAGTCAGGCAAAATTAAAAACCAAATCAACAGCAACATTTCCTTTGGTTGGATAAAGGCATGCGTCACTTTCAATGCTTTGCACTCACCAGTAAAGATCTTCCCGTAGAGAACCAATTTCAGACTAAAGCCGGAATTCTCCGGTCTCGCACGCCCCGTTCCGCTGCCAGCCAGAACGGAGAATTTGGCGCTCACCCCAACCTCCATTCACTGCAGCGGGACCAAAAAAATCTCATCCGCAGGCGAAGTTAGAGAATTCCAGCTGGAGTCACCTGGCAGGGAATGTGAACGTATTTCCCAGGAAAACACGTCTAATCCTCCAGCCCTGACCTTATTAATTATACACCTGGGTGAAGATCCGCCACTGGCGGGTGAAGTGCCACCTCCCACTGTGAGAAACACGCTGCGGGGAGGCCAGTGAATCCTCCTGCCCCTCCACCCACACTGTTTGTACATGATCCCCACCTCAGTGCAGGGAGTACATTTTTCAAATTTGTGCATGATATAAGACGTGGCAATTTTGTAAAAATTGGGCAGGATAGTAAGCAGACTGGACAACAATGTCGACAGATTGGAGGAATGGGCAGACACAGGGTAGGTGCAATGAAATGTGGATAAGTATGAGATGATACACTTGAGGGGTAACTACAAGGAGGCAGTATAATCTATATGATACTACTTGGAGGGGTGGGAAGAGAGCAATAAAAAAGACTGACAAATCCTTGACGGTGGCAGATCAAGTTGATAAGGTAATTCAGAAAATGTTTGGGACACCTGTTTTTGTAAATAGGGACACGGAATACAAAAGAGAGAGCATTCACAATCTCCGGTTAGGTTTCAGCTGCAGTATCAGGCATCATTCTAGGCAGCGCACTTTCAGAAGGACATCAAACCTTGGCGAGCAAATTGACAAAGTTTACAAGGATGATGCCAGGGATGAGGGCTTGCAATTTCAATAGAGAGGCTGGAAAAGCTTCTTCGAGCAGAGAAGTTTGAGGAGGGACACGATAGGATATTTAAAATGCCGAGAAGGTGTTGATAGAGGGAGAGGTTGGATGGAACTGCTCCCCAACAACAGTTTCAAGGTTGGAGTGGGTCATGAAAATGGAGCATATGGCCTGGCTGCCACCTACTCCCACACTCGATCTTGGGAGGGATGTTGCTGATGTTAAGACAGCCTGCCTGCCCTTGAGCCCATTGATGCCCCTAAATGGCCAATTATGACCACTTAATTGCCTCATCCCACCCTCACCACTATTTTATCTATGGCAAGGGATGGTGGGGGTGGGGAGGGCAGCACGCCATGCAGGAATCCAGGCAGCTTTACCTGCGTGGCTAGTGTTAGGCAAGGGGTTCACTCCTTTGGGGGTGTTGTGTGCCCATCAGAGAAACCCTCTCAAAAGTCATACCACTCCACCACAACAACCCTCTTTCAAAATACCTTCTTACGTGTGCATGTCCTGGAGTGCGACATGTACCCCAGAGCCTTCTGATGTTCCAAAGTACTTAACACCAGATGGATTGCATGTGGAGTGCAATCAGTATTTTTTTTTAGTAAAACACAGTTGCCCATTTGCACCTAGCAAGGTGTCAGAAGCAGCCAAAATTTTGTTGGCACTGCTTTTTGAGGTGGTAGGGGGAATGTTGACCTGAACATCCAGAGAATTCCGTTTTCGTCTTCAATCTGTGTCACTGGATCCTTCACGTCACTCGGGTCAGGCGGAAAGGGCCTTTGCTTAACCGCAGGATGCGGTAATATGAAAGAAGCTGTTTTAAAAGCAGCTCAGTTTTAAGTTGCCACACAAATGGATCGATATTCTGCACGTGCACACCCCCTACTGGCAGGATCCCCTCCTGCACAAAGCAACCCTACTGTACAAATCCTCACCTCCTGGGCAGCAATATCCCCAGCTGGGCTTGGTTATCAAATTGCCATCTAATGCAAGCGACTCTACGAATTTGAGGGAAAGCTGGTTGGGTTAACTCATCACTTGAGCTCATCATTATTCCATAATTTGTCAATCACTGAGTAACTTCCAGACAGCAAAAAACCGAACTACAAATCCATACCATAAAGTCCAGTCTCACACTATTAACTTCACCTACATTCATCCACCACGCTTGTGGTTTTAAACACAATGTTGTTTTCACAATAAAGTGGAGTGACAACCCTATCTCCAGGGACTGTCATTTTGGGGTTTCATTCAAGCCCAACATTGACTAGGGATTCCATCTCCAACTACATCCATTTTCCCAATCCATGGGTTTGAAAATCGAGGACAGCACGTGCCTGAATTTCCAAATAGAAAATGGCTGCCACGGACTGTTGAAGATATGGCCTCCCAAAATGTCACACTTTGATGAAATTCTGCTTTTCCATTGCTCACTAGCTCTGACACATGTTTATGGTGCATCATTCAGTCTCCATGGAATTTAGGCTGGCACAGTAGTTAGCATTGTTGGCTCACACTGCCAGGGACCTGGGTTCGATTGCGTCTTGGCTGTGGAGTTTTTTTTCTTCTCTCCGTGTCCTCCAGGGGCTCCAGTTTCCTCCCACAAAGCAAAATGTGCAGGTTAGGTGGATAGGCTTTGGTAAATTGTCCCTTAGTGTCCAAAGATATATAGATTAGAGGGTAAATATGGGGAGCTATGAGGATAGGCCTGGTAGGATTCTGTGTTGGCTGAACCAAGGAGCCAAATGGCCCCCTGCTGCACTGTAGCGATTCTGTGATTACAAGCAGGCCTAGCCTGAGAAACAGAGACAACAAAATGGTCATCATGGTAATAAGTGTAGGCCATTCAGCCCCTCAAGACTGAAGAATCATAGAATCCGACAATGCAGAAGGAGGCTGTTCAGCTCATCGAGTCTGCACTGATCACAATCCCACCCAGGCCCTATTTCCATAACCCCATGCACTTACCCTAGCTAGCCCCCCTGACACTAAGGAGCAATTTAGCATGGCCAATCCACCTAACCCACACATCTTTGGACTGCACCATCATTTGTTGAGATATTGGTTCAATGAGACCCATATCATCATGGCTGATAAGATTGTACACAAATATTATGGTCATGAGCTTTCATCCAATTTCCAATTTTTCTGCAAATACCCGGAAATACCCTGGAGTGTTTTTTGGACATCTCGTGATGAATTCTTGAATTTGTCAGAACATGTTAAAGCTCCATCCTCACAGGGAGGGCAGGGAACATGTAACCTGTCCCAGTAAAGGCTGCAGCACTAACACTACTACATCTGGCTCTGTAGGATGACAGGGACATGGAGCAGAGATTACAAAGAGAGCAAGCTCTGTGCCAGCAAGTAAAGATCCCACAGGCCCAGTTGCAGTTGGCTCCATGATGCTGAAAGCCATCTCCTCCATAGCGCTCAGGTGTCCTTGTTTTTCCTCCTTGGTCACCTGTTCCCAATCCGTACTGAGGGAGGTTCTTAGCCGCCTCCTAGCACCTCATGGAATCAGGGCATCTTTCTTCCTGCTCATCTCCACCAGCAATGCTTCCAGCACCACATTCATCACCCTGAAACCTTCCTCTTTGCCCTGGTGTTCAATTTACCAACCCGTAAGTTCTAGCCATAATATTTGGCGCAGCTTCCCTTTAAGAGTGTTAATGTGCCTTTAAGAGTGACAGTATGCCTTTAAGAACAGAGCATTTACTTCATCAGGTGCTCTCAGTACAACACTGTTCAGTCACCCAGACGCGAAACGTTGGCTCTGTTCTCTCTCCACAGATGCTGTCAGACCTGCTGAGGTTTTCCATCATTTTCTGGTTTTGTTGCAGATTCCAGAACCTGTATTATTTTGCCTTTACCAGACTCTTTGGTCCCCTGCTGCACCCAGATGAAGCAGGCAGCCAGAAAACCCCCCACTCGATCCTCATTACACTCATGGTAGTGAGGTGGAAGCCTCTTGGCTGTGCGCTCCCCAGTTCCCCCAGAATCAGTGCTGGCAGGTAGTGAATTATGACCCCAGAGTTCAAAAATGGGGCAGACAAACTTTCAGCTTAGAGCCTATGATGATGATGTTGCTATTGGTGGAAGGGACACGACTAGAGACACGATCCGGCTGAACAGTTATTTCTACATTTCCTTCTGCTAAAATCCCTGTTCCTGCAACAGACTGCCCTCAGCAAAATGATAATTTCCCACATGAATGAATTCCTTTTTGGGTTTAACAGCAGAGGAAAAACACACAAAGGGAAGGGTTTAAAAGCCATTACTGATTAGATTGTGTTCAAAGCTGCCAACTGCTTACAAATGTAAGAAGAGAGACTTGTAATTACAAACAGCCAGGCTGGTTCATGCTTATTCAAGGGCCTGAAATTGTGGTCATTCACCGGCGTCAACATGTATAAAACCAGAAAAACAATATTATGTCTCAAAGACTGAAGGAGAATCAGTCTGATGGTCCTAACATTGACCTATTGCCAATTCAATAGGTGTTTTTTAAAGCACTTCCTTCATTAAAAGCTACAATGTGAACTTTTGTTACAGGAAACAAAAGCTTTTAAAGATTGATTGCACTTTTGAGACAGAAGGTGAGTTTGACAGGGAAAAGCTGAAATAAACCACAAGTGATCAGGTACAGCAGATGTGGAGATGGAGAATTGGATTGGAGACGGAGGGATAAACACTGAGGTAAATTCAAGCTGTTCAGTTGGTTTATTTTTAAGCTTCTTAAGTGCTCAGAGGTTGGAATGTAACTCACACCCAGGCTGGCTGGGAGTGGAAATTTCCAGTTCGGTCTTTGCCCCTTATTTCCCTTTCTTATTGAGAAATGCATTGTTCTTGTATCAGATCTGCATTTAATCACTGTTTCACACAACCTCAGGATGTTACCAAGAACGTTATAGTCAATGAAGAGCTTTTTGACGTGTGGCCATTGTTATAGAAATTAGAACATAGAACAGTACAGGCCCTTCGGCCCTCAATGTTGTGCCAAGCTATGTCCAAATCCAAGATCAAGCTATCCCCTCCCAATCATTCTGGTGTGCTCCATGTGCCTATCCAATAACTGCTTGAAAGTTCCTAACGCGTCCGACTCCACTATCACAGCAGACAGTGCATTCCACACCCCAACCACTCTCTGAGTAAAGAACATACCTCGGACATCACTCCTACATCTCCCACCATGAACCTTAAAGTTATGCCCCCTAATAACAGCTACATCCACCTGAGGAAATAGTCTCTGAACGTCCACTCTATCTAAGCCCCTCGTCATTTTATAAACCTCTATTAAGTCGCCTCTCATGCTCCTCCGCTCTAAACAAGCTCCAGCTCCCTCAACCTTTCCGTATAAGACCTACCCTCCAAACCAGGCAGCATCCTGGTAAATCTCCTCTGCACTCTCTCCAATGCTTCCACATCCTTCTTATAGTGAGGTGACTAGAACGGCACACAATATTCCAAGTGTGGTCTCACCAAGGTCCTGATTAGTTGTAGCATAACTCCACGGCTCTTAAATTCAAACCCCGTTAATAAACGCTAACACTAAGCCTTCTTCACAACTCTATCCAGTTGAGTGGCAACCTTCAGAGATCTGTGGATATGAACCCCAAGATCTCTCTCTGTTCCTCCACATTCCTCAGAACCCTGCTGTTGACCCTGTAATCCGCATTCAAGTTCGTCCTACCAAAATGAATCACCTCGCACTTATCAGGGTTAATCTCCATCTGCCACTTTTTGGCCCAGCTCTGCATCCTATCAATGTCCCTTTGCAGCCTGCAAGAGCCCTCCACCTCATCCACTACTCCACCAATCTTGGTGTCATCAGCAAATTTACTGACCCACCCTTCAGCCCCCTCCTCCAAGTTATTGATAAAAATCACATATAGCAGAGGACCCAGCACTGACCCCTGTGGTACACCGCTGGTAACTGGTCTCCAGTCTGAAAATTTTTCCTCCACCACCTCCCTCTGTCTTCTATGAGCCAGCCAGTTACTTATCCAATCGGCCAAATTTTCTTCTATCCCACACCTCCTTACTTTCTTCATGAGTCTACCATGAGGAACCTTATCAAACGCCTTACTAAAATCCATGTATACAACATCAACTGCTCTACCTTCGACTACACGCTTAGTTACCTCCTCAAAGAATTCAATCAAATTTGTGAGGCAGGACTTACTCCTCACGAAACCGTGCTAACTATCCCAGATTAAACTGCATCTTTCCAAATGGTCATAAATCCTATCTCTCAGGACCCTTTCCATTAACTTACTGACCACCGAAGAAAGACTAACTGGCCTATAATTACCATGGTCATTCCTATTTCCTTTCTTGGAGAGGAACAACATTTGCCACTCTCCAGTCCTCTGGCACAATCCCTGTGGACAGTGAGGACCCAAAGATCAAAAATAAAGGTTACGCAATCTCATTCCTTGCCTCCCAAAGTATCCTAGGATGTATCCCATCTGGCCCAGGGGACTTATCAACCCTCAAGTTTTTCAAAATTACTAATAGATCTTCCCTCAGAACATCTACCTCCTCCATCTTATCAGCCTGTATCTCACACTCATCATCAAAAACATGACCCCTCTCCTTAGTGAACACTGAAGAGAAGTATTCATTGAACTCCTATCTCTTCTGACTCCACGCGTAAGTTCCCACTACTATCCTTGACTGGCCCTAACCTCACCCTGATCATTCTTTTATTTCTCACTTAAGAGTAAAAAGCCTTGGGGTTTTCCTTTATCCAAACCACCAAAGACTTCTCATGCCCCTTCCTAGCTCTCCTAAGCCCTTTTTATTAACTCATTCCTAGCTACCTTGTAATGCTCAAGTAACCCAACTGAACCTTGTTTTCTCATCCTTACATACGCTTCCTTTTTCCTCTTGACAAGACATTGACAAGTTGTAGTGTAGGGAGTCAAGTTGCCCACAGATAAGAAGATAGTAACCAGATCATTGGTTTTAATCATGTTGGTTTAGGGATCAATATGGGCCAGAACATCAGGGAGAACATGCCTGGTCATTGCCACACAGTCTTATCCACCTGATGGAGGTGCTTGGGGGTTCATTGTTAACATCTCATCAGAAAGTACAGCACACTTTGGTACTGTGCTGAAATGCCAGGCTACCTTTAGAAACAGAAAACAAAAGTAGGAGTAGGCCATTTGGTCCTTCGATACTGCTCTGCCATTCATTTAGGTCATGACTGATTATCAAATTCAATATCCTGATCTCTACTGCCCCCATCCCCCCGGCCATATCACTTGATCCCTTTAGCCCCAAGACTTGTATCTAATTTCTTCTTGAAATCACACAATGTTTTGACCTCAGCTACTTTGTATTCCACACATTCACCACTCTCTTGGTGAAGAAATTTCTCCTCATCTCAGTCTAAAAAAGGTTTACCCCTTATCCTCACACTATGACCCCCCTAGTTCTGGGCTCTTTCACCATCAGGAAAATCTGTTCTGAATCTGCCTTGCCTGTTTGAGTTTTATAAGTTTCTATGCGATCTGTTCTCACTCTTCTAAACTCCAATGAATATAATTTCATGCTCGATTCTCAGGAACGAGAACCTGAACCTCTGTGCACCTGAGTGCTATCAATGAGCGATAGTTGATGAGTTTATGGTTGTGTCAGTGGCAGCCATACTCCTAACATTAAAGGGGCAAAGGTTTCAGATTTATTATTCCTAGCCGGGTTTAAGGTCTAATCAGAGAATTTGGATTACTGGACTATCAAATAAAGCTTATTGGTCAGCTCCTGTAGATATTCACCACCTTGTGTAGAAAATTGGGATAACGCCCACCGAGACTGGAATGGGGGTTTAAACTGATTGGCCAAAACTATTAATTAGCAACTTCAGTATTGAGGAATTCCTGTTTCCATTGAGGTGAATACACACATCAATCCATTCCGGGGAAAGGTATACAGCATGGAAACAGGCCCTTCGGCCCAACTTGTCCATGCCACCCTATTTTTTTAAAACCATTACGCTAGTCCCAATAGTTTCACATTTGGCCCATATCCCTCTGTACCCATCTTATCCATGTAACTGTCTAAATGTTTTTTAAAAGACAAAATTGTCAAAAGACAAAAGTGCAGTATTTTGCTGGGAAGTATTACTACGCCACGGACACACATTGACCTTGATATCATAAATGTGCAGAATTTAGCTTCCATATCAGTTGGAGGCTCCTGACTTATCAATAGATTTTGCAACAAACCCAGGAATATATCTCGGCTGGGATTCTCGGGTCTCGTTCACCTCACCCTCGCTGCCAGCAAGAACGGAGAATTTCTCGCTTAGCCAAAACTCCATTCACTGCAGCAGTATCAGAGAATGCCAGCCACAGAAGAGGTCAGAGGTTCCCGGTACTAGTCTGGGTTGCAAAAATCCATATATAGGCCATGATTCTCCTGAATCGGGACTAAGTGCCCACACCACCAGGAAAGCAAGAATGTTTCCCACTGGCATCAGGAGCATCTGTCAGGTGGGATTCACCCACATAATGAGGCTATTTTGGGGAACTCACCCAGCCTGCCTCAACGTTCCAAAATTGGAGTATCCTTTTTAAAGAGCATCCCCATCTCCGTGCTCAGAGAAGGCTCCCAAAATGGTTCCCCTTTACATTGTCCAGAGGTGCTCTATGAACCCCCTCACCAAAGAGGGGCATCCTCTCCACCATCCATAAACCACCCATTAAACTCTTTCACCCAATCCCGGGACCATTGAAGGACCCTTTGTGGGCTGCCTAGCAAAGATGCCAGGCCACAGAGTGCCAGTGCACTACAATGCATTCATTGCCCTCTTGGCACTGCCAATGCATGTGTCCTAAAGGGGAGGCTGAGTGGGGATCTCAGGGGATGGGGAGCTGAATGGAGTTCTGAGGGGCAAGGGGGCTGAATGAGGGTCTGAGGGAGAAGGGAGATTGTTTGAGGGGGGGGTTGAGGGGGAAGGAGGGCTGGGTTGGGGGGGTTCTGAGGGGAAAGTGCAGCTGAAGGGGGGAAGGGGCTGAGTTGAGAGCCTGAGTGGAAGAGGAGTCTGAGGGTATTGTGAAGGGAGGGGCTGGGGGGTGCCTTTCTTTGTTGAGGGTTTGCTGCTGCTCTCTGATCCCTAGGGATCCTACACACCAGGTCCCTGTACCAAAGCCTGCCCGGTGAAGGTCCTACTGGGAAGCGGGTGAATAGCAGGAGGGAAATCAATTGAGCTTCATGTCGTTAATCAGGCGTGAGATACCGCATTTGAATATTTATTGGCCTCCTGCCCAATCCGGCTGGGAACTCGATGGGAGCCGGTGTGATGGACTTGGGCCATCGGAACATTCCGGCAACTGGAACAAAACCTGCTAACCAGTCGGTGCCGTCTCTGGGCCAAAACGATTCTCCCCGGGAGCTCGTGGGCTGGGAGAATCACCCCTTGTTATTGACGTCAGTAGAAATTTGTCGTTGTGCCAAGATGGCAACAAATTTATAAGGAGTTATATTGGAGATATTTCTGTTGTGTTTTGTGAAGGTGTATGATGGGTATTTATGTTCTGTGCTGCTTGGCAACTCTCTTGTTTACTTCTTGCTAACAGTTGCTCAGCAAGTCGAAATTGTTCAGTCAGATATCTTTACAGTGACTTATTTAGATAAGTTTTTTATTTTCCTGGCATAGATCATCATGATGTCAAAGTCAAGACGGGACCACCAGATGCAACTGCTATCCAGCATCTGCACTTTGATACTCCCGGGGATCTCCTATCACCAAGTACCCTTCATTCTGTACCAAGAAAGAGGTCACTCCTGCAGTTAACAGCTGGGGAATGTAACACCTCGGAAGCTACAGCGGTGAAGAACCCCCGCTGAACACTTCCCACCGCGCAAGCTTCCACCTGCTCACTCAGGGAGCTCGTACTCCACGGAGAGATCTAATAGTGATCCCCCATGGCCACCATATCACCTATCAACATGGGATGGGAGCCTGTCCTGCTATTTGTGTCTTTGTTCTGAATTCACTAAAGGCACCTCAGGTTGAAAATGAAAGTGACCTGCTGCCAATTTCTTCAATTCATGTGAGTATTTAACTCCACATCGAGATGGACATACTCAGACGCAACAGAGCAGGAAGTGCTGCGAATTATAGGAGCATAGGAATTAGGAGCAGGAGTCGGCAAATTCAGCCCTTTGAACCTGCTCCACCATTCAATCAGATCATGGCTGATCTCCCTTCAGTCTCAAATCCACCTCCCCATCTGTTCTCCATATTCATAGAACATAGACAGCTACAGCACAAAACAGGCCCTTCGGCCCACAAGTTGCGCCAATCACATCTATACTTACCAAGCCATAGAACTATCTGTAACTCCCAATGCCATTAGATCCCATATACTCATCCAGAAGTCTTTTAAAACACCCCAGCGAGTTCGCCTCTACCACCACTGACGGCAGCCGATTCCACTCACTCACTACCCTCTGAGTGAAAAACTTTCCCCTAACATCTCCTCTGTACTTGCTTCCCAGCACCTTAAACCTGGGTCCTCTCATAGCGACCATTTCAGCCCTGGGAAATAGCCTCCGAGAATCCACCCTATCTATTCCTCTCAACATTTTATAAACCTCTATCAGGTCGCCTCTCAACCTTCATCTCTCCAGGGAGAAGAGACCTAGCTCCCTCAACCTATCCTCATAAGGCATGCCTCCCAATCCAGGCAACATCCTTGTAAATCTCCTCTGCACCCTCTCAATAGCTTCCACATCCTTCCTGTAGTGAGGCGACCAGAACTGCGCACAGTACTCCAAGTGGGTTCTGACAAGGGTCTTATAAAGTTGCAGCGTTACCTCCCGACTCCTAAACTCATTCCCTCGATTAATGAAGGCCAGTACACTATACCCCATCTTGACCACATCCTCCACCTGCGAGGCCGATTTAAGGGTCCTATGGACCCGGACCCCAAGATCCTTCTGCTCCTTAACACGGCTAAGACTCCTACCCTTGATATTGTACTCCTTCATCCCGTTGGTCCTGCCAAAATGGACCACTACACATTTATCCGCGTTGAAGTCCATCTGCCATTTCTCAGCCCAGTCTTGCATCCTATCTATGTCATGCTGCAACTTCTGACATCCCTCCAGACTATCCACAACGCCACCAACCTTCGTATCTTCGGCAGACTTACTAACCCATCCCTCCACTTCCTCATCCAGGTCATTTATGAAAATGACAAACAGCAAGGGTCTCTGGGGCGCTCCACTGGTGACTGACCTCCAATACTTTTTATTTATTAGGAATATATCTGTCTCCTTCTTGAAACTATTCACAATTCAGACTCCTCTGTACTATAGGGCAGCAAATTCTACAAATTCAATAATTTGTTTTTGTTTTCAGACAACAGTTTTGAGAGTTTTGGCAAAAGGACACTAAAATCTTAATGATGGATTCAGAAATCACCACCAAGAGTTAAGCAGTGTAGTTTACTTATCTATTTTTGCCTCTGTATAATCTTATCCTTAGTTACCTCCATTGTAAGTTTTCACCAGAGCTGAGCTACTTGGTTTAACTCTAATCACTCAGAGATCCAGCCATATGAAACAGGTTTTATTATTTCTTGCTCCCCCGAAGGGGGGAGAGGTAATTGTTCTCCTCATAGCACCGTGCATGCATTTCAGGCATCAAGTTGCATATTGCTTCAGAGAATGCAAGAGTTTATCTGTGCTAACTTCTCCATCGAGCATAAACAGCAGGCATTGGGGGAAACAATATAACAGGCCTCTCTCGAGATGTGCCCTTTGTGAGGAGAGGTTACTGGCAGCACTTTTGAAGGCTGCTAAAATTTCATGTGTACTTTCAGCTAATCCACATTTGCTTTTCCAGTTCACTAGTTTGTGGCTTGATAACAGTTTCACTGCACCTCATTGTTACCCTACCATTTCAAATGGAAAGTAAAAGATGACTTTCTGACAACCTTGTACCTCATACACCAATTAAAAACCTACTCACAAGCGATTTCTTTATAGGAAGAACAATGCTTTCAGTTTTCTGCAATGCAATGGGGGGGGAATCTTTATTTAATAACATTGAATCAGACTTCAAAAGCATTTCTCAGAACTAGAATATTTTATGCGTCGAAAACACAAAAACTGGAACAAATCATGGAGTTTCAAAATTAATCTCCCACATTGTGCACTGCAGAGTGCACGAGCATAAATCATTAAAAATCAGTGGGTGTGGCCTATTCCCGCTGGAGAGGCCGGCAACATAGTGCAGAGTGCACCATCGCGCACGTGCCATTCTGTCAGCTCTGAGATAGGCGCATACACAGTAGCCCTGCACTGCTGGCCTCCCGATTGGTGACCAGCATCACAATCCCGCCACGGTCCAATCCATACCCCCTGAACTTATGCAGATCAGCCTCGACTGCCCCAACCCCCATCCGCAGCCGAGATCTTCCAATTCCCTCCCCCACCACCACTACAGTTCCAAAACCCCCAGAAGGTTGACTGCACCGCCCACCTCCCCACCCCCTCAAGCCCCACCCCCTCCACAAGCTCATGACCAGCCCCGATCCTTCCATCTATCACTCAACAGATTGGCAGCCAGACCACTCCCCACTCCCCCACCACCCCACCCCCCCCCCCCCCCCCCCCCCTCCCCAACATATCCACCGATCACTCCCCAGAGCCCCCGCCCCCTATTAGGCCAGATATCCAATGGGCATTGGCAATTTGCCCCTTGGCCAGTGCCAGGGGGCCCAGGCTGGCAAGGCTCAGGGGGCAGTCCCCTGGCACCTGACCCTCTGGGGGGGCCTTGACTGACTCTCCCCTTCACTCCAGCAGGGACAGGCTGCCAGCTCCCTGCAAGTAGGGAGCAATACTAAACCTTGCAAGAGTGAAATCATCCTGCTGGGAGTTGTGTGTTGGGGGGGCCGGTGGAAGCTAGCAGATATGGCAATTTCAATTCCAGGCCTGCTAATTGCATTTAAATGGTATTTAATTTAGTATTTACATAAATTATTTAGCTCTATGCTGATTTCTGGAGTGGAGCTGACGGCGTCGGAAATCCGGCACTTGGAGACTAGCACCGCCCCCCCTCCATATCTTTAGATGGCAGCCCTATCAAAGTGAATATTGTAATTTAGTGCTGCCTGTACAGACAGACAAATGGAATGCTGGCTGGAAATCCAAAACAATTTACATCTTGCGTGATATTTTATTTTTATTGGCGGAATATATAGTAGTAGAGCTCCATATCCGGATTTTCAACACAGTCCTGCAGCAGTGTGTGTTAAATTGTAAACTATACCCCATTCCCCTATCTGCTGTTAGCGTAACAGTTCTGAGGAGGGCACAGGATTTAATTAAATCAGCATTAGCCTGGTTCCAACATGGGCAGGTGATCTATTCCTACACCTGCCCACCAAGTGGTATAGATCGAGGTTACACTGTTAACTTTCTTCTTTCCCATAATACACAGAGTTTCATGCTATCTGCCCCCAAATTCCTGTTGCCTGGTGGAGACATGCTGCCTATTCTCTATGGCTTCTGAACCAGTGAAGCAGGTTAGCCAAGTTCCTAGATGATGAAAACCTTATAATTCTCAAAGGCTATTCTGAGTGCAAATGTGGGTCATGGTAACGGTTTGGGTCACTTTTTGCACATTCTGCCCGTGTCTGTGTGGGTTTCCTCTAGGTGCTTCGGTTTCCTCCCAAAGTCCAAAGGACATGCTGGTTAGGCGCGTAGGCCGTGCTAAATTCTCTCTCTGAACAGGTGCCGGCGTGTGGCGACTAGGGCATTTTCACAGTAACTTCATTGCAGTGTTCATGTAAGCCTATTGTGACATTAATAAATAAGCTTTAAACTTTTAAACTGTGTCTGACTCCATCTGTTGGTGTGGCCGCATCCATAAGGCTGAGTGTATTAGAAATTAGCCTTAAAAAATATATTGAAATTAATACACAAGTCACCCGACTACAGAATTTGTAGGTGACTATTAATAAAATTCTGTCTGAGGTTAATGGACCTTCCCACTGCCTCCAATTCCCATGGCAGGAAGGGCAGTAAAATTCTGGCCCCTGTGTCTGATCCAGAAATTCCATGTTCCCATCCCAAGATTTAGAATCATAGAATCCCTTTAGTGCAGAAGGAGGCCATTCGGCCCACTGAGTCTGCAGCAACCACAATCCCATCCAGGCCCTTGCCCCATAACCCCATGCATTGACTCTGTCCTCTGACACTAAGGGGCAATTTAGCATGGCTAATCCACCTAATCCGCCTACCTGTGGAAGGAAACCGGAGCATCTGGGGGAAACCCACGCAGACACGGGGAGAGTGTGCAAATTCCACACAGACAGTGACCCAAGCTGGAAATCAAACCTGGGTTCCCTGGTGCTGTGAAACAGCAATGTTAACCTCTGTGCTGCCCTTGATGGCTAAGGAAGGTGCGTTCATAATACTATCAAACAGGTTGAGTATTCTCCTGTAAATCCTTCCACTGTATGTCAATGGCAAGTGATAAGAGTAGGGGAAATTCCTGTTCAGCCAGGAGACTGAAAGGACAGGACAGTTTCTACTGTCACTATCCATCGCTCCAGACTATAACATGCATGTCAAAGTGTTTGTTGTCACAGCAACTCAGACTTCAAGTGTGAATTGTAACATATAAGGCACTAGAGTGACGGTGGTGTGTGATGGGTGTAAACCTAAAACATGATGAAAATAGATTGTGGCTGAATAATGCAGAGGCAGTGAATTAAATAATCCTTAGAGTCACACTTACTAGGGGGATTAAAAAAAGCCAGCTTGTATTACAGCTTTTTCACATGTTTACACGTGCACCAAAAAGAAATTACATGGCTTTTTATATGACAGGAAGCAACAACTATCCATGACACAGTGAAGCAAGCCCTCACATTTCCAACAGTCCAGGGCATTTCAGATTCACCCAGGTACATTCTTCACAGGACCAAAACCAAATCTACATTTTCCAGGCCTTTACCCCCTAAAGTATTCTCAAAATGACTCAATGGGCAGGATTTTCTCTTGCCTCAGAACTGGAAAATCCCACATGAGGTCAACAGACCTTTCCATGGATCCACCGCCCTGCCCACTGTGATTCCCTTGATGGGTAGGACAGTAAATGCTGCAACTTTATAAGACCCTTGTCAGACCCCACTTGGAGTACTGTGCGCAGTTCTGGTCACCTCACTACAGGAAGGATGTGGAAGCTATTGAGAGGGTGCAGAGGAGATTTACAAGGATGTTGCCTGGATTGAGAGGCATGCCTTATGAAGATAGGTTGAGGGAGCTAGGTCTCTTCTCCCTGGAGAGACAAAGGTTGAGAGGCGACCTGATAGAGGTTTATAAAGTGTTGAGAGGAATAGTTAGGGTGGATTTTTGGAGGCTATTTCCCAGGGCTGAAATGGTCGCTATGAGAGGACACAGGTTTAAGGTGCTGGGAAGAAGTACAGAGGAGATGGTAGGGGTAAGTTTTTCACTCAGAGGGTGGTGAGTGAGTGGAATCAGCTGCCGTCGGTGGTGGTAGAGGCGAACTCTCTGGGGTGTTTTAAAAGACTTCTGGATGAGTACATGGAATCTAATGGCTTTGGGAGTTACAGATAGTTCTATGGCTTGGTGGGTATAGATGTGATCGGCACAACTTGCGGGCCGAAGGGCCTGTTTATGCTGTAGTGTTCTATGTTCTAAAACTCTCCCCAATCAATCTGGTCATAAATGAAGTTTAAAACAGAGATTCATGGCTTAGCACAGAGTATAATCATTATAAAAATTGTACTTGCCACGCTTGTCCCACCCATGGCCAAACAGATCTTGTCTTTCCAATTGGTTTTGCACTTTGTGTGGCCATCCTGCTCCTTCTTTTGCTGTAAGATGATGGAACAAACTGTGATCAAAACTATAAGTACAAGTACAATCTATGTTAGTTGCAATAAGACAAGTATCAGTTGCAATCAGACAAACCTTGATTACAATAAGACAAGCATTGACTTCAATAAGATCATGGGGAAATGGACTGAGAGTGGGACTAGTTGCATTGCCAGGATAGACACGACAGACCAAATGGCCTCCTCCTATGCTGTAACTGTCCTATGATCCATTTTATGGTTCTACAATACCACAGCGATTGATATTAATTTTCACAAAGTACAGATGTCACATCTACAAAGACCACAGTAAAATTACGGGGCAAAGATAACTTACATATTGATCCTTTTCTCCTTTCAAAAGCTTCTTCTCTAGAAGTTTGGATTCATATTCTGGTCTTGGATGCTCCTAAACACAGACAAAACTGGTAAGGACAAACGTAGCAAAAGTCAACTGACGATATCTTCTTCTGGCACAGGTATTAAAATTCTGTTAAATGCTATTCCACTTTTGGTAAAAGCACTTAAAATATAGCAAAACCGAGCTGAAGTTGCTAAGAAAAAGGACTGGGGGAAAGCAATCTAACAATCAAAGACTAGCAAATCCTTAGGATTTTAAGGGGAAAGTTGCAATGACTTTAGCTGCAATCTTGCAAAACTCTTTTGCTTCTGGTTTGCCCCTTTAGCTAGGAAAACTGGAATTGTAACTCCTTCATTGAAGAAAGGGAACACGGAAATTATTGACCCTATTACTTTAACATCTATTGTAGGGAAGTTATTGGAATCTACAATTAAGAACAAAGTGACTGGGCACTTAAGTAATTTTGAGCTGACGACATAGAATTTGTCAAGATTTGGCAATGTCTAAGAAAATAACTGAAATAGTGAATAGTTGGAGCATGTCTATGCATGCAGTTTCAAAAGACTTCGAGAAGGTATTTGATAAGGTTTCAAAGTAGAACTCAAATTGAACGTGATAGAATTGAAGGCAAATTATTGCTCGGGAGATTGGTTAAGGTATAGAAGACAAACATTAGGGATAGTGTGTATGTACTCAAAGTAGCTACTGGCATTCCGCTTCATTCTTCCATGGACCTCGCCCAAGGTCAATGGACCATTCTATGATTCGCCTCTCACCTGCTACAATTCCCATGGCAGGCAGAACGGGAAAATTTGTCCCAATATCTTTATTGAATAGTTATAGATACAGTATCGAGAGCTATATGTCTAAGTTTGCTGATGGCACATAGATATGGAGCACAGTGATCAGGGTAGATAGCAGCACTAAAATATGAAAAAACATTGACAGATTAAATGTCAGAGGAACTTCAATGCAGACAAGTGTGAGGATTTCCATTTTGGGCCATAAGAGTAGATTTTTAAAAATTATATTCATCCAAGCAGGAAAAGTGGGCAGAGAAGAGATCCAAACAGAATTAGGGCTCCATGTATAAAGATCACCAAAACATACTGATCAATTTCAAAAGACTAATGCAAAGTTACATTTAAAGAGCTAGACTAGAACCTTGCAAAACCTTAGTTAGTTCACACCTGGAATACTGAGTATAGTTCTGGGTGTGCACCTTAGGAAGGAGAGCAGCACAGATTCTCCAGAATGTTACTAACAGTACAACGCTGCAAAGCACTATTTTTCTTCTCATCAGCATTACAGTGCAAAATAAACAAAAAAAATCTACACTCAAAAGAAGTCAAACCTGCATACGCTCCTTGATGTATTATTGGCAATAAAAGGAGGAAAGGAAATGCATTAAAACAAATGTTCAAACATGTTAAAAAGAATTCCCCATTCAGAGCACCGTAAGGGAATGGACGAGTTGCAACAACTACAGCACTGACCAGCATTGCATGAATAGAGCACACATGTGCAGGAATTCAGTTTGGCATAGTGGGGCGCATGGGAACAAAGGTTATGGAGAAGAAGCAGGATTAGGTTATTGAGTTGGGAGATGCCATGATCATAATGAATGATGGAGCAGGCTTGAAGGGCCAAATGGCCTCCTTCTGCTCCTATCTATGTTTCTATGCCTTCATACTGTAAATCCACATATGTAACTTTCAGCCAAATGTTTGGATCAATGTTTGTGTAAATCAGCTGCATACAGAAATGCCACACAAACGTGTGGAGCTTCACTAATCGGGATATGTCTATTGTCTGAATTTTAATTTCTCTAATAATCAACTCTTAAATTGTATGCAAATCAGAATTGCCACTTGCCACCCCAAGTTATACTCCAGCTGCAGGAACTTAGTGCTGATCACAACATCGTTGTTTATTTCTATCTTGAGACAGGGCCCAGATTTGCAAAATAGAATAAAAGGGAAACACAAAGGTTCCTTTAGTTTCTCAGAGACTCTTGCATGGTGATGTCTGATGGATTCACAGAATGCCTACAGTGCAGAAGGAAGCTATTTGGTCCATTGTATCTGCTCCAACTTTCTGACAAAGTTTTTCAACCAGGCCCTCCCTACTGCCCTATCACCATAACTCCACACATTCACCATGGCTATTCCATAAGCTGCCCATTTTGGGACACTAAGGGGTAATTTAGCATGGCCGATTCACCTAACCTGCACATCTCAGGACTGTGGGAGGAAACTGGAGCACACAGACACAGGAAGAATGTCTGAGTGGAGTCCGCACAATCACCCAATTGAATTGAACCCGGGTCCCTGGTGTCATGAGGCAGCAGTGCTAACCACTTTGCCACCATGCTGCCTTGCCACTGTGAAATGAATGTCAGGACTAATGGACAGGTCACACTGCCACTGTGACCAGCAACTGCTTGAGGCAGGTGTTGTGTCTTCACATGTAGCACAGCAAGACACATAGCAGAGCCACTCCTATTGCAGCAAATATCCTAATCCAAATCCCAGAATAACTCACCTTAATTAACTTGTGCTATTTTTGATCGCCATTATGTTGTTTATCACATTTTTATGTGAATCAAAATACATGCTTAATGCGGACCTGAATCAATATCAACTAATTTACACTAACACGGAAGTCAAAATGATTCCTATATACTAATCTACATTTTTCTTGCATTTCCATACTTGAAAATTCAAGTACGGGGTACAACTGCATTCCACTCGCTAAAATAAATGTGATATTTATTTTAAATTTCAGGGGGCGTTTTAAAATTACCCAAGTGTTTAATTAGAAAAAGCGAATGAGATGCGTTTATGAAGTTAACAATTTTCCTTCAGCTTGTTCCAGTAGAACAAGAATGGCGCTTAATTTGTGCCTTCAGATTTCTATTCCCATCACTTATTACTAAAGTGATCATGTCAATTTAGTGTCACTTGGTAGTGGAACATGAGTAGCTGTGTGATAGGGATCAGCATCCATTAGGAGTTGGATTAAGGCACATTTTGCATAGAAATCCTTTTATCTGATAAATAATTTCATTCCATTAGTGTAGATTGGAGTTCTTAGAGGTGAAAGGATAATGTTCTGTTCAGCCATTCAGGTTTCTGAAATATGCTTTTAAATATCTGGAGCCTAAATTTGATTGATAGCAGATTTTATACTATAATAGTCACATTTCAGACTTATTGTGTGTGTGTTTTTTAAACAAATTCATCCCTGTCCACTTGCAGCTCTCCGTGAGCACATCATGAAGATTATTAATAATCTCTACGAGAGATGGAGTCATATCCAATGTTACCCATGAGAACTACTCAGGTCATTGTGTGCAATTCCCATTCAGCAGGGCAGTGATGCACTGTTTTCAAAGCAACCACACCTCCTAATCTTCCATTTGGAGACTGAAAAGTGGGCAGGAGTACTGGGATTTGCCTGCATTGCTGGATTTCCACACAGAGGTTATCGTAACTGCAAGCCCCGTGTTCTCCATCAGGAACTAACTCCACCAGAAACAACGATTTTACCAGCTGTTCACATCAGACTCCCACTGCACTGAGGTCACAGTCAAACGTCCATTCACTGCAAGGGGATGGGAAAATCCTGCTGGCCTGAACAGTGATAACATTCTGGCAAGAATGTCAACAGGGAAGGCTTCCATTCACTCACTGTTCAACGGCTTTGCAACCATGAGCAGCAATGCACGGTGATCTGTAACCGTTCCCATGTCTACTTCCATCAGAGCTTCAGAATTCATTGGCCGGAGTTCTCCAACCTCGCCCATGGATGGGATTCTCCATTCCACCTGCAGTGAACGGAGTTTTGGCTGAGCACCAAGTTCTCCGTTCCCGCTGGCAGAGTGTACAAGATTGGAGAATTATGGCCATTATCTTTTTGCTGTGTGCACCACAGTCTTGCAATCCAAGGGCAAGTCGCCTTGCAGTTGGATCAGGAGGAAGACTCGGAGCGGGGAGGTTAAAATAAGAGGCGTGAGAAATTGAACAATGCGGAAGAGGAACACACAGCCGTACATTGAGCTTCTAGAGCTGTAAGACAGAAACTAGGGGGGAGGTTCATTTGAACAGTCCCTCCCATACTAAAAGCTCCAGACACTGCTTCCTCCCATTCCATCCAAACCTAACACCCACTTGGACAGTACCATTTTCTGATGGCACCTGTTACATCATGAAAATTATGAAGACCAACAGCCAAGCTGAAGCAAGACATCTTTACTTTCAACAGGTACCATTCTTGATCTCACAAATGATTATGTGACTGCCATATGTCCATAAGTATCTTGTGAAAAGCCTTAGAACCAGTCATGTATGCTCTTTTGCCTATTCTGGGGTTTCTATGATATATCTCGCAAGCAGATAGTGTTTGAGAGTAGAAGGCTGATGAACCTCTGCTGAGGGCACTTGAGATGGAGAACCGGCAGCCTCAAAAATCTCTGGCCATTGGCAGCCGGACTGCAGCCTGATGGGTCTCAATTTTGGCCAGGGATGTCTGTCTCCAACAAGAGCACTGATTGGGAGGCTGGCAGGAAAGCAGGAAGGCTGCCACCCTTAGACAGAACAGCAGGCACCTCCGCCATGGAGCCAACTACATTCCCTGAACCTCAGCACTCCCACCATGCTGTGTAAAAATGCAAAAAAAAATTTGCTCAGTGATACACAATGCCCCAATCTGCGCTGTACTTTAGGCTTTTCAAACTAATGGAGATGCAGGACACTAGAGCCAAGACAGAGTCTGAGTTTCCATTCAAGCTGCCAGAGTTGGCACCAAGGCTACACTTATCTCATTGCCGGGCACATAAAAACACCCTCAGATCTATGAGGCACAGGATACTGTGTGTGGTCACTCCTATTATATTTACTGATCTTTCCAGTAGGAAACCTTGCTCAAAGGGTGTGTTCCATGTTACCATGACATTGCCCTATTTTTGGCCAACTTCCTGACAAGCAAATTCCTTAGGCATGGAAATGTGGAATGATTGAATTTCCATAAACATATATCTAGTCATTAGACACTAATGTTTGCTCACTTCTTCCTCTTCAAGGCCAGTTAAATCCCACTGGTAACATAATCTCATCTGCCGACGCAGCCAGGATTCCTGGAACAAGGTTGCTGTGGAGAAAATGTTTTTAATGAAAGGTGTTAACAGTAAATAGTCAAACTGAAAATATCATTGAATCCCTGCAGTGCAGAAGGGGGCCATTTGGCTCATCGAGTTTTATATTGAATATAATATTCAAGCTTAAAGTTTATTTACTAGTGTCTCAAGTAAGCTTACATTAACACTGCAATGAAGTTACTGTGAAAATCCCCTAGTTGCCACACTCCAGTGCCTAGATGGATACACTGAGGGAGAATTTAGCCTGGCCATTGCCCCTAACCCAGTATTGTCTTCTGGACTGTGGGGGGGGGCGAAACTGGAGCACCTGGAAACCCTTGCAGACACAGGGAGAACGCGTAAACTCCGCACAGATAGTCACCCAAGCTGGGAATTGAACCTGGGTCTCTGGCACTGTGATGCAGCAGTGTTAGCCACTGTGCCACCCAAATTTTAATAATTAAAAACCAAAGTTACTAATGGAAGATTATCAGGATTTAAGTTTGTGCTCGAAGCAGATGTGTGTTTAATTGACAATGACTAACCTACAGCCTCAGGCTTTAAAATCGCTGAACTGTGGTTCCTTTTTAAGCAGGGCTGACTGATAATTAACAACAAATGAAATATAACTGCAGAAATCTGAAGCACAAAGGGACTTGGGAGTCATAGTTCAGGACTCTCTTAAGGTTAACATGTAGGTTCAGTTGGCAGCAAGGAAGACAAAGACAATGTTAGCATTCATTTCTAGAGGGCTAGAATACAAGAGCAGGGATATACTGCTGAGGCTGTGTAAGGCTCTGGTCAGACCGCATTTGGAGTATTGTGAGCAGTTTTGGGCCCTGTATCTAAGGAATGACGCGCTGGCCTTGGAGGGGATTTAGAAGAGATTCACAAGAACAATCCCAGGAATGGTGGGTTTGTCACATGAGGAGAGATTGATGAGTTTGGTCAATACTCGATGGACTTTAGAAGGATGAGGGGGAGATCTTATTGATATTTACAGGATACTGAGAGGCCTAGATAGAGTGTATGTGAAGAGGATGTTTCCAGTACTGGGAGAGACTAAAACTCAAGGGCACAACCTCAGAGTGAAGGGATGCCCCTTTAAAACTGAGATGAGAGGAACTTATTTCTTCAACCAAAGAGTGATGGATCCGTGGGTCTCATTGCCACAGAAGGCTGTGGAAGCCGGGCCATTGAGTATCTTTAAGACAGAAATAAATAGGTTCTCAGCCATGATTGAATGATGGAGCAGACTCAATGGGCCAAATAGCCTAATTCTACTCCCATATCTTATGGTCATAACGCAAAGCACTTTCAAAGGGAAGTGGAGTCTTTTTACAAAATAAGAGGCGAGCTTCCCTCACCAGGAGAAACTGGGCACAGAGATCTGAAAGCCCAATGCCTGGTGTTCCAGATTTTCTAGACATTCACATGAGTATCTGCAGAATCAAGACTGCCACAAATCTGACCTGACAATTCTCCGATTGGCTTTAAATGTGAGCGGGACACCAGTCAAGCAGCAGCATCATGCAGCTTCAAGGCTAATGAGCACCTTGGCTTCAATGGTGTTATGCCATATCTTCCAAGCTAGCTGACCCAAGGCCACCTGTAGGGTAAGATGTCTCGATGGAACCGGGTGCTTGGGTTTCTCCCCACAATCCAAAGTTGAGCGGTTTAGATGTACTACCCCTTAGTGTCCCCAAGCCTGGATGGGGTTCTCTGTTGGGAAGTTGGTGCAGACTAAATGAACCAAATGACCTCCTTCTGCACTGTCGCAATATTCTAGGGATTCAATGACATGCACAAGCAGAACGTATTGGTAGGTGATGGTAATGTGTCAACTAGTTTGCATCTCAGTGAACTTGGGGAGGTGAGGGGGGTGGCGGGAGGTGCGTGTGAAATGAAAATTAGTTCAGAAGATAAATTGGTATGGCAACATGTCTGGCCATGAGACTGTTAATTATTTAACTAAATCAAAAATGTAAAGCAGAACATTCTGTGCCCAGGAATAGAATACCTGAGGCAGAATGCAAACTGCTTTATTTCAAACCCAAAACATGACTTAACATAATGGAATATATGCTGTAACCAAACTGTCTTTGAACTTTCCTTCCATAAAGCTCAGGAAGCTTCTCAAGTCTATCACTCCACCAGCCAAACTACAGAACAAAGAATAGCACAGCATAGAAACAGGCCCTTCAGCCCTCTAAGCCTGCACCAATCATGTTTACCTATCTAGACTAGCTGCTTATATCCCTCTATTCCCCGTTTGTTCATATGCCTATCAAGGTAAGTCTTAAATGTGGCTAATGTAACTGCCTCAACCACCTAACTTGGCAGTGCTTTCCAGGCCCCCACCACCCTCCATGTAAAAACCTTCCCCCGCACATCTCCACTGAACCTTTACCCCTATTATCTTGAACTGGGTGCCCCCTTGTAATTATCATTTCTGCCCTGGGAAAAAGCTTCCAACTGTTCACCCTATCTATACCTCTCATCTATAGCCCTCAGCCTCTGTCTTTCCAGGGAGAACAATCCCAGTTTATTCAATCTCTCCTCATAGCTAATACCCTCCATACCAGGCAACATCCTGGTAAACCTTTTCTGCGTTCTCTCCAAAGCCTCCATGTCCTTCTGCTAGTGTGGCCTAACCAACATTTTATACAACTGTAACATAATTTGTCAACTTTTATACTTGATGCCCCATTTGATGAAGGCAAGCACGCCATATCTTTCTTCACTAACTTTTCCACCTGTGCTGCCCCTTTTAAGGTTCTGTGGACCTGTACCCTCAGACCTCTCTGTGTATCTATGCTCCTGGTGGTTCTGCCATTTATTTTATAGCTCCCACCTGAATTGGATCTATCAAAATGCACAACCTTGTATTTGTCCAGATTAAATTCCATTGTTCCACCCAATTTTCCAGCCAATGTATATCCTGCTGTATTCTCTGATAACCTTCATCATTATCCACAACTCCACCAATCTTAATATCATCCACAAATAGATACATTCAATAAAGCATTTGTGTCAGTCTGTGCGCGCATTCTGTAGGCTACGATGGAGTGAGTTTCAACTTCACTGATCTTTAGTGATTTGAAAAGAAAAAAGGTGTGAGTATGTATTAAAAACGCTCTCAAGGCTTTTACTCAATAACAATTTGATGATAATGATAGGAATGGCTGGTTTTCTGAACAAACACACTCCACCTCATCTACTCAGAGAAAGTGTTTCGAAATCGCAGACACGCTGTCCCACAATTTTCCGATATTTTCACAGAATACCACAGTGCAGAAGAGGCCCTGGACCAATGCATGAAATGCCCTGACCTGCCCACCTAATCCCACTTGCCAGCACTTGACCCCCTACCCTTGAACGTTGTGATGTGCCAAGTTCTCCTTTAAGTACTTTGCAAAGGATGTGAGGCATCCCACTTCTACCACCCTCCCAGACAGCACGTTCCAGGCCATCATCATCCTCTGAGGAAAAAGACTTCTCCTCAAAACAGAGGCCTTGCTTGTCCCGAAACCCTAAAATCCCCCCGAGATCAACGGATCTTTGCATGTTGAACCCCTCGCCCGCTCCGATTCCTGTGGCAGGTGGGGCAACGAAGTTCCAGCTATAAACTCAGCTCCATGAAACGAAAGGGCATTCCAAAAAGGAGCCATCATGTTCTGAACCAGAAGTTGAAAATGAGCAAACGTTGTTCTTACCCCAGAGAGCCATAAAGATGGAGAACAAGACAGTAGCGGGATTGTCAAACAAATGGCTAGCACGTGCTGTGGCACAAGCAGTACTGAGGTACCAGTAGTCACACGACGTATCACAGAGCGGGCACATGGTGAAGTTATTCTGCGCATCACACATCTCTAGACTGGAGCGATACAAAAGAGAAAGTGTATTGAAAATCGGTGCTTAATTATAAAGGTGATTTTGAATTGAATATACAGTCTCTGGTACAGGTTGCGAGTAGATAAAAAGAAAACTCTTCCCAATCTCCTCCAGTTTTATTTTTTTTTAAAAAATCCAATCAAAAACCAAATTGGTCCAATCAAAGTTCCTGCAATAGAAACATTACAGATCCAAGCTAACAAGACAGATTCCCTATTTCCTATCTTGCACTTGATCAACAAGATCCAAGATGATTGGAGCAGGCATTACACTCCTTCCAGTGCTTGATCTGATCTTCATCTTAGCCAAAAGGCCTAGATGGTTTTTTCAAAAAATTGCTTCAATTGAAGCCACATTGACTTCTATCAAGTTTTATTCTCTTTATATTTTTCATTTGCTAGGCCCTATTCCTTGACTGAGAGGGTGGCTTAAAACAGCAACTCTGATTGCCTCTCAATTCCATCACAGTCATGGTAAAAGGACGATCAGGAAAGAGACGGGGGCCTCCTGAGATTTAAACAGAGGTGGACAAATGACGGATTGTGCTAAAATTAATACAGGCTTTACAGAGAGGCTGAAGCAATCAGTTAAAAAGTATAATGACAACCCCAGAATATGCAAAAGACAAGTCAATGCAACTGTGTTATTGTGAAATGGGGAATCTTATTGTTTCATATCTATCTTGAGATACTGGGAAAACATTGGACTGCAGAAAAAAAAAATCAAAGCGTTTTCAGCAATTTGTGCAAAGTTTGCACAATGACAAGGTACAACGTTCTCACAGGAACATAAAACTACCAGGTCTGGCAGACAGGTTGTTTATGCAAACACTAGATATGAAATATATTATCAAGTATATAGTGCAGGAAGTGAGAGGACTCCTACTAAACTTTAAACCTGTTGTCAACCTTGTTATGATAAACTTGTATGCCCATATTTATACAAAAAAACTTCCTCTTCAAACTATAATTACAATCTCCTACCTATACCACAATGGCTCAAATAAACATCTTGTAGCTGCCTTGCCTGGATTGCAGAAATATAGCAATGTTCTACCCAATTCTGCTTCTCTACAATCTTGACTAATTTACCTTTAATTTGTGAAATCTTTGTTTGAGTATTATGTCCTCATACATAAAACTGCAATTTCCAAATTCATTGCTGTGAGTAATGGGTAACAGTACATAACAGTAATATGAAAAGGAGCCAGCACACTTCCAAGTGGGAGTTTGCAAAGTGCTTACTGTCTGCCACACTGGGACCTCAGTACCCTGAGCGTGGCCTGAGAAATAGGCCATTAAGTACAACCAACATGAAAGGTGAATTGTCACAGAATCCACTTTTGTAATTATAAGAAATTCAGGACTAACTTTTTTACTCAGTTATGCCAATGTAGAAGCTGCCAACCACATGCAGCTGTTGAAGTGAATAGCATAGGTATGTTTCAGAAGAAGCTGGAGAAGGACATGAGAGACAAGAAGGATGAGCTCATATGCTGAAATCAGGGAGGATGGGAGGGGTCTTGTGTGGAGCATAAAAACCTATCAGGCCAAATGGCCTCTTTCTGTGCTGTAAATATTCTGAATCAGATTTTCCAGCTCCCTCTGCACATGTTTTCCAGCAACGGAGTTAGATTGCCATTGGTTGCCAAACCAATCGTCCAGTTCCACCGATGCCTATGATGTTCTGCCCTCAGCATGGGGATCGTCATCGGCAGGACTGGAAAATCTTGCTAGTGGGAAGGGCTGGAGAATTCAGCCCAATGTCACTGCATGTAATAATCCTTCCTGGTGAATACCCCAAGCTTTTATTCTCAATTTCTGGAACTGTGGGATTTTAAACGTGCACAATAGACTGCAATTGCATTATTATAATAGAATTGGTGTTTTTTATTTTCAGTCATTACACAACTAATTATAAATAGCATCTCATTTTATGACTTAAAATTTTACCTCGGTATATCTTTGTCTATCGTAGCACAACCATAAAGAAACACTATGATCCCAACCAGTGATGCTGGCATCAACAGTTGAGTGTACAGACCCAACCATGCAAAATACAGTCCAATCTTCTCTCCAAAGTAGTTCCTAGGAAAGATGAGAATGTTAAAATAATTAGAAAACAATTTAGTCTCATTAAATTACCATTAAACCCTTTGCACCTGTCTTTACAAAGGAAGAGGATGTTATCCAGTTCAAGGTTAAAGAGGAGGTACCTGGCAAACTTGTGGTATTTGCAATTGAGAAGGAAGAGGTATTAAAAAAATATATTGTTACTTAAAATTGATCAGGTACCAGGAAAGTTGGATAGTTGCAGCCGAAGGTACTGGGAGAGGTGAAAGTGGATATGGCAGAGGCACTGATGATAATCTTCCAGTCTTTCTTAGACACAGGGATGGTGCCAGAGGACTGGAGAATCATGAACGTTATAGCATTGTTCAAAAAGGGGTGCAAGGATAATGCTGACCACTATGGATCAGTCAGTTTGACTTCAACAGTGGAGAAAACTCTGGAAATTACAGTTCAAGACAAAGCCAGTATTCATTTGGATAAGTCCATGATAATTTCAGAAAGACAGCATGGATTCATTCAGGGAAAATCATATTTAACTAACTAGCCGGAGTGTTTTGAGGGGGTAACAGAGATGGTTGATTAGGGCAATGCTGTTGATGGGTTTTCAAAAGGCATTTGATACAGTGCCACACAACAGGCTTGTGAGCAAAATTCTAGCCCATGGAATAAAAGGGAAAGTAGTCACTTGGATTCAAAAAATTGGATGAGTGATAGGAAATAGAATGATAAATATTTGTTTTTCAGATTAGAGGAAGGTTTGTAGTGTAGTTCCCCAGGAATCAGTGTTGGGATCCTTACCCTTTCTGGTATATATCAGTGATCTAGACCATGGTATGCAGGGAATGATTTCAAAATGTGCAGATGATAAAGATTGGAAGAATTATCAACTGGGATGAGGATAGTTTTGAACTTCAAAAGCACATAGACATATTGGTGGATTTTGGGAGACACGTGGCAAATGAATGTCCATGACATTTTCACGGGAATAACGGCCAGAATTTTACCATTCTGCCCGCCACAGGAATCGGAGCGGGTGAGGGATGGACCATGGAAAGCTCCATTGATTTTGGCTGGGGTTTTCCAGTTTTGGGCCGGGCAAGGTTGAAAATCCCACCCAATATGGAATGACGGTGTAAAATAAAGGAAAAAACTTTAAAGGAGTTGTAGGATCAAAGAAAACTGGGTGTATGCACATAAAAGTAACAGAAGTGTTGAAAGAGTAGTTAATAAAGCACGTTACCCTAGGTTTTATTAATAGGAGCATTATGTACAAGAGTAAGGCAACCATGTTGAACTTGAATAAGACACTAATTGGACCTCAGATGGAATACTGTATCCACTTCTGGCTACCATACTTGAGTAGAGAATGTGAAAGTATTGGAAAGATTCACAAAGTTGATTCCAGGGATAAACATCTGTAGCTATAAAGATAGATTGGAGAGAAGCAAATTACTGCAATTGGAGAGGTTGGGTCTGTTTTCCTTGAAGAAAAAGAGACTGAGAGGAGACTTGTTAGAGTATACTAGATAGAGCAAGTATTGAGAAATTGTTCCTCCCAAGAGTACATCAAGAACTAGAGAGCACAGATTCAAAATAATTGGCAAAAGAAGTGAAGTGATGTGAGGAAAACTTTTGTCATCCAGCGATGTACCATAGAAAGCATTTTTTCTGGTTGTATCTTGTGGCCCAAAACCACAAGAAACTATAAAATGTCGTGAATGTAGACTAATCCATCACACAAAGCAGCTTCTCATCCACTGACTCCATCTACACTTCTCGCTATCTCAGCAAAGCAGCCAGCATAATTAAGGGTCCCACGCACCCCTGGCAGTCTTTCTTCCACATTCTTCCATCCGGAAAAAGATACGGAAGTCTGAGATCACATATCAACTGACTCAAGAACACGTCTTCCTTGCTGCCATCAGACTTTTGAATAGATCTACCTCGCATTAAGTTGACCTTTCTCTACATTCTAGCTATGACAGTAAGGCTACATTCTGCACCTTCTCGTTTCCTTCTCTATGTACAGTATACTTTGTCAGTATAGCATGCAAGAAACAAAACTTTTCACTGTACACTAATAATGTCACACGTGACAATAATAAATCAAATCAAAAGGTGATTGGAGTCTGGAATTAAGTTGAGAGGGTGGTGGAGGCAGGCTTGATTGAGATATTCAAAAGCAAATTGGATTGCTATCTGAAAAGGAATAATAGGTAAGGTTATGGGGTAAAAACAGGGGAGTGGAACTAAGTAGAAGTAGGTCTTTCAGGGGACCAGTGCAAGCTCAAATGGCCTCTTCCTGATTTGTAAAGATCTGTGATTCAATAAAACAGCCTGGAATAAATGCACTGATCCCACAGTTCCAGTAAGCAACTGTGACCACACACTGAAGGATTGCTTCCATGATGTAGCCTTATCTCTGACTCACTCACCCTTCAAGAATGGTCTTTTGATGGGGACATGGATCAGGGAATATACTCAACAACTATTATCTGATTGCAGCATTATTAGCTGTTTGAAATAGGGGCATCTGGACTCGAAACATCAGCTCTTTTCTCTCCTTACAGATGCTCCCAGACCTGAGATTTTCCAACATTTTCTCTTTTGGTTTCAGGTTCCAGCATCCGCAGTAATTTGCTTTTATTATCTGATTTTACTTGACTAATTCGAGCATACACGGCAACCAAGATCAATCAAATAATTTTCACCTTGAGTTATCACAGAATGCATTTCAAATTTCACACATTATGATCCTATTTTTTATTTAAGTTAAACATATAATAGTCAGAAACCACAGGTTTAAGACAGCTGCACAGTTATATGGGGGAGGTGGTAGAGTAATGGTAATGTCACTGAATTAGCAATCCAGAGACCCAGGCTCACATCCCACCACGAGACCTGGACACCCGGTGGCAATTAAATTCATAAATAAATCAATTCTCGGTAACGCTGACCATAAGATAATTGCCATAAAAAACCATCTGGCTCAGTGGGGAGGAAAGCTGCTGTCCTTACCTGGTCTGCACTCTGAAATAGCTGAGTGATGTATAAACTGTAAGGAAGCCTACCAGAAATGAAACCAGACTAAGCACACAGCATCAACTTACGCTCCGGAAACATCATTGATATACACCCAGCTCTGTCAACATTGCAAATTCATCCTTAGTTGGGGCCTGGTCTAACTTCACAATGTACCTTGGGGTTTCTGGTCTCATATGCTAACAGTGTACTAACTATAGCTTTCCTAATATCCACAACTGTACCATCACGCGATGCATTAAAACAACATGGTCATCAGAATGAAAGAACATTTCTCAGGTATTTCCCAGGGAAAAACATTTCAAAAGCTACCTTATCAGGTCAATTGGCTGGTATTTATAAAATACTCCATATCGGGCCCATTCTTGAAACAGCAGCTGGAAGGTAAATTAGAAACATTAATACTTTAAATGAGAAGTTTGAGTATCCTCTCAAGCAATTAGTTCTGATCAATTGAATGGCTCCATTTCCAGCTGTTGACCAGCTTGAATCCAGTTGTCAAAAATGAATGAGTGCATACTTGTGTTTTATTTTGACAAGACATCAGGCACTGTGGCGCTTAATATAAAAACACTACGTTTCAATTGAGAGAGTCTTTGTTTTTGGTATGGGGACTTAATAAATGGGAATGTGATTAAGAGAGTGGATTATAACACAACCGGACAAAGTTTGCCAATAATTCCACTTGCTGCAAGTACTGCAAACTCTGGGAATTTGAAATAAAATCTAAAACTGCTGGAAATGCTGAATATTTCCAGCAATCTGTTTTGATTGTGTTTACTAAGTTGTCACACATTGCAACAAATAACTAAATGGCTAGGTCTACAGACTTTTGACAAATGGGTGCTAAACAGTGCGGTGAACAGAGATGAACAAAGTTGCCTATTGATGGATCAGCTGTTACAATAACCATAGTTTTAAAGTTTATTTATTAAACACAAGTAGGCTTTCATTAACACTGCAATGAGTTACTGTGAAAATTTCCCAGTCTCCACTCTCTAGCACCTGTTTGGGTACACTGAGGGGAATTTAGCATGGCCAATGCACCTAACCAGCACGTCTTTCGGACTGTAGGTGGAAATCGGAGCATCCGGAGGAAACCCACACAGAAACAGGGAGAACGTGCAAAATCTGCACAAGCTGGGAATTAAGCCCATGTCCCTGGCGCTGTGAGGCAGCAATGCTAACCACTGTGCCACCGTGCCACCCCATAAGAACATAAGAACATAAGAAATAGGAACAGGAGTAGGCCATCCAGCCCTTCGAGCCTGCCCCGCCATTCAATAAGATCATGGCTGATCTGTCGCTGCTCAGTTCCACTTTCCCGCCCTCTCCCCATAACACTTAATCCCCTCTCCTATCAAAAACCCATCAACCCGCGTCTTAAAAATATTTAGCGAGGCAGCCTCCACCACTTCAACGGGCAGAGAATTCCAGAGATTCACCACCCTTTGAGTGAAGAAGTTCCTCCTCAACATAGAATCCCTACAGTGCAGAAGGAGGCCATTCAGTCCATCAATTCTGCACTGGCACTCCTAAAGAGCATCTTACCCAGGCTCAATAACATTTTCATGAAAGATGTGCCAAACAGCTATAATACTGGGTGCGTTTGATACACATTCTTGATGACATCTCTGACGTGGGTTAAAAACTCCCATATAAAATCTTGGAAAGCATCAAAATGATAAGCGAATGACACAAGGTTTTCCTGACAATTCTTTAAAAAAATTGGTAAAGCACCCAGTTCAGAGAAGAAAATGAGGAGTGAAGGATTCGAAGTTAAATACCCCCACATACTTTCCATACAGTTATTGACCATTTCAGGAGAATTTGGTAGTTTCCAATTCAAAGAAATAGGTTTTCTTAAAATATCCTTCAGAACAAAAGTAAAATCAAAACTGAAAATTAGATATGATAGTGAAAAGTAGGAAGATTCTAATAATTCTGACATCTCCTTTTGCCACATGCTCAAATACTTGCACAAAATTCAAAAGGACAGTGCTGCACAGAATAATACAAATATTGTCTGTATGTTTGCACTTGCACCTTTGAAAACACTCAAAGAGAGAGACGTTATGATGACTAAATAAATTTATTGACTACCCTACCTTGCGTTCGTTCTCTTCTGGATCAATGGCTTCATAATCACCCTTTAATAAAACAAATATTAGATGAAATCACTGAGAATGTCCAGCATAGAAGCAGGCCATTCAGCCCAAATGCTCCATGTAAACCTCTTCCCACTCCTCTTCAACTAAGCCCCTCAGCAGAACCCTCTATTATTCCCCCCGCTTTCCACTCAAATTAATTTATGATATTCACCTTGCATGCTCCTTCTGATAGTAAGTCTCACATTCACTAATGATTTTCACGTCCAAATATCGGATTGAATTTAGCGCAGACCATCACGATGGAAACATGATAAATGGGCCCAAGTAATCACAGAGAGGTTCTATTTCTGTCTCCCTTTGGTGACAAAAACAGTATTGTTTAATTTGAGGATATAACAGGCTGATGCACAGTTCCTAGCCACCAGCGACAAGATGCCTGTTAAACTCATTATTCAGTCAATTGACACCTATGATCCATGAGCCCACTACCATTTAATGGTGGCTTAGGGATCAAATGATGGTTGCACGTCTTTCCTGCGGCCTGAGAAGAAGGCTTCCCAGTTTTGCCAGTAACCACCCAGGGAGGTGGATGGATCTGCACCAGATTGAAGGACCTATCACCAGGGAAAGATGGGGGAGGGGGGACGGGTGGGTGGAGAGAGGTTAGCTTACCATTGAAAGTCACTGCCCTACCTCCCTCCTCCCGTCCCATGATTCAGGAGAATTTGGTAGTTTCCAATTCTTACTCACTATTGGTCTGGAGCCCCAAACTGATTCTGGACCTCAAGTGGGTGTTGGCTCCAGCTGCCACCCTCATATTTAGGACCTCTGCCACTGGGGACCTCAATCACAGGCTGCCCAAAGGTGACTAGTTAAGTCCCTGGAGGGCATTTGATTCTTTCAGGCCTCCCCTCCCCTACTGAGGGGATTCTCCAATGATTCTCTAATCAGTGGATATGATCCCTTTGGGTCCAACAGAATCCTGGCCATTAAATATACTGTGTAACATGAGTGATATAATTATACTGGCCCAATAAACATTTGTTATTTGCTACACGTGTTTTCCCTTTTCAAACTCATTTTATCTTCTTAGTTTTTTAGCTCTCCAAGCATCATGCAGCACTTCAGAATTAGTTCCCAGGTTTCTCTGCCAAGGTCCAGTCCTTAATTTGGACTGTGAGGATTATTATGACCATAGCTGATAATGTGAAATAGGTGATATCAGGTTGACTGCCTATTTACATCCCTCCCTGTTCATCCAGCAGTCAGGATACTCCAGTTGCAAACAGCAAAGGAACTAACTTCACAAAGTAAATCTAAAAAGAGTTTAATAAAGAAACTCCATAACACCCTGAAGCACACAAGCTCCCCTCAATCCCCATCTACTTTCAATTTATACAGGGTCAGCTAGTCAGCTGACCATCACATTATTTTGCCATTGGTTGCATTGTCTCCTAGGTCAGCTGACCTTCACAGCATATTCTCATTGGTTACATTATAACAGATTTCAATGTTATCATTGGCTACATTATAATATTCCTATTTTTTGTTTCAATTCTGTCAGATTTCTGATTTTAAAATACAAACTGTAAAGAAATAAAGACACAGTGGTTACTCCCTAATCATCACTTTTCCATTCTTCGACTTGCATCTAAATATCTCTTAATCTTGTTCCCTTGCTTGTTTCCATTCACTGCTTGCCTTTAATGATGTTCTATCTATTGATCACTGGATCAATTCAATGCTCTGGCACCAGATTGTTGTGCGTTTCTACATTATCCCCACTTTAGAAAACAAAGTACTGCAGTAAATATCATACTTACATCATGAAGAGGATAAAACGATTCATAAACTCCATTTGCCAATAAAGTGGCGATACCTGGAAAACAAATTTACAGTTAGAACCAGGAAAATTGCCACCATGTTTAAGCCTGTGATGGCATCAACAACACAGCAGTATCTCATCTTGCAACCATAGCTCCAAAGATTTACCAGTGTCCCAGCTCACCATAGTAATCCCAAGTGAAGGCTTCATCAGCATTGCATTCTACAATAATCACAGAGTTAGGACTCATTAATATCTCCAACCTAGAACCATATGGTGGATACAAAGACTGCACTATGACTTGCAGTAGGAGTCCAGCATGGTGTGAAGCTACTTTCTAAAAATATCTCAGATGTCCACAGGACCTGCTAGGGACTTAAAACAATTCCCAAAAACAATTTCAATGTTAGAAAGAGGTGAACTGTAGACCTCTTCCCTTCCAGTTAGTCAACTGGAAACAGAGCAATGTCTCCATGCCCCAAAGTACAGGCATCATTGGTGGCTAATCTAAGTTTTTAAGTTTACATTTATTTATTATTGCATTAAGTAGGCATACATTAACACCACAATGAAGTTACAGTGAAAATTCCCTAGTTGCCGCACTCCAGCACATGTTTGGGTACATAGAGGGAGAATTTAACACAGCCAATGCATCTAACCAGCACGTCTTTTGGACTATGGCAGGAAACTGGAGCACCCGGAGGAAACCCACGCAGACATGGGGAAAACATGTCGACTCCACAGACTCCAAGCCCGGAACTGAATCCGGGTCTCTGGCACTGTGAGGCAGCATGCTAACCACTGCATCACCAATCAGTTGTATATCTCCAGACTGCTAGCTGAGTTCCACATTCCACAGATATTGGTCTTTGACTTACAGTTGCAGTCCTAAGGCACAAGTGATTTGAAATTACATTCTGCAAACATTAATGGCTGAAATTCCATTGTGTGTGACTACTGTTGCTGTTAAAGGGCAACATTGTGGCACAGTGTTAGCACTGCTGCCTCTCAGCGCTCAGAGGTCCAGGTTCAATTCCAGCTTTGAGTGACTGTCTATATGGAGTTTGCATGTTCTCCCCATATCTGCATGCTGTCCACTGGGTGCTCCAGTTTACGTCTGCAATCCAAAGATACACAGGTTAGATGGATTGCAATGCTTAATTTTCCCTTAGTGTCCAAAGATGGTTCAGGTTGGGAGGACTGGCCATGCTAAGTTGCCTCTTAGTGTCCAAAACTGTGTAGGATATATATAGATTGCTGCTGTTCCCAAAGCTAGCTTTAAAACTAACAACTATTTACGCTTTCAGAAATACATTCTTTAACTGAACTGGATGGTAATGTGTGCCTCACCAAAAGGTGCTTATACAAAACATGCAAAACAGCAGTACTAACCACTGCGCCACCATGCCACCCCTTTACTGGATTAGGATTTCTATGTCTGAAAGACGTGCTGCTTAGATGCATTGACACAAACAGGCGCCGGGGTGTGGTAACTAAGGGAATTTCACAGTAGCTTCTTTGCAGTGTTAATGTAAATTTTACTTGTGACTGATGAATAAACTTTAAAATAAATAAACTTTATGTGAGTTCCACAATCTCCCACTGTCATTTTGGTAAAAACAAGAATGGCCCTTGAATTTCTAAAGTAAAACCCTGCTTTTAAATTGGGCTGGAAATCAGGCAGACAAGGATGGAGATGAGTGTCAAAACAGCCTGAGCCTGATACTGTGAGCCCTGGGCAAATTTAACTCCTGTGTCCCCCCTGTCAGTTTTCCAGCAGTCAGTTGGTGGGGGCTGATTGCTGGGCAGAAACTGATTGGCAATCAGATCCAAAGAAAAGTACATCATCCTGTAGGTTGGTCCTGTGAGAAGGTTTCCATAGAATCATGGAATCCCTATAGTGCAGAAGGCAACAATTTGGCCCATCGAGTCTGCACTGACAACAATCCCACCCAGACCCTATCCCCATAACCCCACTTATGTACTCTGCTAATCCCCTGACACTAGGGGGCAATTTAGTACAGCCAATCAACCTAACCCGCACATCTTTGGACAATGGGAGGAAACCGGAGCACCCAGAGGAAACCCACGCAGGCATGGGGAGAACGTGCGAACTTCACACAGTCACCTGAGGCTGGAATTGAACCTGAGTCCCTGGAGCTGTGAGGCAGCAGTGCTAAACACTGTGCCACCATGTCACCCATTAAGGAGGGTCTCGTGGATGGGAAAGCAGGGGAGGTCTAAACGCACCTTGTGGTGCTGGATAAGTGCTTCTGATCCTCCCAAGTTTCTCGAGGCAAGTGAAGCACGTGATTTTTCTTTGGATCTGATTCCCACACAGGCCACTTATTAAAATGGCAGTTGGAAACCAATAATGTAATCAGAACCCAGTCAGCTGTACGATACTAAAACCAACCTTTTGTTGTTAAATATGAAAAAGTATTACTCCGCACATGATCACAACATTTTAATGTTTGATAAGTCTGAACTTAAGCAAGTTACAAATATCTTAGAATCAAGTTGGGCCACGCTTTGCCTTTTTAATTGCACATTAACAATTTACAAGCTAAGATTAAGTTTAGATTTGATTTATGTATCATGGTAAATCCTGCGATATTCACTTTACCAGATACACCATGTTCAGGTGTCTATTCTGTCTGTTTTTGATTACAGAGACCTAATTTATAAATGGCCTTCAAAACCTCCCTTTGGTAAGTTAGACACCCTTCTTCACTCTGCAATTCCATTTGTGACTGGTGACCCTTTTTACACCCATCACTGTGACCTGTGCACCCTGATTAACTGCCGCTCATCACACACAAGGCACCAACTCCGCTGGCTTCTGTTAATTTATCCAACCTTCCTCAGGGAAGCCACCCAATTACTTGAAAAGTTTGTTACACTTAACTGTCTCTTATAATCTAAAGTGACACAACTTAATCAAATTAGTTACTCCGAGAGTCTTTGGTTGTAGTTCAGTTCATTTTGCAGCTACCATTGATCGGAACAAGGTCCAATTAAAGCTGAAGCCAAGTAATTTTACTATTGTGTATGCCTTTTGCCAAAGATTAAGGCTCCGTTGACTGAAACGTGCACTTGTTAAAATGTCAATCCTTCTTTACTGCTAGTAGTGTGGCAGTATTGTTGCTGGGTTAGTAATCCAGAGACCCAGGGTAATGCTCTGGTGACCTAGACTTGAATCCCACCATGACAGTTAGCAAAATTTGAATTTGATAAAAATCTGGAATTAAATGTCTAATGATGACAATGAAAGCATTGCTGATTGTCCTAAAAAAAACCGACCTGGTTCACTAATGTCCTTTAGGGAAGGAAATCTGATGTCCTTACCTAGTCTAGTCTACAGGTGACTCCAGACCTACAGCAATGTGGTTGATTCTTAACTAACTTGGGATGGACACTAAATGCTGGCCCAGCCAGCGACACCCATGTCTCATGAATGAATAAGAAAACTTATGTTTTATTGTTTTTAGTGAAGTGTATTGTCATTTATGTTGCTGTGGCATTAAGCCTCTCGGCCAGGTCATTGTCATAAATGAAAATTTGACTTACTTGGCTTAATAAAATAAATGAAATAAGCCTCGCCAGTATTTGGTATGTTTTATTACCATTTACTCAGCAAATTCCTGAAAACTGCAGGATGGGTGTTGGCTTTTGATGGGTAAGAATCCCAAGTTGGATTTTAACTGCCAGGGCTATCATCTCCCCTTAAACCACTGTCATTGTCTAAACCACTCATGTTTGGACTCTTCATCAGAATTCGAATCTACAATTTCCAGCTCTGCTGTTCTGTGAATCGAATCCCTTGGGAGAGCCCATTAACTAAATCAAAGCATTTTTAAAATCACCTTTCCCAAAACCCTCCTGTAGCAGCACAGCCAGACAGAATTTTAACATTAATAATCAATACTTGACATAAGATGTCAGCCCAAAAGGTCACAGTGTTATATTTCTATTACTACTTTAAAAATTATTTTGAAACCACCTTGAACAACACAATATTGTCTCATGACGTAATCTTACCCATCTTGTATCCATCTGTCAAACAGTATGTTCGTTTTAGAATTTCAAAAACCTGCAAAGAATTTTAAACAAAAGTTAGATATCACAACCAGAACTACGTCTAGTAGTCTCAAATGTTACTTCAGAAGGAACTCTTCAAATGCAGACAATAAAAAAGTAACAAAACATATTCCAACTTATAAATCAAAGAAAGAGTTTAATAAAGAAACTTCATTACTCCAAACTTGGGGCCTCATCCTGGGTCAATCCAAGCTCTCCACAATTCCAAACAGGGTTCTTATTTATTGTGAGTCAGCTGGTCAGCTGATTATTACATCATTCTGTAATTGGTTCCATGACTACTTGGTCAGCGGACACTTACAGCTTGTTAACATTGGTCACGTTACATCCAATACAAAGTTGTCACCGCTTACACTCTAATACCAAACTACTACCCATGGATCTCAAACCAGCCTTGGACCACAGGCATTTGAGATCTAAATCCCTTTACATCTCTGACTCCAGAATGGAGAGGTCGTACATGTAAATAAATAGCAGGTGCAAGTTCCAGGGTATTGCATATTTTCCCTTGAAAGTCCATTTGTCATTTACACAGAGAACCTTAGCATGCAAAGAAACTCTTGAAAAGAAATAGACTTTGTGCAGCTTTTTTAACAAGATGTTTGCAGTACAATGGACAAGCAGGCTGGGGGAGGGGTTAAATTTGTTTAAACAATCTCAAAATATCTTTTCAACAGCATTTATTTACCAATCACCATGATTTTGTTCTTAAAGGTCCCGAAAAAGAAAATCCATTTTTGATCATTAATTTGGCAGAAGCAAAGGTTGGATTTCAGCAAAAATTAGAACAGGGAAGAAAAAAGAAGAACATTCCCAATGTTAAACCCCATGGGAGCTGAGGAAACCACTACCAGGTATGTAAAACTCAAGTTACATGTTGGCCTTGCCCATTATCCTCGCACTTTTATTGAATCATTTTCAGCAACAAATACTTATACGCGAGAGTAAAAATTGGTATGTGTCCCGTTCGATTTTTTTGGGCTTTAACGAGTGCAAGGTGTATCAATTTCTGGCTATAAAGTTATGCACCACCGTACTGGTCCCTTGTTTTTAGGATACCATGTGGCTGCCTCAACTGAGTATCATGATGACACATCTGTAGGTAATCTCATGGTAAAAGTAATTAAAGGTGGCCCCAGTCTTAACAGTCTGACTTACTATCCGACTGCGGGTTGCACTGTTGAAAAAGGTTTCCTTATTCGTTATGTTGTACCTGTAAAAAAACGGAGACAGAGTTAATTGTTTGTGCTCTCCCCCGTCCTCCAACACTTTGCTTCACCATCACCCTCCACCAGATGTCCCTTCCCCACACAACCCTACCCACTTCACTTCAGGCAAACTAGCTAGAAACCTCTGCTTAAACCCCAAACCTTCTCCTACAAAATTCTTTTCGACCAGCCCTGAGACCAAGATCCACTGCGCACTCTTTCATTGCTTCTACTTTAGCTTTGATTTTCAGTTCACCTCACCTGTACAAATTGCCTCGCAATATTTTCAACATTATTGGGCAGAATCTTACCCAAAATGGCAAAGTGGGGAGTTTTCCCATTCCGCGCACCACGGGAGTCATAGCAAATGTCATGGGGGGGGATGGTTTGCGGGAGTAAGGAGATGGACCATGCAAAGGTGCATTGAGCTCAGGTGGGATTTTCTGGTCTTGAGGCGAGCGCAGCTGGACAATGCTGCTCAAAATGTTAAGGTCTGACTGAAAAGCTTTGTGTTCCTGGCCCACTTTGTCTCCAGATCTTATGGTGCTTTGTCAATAAAAAACAAATTATCATACTGAGAGTCGGGGCCTAAGCCCACCAGCACTGTCTGCACTGAGATCAGGGCGTTGTTCTTAAAGGACGCCTTAATCAAAGCAAAAAGTAACCTCCCCTGTACCCCACTACGAAGGTCTCGGGGGCGTCCTCCACATTCCCAACCTGCACCCCGCTGTCAGTGCCAACATGCGTCCATCCCCCTCTCCCCCCGCAATTAGAGCTGGCATGTGTGTGTGTGTGTGTGTGTGTCCCGTAATCAGAGCTAGCATGTGTCATTCCTGTACCGAAAAGAGCCATTGCCGGCATCCCCAGCACCCACATCTGCTTCCTCCTCCCCACCACAAATATATGAGTCCCAAGCCCCTCCCCACTCTGCATTGAGGCTCCCACTAGGGTCCACCCTGGCACTGCCCCTGGCTATGCCCCTCTTCCCCCAAGGGCCTAGACTCATCTTTACACCCTCGGGAGATTCCCATGACAGATTCACATCAAGTTGTTGCAAACCACGCCAATATGAAGTTACATCAGCGAGATTTGCAAATATGTCTAGGGGGAAAATAGGGCAAGGGGGAGCCTTTAATAATATTTAAATTTATTAGATTATATTAAACAGAGGCTACATCACTGGCAAAGGGCAGCGAAACTTGGAGATCACAATGTCGCCAGAGAGTTTCCTGATTTCTGCATTTTGCTGGATCTTGTGTGTCTGCTACCATTCCAGCAAACAGAGAGCGGGGGCTCAACATCACCCCCATTGTTATTTGAACCAGATAAATATTTGAAAAAGGGAAAAATGTATGTGGAGAGATAATAGGAGAAGGAGGAGAGTGCTTTCGAAAAGCACTTCTGGAATGCGCTGTAAAGTTTTATGGTTGCTTGATCTATTCCCTATTCTACATATCAAATTAAACCCATTTTTCCTTAGATTCAATGAAACCCCATTGGTCTCTACAGAAGCGAGTTTAATAGTCACAAAACCATCACCCCCTCAAACAGACATGGAAACATGGAATCTACCCCCCCACCTCGATCTCTCTCCCACCCAACCCCCCACCATCCCCATCCTCTCCCACAATAGACATGGAACCCCATCCAATGCAGCTGAACCTACTGACGCAACACCAACCCCCACCCTGCCACACAGCACACTTCCTGGCAATGCCCCCTCACAAAGGCAGTGTCTGGGCATGTTCCTCTGCCACTCAGGGGCTGTATTCACCTGTGCGTGGCTCCGGCAAGTTCTGCTCACTTGGTGCACATCATGGGGAAGCTGTCATGATGCATGTTGGTGGAGTGAATGGACAATTTAATGGAGGGGTGGGGGGGGAGGGGGGGTGGGGAATGGGTGGTGGGTGGTGGTGACCATCAGGTGTTAAAGGCCTGATAGTGGTATCTAAACATATTCAAATGGTGACCCCCACATTGAACATCAGGATAGTCGTTATGTCATCATCAGGGTGTGAGGACAATCGCAATGGGAAATCCCACCAACATCAAACCCATTTTGAGACCCCAATAAGGTTGTCTACCCCCGCCACCCACCCCAAGCCCCCGAAAACAGGAGCAGAAAATACCCCTCCCTCTCCCCCTCCCCGATGCCTTTCTGTGTGAATTACTCACAAATCCATCCTATCCCTGGAAAAGGGGTGTGATAAGTGTTTGTCTGTCAGGGACGACCATCCAACCTTAGGCTGTAAAGGCTTTGTGAACTTTTGCAAGATTGCATTCATTTTTGCTGTGATTCCTTCCTCCTGTTTGATTTCAAGAACCTGAGGAAGAATGAAAACTTGAATGCTCAAATGAACATCAGCCAAATGGGAACACCCAAAATAGTCACTGCTTTCCAAAGAGAATGAAGTGCTTTTTCTTTACTTAACATTTTTGAACAGTGTATTATGAAAAGAAATCTTCATTTAGCTTTTTAATTTTTTTCACCCTGCTCCCTGCAACTTCCTTTGAAAGCATGATTAGAAATATGGACAAACCTCTCCCCAAACTGGAAATTTTATTTGACATAGAAACATACATAGAAACTCGAAGCAGGTGTAGGCCATTAAGCCCTGCTCCTCCTTTCATTATGATCAAGGCTGATCATCAAATTCAATATCCTGATTCCACTTTTCTTCCCATATCCCTTGATTCCTTCAGCCTCAAGAGCTACATCTAATTTCTTCTTGAATTCACACAACGTTTTGGCCTCAACTACATTCTGTGATAGGGAATTCCACATACTCACCATCGTCTGGGTGGAGAAAAATATATATCTGGTAACCTAAAGCACCAACTCGGCATTTTGATGGAATTGCGTATCGCACAGAGAATACTGATAGGAAGTAATAAAATATACCAAAATTAAGCTTTACTAGTGAGCTATTGTAGCATTTAATCCAAGTGGATTTAAGTAGATGACCAAGATTGCTGGAAATCGTGAGGTTACCAATTTTGTTATTAACTCAGGAAAAATATAAGAAGCATATGATGTCATTTCAAATAAGGATTATCTTGCTGTAAATCTAAATTGTTTGGCACGGGATGTTTCATCAATCATATGGTTCAGCCACATAAATACCTATAACATAGACAGGGTCACCTATGGTAAGGGCACATATTAGAACATAGAACGTAGAGCACTGCGGCACAAACAGGCCCTTTGGCCCACAAGTTGCACCGATCATGTCCATACCTACCAGGCTTTTCTATAACTCTCAATCCCATTAAATCCCATGTACTCATCCAGAAGTCTCTTAAAAGACCCCAGTGAGTTCGCCTCTGCCACCACCGATGGTCAAAATGCCGAGTTGGTGCTTTAATATTGGGTATTATGGCATAGAATCAGAGCCCCGTATCAAGATAGGAGCCTTACGAATCATCCTTTAAATCTCAATTCCCACTAACTGATCAATTTCATCCACTTTCACACAGTATCCAGTATCAATGTGTAAATAATTCAGTATTGCTCTTGTTCTACAACCCATGATCCGTTGGCAAGGCTGCCAAGAATTTCGACTCCAGCCTTTACATTAAAATAATATTATTCCAAAAGCTTGATGGCAAAGGTTCCTTTTGTAATTTTATTCTATTCAAATTACTTGCTTCGAGTATGTTTACCTAATTGTACATTTGATCTATAACAAGTCAAATAGCACGATAAGTAGAATTGGGAGGAAGAATACACAAGGAAGTATAGAAGCAGAAGAAGCCACTTTGCCAATTAGCCCAGAATAAAGGGAACAAAACTGGATAGCCTCTTATAACAGGCATTGCGATTGTGATGCATGATTAGCCAGTACTCCGACAGCCAGCACACAAACCATGTGCTTCTGCTAATTTAAATGACTGCAGTCCAGTGATAAACATACTGCTAAGTGGGTTCACCCCTCATCAGGCACCCAGGTTTGCTAGTTGCATGGTGATTGGCGCTGCTGCCCCACAGTGCAGGGACCTGGGTTTGATTCCTGACTTGGGTTACTGTCTGTGTATAGTTGCACTTTCTCCTCATGTCTGCCTGAGTTTCCTCCACATGTTCCGATTTCCACCCACAGTCTGAAAGATGTGCTGGTTAGGTACATTGGCCACGCTAATTTCTCCCTCAGTGTACCCGAACAGGTACCAGAGTGTGGCAACTTGGGGATTTTCAAGATAACTTCATTGCAGTGTTAATGTCAACCTACTTGTGACACTTATAAATCAGCTTAAAAAAAACTAAACTTAGCCCCACTTAAAGCATGGCTGCATGATTTAAAGTAGACTTCACCACCTGAAGGGGAGGTGCACTCTAAAAGTCACTGGGGGAAGAGACTATGAACTGAGGAAGAATGATTAATGGTTCAAGTGGGGGACAGGCGAACTCCACAGTTCTGAGACTTCCTGCTGGACACCATTGTGTAGGAAAGGAGTGACGTCCTCTATCCACAGGGGCCCAAGAGGTTTTTCAGGCAAACACTGCAGGGGCAGCGACAGTCATTGCAGTCAATGCCAGAGGTCTAACCAGAATCTGGTTGCAATGCCCCCAGGAGTTCAATGACCATACACGATTGATCAAGGACAATTGACCAATGGGTGCCGGTGGTTAGCACCACTGACTCACAGCACGAGGGGCATGGGTTTGATTCTTGCTTTGGGTGATTGGGTGATTGGGAGTTTGCATGTTTTCCCCATGTCTGCATGGTTTTCCTCCAGGTGCTCCGGTTTCCTCCCACAGTCCAAAGATGTGCAGATTAGGTGAATGGCTCTGCTTAGTTCTCCTTCAGTGTATCTGATTAGGTGCCAGAGTGTGGCGACTAGGGGATTTTTACAGTAACTTCATTACAGTGTTCATGCAAGTCTTACTTGTGACCAATAAATCAACTTTCTTTTTCAATGTAGGCATCTTCAAATGCCACATCCTACCAAGAAATCCACCAGTCTCATACACTGCTCAATTCACTATAACTCTACCTACTGACAACATTGATTAGGGCTCATATCTAACATTCATAGCTTCACATCACACTTAATAATGTTGGAAGCCTCACACCCACATCTCCCCTCTTGCACACATTGCCAGCTATTCAGCTGGTTCACCCTGTCCAGTAGCAACTAATACAACTATTTTTCAACATTTCACCAAGGCAATGTTATTTTGATTTGCTTTGATTTATTATTGTCACTTGTATACAGTGAAAAGTATTGTTTCTTGCACATTATACACTTCATAGAGAAGGAAAGGACAGGGCGCAGAACGTAGTGCTACCGTCATAGGTAGGGTGTTGAGAAAGCTTAACTTAATATGTGGTAGGTCCATTCAAAAGTCTGATGGCAGCAGGGAAGAAGCTTTCTTGAGTCAGTTGGTACGTGACCTCTGACTATTGTATCTTTTTCCCGATGGAAGAAGGTAGAAGAGATTATGTCTGGACTGTGTGGGTCCTTGACCTTGCCGGCTGTTTTTCTGAGGCTGCTGGAAGCGTAAACAGAGTCAACAGATACATGGCTGTGTTTGTGTGACAGACTGGGCTTCATTCGCAACCCTTTGTAGTTTCTTGTGGCCTTGGACAGAGCAGGAGCCATACTATATCTGTCCAACATTGTGTGAACTACATAGAAAAAGGCTCAGAGATTTGATCTGAATCAACAATGCTTTTTCCTTCTGCACTCTTGTGCAGCAACTTAGAATCATAGAACCCTACAGTGCAGGAAGAGGCCCTTCGGCCCATCGGGTCTGCACCGAACACAATCCCACCCAAGCCCTACCCCCATATCCCTACATATTTTACCCGCTAATCCCTCTAACCTAAGCATCCTAGCACACCAAGGGGCAATTTTAGCCTGGCCAATCAACCTAACCCGCACATCTTTGGACTGTGGGAGGAAACCGGGGTACCCGGAGGAAACTCACGCAGACATGAGGAGAATGTGCAAACTCCACACACAGTAAGAAGCCTGACAACACCAGGTTTAAGTCCCACCAATTTATTTGATAGTAAACTCACGAGCTTTCAAGGTTTACCTCTTCGTCAGGTGAATGTTCAGCTGTGTTTACCCCAGTCCAACACCAGCATCTCCACATCAAAACTCCACACAGACAGTGACCCAAGCCGGGAGTCGAACCCAGAAGCTGTGAAGCAGCAGTGCTAACTACTGTGCTACCGTGCCGCCCGAATTATTCAAATGTTAAATGGATTCCACTTTTGCAAGGTCCCTGGCACTTTTTTTATTATTTGTTGACGATTACAGATATTCCTGGTTAGGCCAGCATCTATCACCCTTCCCTAATTGCTTTGAGGGTAGTAGTGAGCCACCCTCTTGAACCACGAGAGTGCTATTAGTACAGGAGTATCAGGATTTTCACCCAGTCACGGTGAAGGAACGGTGATATATTTCCAAGCCTGGATGGTAAGTGGCTTGGAGGATAACTGTCAGACGTCCTCACAATTTTATTTTTGTGTGAGATTTTAGTCATAAAACCTGCAACACGTGTTACTATCACTTACTGGGGTGTTGTGATTTACCCTGACCGTAGTCTCTGCAGCAGTAATTGGATACTGAAGTCTCACTGAAGCTTGTTATTTAAAGAGTGATTGACATGAGTTTACTTGGACGAAGAAGAGGTTGAGAAATTAATAACTGTATCCAGGGTAAGATGGCTAAGCTTAAACAACAGCCATGTAACTTAGGTGACATATCGCAGAAATTAAAATATTTTGTTTCAACGCGTAATTTGATGTACTTAGATAGCACAATAATACCTAGAACACACCAGAGGGGTTTTAATAAAGAAGGTGGGGGGGGTCTTTCCAGCTGAATGGGGAATCAGCCTAAAATCTAGATTCCCGACAGGTGACAGAGGTGTCAAGGCAATCAGGATTTACCTGATCAACTCCGCTGGCCCCGATCAGGTTCCTGCACATAGTGGGCAGAAACGAATAATTAAAGTTTAAAGATCTGAAACGCTCCCAATTTCAAGTCTGCTCAGCACTTAGAATAAAAATGGCAAAATGGTCCCCATTAAAATTTGTCGGAGAAATGTCAAATAGGTTTCTGTTGGGCATATTCACACATGTTAAAGTACACACAAGTCTGCTGAAATCAACAGTCTCACGAGAAAAAGAGCAGTCAGGAGAATTTTAATGCTGATACTTTTCTCAGTGTTATCTGAAGGATGGCACTAGTACAATAAGAGATAGTTTCACGTTACAGTTATACCCAACAGTTATACACACAATCGGGGGTACTGGAACTGAATGCAAATGTTCCATTAACAATCGCTCCCATCCACAAGGGCTAAATGATGAACAAAATTGGGTTTAAGCTTAAGAACTTTGTTGAACTGAATTGATAGAATCCCTATAGTGCAGAAGGAGGCCATTCAGCCCATTGAGCCTGCACCAACAACAAGCCCACCAGGGCCCTATCCCCTTAACCCCCTCTCCCCTGACACTAAGGAACAATTTAGCATAGCCAATCAACCTAACTCACACATCTTTTGACTGTGTGAGGAAACCAGAGCACCCGGAGGAAATATACGTGGACACATGCAAACTCCACAGAAACAGTGACCTGAGGCAGGAATTGAACCCAGGTTCCTGGCGCTGTGAGGCAATAAACTACTGTGCCACCATGCCATCTTTTTCTGCAATCAAGAAAGTGCAGAAGAGGCCAATTGGCCCATTGGGTCTGCAGTGATTCTGTCAGACTAACTTATCCAGGCCCTCTTCCCCACCCTAACCCTGTAACCCCACACATTTACCATGGCTAATTTCGGTAACCTATACATCTTGGAACACTAAGGGAGAATTTAGCATGGCCAATCCACCTAATCTGCGCATCTTTGGAGTGTGGGAGGAAACCGGAGCAACCAGAGGCGACAAGAGAGAGTGTGCAAACTCTACATGGACAGTCACCCAAGGCTGGAACTGAACCCAGTTCTCTGGCTCTCTGAGGCAGCAGTGCTAACCATTGTGCCACCGTGCCGCCATCTTTATTATTAAGTACAGCCACAAATACTGTCTTTCACCAGGGCAGTATGGTGCCACAGTGGTTAGCACTGCTGCCTCACAGTGCCAGGACCTGGGTTCAATTCCCAGCTTGGGTCACTGTCTGTGTGGAGTTTGCACATTCTCTCCATGTCTGAGTGGGTTTCCTGTGGGTGTTCTGGTTTCCTCCCACAGACTGAATGATGTGCTAGTTAGGTGCATTGGTCATGCTAAATTCTCCCTCAGTATACCCAAACAGGCACTGGAGTGTGGCGGCTAGGGGATTTTCACAGTAACTTCATCGCTGTGTTAATGTAAACTGACTTGTGATATGAATAGATAAACTTTGCCCAGCTGTTAAACAAAATCCATGTTGTTCCTGTGCTCTCCAGTTTTAAATTAGTTGGGAATCTGCTGGAATGATTGGAAAGTAGGCCTGGCCTTTGGTATTCCAAAAACCAACTGTTCCTCAAAGGTTCCTCGATGGCATTTTGGAACTGAAACCACCAGTCACTTTTTTCAAGACCATTGTCATATGAAGGCATAGGAACTACAAACCTCAAAGTTCCTGCACCCCAGTCATTGATTGGGATGCAGCACATGGTCATGTCAATACAATCTACCAGTGTATTGGCAGACCCAGTGGTCAACGGAGGGACAAAATAAAGGTTCGGGCAGCAAATGTGGCCCGAAACACTCAAAAATGGACAATGAATATATTCTTAACGTTCTCCAGCTGCGAGCAACTGAACCGTGGCCCAAAACGTCTGCCTCCCAGGAGGAACCTCCACATCCCCACATCTCTACTCTTTAAATAGAGAGAGATTGCAGACAGCTGTGGGAACTCAGGGCATTCTGGGTGTTTTCCTGCATGAAGCAGAAGAAGTTAGCATGCAGCTACAGTGACTAATCAGGAAGAGAAGTAGAAAGTTAGTGTTTATTGCAAAAGGGGAGTAGAATATAAAAATAGGGACAGAATGGTGGCACAGTGGTTAGCATTACTGCCTCACAGCACCAGGGACCCAGGTCCATTCCGGCCTCAGGTCACTGTCTATTGAGGTTTGCACACTGTGTCTGTGTAGTTTTCCTTGGGTACTCCGTTTTCCTTCCACAGTGCTAAGATATCCAGGTTAGATTGATTGGCCATGCTAAATTGCCCCTTTGTGTCACAAGATGAGTAAATTAAAGGGATTAGTGGGGTAAATATGTGGAGTTATGGGGACCAGCCTGGGTGGGGTCATTGCTGGTGCAGACTCAATGGGTCAAATGGCTTCCTTTTGTTTTTAGGAATTCTATGATTCTATGATTTCTAAGTCTTCTGATAGTAGTACAGTGCATTAGTGAGACAATGCCTGGACCATTCTGGGCTAAATGATGAACAAATTTGGGTCTAAGCTTAAGAAGTTTGTTGAACTGAGTTCATAGAATTCCTACAACGCAGAAGGAGGCCATTTGGCCCTTTGAGCCTGCACTAACAACTATCCTACCCAGGCCCTATCCCCTTAATCCAAAATCCCCCTGACACAAATAGGCAATTTAGCACAGCCTCACCTTAGCATTCACACATCTTCTGACTGTGTGAGGAAATCGGAGCACTCGGAGGAAACTCATGCAGACACATGCAAACTCCACACAAACAGTAATCCGTGGCAGGAATTGAACCTGGATTCCTGGCAATAGTAATGTTTTACTCTCCTTATTTAAGGAGGGATATACTTGCAATGGAGGTTGTTCAAAGAAGGTTCACTCGGTTGATTCTTCAGACGAAGTGGGTTGGTTTATGAGGGAAGATTAAGCATCTTGTGCCTGTCTTCACTGTGTAATGAGGTGTAATCTTATTGAAACATTTAAGATCCAGAGAATAGATGCTGAGAGGATGTTTCCATCCCCGGGGAGCATAGAATTAGGGGCACCATGTAAAAATAAAGTATCAACCACTCAGCAATTTCTTCACTCAGAGTGCCATGGCCATTTGGAATTCTTAAAGCCGAAAGACAGTATAAGCTGAGGGCAGGATTTCCCATTCATGCCTGCCATGGGAATCGTCATGGGTGAGATGGAAAATTTGACAAACTAGGTAAAGGTCTATTGACTTGGGTGAGAATTTCTGGTCCCATTGCAAGTGGGGCTGGAAAATCCTTTGATTTGATTTAGTTTCGTTTATTATTGCCACTCGTATTCGTTCTGCTTTGGATAAATTAATTTAGTGTCACTTTTGGCACAGCATGGTGGGCCAAAGGCCCTGCTCCTGCACTGTATTGTTCTATGTTCTGTGTATTGGGATAAAGTGGAAAGTATTGTTCCTTGTCCGTTGTATAGACAAAACATACTATTGACTGAGTACATAGGGGAGAAGGAAAGGAGAGAGTGCAGAAAGAAAGATAGGGTGAGTCATTGAATATAGTGAAGACTGAGATAGACAGAGGCCTGAATTCTCTGGCCATTCCCACCAAACCACCACTGCCAGCAAGAATGGAGAATTTGAAGCTCAGCCAAATCACCGTTCACAGTAGCAGGATAGGAGAATCCCAATGGTGGGAGAGGTCAGAGAGTCGACCCAAATTCTTGAACTAAGGGGAGTCAAAGGTTCTAGGAAATGGGCAGGAATGTTACATTGAGGTCAAAATAAGATCAGCTATGATCTTACTGAAAGGCGGAGCGGGCTTGAACGGTTGCATGGTTCACGCCTCCACCCTTATCTTCTTAAGATCTGCAGTAGCAATAACTGTTCATGATAAACCTTACTGTGGCTGTCTTTTTTAATGGTGTGTATTATTGGCTATCCCTCTCTCTCAAACAGTCAAACTCAAATATAGAAATCCCTTTAGGTTGTAAATAAGTCAGAAAAAATTTTTGACAGGTTGAAAAATATTCCGAACAACTTCGTTTTAATCCTTTAACATTGTGCTGCAGCTTGTCATTGCTATGTAACACAGAAGCTAATTTCCCAATGGATTCTGGGAACAGATTGCTGGTTCACTGCAGAGATAATCGCCCATGAGAGCTGACCTACATCTTTAGGACACAAATTGCCTCAAGCTACTTAAAGGTCTACCTTTGAAATCCAATAACAAATAAATTGCCAACTCAGGACATGAAAAGCAACTCCAACTGAGATATTTAAAATAATGTCGCGACAGTATACAGAAATATTCCTGCTAAAGCACCCAAACTGGTGGGTCAATTAGCATTTGGTAATTGGTGTTTCTACCTCTTTGTGCATTAATTATGCTTCAAACTTATGTTCAGTCATAGGAATCCCCGGGGTGGCATGGTGACACAGTGGTTAACACTGCTGCCTCTCAGTGTTAGGGACCCGGGTTTGATTCCTGGCTTGGGTCACTGTCTGTACACCTGCATGTTCTCCCTGTATCCGTGTGGGTTTCCTCCAGGTGCTCTGACTTTCTCCCACAGTCCAAAGACGTGCTGGTTAGGTGTATTGGCCATGCTGAATTCTCTCTCAGTGTACCCAAATAGGTGCTGGAAAATGTGGCAATTAAGGGATTTTCACAGTAACTTCATTTCAGTGTTAACGTAAGCCGACTTGTGACACTAATAAATAAACTTGAAACTTTAAATTTTCCCTCTGTGTACCTGAACAGATACCACGGAGTGTGGTCACTAGGGGATTTTTACAGTAACTTCATTGCATGTTAATGTAAGCCTCCTTGTGACACGAATAAATAAACTTTAAACAGATGCAAGCCTTTCCCATCCAAGCCAACCCAGAACTGTACTTTCTGACCAAGAATCCCGCAAGGCTTCCTCAAAATTTCTCAATCATTTGAAAATTGCACCAAATACAGAAACATTTTTTGCATTTTACACTGAAATCTACAAAGAAATAATCTTGATGTGCTAGCATTGTATGATCCATAATAGTATATTTCAAATTACGTAGTGTTTACTTTAACTCTGCATTGTTTTACTTTGGTTGGAGCTCCACATAATTTCACAATATAATAAAGGATTCTTTCATCCTCGAGGTCCACTGATAGGCCACAAGGCAGCAGCCAATCAACAGCGTTGAAAAAACTAAGGCAGCTTCCCAGAGTTTGGCTACTTTAAAACAACTCTGCATTGAAGCCTGCAACACAAACAAGGTGCATTGGGGTATGGGCTTTGTAATCTGAACTATAGGTATATGTAGCATTACACCACTGACAGTGGGCAGAAATATCATCATAGAATCATAAAAACCCTACAGTGCAGAAAGAGGCCATTTGGCCCATCGAGTCTGCACCCACCATAATCCCACCCAGGCCCTATCCCCATATCCCTACATATTTACTTGCTAATCCCTCTAACCTATGTATCTCAGAACGTTAAGTGGCAATTTTAGCACGGCCAATCAACCTAACCCGCACATCTTTGGACTGTGGGAGGAAACCAGAGCACCCAGAGGAAACCCACGCAGACACAAGGAGAATGTGCAAACTCCACACAGATAGTGGCCCAAGCCGGGAATCGAACCCATGTCCCTGGAGCTGTGAAGCAGCAGTGCTAATCACTGTGCTACCGTGACTCTAACCCTAACCCTAACCCTAATTTAAAGTTTATAGATAAACACACATCAGGACACAGAGCAAGGAACAAGTGATTAAGTGAGCGGGGAGGGCTTTTCCAGCTATTCCCGCCAGTGTATCCTCTAGACCTGCCAATGGACCGAAAGATTCCCACCAGCCATTGATCTGTCTACACTTCCCACTGCCTCGGGAAAAGCAGCCAGCATGATTAAGGACCCCACACACCTCGGACATTCTCTCTTTCACCTTCTTCCGTCAGGAAAAAGATACAAAAGTCTGAGGTCACGTACCAACTGATTTAAGAACAGTTTCTTCCCTGCTGCTGTCAGACTTTTGAATAGACCTACCTCGCATTAAGTTGATCTTTCGCTACACTCTGCTTATGAATGTAATGCTACATTCTGCCCTCTTTCATTTTTTTTCTCTATGAACAGTATGCTTTGTCTGTACAATGCGCAAGAAACAACACTTTTCACTGTATAATAATACATGTGACATTAATAAATCAAATCAAATACAGGGCTGGATCTGCCAATTTATCTGGAGAAAGTTTTTTTTTAAAGATATTTCAGACTTTTTTTTCTTTCAATACCAGGTAACCAATGACTAGGAGAATTTTATTTAATTACTATTATATTCTTTCGTCACAACAATTACTGTGTTTAAATTAAGGGATTCTTGTTGCCATGGAGATCAGGTACCATTCCTGTAGCCCCCAGGACTTTCAGTCTTGAGACATATTTAGTGTCAGCAAGCTTTACACTAAAACTGGGCAATACTGTTTGTTCTTGAACGTTTTTTATTATTATTGATAGATTTTTAATCTAAAGCAAGTGACAATTGGCTTTTTTTTGACACGCTTCTTCCAAAGCTATCTTAACATCTGCTGATGATATTGAACTTCTATGTTCAGCAAATCCCTGAAATTCTCTGGAGATGAGTTGAGCTCCAATGTCACATTTATTCTTTCTTATTATGAAATTGTCAACATTCTGCTGTCATCAGTACCCATCCATTTGGTGGATTGGCCATGCTAAATTGTCCCTTGATGTTCAAAGATATGTAAGTTAGATTGGCCATGGTGGGGTTATGGGAATAGGGTGGATGAGTGGACCTCGATAAGATGCTCTTTCGAAGCATCGGTGTGGACTCAATGGGCCGAATGGTCTCCTTTTGCAGTATAAGGATTCTATGATTATACACCTCTCACTCCTGCCCACAGAAGGATCTGACTGATCCTTTCCTCCTTGCTCATGCCTTTTAGAAAGCTACTGAATACCACATTGCACATGTGCTTAAATTTCTCAAATGCCTTACCACATTATCAGCTTTGCAATTAATCCTGAGCTGGAGCTGGGAATTTTATTACTGCAATAGCCAGAACCTACTCAATTTCTCTCTCCCCCTCCCTTTTTGGGCCAAATCTGGGTTGACTTTTTAAACCTAATTCAGCGCGAAATTTGTTTAACTCATAAGTCACTCACTGTCATGTTTTATTTTCTGGTTCCTATAATTTAGAAATAATCACACTTCAGGCTTAAAAGGAGGGGTGGGATTTTATGGCCCGGCTCATCCTGAAACCGTAACATCCCATCTGAGGTCAACGGACCTTCCCATTGTCCACCCCATGCCCACTCCAATTCCTGTGGCAGACGGGATGGTAAATTTCCAGCCAGTAAATTTCCACTTAGTGCATTTCCAGCTGCCCTCCACATGGTTTGGGATCGGATACATAGTGACTCAGTGCATAACTGAAGTGTATCAGTGAACTTGGCACCCTGGATATAAATTTACAAAACAATTAGTTCCTATGGCCTTAATGAATAATACAATGGTATAACAGGCATAAGGTAGTTTTTCATCATTAAACAGGTTTATGCGGTGGCTACTTAGTGTTGAAGAGATAAAATTGGAAGTGATAAGTGCGTAAGCAGCAATGGGAAATTAATAACAACTTCAGAGAATGAACTCTCTCTTCCACCTTCACCCAATTATATTTTATTTCACGTCTTCTTTCCATCTTATTGGTCTACGTTTATGACTTCATGTCCTTGTTTTATTTTTCCACTTCTGAAATTTGCTTTCTATCTTGTTTTTCAGCCCCTACCCAGTGCCAGCTGACAATCTCTACCTTTGTGTGGCCATTCACACATTCCAGTCCCTTAATGGACACTCTCAGCATCATTCTCAGCCTTTATCATCACCATTTACATTTCCTTTGTCCAACTACAGCCCCATCTCCTACACCCCCTCACACTCATAGTATAAAACTTATCCTATTTTCTTTGTCTTTAACTCTGGCTAGGGGTCTTGATTCAAAAGGTTGGTTCTATTCTCTCTCTGCAGATGCTATCAGACCTATTGAGTTTTTCCAGCACCTTCTGCTTCAGATTCCAGCATTTGCCGTATTTTATCTTCCTTTATTATAATGGGAAATTAAACATGTGTGGGAAACTGAGTTTTATGAAGTCAATGTGCACCAGGAACACGAAACCATTGAGCAGCAGGGGTTGACAATAATTGGGTGTAGATCACAGGAGTCCTAGGCCTTGTTAAACAAGACCAGGCCTCAAGAGGTCAAAATTTTAAAAGAGCTTGGAAATTTTGGGAGTCAATTTTAAAATATTTTTGCAAATTTTTGGAGCTGAATTAGATTTCTGTTTTAGTTGGCATGCTGAGGGGAAAAGAATCATAGTTTTTCTTGGCTCAGATTTTTTCCTCTTGTAATTGATAGCTTTTGTTCAGTTTTGCAGTTTGCTGCATTCTTATTGGCTGCAAGAAAAATGATTTGGGGAACTTAAGTGATTATTTTGAGAAATTCTGTCTTAACTTATTTGTACATTTTGGTTTAAAATTCAAAATCAAAACTATGAAAGAAAGAATTGTCTTTCATGTCTTCAGAAGCATTTTACAGCCAATTAAGTCTATTTGAAAGGTAGTCACTGTTGTAATCTGGGAAACATGATGTGGAGATGCCGGTGTTGGACTGGGGTAAACACAGTAAGAAGTCTCACAACACCAGGTTAAAATCCAACAGGTTTATTTTGCAGCAATAGCCACTAGCTTTCAGGGCTCTACCCCTTCATCAGGTGAGTAACCTGACGAAGGGCAGTGCTCCGAAAGCTAATGTCTTTTGCTACCAAATAAACCTGTTGAACTTTAACCTGGTGTTGTGAGATTTCTTAATCTCAGAAACACAGAATCATAGAATCCCTACAGTACAGAAGAAGGTGATTTGGCACCAACCGCAATTCCACCTCAGGTCCTATCCCCATAACCCTACATATTTGCCCTGCTAATCACCCTAACACTAAGGGACAATTTACCATTGCTAATCAACCTAACCTGCACATCTTTGAACTCTGGGAGGAAACCAGACTACCCAGAAGAAGCCCATGCAAACTCCACACAGACAGTGACCCAAGGCTGTAATTGAACCCAGATCCCTAGAGCTTTGAGGCAGCAGTGCTAACCACTGTGCCACCAAATTTTCACAAATCACAATGTAATAATGTCCAGAAAGTCTGTTTTTGTGATGTTGGTTGAGGGATAACTATTGGCTGTGATATCAGGGATAATTCTCACATTTACTTCAAGATTACAACATAGGGTTGTTTGTGTCCTCCACTTGTAAGGGTAGACATGGCTGTGCAGCACTCCCTCAGCAGTACACTAGTCTGTCAGTTCAGTCTTTGTTTGCTCTCAAGAATATGGCAATGGACCTGAACTCACACCCTTCAAACTTAAAGACAAGTACAATGTCACTGAGCCACAGCTGAGAACTCAATACTAACATCTGCAAAGGATATGTGTTGGATGGAAAGTGAGTCCAACCGTCCCTTTGTTTGCATAATAAAATGAGATTAATAATTGTGGCATAACTTTAAATCAATTGTTACAGATCTTTATAAATTGTAACATATTTTATGCACTTTAAAAACAAAGCATTAAACTGAACTCTCTTTAACAGTACTAAAGACATTAAATTAGGAAAGCTATCTAACAATCCACTCCAACAACCAGGGGCAACATCTCCACACCAACAACCAGGCCCTAACCCTGTAACCCCACATGTTTACCCTGCTAGTCCTCCTGACACTAAGGGGCAATTTACCACGGCCAATCCACCAAACCCACACACCTTTGGAGTGTGAGATGAAACTGGAGCACCTAGGAGAAACCCACGCAGACAACTTGTATAAACTCCAACAAAAACAGAAAATGCTGGAAAACCTCAGCTGTTTCTGACAGCATCTGTGGAGACAGAACAGAATCAATGGATGACTCTCCATCAGGTCATCCATATAGCTGTGATGAAGGGTCATCAAGGATCAAAACATTGGCTCTATTCTCTCTTCACAGATGCTGTCAGACCTGCTGAGATTTTCCAGTATTTTCTGTTTTTGTTTCAGATTCCAGCCTCTGCACTGTTTTGCTTTTGTCTTGTCTGAACTCCATGTAATTCAACCACGGTCATTATCTATGCCGCTACAGTACCAAACACTTCTGCCAGTTATAACTGTTCTCAACAGGGGAACAGACAGCTGAGCTACTGTCAGACTACAACCCACCTTTTTGGTCTGAACTTTTATTTTTAGAAATTCAGCCTCTCGACTGAGGACAAACCAAGGAACGTGTATTCTGACGTAATTCTGTGTTTTAACCTGGAAAAGAAAGGATAAATCGCAAGAAGTAAATTAAAGAAATATAATTGATTTTTTTTTGGAACTAGTTACAGTATTTTTATAAACGTTATGATCATATGAAACTTCATAGCTGTTAAAAGGTCAATTAACTCACCATTTGCCCAATTCTCACAAACTCTACTCTCCTCGTCCATAAAGTGACTGTCACAGGAATTTAAAGGTGTTATCTTTCATTGCCCCTGATCAAGGTGGGAATTCTCCAGCCACAGCAGTGAGACTGGAGAATCCCAGCTGTGGGCGAGGTTGGAGAATTCAGTCCCAAATAGATTTGCTTGTGGATGTGTGTATTTCTTATCCACACAGGGATCATGTCATCTTAAGTAACCTGGCAGCAGTTTTTTTTAATTCATAAAGGAAAAGGTTATTTTATTTTTTTCACACTCTTGCCCTGAAGATTAAAGCAAAAGGACAACATCTCACTCAATCCCTCACACTGTCACACCTATCAAACTGGGTACAGATGAAGGCAGAAACAGTAATTCCAATACTAAAATTGAATTTCTGTTCTGGTGCCGGCCTGTTGTTTTGTCGTTGTGTTGCTACTTTATCTGAAGTGAAGGCTTTGGAATTGCAGAGGTAGCTCAGCAGTTCTGATGGCTTCTTGCAGATTAGAACATGGTAGAGGAAAGCAGGTCCATGTTTCTCTTTCAAGATGTGGAGATGCCGGTGTTGGACTGGGGGTAAACACAGTAAGAAGTCTCACAACACCAGGTTAAAGTCCAACCAATTTATTTGATAGTAAACGCACAAGCTTTCGGAAACACTGTTCCTTCATCAGGAGTGTGGAAGAAATCCTTGAAACAGTCTAACTTATAAATTCTAGAGTGCTTTCTACTAAGCAGAAGGGCAGGTCTCAAATGGAAACTATTGTATAAAATGGATGAAATTGCTGATGAGACCTAAGTAGTACATTTAAACTTATTTACAGGCCTAGGGAAATTAAAGAGTGAATACTATATCACTCCACAAGGTAATGCTGAACCAGTTTGCCTCTTAACACTGAGGAAAGTTCCTCACCCAATTTAGGACCAAGTCATAGTTGAAACTGAAAAGATGCAGCAACAAGGGGCTATTCACCAGTCACCACACCAATAAAATGGTCCCAAGGCCAAATGGTTCTGTAAGAATCTGTGCAGATTTAACTTGACTAAACAAATCAATGGGCCATGAGATTCATCCAGTGTGAGGTGAGCCTTGCCAAACTTGCCATGAGCACTTATTTTACCAAATTGAATATGAACGGTACATTTAGGCATTTGCCTCTGGTTAATGAATCCAGATTGCAGACCATATTTATAATGCCATTTGGTCATTTTGGTTTAATAGATTGCCCTTTAGCATAGTGGGCGGCACAGTGGCACAATCATTAGCACTGCTGTCTCACAGTGCCAGGGGCTTGGGTTTGATTCCCAGCTTGAGTCATTGCCTGTGTGGAGTTTATACATTCTCCCTGTGTCAGTGTGGGTTTCCTCTGGGTGCTCTGGTTTCCTCCCACAGTCTAAAGGTATGCGGGTTAGGTGGATTGGCCATGCTAACTTGCCCCTTAGTGTCAGGGGGATAAGCTAGAGAAAATGTATGGTGACTGTGGTGATAGGGCCTGGATGGGATTGTTGTCAGATTGTTTATGGTCTGAATGGCCTCCTTCTGTACTGTAGGGATTCTATGGATTCATAGTGTCCATTCCAAACATCCTCCATAGAACAATGTCTTACACTCCAGAGAGCATGGAAGGAGTACTATCTCAAATGGAAATGCATTCAATACATGACTCCATGAGAGAAGAGCATGATCATTGAGTCAGAGCAGGTGTGAGAGTCTTACAGGATGCAAGCCTAAAACTGAATGAGAAACATGAGCTCAAACCAATGATCAAGTTTCTAAGTCACATAATACAAGACACAGATATCAAAGTTGATCACAAAAACAAATGTAGTCAGAGAATTTCCAAGATTCCAGAACATAATTTAACTTCTGTTACGATCCAGTAATTGTTAACTGCTGCGCAAACCAAATTCCAAAGGGAAACTTGACCCATATATCCCAACCTTTTTTACTGTGTCCTGACAATAAGAAGAAAAGTCTACTGAATTCAGGTGGCACAAATTTCAGTAACACCTTTGGAATTTTAAACACTAAACTAAAACCTTTATTAACAAAAGGAAAGAAAACTTAAACATGCAGAATTACAGTTACACAGCTAAAAATTGCTTCACAGGGCATTCCTCAAAGTTGGTTAAACACATTGGTAAACACTCTCTTGGCAACACTCTCTTATAGTTGTTTAATTACTAAGCTCTAATAATATTACCACGAGGCAAATCTTTCATTGCGGTAGGGAAGGCATACAGCGGAACTTTTCAAACTCATTTTCACTCTGCTGTGCAAATTCAGAACACTTCAAAAACAAAACAATTGTCAATTAATTTTTCTCATTTTGCCACATGTATAATTTGTAAATAAAATGGTTGCAGTAATAAACTCCACCAGAACAATTTGGTGTTCTGATTGCAAAACCTTTCCAGAAATCTAAAAGGATTGTGCACAGCATATGATTGTCATTGAAGAATTGTTTGCAATGTACATCAAAATGCTGCCAAACTTAAAGTCTGTTACCCTATGGTTTCTGATGGACATTCAACCTTTATCAGAAATAGCGGCTTCACAATTTCCAATTCATCTTCTTGTAAGAACTCAGCAACAAAGCCACATCACTGGCGTCAACAGCTAACTTAAATCCCTTTGTATAATGAATGCTTCTAGGACCAGTATAGCTGGTGGAACTTTCATGTTGTCAAATGCAGTCTGATTCTCCAGTGTCCAGAGGAATTTTTCTTTTTTTGTTAATGATCCAGTCAATAAGCAACTACACTGCTAATGTTTTATAAAAACCTCAGATAAAATCCACTCGTGCCTGGATATCTCAAAACTTCCTACAATTCCACAATAGCTTTTACTTTTGCATTTCATGGGATCATTTGACCATGTCCAACAGTATGGCCTAAATATGTAATTTATGCCTTTACCAATTCACTTTACCCCAATTTACAACCACATTGGCTTCCTGTTGTCAATCAAGCAATTCCTTTAAATGTTGCAACAAGTCCTCCCATATTTGTCTGAATATTACTAAGTCATCACTATAAACAGAACAATGCTCAGTCCTTCAATGACTCTTGTTGATGTGCCTCTGAAATGTTGCTGGTGCATTCTTCATACTAAATGGCATGACTTTAATTGGTATAGGCCGTCATACAAACCAGCTCCCATCCACTGACTCTGTCTACACATCCTGCTATTAAGCATCCAGCATAATTAAGAGCCCCACGCACTCTCTCTTCCACCTTCTTCCATCAGGAAAAGGATACAAAAGTCTGAAAATACATACCAACTGACTCAAGAACAGCTTCTTCAGACTTTTGAATGGACCTACCTCATTTTAAATAGATCTATCTCTGCACCCTAGCTATAATACATTCTGCACCTTCACCTTTCCTTCTCTATGTACAGTATGCTTTGTCTATATGGTATGCAAGAAACAATTCTTTTCACTGTATATTCATACATGTGACAAAAATAAATCAAATCAGATCAAATCAAATCCTCCAATCATGGAATAGGATATGACTCTGCCTTTGTTAGTTTATGATTATCAATATCATGTGGGATTTTCCCATTGGGCCCACTGTGGGAATCATAGCGGGCGGGACAGAAAATTTGGCGAACTGTTTAAAGGTCCATTGACCTTGGGTGGGAATTTCCGGTTGTGCGCAATCAGAAGATTCTGCCCACAGTCTTTGTGGCTTCAGCACCATCATGATGGGCAAACTCCAGTCATTGCAACTGAACTCTGTGATGTAATTCTGAAACATGAATTTGATTTATTTTTGCGCTTGAGCTAATTTTACTGGATTCAATCAATCGGAGTGTGCCTAATTGAAACAGAATTTCCCCATATCAACATCATGCTTCGCTAAATCTATTTTCCCCCCTGTTTAATGCCACAAGTGGCATTATGTGACTGCAATAGCTCTTTCAAATCACTTTTGACACTTATCTGGAATGCAACTTAACTATCAGTTAGATTCCTCATTGTTCAATTTAATTAGAAGAAAGATTTCAGAATCCTTCATATGTACCCCATTTTCCTTCTTTACAACTGCCTAAGCATTCTTCTGGTTATTCTCCACATCAAAGTATTTTTAAGCATATTTACATGACATATTCACTGACCCTTTTTTCTATCTGGGGTATTTGCCAAACGGTTTACATCAGGCAGTCTCTTTTTAACATGGTAAGGTAAAAGGTCTCACAATGGCAGGTTAAAGTCCAACAGGTTTATTTAGAAATTTGCTGCTCCTTCACCAGGTGAGTGGATGTAGGTTCACAAACACGGTATATATAGGATAAAGGAGCGGTGCTCCGAAAGCTTGTGATTCTAAATAAACCTGTTGGACTCTAAACTGGTGTTGTGAGACCTCTAACTGCGCCCACCCCAACCCAATGCTGGCATCTCTACAATCTGGTAAGTTTCACCAACTTTGCCTTTAACGGTTTGCCTCTCTCCAGCAATGTTACTAACACCTCTTCCCCAGCCATATAGCAGTAAACCTTTGCCCTTCTATCCACACTTGTCTTCATCACTAGCCATAATATTCTTTAAAAGTTCCCTAGCCAGCACGCATGCCTTACTTAATCTTTCTCTGACTTTTATAACATAGTCCAGGAGTGTAGTTTCAGAACTCTGACTCACTATTTTCTCCTGAAACAACATTGGTGTTGGCCTTACTTCATGACTATAAACTAACGTGAAAGGATGGAATCCTGTTGACTCATTAGGGATGTCCCTAATAGCAAAAAACAAGAATGAAATCCCTTGATACCGATCTGTGAGTAGAGTTGACTATTTGCTTTCATCATAGCCTATAAAGTCTGATAGCATCTCTCAAAGGTACCTTGTGATTCAGGGCGATTGACTAATACCCTAAACTGCTTTATTGTCAGTCTGTTCACTTCTTTTTTAAACAGCTGTGACATGTAATTCCAACCTTGATCCAACAGTACTTCTTCTAGTAATCCATATCTTGTAAATCATTTGGTGGATGTTAGAATGTCAACCTTGTATTGGATATAATGTGGCCAATGGTAACAAGATGTAAAGGTCAGCTGACCCAGTAAACCACGGAACCAATTACAGAGTGATAGTGATTAGTAATAGTCAGCTGACCAATTGACTCACTGTAAATAAGAACCTGTGTGAAATTGTGTGGAACTTGGAGTGGCCTAAGGCAAGGCCCCAAGTTTGGAGTAATGACGTTTCTTTATTAAACCCGTTCTTTGATTTATAAATTGGAATAAGTTTTCATTATCTGCATTTGAAGAGTTCCTTCTGAAGAAACAGTCAATTCTTCTACAATCACCTTTCCTATCATTTTTCTTGAATTTCTCTTCTGGAAATCTGATGGAGATATCCACAATCGCCAGCAGATACTGATTTCCACTTACAGTCTGAGGAAGAGGCCCCACACAATCAATCTGAATTCTAGTAAAACATTCCTCTAATGCTGAAATTAGAAGTAAAGATTCAGGTTTAATTACAGATTGAGATTGTCATATCACATGTCATATGTGACATGTTTGACAAAATTTGAATACATCTTTAAGTAGTCCAGGCCAATAGAAATACTTTCCCAATTCCTAAATGCCCACTCATTGGAATTTCAAGAACTACTGTCAAAATTTAATTCCAATGTCCAGATGGTGTATACCACCCACTGTTCATCTGCCAGAACATGAGACAGTCTCTAATCTCTCATTAATGCATTATTTTTATCGTAATAATACTCGGGAATGCATTCTGCCTCAACTTCAGAGTAAGCTGCCTGGTATAACTGCCTTAAATCTGCATCTTACTGCTATAACTCTATTAATTTCACCAAACAAAACACTTCAGTCTCATTCTCTCTAACCCCCTCCTCCCAAGTATTCTTCTCAAAGATTGAGTCTCTTTCATTTGGTTCTAAACTTTGATTGATAAACTTGAGGCACAAGCTCACGAGCATCTGATAATGCCTTCTTTACTATCTCGTATTCTGCAGATTATTCTCTGAAAAGCTCACATACACATTGATAGCTGTACTTGACTAAATACTGTCTAAAATTATAGTCCTATTGTCTCTGCGGCATATCACTTTCACAGCTATCTTTTCAAATGAGGATTTCACCCTCAATAATTACAGGCACTAACCAAAGATTCTTCGTGAAATCAAATTCTTCAAAGGAATCAAACTCTCTGCCTGAATCACTATCTCTCCTTTCTTCCTTAATATTAAGTATCATGTAGGCACTTCAGACTGTTAAGTTTCTGTCTCTCTCTGAAGCTCTTTGTCTCTTTCTCTGTCCCTTCCCTCAAATGCAAAATTCTCTCTGAAGTTCAAGATCAAACTTTTGCATTTCTATCTCAGGTCTGTGTAGAGTTTGTACATTCTACCCATGTCAACGTGGGTTTCTTGCAGGTGCTCTGGTTTCCTCCCACATTCCAAAGATGTGCGGGTTAGGCTGATTGACCATGCTAAATTGCCCCTTAGTATCAGGGGGAATTAGCAGGGTAAACATGTGGGGTTATGGGGATAGAGCCTGGGTGGGACTGTGGTCTGTGCATCTTCGATGGGCCAAATGGCCTCTTTCTGCACTGTAGGGATTCTATGATTCTATTAAATAAATGTGAATAAATGCCAGTTTTTTTATTGTCTGTCAGTTCGTATATTCTAATTCTTTTGAAAATTACTATTCCTCAGACAACAAAGCACTAATAAGTGTGCTACCATTGAGTGGAAAATTAGTCCCTGTTGATTTGTGCAAAAGTGTTCTATCAGGTCGGCCCTCAGCCTCCATCTTTCTAGGGAGAAAAATCCCAGTTTGTTCAATCTCAAATTCAAGAGCCTTCAAAAGCAAAGTTATGCTTCTAAAAAACAGACACTTTTCTGACTTGGCTGGAATGGCTGCTCCAAACTTTGCACTTTCACAGCTCTTTTTCCCAACAAATGATAGTCAAGTTGGGTAATTGTAGGAAGTTTTTGCATGGTTCTTTCCTGGGAATGCTCTATCCAGAATTTAGAATATTATATCCCAAGTATGTGGGCCTCTCCCCACCAAGGTAGTCTGTGCATTGTGTTTTCCTAGTAATTGCCTTCCCGAATTCATTACTCCAAACAGTATATAATACATGTTAATGTACACATGATACTTCCAATGTAAGCAGCGAAACATGGATCTATGAAGAAGAAGAAATAATGGGTAGTTGGTTCCTCAGAGATATGGCAATGTAATGCAATCATTTTTTGCATAACATCCATGTGCTAGCAGGGAACACATACAACAGCAGACATGTACAAACCAGGTGCCTCATTGAAATAAATGATATAGCAACAAAGTTCAAAGTGTTTAAAGTTTATTCATTAATGACACAAGTAGGCTTACATTAACACTGTAATGAAGTTACTGTGAAAATCCCCCAGTTGCCACACTCCGGTGCCTCTTCGTATACACTAAGGGAGAATTTAGCATGGTCAATGCACCAAACCAGCACATCTTTCGTACTGTGAGAGGAAACTGGAGGAAACCCACACAGGCACAGAGAGAGCGTGCAAACTCCACACAGACAGTGACCCAAGCCGGGGATCAAACCCAGGTCTTTGGTGATGTGAGGCAGCAGTGCTAACCACTGTGCCACCATGCAACACATCTAACATTTAGACCAGACTGCAGGGAGGGGCTTAAAATGTGCCTAAGAATGTTGGTGAACTTTGCAGCAAAATACTTCCTGAAACAGAGACTTCATCAGACTTGGATAAAGTGTAGCTGCATGGCACACAATCAGGGGGATAGTGATGCGTAGCAGGCAGGGAGATTGCTGGCTGAGAATCTCACTGCCTAATCCTTCCAGTTAGTCCTGCAAGTGGGCATTAAATATTATTGCTTGAGTATTTTCTGCGGGCATTTATAGGGTAAATCTGTGAGGTTCCATTGCTGTTAGGCATCAGTGCAGGTCAGATTCAAGGTGTAGGACAAAAGCACTGAATTTTTTGGCCAGGGTTACTGCAAACAAGTCTTTATACAGCTTCACAATGTGACTCCTTTATGAAGTGTTACCTTTACTTTGCACATTTAATTATCTAATGCATGATAAAGTTATTGACTGCAAAACATAGTGAAAGCAAAGTCATTTCAAAGGATACACAGTACAGAACCTGAGTGAATTTTATGGGTAAGTATTTCCCTGGTACACCGTGAGTTTCTCTGTGCTGCATTTTCCCCTTACTATTTCTGCTCATTTATCGCGTACACTGATAAACCTGCTTTGTACATGTAACGTAAGTGGATTGGCTCATTTATTACAGATATTGTACAGCTATGGTATAATCAATATTAGTGATAGTGTCCCTCGTGAGTCCTGTCTCCAGGCTCTCTCTCAGTAACTACTGGTGACCTGTGTCCTCTTCATGTTTGAGTTCAAGTGTGGTAGGGAGGTTCATCTTCTGACTTATTTACTCCCTCCACTCCCAAACATTTCTAATGAGTGTAAGTGTGAAAGGTACAGCAGCCCACCACAAGATGGGGTAGGTCATCATCAACTGGAATAGATAGCTGCCAAAATTGTTGGATGTTCTGCAGCAATACCTTAAAGCCTCTTTACTAACAACAATGCACAAGTTAGAAGCCTCATAAAACGTTGGACCTTTTCCAGGATAAATGCAGCCACAACAACAAATCAAAAAGATTAATAATATTCAGGATGACAGCAGTCCATGTGATCAGCAGCCCATCCACCGACTTGAGCATCCATATCCTCCTCTACTGACGTTGCTGACTACACTTCATAATATTGACACAATTGCTTGAAATTAGGGGAGACAATGGCCTAGGGGTATTATTGCTAGACTCTTACTCCAGAAACTCAAATAATGTTCTGGGGACCCAGGTTTGAATCTCACCACTGCAGCTGATGGAATTTGAATCCAATACAAAATATCTGGAATTAAGAATCTACCAATAACCATGAAACTGTTGTTGATGGTTGGAAAAACCCATCTCGTTCATTAATGTCCTTTGGGGAAGGAAATCTGCCATCCCTTACCTGGTCTGGCTTACATGTGACTCCACAGCCACAGCAATGTGGTTGATTCTCAACTGCCCTCCAAGGGCAGCCAGGGATGGGTAATAAATGCTGGCCCAGCCAGCGATGCCCATGTCCCACAAATGAATAAAAAATTCAAAGGTGACTTTGTGGCAACACCCCCCAAACCCGCAATCTCTATAAACTGGAATGAAACAGAGCAGGAACAGTATCATCCTCAAGTTCCCCTCCAAATCACATGATATCACGACTGGAATATTGATCACGATTCACCACTGGTGAGTCAAAATCCTGGAACTCCTTCCTTATCGGTATTGTCAAGGGCACCTTCACTACACAACCTGCAATGGCTCAAAAAGGTGGCTCATCATCATTTTCTCAAGGTTAATTAAATATATGCAGTAAACTGTAACCTGAGAAATGAAATGGAGTGTAAAACTGGTGCAGCTTATCTCCTCAATGAGTTCAATCTTTCTCCTTTAGATGAATCCACTGTCTTGAACTCTCCGATGTCGAACAGCCCACCACCACGGCCAGTGAGAACAGAGAATTTGATGCCCAGCCAAATTCACTGCAGCAGGACTGGAGGATCCCAGTCACGGACACAATCGGAGGATCCCGGCCACTGCATTCACAAGGATTGGTGTGCTCGCTACAATGGATGGGGCGGACGATAGGATTTCAAAACATGACCAGATGATATGGGCATGAAATCATTGCAAGCGATTACCCCAAAATCTTACTAAGTTACGTAGATATGTCTAATGATCAGCATGATATAAAAATGGTAACATTTCCACACAGTGGACAAAATTTGCAGTCTGCTGCTATGTTTTAATGTCAGCATTGTTGAACAAACTGGGTTTTAATTATTCTTTTAAGAAATGAAGTTATGTGTATTTATCTAGCTTCTTCATGGAACATAGCAGTCTATAAAGTACGAGGACATAAAAAATGATCTGAAGTTTTATTTTAAACTGTTAATTAGAGCATAGAACCACACAGACCTGGGGTATGTGTACAAATCATTGAAGGTGGAAGGGCAGGTTGAATGGCATATGTCTCCTGCGCTTAATGAATAGAAGCATAGATTACCAAAGCTGAGGTTATGACAATCATTTGTAAAACACTGGTTCAGCCTCAACTAGAGTACTGCATCCAGTTCTGGACACCAACTTTAGGAAAGGTGTGAAGACATTGGAGAGAGTGCAGGAAACATCCATGAGAATAGATCGAAGGAAGAGGGATTTCAGTTATATGGAAAGATTGGAGAAGCTGGAACAACTCTCCTTGGAGAAAAGAAGGTTGAGAGGAGGTGAATAGAAGTTTTCAAAACCATTTGGACCGGAATTCTCCAACCTCGCCCATGGTTATTATTCTCCTGTCCCCCTGCAGTGTGTGGCGTTTTGGCAGGGTGCCAAATTCTCTGTTCTCAATGATGCTGGTGACAGGGGAGAGGTGGGGGGGGTGGGGGGGGGGAGGTGGGGGGCGAAAAAAATTGAAGAATTCCAGCCAAGGAGTCCCGACGGAAAAGAGAAGGAGAAAATGTGAGTAACGGTGGAAGGACAGTGCCACAGTGGTTAACATTGCTGCTTCACAGCTCCAGGGACCTGGGTTTGATTCCCAGCTTGGGTCACTGTCTATGTGAAGTTTGCACATTCTTTCGTGTCTACGTCGGTTTCCTCTGGGTGTTCTGGTTTCCTCCCACAGTCCAAAGCTGTGCAGGTTAGGTCGATTGGCGCTTAGTGTCAAATGCTAAATTGCCGCTTAGTGTCCTGAGATGTGTCTGTTAGAGGGATTAGCAGGGTAACTCTGTGGGCTTTCAAGAATAGGACCTGGGTGGGATTGTTGTCAGTGCAGACTCAATGGGCCAAATGGCCTCCTTCTGCATTGTAGGGTTTCTATGATTCTATGACTGGAGGATGCCAAATTCTGCAGCGAGTGTTCAGGATCTGGAGTTCAGGGCGAGTGCGACGGAGGAGATTCAATACTGGTTTTCAAAAGTGAATCGGAAGAGAAAAAGCAATTGCAGGGTTACAAGGAAAAGGGAAAGTAGGGTTAGCAGAGTAGCTCTTGCAGACTGAAGGCACAGACATGACAGGCCAAATGGCCTCCTTCTATGTTCCTATGGGTGGAATTCACTAACCCTTTCTGTAGGTTGGATCTTTCAGTCCTGCCAAAGTCGACCCCCACTACAGGTTTCAGAACAGTGACATGGGCAAGCAATGTAAATCACTATCAACTTCATTGCGAATAGCAGATCCCACCAGAAGGCTTTGGCTGTGGGAAAAAGCAACAACAGAAGAGCTAGAGAAATCTACCCAGTGTGTCTTAACGTGAATCCAAGTATATTTAGTAGCATACTGAATGGAAATACTGCATGATATTCATTGTGGGGAACTTGTGGGATTACCATCAACTAAACTGGTTGGACTTAAACCTGGTGTTGTGAGACTTCTTACTGATATTCATTGGCAGGGAGATAATACATATCTCGAGTTGCTGTCAGGGATGAGATGCTAAGAGCGTCCTCGAGAATCTAATCATTAACCCAGTGTGTTTGTATTAATCACACGTAGCAGCTGGTGGATTAGTGAGCAGCACAGCCACATTTCTCCATCCAATTTCAGCAGCATTTATTCTTTGTAGAATTGATAATAGGAGCTTAAGACATGAAGTGTGATGTTGGAGCAGACCAGCTGAGGGACGCCTTAAATCGAGATCAAAATCCTAGGTGGAAATTTTGCATCATCTGTCAGTCTGCGTTGTTCACATCTGCTTTCTGGAAAATGGCTGTGCAGTGAGGTGAGTAAACCAGGATTGTCTCCAGTGTTAGTGATGATGACATGTACATGTCCCACAGTGGGGTGATTTGCCCCATTAAAGCTGCTGAGGGTCACACGGTTGGGAGCCAGTTTTGGCTTGGGAGTTGGAGGGGTGTGGGTGAGGGTGGATAGGAAAGGCAAGGGGTTGGTGTGGTAGGTGTCTGGGACGCACCCTATTAGAGGAGACAGCATGTGATTTTATAGCCCCAAAGTTAAATCAGCATCATACCAATAAGATTGAGCTGTGAGGCCCATGATCCTCAAATGTTTACAGTAAGACCTGAAAGGAGTAGGGGAACACAGTAGTGAGGTGGTGAAGACCTGGAAATCCTTGGGACACAAAGGTTCAGCCACACTGGCCACAAACTGAACTGGACCAGCGATATAAACATTGTGGCTACAAGAGCAGGTCAGAGGCTGGGAATTCTGCAGCAAGTAACACTCAAAAGCCAGTCTACCAGGTTCAAGGCACAAGTCAGGAGTATCATTGAATATTCTCGACTTGCCTAGATGATTGCAGCTCCAACAACACTCAAAAAAGCTCAACATCATCCAGGATAAAGCAGCCCACTTGATGTCACCCCAGCCACCACCTTCAACATTCACACCATCCATGCATAGTGCAAACCACCTACAAGATGCACTGCAGCAATACATCAAGACTTCTTCCACAGCACCTTGAGAGCCTATGACCTCTATCACCTAGAAAGACAAGGGAAGCAGATGCATGGGACCATCACCACTTGCAAGTTCCCCTCCAAGTCACATATCATACTGACTTGAAGCTATATCACTGTTCCAAGCGCTGGATCAAAATTCTGAAACTCTGTTCCAAACAGCACTGTGGGTCTGCCTACACCACAAGGTTCGCAGCGGTTCAAGAAGGCAGGTCATCACCACCTTCTCAAGGGCAATTAAGGATGGGTAATAATGATAGCCTAGTCAGTGATGCCCACAACCTGTGAAAGAATAATCAAAACACCCAAAACTTAAAGCAAAACCTCTCAGGATTGAAATTAGGTTCATCATACAAAAGCTGGTAGAAGTTTAGAATTCCTTTCCACTGGATGATGAATCAATTATAAGTTTTAAATATGAGATTAAAGCATTTTGGTTAACCAAAGATTGGAAGGGACTTGGAGCAAAGGCCAGTCTGTGGAGTTAGATCCACCATCATCTCAGTGAATGGCAGAACAGGTTTGAGAGGTTAATTGAGCTAATCCTATTACTATGTGCATGCAATGGTGGAGCTTTTGTTCAATAGCTTCATAATGAAATTGGTCTTATCATTACCAAATACTATTTGAAGGATGTTTCCCTTTGTTATCTGGGAAATTATTTGGGTGGCACAGTGGCATAGTGGTTAGCACTGTTGCTTCACAGCACATGTTCGGGTTCACAGTCCCAGGTTCAAGCCTCGGGTCACTGTCTGTGTAGAGTTTGCACATTCTTCCCATGTCTGTGTGGGTTTCTTCCGGCAATTTCCTCCCACAGTCCAAAGATGTGTGGGTTAGGTTGATTGGCCATGCTAAACTGACCCTAGTGTCAGGGTAAAAGTGTGGGCTTACGGGAATAGGACCTGGGTGGGATTGTGGTTGGCACAGACATGCTGGGTTGAATGGTCGTCTTCTGTACTGTAGGGGTTCTAAATTACTAACAATTTATTTTGAAATTTGTAAAATGGGAAGTGTTGGTCAACCTTCTTTGAAGTTGTTTTAAAATTAATATAAATCACGTAACAGATGGGCATTGTATAGATCTAGATTATTTGCTGCAGACTTTGATGAAAACTACACAGGTATTAACTTGCTTTCAAGATTTTTAGTTGATTCAGAAATAAAACAAATGGAGAAGACCATTTACCAAAACTACTGCCCTAAATAAGGTCTTGTTTATCACTTAAAGTTCCAGGCGTTTCAGGTGATCATTTATCCACAAAGGACAAAATGTTAGGAATAACAGTGATGTATGTAGTTACAATAGAGCCAGGAGGATCAATCAGTGCATGGTGACACAGTGGTTAACATTGCTGCATCACAGCGCCAGGGACCCAGGTTCAATTCCTAGCTTGGGTCATTGTCTGTGTGCAGTTTGCACATTCTCTCCATGTCTGCATGGATTTCCTCTGGGTGCACCGGTTTCTCCCCACAGTCCAAAGATGTGTGGGTTAGGTGGATTGGACATGCTAAATTGTCCCTTAGTGTCAGGGGGACTAGCTCGGGTAAGTGCATGGGGTTATGGGGATAGGACTGGGTTTAATTATGATAGGTGCAGACTCAATGGGTTGAATAGCCTCCTTCTGGATTCTGTGATTTAATAGGCCTTTCAAAATTATAAGGCTTTTTGATAAATTAAGGGAAACTGTTTCCATTGATAAGAAGGTCGGTAACTATAGGACACACATCTAATTGGTGAAAGAATTAGAGGCAAGATTTTCTTTGAAAGCAACAAGTTAGTTTGATCAGGACTGTATTCCTTGAAATGAAGATGGGCACTGATTGAATACTAACTTGTGTAAGAGAATTGGATATACAATTGCCAAAGAAAAACTTTGCAGTAATTGGATAATTTCTTCAATATATTGTAAATTTTGATGGGTTGAAAACCCAAGTAATATTTTATCATTTTAAATATGAGAGTAGATCTTATACACCAGTATCAAGGAAACTATGTTTGGATTTACTGTTAATGAATATAACCAGCTGTGAAAATATGACTAAACTCAGATGAGTCAATGTTATCAGTGAAACGGAATAGTGGAGCATTTCAGAAAGACATGCTAAGAGTTCCTTTCTTTCTTTTCATACATTGTAATTTGATAGCCTTTCTGATTAGAATTTCACCTTACATTTTATCAGATTTGTTGACTGCTTGAGTTTGTTTTGGCTTGAAGAAGACCTTTCATAATGAACTAAAATTAGGAGAATTTGTACAATGAAAGTTTTTAAACAATTAGCCTGTAAAGTCCAAAGGCTATTGCACACTCTTGTGCCATTTCCCCTCAGCACAAATACAATAATGTGATTCAATTATTGCCACATAAATGAAGCAAAACCTAAAACAGAAATTGCAATTTTGTTTTATTTATTTGTGGGACATGGATGTCACTGGCTGGTCAACATTTATTACCCATCCTTAATTGTCCTTGAGAATTGGTAGTGAGCTGCCTTCTTGAAACGCTGCTGCGGATCAACCCATAGTGCTGTTAGGGAGAGACTTTTTGACCTAACGACTGCAAAGGAATGGTGATATATTTCCAAGTCAGGATGGTGAGTGGCTTGGAGGGGAACTTGCAGGTGGTGGTGTTCCCATGAATCTGCAGCCCTTGTCCTTCTAGAGGGAAGTGGTCATGGGTTTGGAAGGTGCTGTTTAAGGATCTTTGGTGAATATAAATGGTTATTTTCAGAACTTGAGCATTGCTGAAAAAAGAAACTTTTCATCTTGCGCTCACCAGGAAAGAAATGCAAGGATATCAATTATAAAGGGAGCAACAATTTATACTGAATGAGAAGAAAGTACTGATTGATTGGCAAGTGGACTCTAACTTATAGAGACTTTGCCATGAAGAATGCATTTGGGAACAATTAGCTGCCAAGCTTTTGCCCAAATTCATACCAGTCAGGTCAGTTCTGACCAATGATTGGCGGATCATATCAAATAGCACGTCACTTTGGCTACTTGTAACAGCAAATTGACCATATCCAACCAACTCATGCATTCAAAGCTCAAAACATAGTGTCCACCATTAGATATAATTCTGCAATTGGACAGCATTTGCTTTACAATCCTGACTGTGCTAAGTACTGCACTGTCACCATGTTAAGATTAGTCAGGCTGGCAATGTGGTTTACTTATGCACACTAGAAGCTACATATTTGCAAGCTCAGGGCCTGTCCTTTACAGACAGAATGAGAATGGCCATGTTTTGCGTCTTTTTCAACTAAACAAAACCTTGTTAGACGGCAATTCCTTGCTTCATTTCCCATGAAAATGCCATGAAAATATCAAAGTCAACCTGCTTGGCTTGAATTTAAACAGTTAACTGTTCTCTGATGCATTTTCCATGGCAACACCTCTACCAACCAGAGTCCACTTGCCAACCAAACAACATTCTCTTTTTATGCAGCATAAATTGTTGTTCACTCTACATTTGTGATCCTTGCATTTTTATTCTGATGAGTGCAAAATGAAAAGCTTCCAAAGCATGTCTTTTTTTTAGCAATACGCAAATCATTATATGTATTATGGAGACTGAGATTTAGGAAAAATTAAATTAAATGGAATGACATCATTTTTCAGACTTTAGTTAAATATTTCATTTCACATTGAATGATGTTGTCTATGGCAGCACAGTGGCAGAGTGGTTAGCACTGCTGCCTCACAGCGTCAAGGACCTGGGTTCGATTCCCGATTAGATCACTGTCTGTGCGGAGTCTGCACTTTTTCCCTGTGTCTGCATGGGTATCCTCTGGTTGCTTGGGTTTCATCCCACAGTTCAAGGACGTGCTGGTTAAGTGCATTGGGCATGCTAAATTCTCCCTCAGTGTACCCAAACAGGCGCTGGAGTGTAGTAACTAGGGGATTTTCACAGTAACTTCATTGCAGTGTTAATGTAAGCCTTACCTGTGACTAATAAATACACTTTATTGCACTGCCTCAGCAATAATGCACAGGATGGACATCATGGGAAAATCAAAGAGAGGGAAGGGAAAGAAAACATTTTAAAAGTAAGCATCTCTGATACCTGATGGGATGAATTAACAGCTGGCAGTTTGCTTTTGAATAGAATTACTTATCTTAATTACAGTTATGATATAATGCAAGATAAATCCTAACACAACCACCAACAACACTTTGCATTTATATAGCATCGTTAACAGAGTAAACCACCCCGACAGACTTCACAGGAATCCAATCCGACAAGCTCAGTGAGCCTAAGGGAAGGGCATCAGGGCAGCTGAACAGAAGCTGGGTCAGAGAAGCCTTAACTTTATCACATTATTTACAACTCTTTTAAATTTGCTCCAGCATTTTTCTTTGCAAAGTAACCACAAAGCAATGAACGATAACGTGTGGTCGCAAACCCTCCCAAAATTAAGATTCAATCAGTTCTCACCTCCATGTCTTTCTCTATCTCTAGTCCGCTCTCCATGAGGTTCTTCTCAAACTCCTCGCGGCGGGCCCTCCTTTGTTCCTCAATAGTTTCGTTATGCTGACGGCTGCTAACATCCAACACAATCTCCTGCAGTTGCTCTGGCACCTGCTTGCAGGCTTTACTCCTGTGGGGATCTGCTGCCGTGCCATTCGGGGTGTGGGTGGGAGAATTATAACAGCTGGGAAGCAAAGACTGCTTTCGGATTTGATAAACCAAAACATAGTCTATCTTTCTCTTCCCATCCCTGAAGTACAAGCCCTTCCTGGTGTCCCCCTCTTTATTACCTTCATAGTCGTTGTTGGTAACCTAAGGAAAAGCAAAAATGAGTAATGTTTTCTAGATTGTTTTATAACTGTTATGACTTAATATCATGAAAGAAAACAATATTGTTTATAAGACCTCTAAGTTAACCATTCACCCCAGACATTCTCTCTTCACCTTCCTCCTTCAGGAAAAAGATATCGTTGTCTGAGTACCAACCAACTCAAAAACTGCTTCTTCCCTGCAGTCATCGGACCTTTGAATGGTCCTATCACATACTAAACTGATCATTCTCTACGCCGTATTGATAACTGCAAGACTACATTCTGCACGTTATCCTTTCCGTTGACCCTATGTTCTTTGAGTGGTATGATTTGTCTGTAATAGCTCGAAAGAAACAATAATTTTCACTGTTCCCGATACATATGATAATAATAAATCAATTCAGTTTAATCATTTACTTGCATAATTTTTCACCCACTGTATTTTAGTTACCATACTATCTTTTATATAGTCAGGTGAGGTTTTAGATTATAAAATTAAGATTATAATTTTGTAATCCATAAATAGTTTTCCTTTGAGACATGGAGGGTGAAAACATTGGCAAGAAACGTGGCCAGTAACGGCTTAATCATATGCTATGACTCCAACATTCAGTAACATTGATTTCAGCAGAATTGGATGTGCCAGAAGTGTGATGCAGTGGATGGCAAAATTGCATCCATTTAGTACCCCAGCTCCAATCCAATTTCACCCCAGCAATGCACTTAAACTATACATATGGTTCAACTACTTTTGATATGAAAGTCCACTACAAAGCTGATAGATTTAACTTAATTTAAATAAATACCCAGTGAACATTGAATATATTCTCAAATTGCTGAACACATAATAAGTGCAAAGGTTCAAATAAAGATGTGACTGGCCTCATCATTAAACTACTTGTTATAATGAAAATGTACTTTGCTGAGTACTCACAGAGTTACCAAGAGGAACCACATCCATGAGACAAGGTCAAACTGTTTTCTGAAAAGCCGACTTTAAGGTTTCTCGCACAGAAAGATTAAGCATCTCATCTTTGGTAAAAAAAAATGCTCCGCTTAATTCCAGCAGCCTTCTGGTCAACTTAATTGACTTTTTTTTTACTTTACTCATTGTTTTTGGTACAGAACACTGGCAGAAGAGTAAAGTTACGAAGGGCAAAACATTAAAGTTGGTTTGCCTGCTCCGCCCCAGTTACTACTGAGCCCGGGGAGATGCAATCTTCCAGTTAAGGTCACTATGACAACCCTGGGAGCAAGCGACACACACACACACACATGCACACACATGCATGCATATGCATGCACACACACACACACATGCACGCACACACACACACAAACACATGCACACAAATACAGGGCAGAAATTCTCCCAAAAAATAACTAACTGGGTAACGGTGAGAATAATGGAAGATTCGTGTCAGTCTTTCAGATGTGCTCCACATTACAGTCCTCCCACACTCAGTCACTTTTTTGGAGAGTTGGGAGTTCCATGCTGAAACTGGATGCGAGGTAACCATGTGAGGCATCATTGAGCACAGCTTCAGAGCACTCTGATTTTATTATACAAGAATACTGTGACCTCGCAGTGCACTGAGAGACTCCTTCCTCCCACAGACATCAGAACCTCCGACCCCCACTCCCCCCTCCCACCACCATCCCCCCCATCTCCCCCCCAACCCCCCCCCCCCCCGGGCAGCATGTTACCCCACCTTTTCCCCGGCTTTGGGGCTTTGGGGCCCTACAAATGAATCCTCCTGTCTGACCCTTGACGTTCCCCCTCATCGTCACCCCCGACATTCCTCCCATCATCACCACTTTCATGAACCATGTCTGCACAACCTCCCCATCACAGCCCTTCCCCCTCCGGCATAGCCCTGCCCCCATCAGATCCCCACTGTTTAATCCTCCACACCCAGCCACCCTCCCCTCTCCCCTGACCCTGTCACAGCCCCATCCACTCAGCACTGCCCCTGGCACACTGACGGTGCCCAACTGTTACCGCTAGGCTGTCCGGAGGCCACTACCAGGATGCCTGGTGTGAATGCTAGGTGGGCACTGCCCACTTGGGTACCCCCCCCCCCCCCACCATGCCTCTGGCCACCCAATGGCCTATGGGGTACCCAACATGGCCATTACACCAAGCCTGCACTAGTGGAGACCAGTGTGATTCTTGCCACTCTCACACCGCGCACAAAGGCCAGAAAATTCTGTGCGCTGGAATTTGGGCTGTGCATATTTAAATGCTACTTCGTATATGCTAATCACTGGGCACGATTGAAGGATCCAAAGTCCAGAGATGTGCTGGTTAGGTTGACTGGCCATGACAAATTGCTCCTTAGTGTCAGGGAGACCAGCAAGGTAAATATTTGGGGTTACGGGGATTGAGCATGAGTGGGATTGTTGTTGGTGTAGGCTTGATGAGCCGACTGGCCTCCTTCTGCACTGTACAGATCGTATGATCTATGATTCTATGATCCAGCTTGTGCCATTAAAACTGGCCAGCAGAATTACAAACTGTTTGTGGCTGGATGTGAAACCAATTTTTACACCCACACATTATTCTCCAGAATTGACGTACGGCGAGGCTGGAAAATTGCCCCATAGTCTCACATATATATACACACACACACACACACACACACACACAAACCGTACACACACTTGCGCGCGCACGCACACACACACATACACACACACACACGCGCGCACACACATGCACGCACACACACACGCGCACACACACACAAACTGCACACACACACAAATACATACTCTCACATGCACACATGCATGTACACGCACATACAAACTGCACACACATACACATACTCTCTCTCACACACACACAATGCACACATGCATGTATACACACACACATACGCACACATACATACACACAGACACTCACCCACACATATACACACACGCGCACACACACGAACACGTGCACACACAGGCACACACATGTGCAAACACACACAGACACACGCACACATACACACATGCACAATGCGCACACACTTACACACACAATCTTACACACACATACACATGCACACAGACAGACACACATGCACACACAAACTCTCACACTCACGCACACACCTGCACATACACACATGCACGCACACACATTTGCACACATGCATGCACACACACATGTGCACATACACACACATGCACATACACACACATACACATGCACACACACAGGCACACATGTATACTCACATGCACACAAGCACACATGTGCACACACACATTTATACACAGACACACAGATGCACACAGACATATACAGATGCACACATACAGACACACACACACTCATGCACGCACACACACAGACACACATGCACACACACACACACACACACACACACGCGCGCGCGCCGCACATGCATACGCACACATACACTTACCGTTGGGCTTTCTAGCACCTCCTCACTGCGTGAAGCTGAGGTTGCATTGTCCAAAGTGCCACTGGCCAAGGTGATATTTGTCCGTGGTAAATATCGTGGAACTGTAAGATACTTTTCAAACTCTTTTGATCTCACACTTCGTGCTTCTCTGGGCTTTTCTAATGAATGATGTGAAAGAATTATAGGTGTACCTGCCAATGAGAAAGTACAAATGATCCATCGCACTTCCAAGACACTTTTAAATAAAGAACCTATACATTTTATGTCTATACATCTCATCCAAATGACAACTCACATATTCTATAAGATCAAATGTTTTTTATAGACTAAAGTATTCAAGTATAAGTTTGTAAAAGATTACAAAATTAAATCTAATTTAAAAATTAGGTCATTTCTTCAAGCAAGAATGCAAAATGTGTTACATAAAACGTGAGGAGGTTCTGGAACAGGTCGAGCCTCATCGAATCATAGACTGTCTATAGTGCAGAAGAAAGCCATTAGTCCATTGAACCTGCTCCGACCACAATCCCAGCCAAGCCCTATTCCCGGATTCCCACACATTTATCCTACTAATCTGCTTGTGACAAAGGGGCAATTTAGCATGGCCAATCCACCTAATCCACCCATCTTTGGACTGTGGGAGGAAACCGGAGCACCTGGAGGAAACCCACACAGACACAGGGAGAAAGTGCAAACTCCACACAGACAGTGACCTGAGGCTAGAATTGAACCCGGGCCCCTGGCGCTGTGAGGCAGCAGTGCTCATCACCACGCCACTTGCCTGCACCAGAGTTTTTGTTACATTCTCCATGACCATGTCAAACCCCAATTTCCTGATCACTTCCACGTCCCTTAACATTTCTCTTTCCAAACAACAATGCCCTATTAAAGAGTGAATGTTCCATGAAGAAGAGTGACAGAGTGATCCCTGAAATTTATCTGGCCCTTATCTCAGTGCTGTTTGTGGATTCTGTTGCACATAAATTGGCTGTTGCATTTCCTACAGTACAACATGTAGTGGTGATCTGCCTAAGGGCAGGTCCTTTGCTTCAGTGAGCAATCAGCCATGTGTCCAGAGAAAAGGATACATAAGGTGGTTACTCATTGCTTTCATCATGCATGCTTAAAGGGAACACAGGTCACCATCTTGAAGGATTCTCCAGCTGTATGCAGTCATTATCCCCCAAGCTTCTAGTTCTTCCACAATCACCACAAACTATTTACTGGTTCCCCCAAAGCTCATTACCCTGAGCACGGGGCCCTTATGTGAGTCTCGGGGTGACTCATAAAACCACAAAGACAACCATTCACTGAAACAACCCTACCAACCACAACAGTGACCACGGCACTTCCAAACTACTCCGTGAGCAGTAAAGTGCTTTGAGGCATCCGGCAGTCATGAAAAGCATTTCATAAATGTAAGTGTTCCATCTTCTGTTTATCATGAAAGATTAGTATGTCATTACTGTCCTTCAGATTTAGAAACATAGAAACTAGAAGCAGGAGGGCCATTCGGCCCTTCAAGACTGCACTACCATTTATTTTGGTCATGGCTGATCATCAAATTCAATTTCCTGATCCCACTTTCTACCCATATCCCTTGATCCCATTAGCCCCAAGAGCTATATGTAATTTCTTCTTGAAATCTGACAACATTTTGGTCTCAACTACTTTCTATGGTAGTGAATTCCACACATTCACCACCCTCTGGATGAAGAAATTTCTCCTCACCTTTAAAAGATTCATCCCGTGTCCTCAAAATATAACCCCTAGTTCTGGACTCCCTCATCATTGGGAATATTCTTTCTGAATTGACCCTGTCTAACCCTGTTAGAATGTTATAAGTTTCTATCAACCACCACCAACACCCCCCCTACCCCTCCTCATGCTTCTAAACTCCAATGAATATAATCCTTAAACTGACTTAGTTTCTCCTAATAGGATAGACCTGCCATTCCAGGAATCAGCCTGGTAAACCTTCGCTGTACTCCCTCTATATAACCTTTGATACATTAAGTGATAATGGACTCTTCAATATGCCAGCTGCAAATGTCCCAGATAAAAATCCACATAATCACATCAACCAGCGCAACACAACACTGATAACTGAACCAACATAAACACCACCCCTGCAAGTTCTCCTCTGAGTCATCCATTGTCCTAACTTGTAAATATGGTGCTGTTCCTTCACTGTTGCTGGGTCAAAATCCTGGAACTCCCTTCCTAACAGCACTGTGGCTTCCAACAACACATGGACTGCAGCAGTTCAAGGAGGTAGCTCACCACCACCTTCATAATGGTAGGGGAGGCGATGGCCTAGTGGTATATCACTGGACTATTAACCCAGAAACTCAGCCAATGCTCTGGGGATCCTGGTTCCAATCCTGCCTAGGCAGAAGAAGAAATTTGAATTCAATAAAAAAAATGTCTGGAACTAAAAATCTACTGATGGTCTTGAAACCATTGTCAAATGTTGGAAAAACCCATCTGGTTCGCTAATGTGCTTTAGGGAAGGAAATCTGCTGTCTTTACCCTGTCTGGCCTACATAGGAGTCCAGAGCCACAGCAATGTGGTCGACTCTCATCTGCCCTTGGGCAATGAGGGATGGGCAATAAATGCTGGTCAGCCACTGGTGCCTGTGTCCCACGAATTAAGTTTAAAAAAAACTACGGATGGGCAAAAATTGCTGGCTTAACTTACGAAGCCCATATCCCATGAAGGAATAAATCAAAAAACGCAGCTTTTTCTCATAACTTTTAAAGAACAAGAACAAAGAAAAGTACAGCACAGGAATAGGACCTTTCGTCCTCCAAGCCTGTACCAATCATGCTGCCTATGTATACTAAAAACATATGAACTTACGGAGTCTGCCTCCTGCCATTCTCATTCTATCCGTGTCTTCATTTAGTTGCCCCTCTTTCTTTTTTATATATCTTCTCTTTCAATTGTTCATATCACTGCTTCCCCTCACAGGATGTTAACTTATTGTTGGGTTATAACTCCACTCTTTAACCTGCACCTCACTAAATGGTCACCATGCGTATGTGAGAGCTGACAGTAATTATGAAGCTGTTCAACTGCAGGAGGCAGTAATGCTGAATCTGCCTGTATTTTCACCAGACATGTTCAGACTAACACGGACCCCCCTTACATAACAACGGATCAGGAGTGAGAAAACCTGCTCTGTATTCTTTTCACTAAGGATGTGGGGATGCCAGCATTGGACTGGGGTAAACACAGTAAAAAGTCTCACAACACCAGGTTAAATCCAACAAGTTTATTTGATGGTAAACTCAGTAACTTTCGGGGTTTGCCCCTTTGTCAGGTGAGTGGAGTGTTCTATTCCACTTGCCTGACGAAGGGGCAAACCCCGAAAGCTAGTGAGTTTACTATCAAATAAATTTGTTGGACTCTAACCTGGTGTTCTTTTCGCTAACCCAGAGTGGCAAATGGCCCTAATGAAATTAGCCCACTCGGTGCAGACTGAGGATCAAGGCAGAGTCTTTTCTGTGTCACATGGCTCAGTAATATACTGCTCTGTGATATTAAAGATGAAACATGGGGATTTTGAGCCTTCTGCTAGCGTGCTTCACCTGTTGCTTCTGCTGTCTTGGTACAGGCAACGTAAAAGGATTACAAGGTTATCTGCTTGCTAAGGGATTACAAAGATCTTTTTATAGCTACTCCATTTGCTGCATGTATTTAATAAGAGCATATTAGTGTGCAATCTTCCTCATTATCAAGTCTATATAAGTTTTGCATGGATTAAACATTTTTAGTAGATTAATAAGAAAGTAAGAAATTTAAATGTCATTCTGGGGGTCACCTTTGGAAGACCGACACTACAATATATTTTAGTGAGCAAAGTAATTAAAGGGGCAAATTAATCACACCCAACATTCAGTTCAAGCCAAGTGAATCTCAAACACAGTGAAATGTTTAAACAAGCATTCTAAATGGAGAGCGAATGTGCGAAACATGGAGTCTGTGTTTGGTCACCTCTGTGTCCCCGATCTGGGCCCCATCCACTTTGAACAGATGACAATTCCTGTCTATCACCTATAAAAAAGTATTGAAGAATATGCATCAATTTGGCCATTATCAAAAAAAAACAGTGTAAGTACTTATTGCTGACTCTCTTTCACAAAGGCTAAATTTGCCAATCAATATTTTCAGATTTGTTCAAAACTTTTCGAAAACTCCTTCCTTATATTAGTAAATAAAGGAAAGTTTATTTATTAGTCACAAGTAAGCCTTACATTAACACTGCAATGTAGTTACTGTGAAATTCCCCTACTCACCACAGTCCAGTGTCTGTTGGGTCAATGCACCTAACCAGCACGTCTTTTGAACTGTGGGAGGAAACTGGAGCACCCAGAGGAAACCCACACAGTGCCAAATGAAAACCCAATTCACCTCTGATGTCTGAGAACTGCCCCAGAGGTTTGTTTCCAATAATTCAGGCTGTACCTTATATCTTAGCGCCAGTACCGGAGATGGCTGCATGGTACCAGTGAGGTGCCAAGAATGCCTGTCATGCCCTAAGGTACCAACCCCATGTTGCAGCACTGCCAACAGCAAAATTCAAAGGCTGCCCCTCTGTGACACAGGGAGTGGTATTCTCCAGCCATGCTCGCTACAATGCTGCCACATCCCACCTGGGGTCAATAGACCTTTGTACGGTCCATGTCCCACTGGCTTTGATTCCTGTGGCGAGTGGGATAGGAAAATTCTGCCAGGATGTCTTACAAAGCACATTTACTGTCCTAATATAGGAAACATAGCAGGCAATTAACACAGGAGGCCCCACTGGCAGTAATGAAGCCATGGGCAGATAATTGGGTTGCCAATAGTGATTAAATCTGCTGGAGGTTTCACCACATGACTTGCCCCCATGCTCCAGTGATTAGTGGGCCAACGCATCCATTTTTAGAATGCACTTCCTTCCTACACCAATTGAAAAACATAAAGACAATTGCAAAATACTGCAGATGCTGGAATCTGAAACAAAAACAGAACATGCTGGAAAATCTCAGCAGTATCTGTGGACAGGGAGTAGAGGCAACACTTTTCGAGTCTCGATGGCCCTTTGTCAGAGCTTCATCAAAGTCTTTAAAGTTTATTTATTAGTCACAAGTAAGGCTTACATTAACACTGCAATGAAGTTACTGTGAAATTCCCCTAGTCGCCACAGTCCAGCACATGTTGGGTCAATGCGTGTCTTTCGGAATGTGGGAGGAAACCGGAGCAGCCGGAGGAAATGTATGCAGGGGAGAATGTGCAAACTCCACACAGGTAGTGACCCGAAGCTTGGAGTTGAACCCAGGTCCCTGGGGCTGTGAAGTAGCAGTGCTAACCACTGTGCTACCGTGACATCCCATCAGCTCTGACAGTTCAAAGGAGATGTTAGGGGCAGTTTTTACACAGAGAGTGGTAGATGTCCGGAACGTACTGTCAGGGGTGGTGGTGGAGGGAAATATGAAAGGGGTGTTTAAGGGGCTTTTATAAAAGTGCATGAATATGCAAGGAATAGAGGTATATGGGCCAAGGACAGGCAGAAGGGATTAATTTAGTTTGGCATCATGTTCGGCACCATATTGTGGGTTGGAGAGTCGGTTCCTATGTTATACAGTTTTATGTTCAGATATCTGTTTCAGGTATTGATTGAGAAATAAACATTGGCCAGGGTATCAATGAACTGCCCCCCCCCCACTCCCCACCCCCACCCCCACCAGCTCATCTGCCATCTGGGATGGTCTCTATTCACCTGAAACCATAGCTGGGGAGATGATTTAATGGCAGCACTCTGTGTTTCAGTCTGGGTGATGTCCAGGAGTCTGGAAAGTGGGAATTGAACCCACAACCTTGGAGATCAGTCAGATAAGAATGTCTCTAATAGAACAGTGGCACATTGGCACATGGGGTGGCACGGTGGCACAGTGATTTGCACCACTGCCTCACAGCGCCAGGGGCCGGGGTTCATTTCCAGCCTCAGGTGACTGTGCGGAGTCTACACATTCTCCTCGTGTCTGCGTGGGTTTCCTCCGGGTGGTCCGGTTTTCTCCGACAGTCCAAAGATATGTGGGTTAGGTGGATTGGCCATGCTAAATTGCCCCTTAGTATCTCAGGGGGATTAGGAGGGTTACAGCAATAGTGCCTGGTTGGAACTGTTGTTAGTGCAGGCTCAATGGACCAAATGGCCTCCTTCTGCACTGTAGGTTCTATGATTCAAACAAACCATAGATGCGGGGCAACTCTCGACGGCACTCCATAGTTTGAGCAGTCAGTCCCATCATGAACCCACCAATATCTCTTTATCTAAACGTGCTTTGAAATTGAACAGAATTTTTATAGAATGACTTCATAAAATGTTTTTAACCAAAACTAAATTTTCACTTTTACTTAATTATTTCAATTTTTTTTAGTTTTTTTCCCCAGAACATGTACACTGCAGTTCCAAAGAGGAAAGATCTAAAGAAAATAAAATACACGCTATTTTCAGTCCTACCCAGAGAAACTACATCCAATGCTTCCCATCTATGTGAAAATCAAACAAAGACACTTCTTCCCCTGGCAACTCCTCTAAGAATAAAAGGCAGGGTGTCACTGGAAAGTGGAACAGTCTCGCTGTAACCTCAGCATGTTGTTCATTTTAAGGCAATCCCTGGGAATCTATACACGTAATGAATATTTTTTAACTAAAAGTTCGATGATTACTGTGAGACTGAACGGAATGAATACTACAAACGGATTATTGTAATTTCGCAATTCGAAGTGACCCAGTGCAGAGAATCCACTTTTTTTTATCATTAGAAATGTACTCATCTCACATATCCCACCTGTATTAAAGGTGCAGAACCTCAGCGGAAATGTTAAAATAATTTTTAAAATTAAAATCTCTAGGACACAATGTGGTTGGAGATGGATCCGGAATTACTTGTTTACTGAACCGTGTGTTAAGCCACTTGGAAGGACTATTCACCTTGACCCTTTATTCCGAACTGATAAAACACCCAGGCTGCCCCCAACAAAACAAGCCCGAATAAAACCAGAGACCACCCCACTCTGCCCTCCACAATCAATGACAAGCATACACTTACCGGGTTCTGGCCGCCCGTGATCTGCCATGTTTGGGACAGGGGCAGGATCAGGGTGTGTGTGGATTTGATGTGAGACAGAAGGCTAATCTGTCTCGGTGGGACTGTCACACTGTGTGCTGTCCGTGGACTGGGTTAATAATGCGAGGGAGCCTCTCGCGGCTAACATACCATGTCCCGGTTAAACTGCGGTGTGCTGGATGGGGGAAAGAAACGTGTGGCAAATCTGCTATGGGATCAATCACTGAAAATAAAGGCCACCCAACAATGGGACCTGATTACCCCCCTATTCGCTTTTCTAGAAAAAGGGAGTCATTTTCCAATTGGGGCCAAACTATTGAGGAATGATTCCAAAGTCACAACAATCCCATTTCACCACAAGAAAATCTACAGTCCTGATCTCCACAGTGAATCTCCCTAGACCATTAAAGCTTTTAACACTGTCCTTTAGCGTTTATAATGTGGAGATGCCGGCGTTGGACTGGGGTAAGCATAGTAAGAAGCCTCACAACTGGTGTTGTGAGACTTCTTACTTTAGGGTTTAACCAGCTAGGTCAACAGTGGAGCCACTAAACCACTCTTGTTGATGGACAATGAAGTTCCCCCCTCACCCAGAGTACATTCTGCCCTCCTTCGCCTCGAAGTGATCTTCAGCACGGAGGAGGGTTGATTCGTCAGCTGAGGAGATGGATGAGAGGGCAGGAGGTTTCCTTGCCCATGTCACGGTGCCATGAGAGCGCTGGCACCACTCGCCCAGATCAGAGGCTAACATGGATAGGAGCTAGACTTCTTATATACAACTATGTACAAAATATACAACATTTCTTACAGAGGGCTAGAGACTCTTAACCTCCTGTTAAATGTAGCAGACGGTGATGATTATATCTGAATCTCAGCCATGCCCCGAGGCCAAGAGGACAGATAGCTCCATGATTCTCCCACTCAGTCACTTTCCATGCTACAAGTCTTCATCACACTGCGCAATTATATACAACACGTCACAAACACAATTGCAGGTCAGACAAACTGGTGACCAAATGATAACCTCAGCCAGAGAGCCGACTGTTGTACATTCTCCCTCACACTGCTGCACCACTTGTTTCTTGTGGTTTAGCTGTGGAGCACACTGGTGACAATGATACTTGGCTGACCTGCGTGAATTTCAAATACACCCAGCTGTGTGGATGTAAATGAGTTGTGCTTTTCGGCAGGAATTATCTTTGCCACCGTAAGATACATCCCCCCCCACCACCCCCCCGCCCCCCACCATCGGCAACAAACCCTTCGGAGTGAGTGGCAGAGGCCAAAGCAACAATTATGCCAAAAATCGTCATTCTACTTAAAGGGGTTTGCCACTTTGATGGAAATCAGTCTGCAAAACAAACGGTGCCAACACCAACTTATAAACCTGTATTACATGGGTAAGTGGAACCTGGCAGACAAGGTGGGGACTGGCTGTTTAAATGTCACTGTGACAATGTATCTAATATCTTGGCGCCCAACATGAGAGGGGCTCAGTGGTTCGCACTGCTGCCTCACGCAGCCATGGAACCTGGGTTCAATTCCCAGCTTGGGCCACAGTCTGTGTGGATTTTGCACGTTCTCCCCATGTCTGTGTGGGTTTCCTCCCACACTCCAAAGATGTTCAGGTTAGATTGATAGGCCATGCTAAATTGCCTCTCAGTGTGTATCCTGGCATGTGCAGTTTAGAGGGGTTAGTTGGGTAAATGTGTGAGGTTACAGGGATTGGGCCTGGATGGGATTGTTGTTGATGCAGACTCAATGGGTCGAATGGCCTCCCTCTGCACCGTAGGGATTCTAAGAAGCATTTGAGAAGACTGTTTAGAGGGGAATATGCTGGAGAGGGGTCTGTCCAAGGATAGTCAATATGGTAACAAAGCCCTGAGCAACATGAAACAGAGTCCCTGCTAGACTTCTGAAGGTGTGAAATAGATAAAAATATAGCAGTTGCATTTATAAAGCACCCTTCATGACTTCTGAGTGTCTGAAAGTGTTTTATGACCAATTTAAGACTTTTAAAGTTTCACCATCATTGTCATGCATTTGATTTCCTGTATAGTGACATAGTATTGATAATGATCATTGTTGGAGATCTTTTTTAAAAAACATTTTTTTTAATGTTATCCCTCTCACTTCATCCATCTTTCTTTCTTGTTTTTCACTTTTGAGACTTGATTTGACATTAAATTTAGACGTGTTAATTGACTTTCTCATTTAGACTCCATGGCTCTGATCTTGACAGGGATTGGTTTACTGAGTGAGGGGGAGAGTGTGGAGTTCTGTTTGGGAATCCTGGAAGTCTGTGTCTAAACTCCTAGCTCCACAGCACTTACCTTTCTTCCAGCAGGTGCCTCACAAGGAACATAGAAACATGTTGATTAGGAGCAGGAGTAGGCCACTCGGCCCTTTGAGTTTGCTCTGCTATTCAATGCAATGATGGCTGATCTGATTGTAACCTCCTGCTTACACCTATCACCCCTTCATTTACCAAGATCCCAAGAAGCCAGCATGATTGACAGGCTTGCTTCAGTGTGAGGCAAGATGTATTCTGAAGGAGAAGCAGGCCAGAACAAGTAAGGAAACTGCAGTTGGAGCAGCAATATGATGACACAGTGGTTAGTACTGCTATCTCACAGCACCAGAGACTCAGGTTTGATTCCAGCCTTGGGTCACTGTCTGTGTGGAGTCTGCATGTTGTCCTCATGTCTGCATGGGTTTCCTCTGGGTGCTCCAGTTTCCTCCTACAGTCTGAAAGATGTGCTGGTTAGAAACTAGAAGTAGGAGTAGGTCATTTGACCCTTTAAATCTGCTCTGCAATTCATGTTGATCATCAAATTCAATATCTTGGCCTCCATTTCCCCCATAGCACTTTTGCCCCTTGAGCTATACCTAATTTTTTTCTTAAAATCAAGCAACGTTTTAAACATAGAAATGTAGAAGATAGGAGGAGGCCATTTGGCTGTTCGAGCCTGCTCCGCCATTCATTACAATCATGACTGATCATCCAACTCAATCCTGCTTTTTCCCCATAATCTTTGATCCCATTCACCCAAGTGCTATATCCAGCTGCCTCTTGAATACATTCAATGTTTTGGTATCAACTACTTCCTGTGGTAATGAATTCCACAGGCTCACCACTCTTTGGGTGAAGAAATATCTCCTCACCTCCATCCTAAATGGTCTACTCTGAATTCTCAGACTGTGACCCCTGGTTCTGGACCCCCTCACCATCGGAAATATCTTCCTTGCATCTACCCTGTCTAGTCCTGTTAGAATTTTCTACGTCTTATTGAGATCCCCCTCATTTGCCTGAACTCCAGCGAAAACAATCCTAACCTAGACAATCTCTCTTCATACATCAGTCCCGCCATCCCCGGAATCAGCCTGGTAAACAATGCACCTGGTTAGGTACATTGACCATGCGAAATTCTCCCTCAGTGTACCCAAATAGTTGTCAGAGTGTGGAGACAAGGGGATTTTCACTGTAACTTCATTGCAGTGTTAATGTGAGTGTACTTGTGACTAATAAATAAATAAATTCTTGATAAAGATTGAGATTGCAGTTATGAATTGGGGCTAGTTCGATTCTGGAGAGGGGATCTGATTATGGGTGGAGACTGTGAGTTGGGTAAGAGAGGCACACCTAGGAGGTTTCAAACTTGGCAATGGTCTGATTTGGGGGCGCAGGAAATCGGATCTGAGGGTAGTCAGATTGCAGAGACGGGGGGATTGGGGGGAGCAGGATGTGTTGGAGGAAGGGAGTATGTTGGGTGAGTTGTAACCTCCAAAAATGGGTGGGGCTGGGTTTCGATGGGACCTGTTCATTTCGAAAATCTCCACCCACCTCCGACCTGATGAAGGGTCACCCAGATTCAAAACATTGGCTCTATTCATTCTCCACAGAGGCTGTCAGACCTGTTGAGATTATCCAGCATTTTCTGTTTTTGTTTCAGATTCCTGCTTTTATTTACCATGTCCAACCTGTCCAGTTCTGACTTAGCAGACGGTGGATGGCGGGAGGTGGATTCTGGCAATCCCAGAGTGAGCAGATAGCAATCCTGTCAGATTAGAAGCAGCGAATCCTAAGAGGCCAAGCAGAAACCCTCCACCTCTCCTGGCCCATGAGCAGTGCTGGATAAACACTTCAATGTTCCAGCATAGCAGTCTTCGCCTCATTTCAGCTCAGTAAAAAGTCTCACAACACCAGCTTAAAGTCCAACAAGTTTATTTGGTAGCAAAAGCCACTAACTTTTGGAGCGCTTTTCTTACTTGATGAAGAAGCAGCACTCCGAAAGCTAGTGGCTTTTGCTACCAGATAAACCTATTATTGGACTTTGACCTGGTGTTGTGAGACTTCTTATTGTGTTACCCCAATCCAACACCAGCATCTCCACCTCATTTCAACTGCCAGGATTGCCAAACCCCAATTTACCAGCATTAAAGCTGGAAATCAGATTAAAATACAAGGTATGCTGTCTCATTGTAATACTGAAATGAATAACATGTCTGCTGACTGCCCAGAATAACATCCCAGACTCTATTAAGTCAGAAGCAGGCAGAGCAGAGTGGTAAATAAAAGCAAAATACTGCGGATGCTGGAATCTGAAACAAAAACTAAAAATACTGGAAAATCTCAGCAGATCTGACAGCATCTACAGAGAGAGAACAGAGCCAAAGTTTTGATTCTGGATGATTAAAGAAAAGTAAAGTTTATTTATTAGTCACAAGTAAGGCTTATATTAACATTGCAATGAAGTTACTGTGAGATTCCCCTAGTCGCCACATTCAGGTGCCTGTTCAGGTCAATGCACCTAACCAGCACATCTTTCTGACTGTGGGAGGAAACCGGAGCACCTGGAGGAAACCCATGCAGATACGTGGAGAATATGTAAACTCCACTTGACCCAAACCGGGAACTGAACCCAGATTCTTGGCACTGTGTCACAGTGTTGCTGTGCGATGGTCGGACGTGGGTTGGGGTCAAGTTTGAGATCTTTGGAATGATCAAATCCCATCAAACCCTGCCTGTTTTTGGATGTTACAGCTCACCCAACACTCCGCCCCCCCCCCCACAACCCCCCTCCCCCTGCTCCACTCTCCCCCTCTGTTGAAAGCATGATGTTGAAATTATTTTATCCACGACAAATTCCTGCTACACAGACAGTCTGCAGGCAAGTCAGAATGCATCGGAGAGCCAGTCTATTGTTTGCTTATCCCTGGGAACAAAATCCAGGCCAACATTTACCCTCTTTAAGCGAACTAATGCAAAGTTGTAAATTGTGTTGAATGGTATTTTCCTCAGCTGTGTAAGAACTGCCTCCTGGTGGAGGTAAGAATAAACTGCAACTGCTGCAAATCTGTTGTTTGTATAGTTTCGCTCTCGAAAGCACATCTGAACCTGACCCAGCATGAATTCATCACAACAGATCGCCAAAAAGACGATTCGATTGCTAAACTGCATGAAGGTGAACAAACGCAGCAAACATCAATTTAAAACATTTCTATCGCAACTAGGTAAATATAATGATAGCAGTTATATTCCACAAGATATTATGGATTGCCACTGCTTGGTGCTAAGACTGCACTGCTACCAGCGTTAAAGCTGGTATCGTTCGGAGGAAGGTTTGTTTCGCGTTAACAACAATAACCTAATAGGCTTTACTGGCTAAAGATTTCCACCTGAGAACTGTCATTGCTGATTAACATAATCTTGACATGACAACCAATTGTATCACAGGCCTGGTGACCGTTGTAAGACCTTATCTGTGTAGAATGACATCCCGAGCAGCTGATATTTCAGAGCAGCTTTTAAGCTTGATATCATTCTGCAGTCTCCAAATGAAGCTGCCTTGTATTTGAACAATTTCAAAACAGTGCAAGTAGCTGGTCAAGGTGTAAGACCCTTCATGTTGTTGAAAATGCTAGCAGCAGAAGTTCACTGCATCTGAATACTAGCAGCAGAAGATGCATGTCACTGCATCTGAAGTGTATGAAGAGCAGCACTGATCATAGATAGAATCCCAACAGGACAGAAGGAGGCCATTTGGCCCATCGAGCCTGCACCAGCAACAATCCCACCTAGGCCCTATCTTCCCTAACCCCACATATTTACCCTGCTAATCCCTGACACTATGGCAATTTAGCATGGCCAATCAACCTAACCTGCACATCTTTAGACTGTAGGAAGAAACCGGAGCACCTGGAGGAAACCCACATAGACATGGGGAGAACATGCAAACCCCACATAGGCAGTGCCCCGAAGCTGGATTAAACCTGTGTTCTTGGAGCTATGAAGTAACAGTACTCCCAGTGGTTAGGTGCATTGACCTGAATAGGCGCTGGAGTATGGCGACGAGAGGAATTTCACAGTAACTTCATTGCAGTGTTAATGCAAGCCTACTTGTGACTAATAAATAAACTTTACTTTAACCTCTGTGTCACCTGATGTTACTACTGATTTTGCCACCCCCACAATCCCACTGTCCCTATCTGAACCACCAGGAATTGGGTAAATTCCACCCTATAAGTCAGTGGTCAGTACACGTAGATGTGTTTAATATACCATAAAATGGAACTGAACTTAAGTTGAAACTGGTAATGGCTTAGATCTTCCCTTTCTCGGGGCAAGCGCTAAGCAGAGACCCAGATTTGCCCCACAAGGCGCAGGAAAGGTCGGGTGGGTGTAGGGGGTGTGTGAGTTATCAGGGTTTGAGTCTTTCAGCGTTGAACAACCCCAAGCAATTGGCTGAAGAAGGAAAAGGAGGAACAGATGGCTCTCTTGTGGAGGGGAAGGGGAGGTCAGCTGCCACCCTGCATGTGATCGACAGGGGGACCGGGAGGATCTGCTGCCACTCTGCATGTGATCGACAGGGGGACCGGGGGGATCTGCTGCCACTCTGCATGTGATCGACAGGGGGACCGGGGGATCTGCTGCCACTCTGCATGTGATCGACAGGGGGACCGGGGGATCTGCTGCCACTCTGCACGTGACCGACAGGGGGACCGGGGGGATCTGCTGCCACCCTGCATGTGATCGACAGGGGGACCGGGGGATCTGCTGCCACTCTGCATGTGATCGACAGGGGGACCGGGGGGATCTGCTGCCACTCTGCATGTGATCGACAGGGGGACCGGGGGATCTGCTGCCACTCTGCATGTGATCGACAGGGGGACCGGGGGATCTGCTGCCACTCTGCATGTGATCGACAGGGGGACCGGGGGATCTGCTGCCACTCTGCACGTGATCGACAGGGGGACCGGGGGGATCTGCTGCCACTCTGCATGTGATCGACAGGGGGACCGGGGGATCTGCTGCCACTCTGCATGTGATCGACAGGGGGACCGGGGGATCTGCTGCCACTCTGCATGTGATCAGTGGGGGGGGGCACGGTCGGTCGGTCGGTCTGGGTAGTGGGAGGGTGGGGGGATAAGAGGGTTAGTTATGCTGTAAGGGTGAGACAATGTCTGTGGGAGCCAGTGGGGGTTTGGGGGTGGGGGAGACATTATTGGGCCCGGGTGCGATGTGGTAAGGGGGCATTCTTGTCTTTGTTTTTACTACACATGCGCAGTTGAAGGCTCTGATCAGAGCTGCAGTTTCGTGCACATAAGCCCCGCCCACAGGCTTCCATTGCGCAATGCAGAATCATTACCTTTTCTTCAGACAGAGTGCGTATGGGGGCGCTGGAGAACGGGTCTAAAAGTAGGGTCTGAAACACTCCCAGGTTCCGCACTTAGAATCAAAATGGTAAAATAGGGCCTATTGAATTTGCGGGAATTTCCTGGGAAGTATGAACTTCCAAAGGGCAATTCCCCAGAATACCCTCAAATAGAGTTGAAGACTTTGGACAGTTCCAGCTTCCCTGAACACTTACCCAAGAAATGTTTGACAGAAATAACCTAGGCTGACTGTACAACTGAACTTCCCTCAATTCCTGTCTGTTGACCCCAGACGGGAACTTCCGGTCTCACTCGAGCGAAGGGGTAAAATCCCACTCTTTGTGTCAGGAGTGTCTGGCAATATTAAACCTTTCACTAAGCTATAAATCTGTGGGCCATGGACTGGGAGCAGAATAATCTTTCGCTTTTCTTCAGCTTTATTTAGTGTGCTACAAAAAAGTACTGCAGCTGTTCAATATACTGCCTCAGAATTCCACTTCAGGGTCAAATCATTCGATTTTTCCAATCCAAGGTAAATTAATGTGCTTATGTCCCTTGTTTCTTTGTATTCTCAACGCTCACTTTTCCTCCCCCTCCATCTGCACACTGAACACCCTGGCAATTTCGAAAGATTTTTCTCTTTGCCCTTGTAGTTAATTGAGGGCAATTTGATTTCTCTCGAAGTCACCATTCATACATACACTCACTCACTAACACACTGTGAAGCCCAGGGACCTTTAAAGACCAGAGCATGACTGCTGGTGCTGTGAAAAGGGTCAAGACTTTGACACAGATCCTCTGCCGCTCTCTGCCTGGATTCCTGCCATCCTCACGTGCGTGGAACTTGGCTATCAACTGGGGTCTTGGGTTCATGTCACACTATCTGTAACCTCCATGACTTGCCTGGGCTTGTAAAATCTCACTAAACTGTCCTGGCTGGAGACAATACACATCTCTTTACCCTGTGCTTGACCCTCTCTCCACTCACATTTCCTTGCCTTTAAGACTTGATTACTTGTAAAGACTCGCATTCCAACCATTATCTTGTAAATTGAGTTTGTGTCTTTATATGCCCTGTTTGTGAACAGACATCCCACTTACCTGATGAAGGAGCAGCATTCCGAAAGCTGGTGGCTTGTGTACCAAATAAATCCATTTAACCTGGTGTTGTGAGACTTCTTACTGTCGATATATTCACCCAGAGGTTGCAAATTATAGGAAATTATTTTTACAATGTTACTCTGAGAATCTTCCTTCAACAAGAACCACCTCAAGGTTCAGCTATATTTTGGATGATGATATCTCTGCCACACGTAAAAGAGCTGTCCCAGCTTGCTCAAATTAAACTCACTAACCATAATCACTAAAGCATATAACTATGCTCATTGAAGCCACATCAGCAAATCAGTTTCCTCTCATTCTAACAACTATTGTTACTTGAAATAACTTGCTCTTTGTGGAGACACATTGGCACCTTCCTGCACCATGATTTCACTGCTAGTTTGTAAAGTAAGCCAGGCTGGCACAAGGACATTTCAGCCACTTCCAAAGAATATTTGTGGGCAAATTTATTTGTGGGTTAGCTTTAAGTACTTAGTACTTCCAACAACTTTCCAACCCATTAAACTCCAATTTCTGTTCCATTCAATTCAGATCTACTCAATTTCCAGTATCTTCACTAATCAAACGCCATAATTCAGTAATAGTCCACCACCTCTCTAACAATTACAGTTCAAGTTGCAACAGGGTAAGTTGTGCAGTGGGTTAGTGAATGATTCTTTCACCTCTTTGACCTGGTTTTGTGCCTAACCCTAACTGGTAGGATGAAGAACCCCTTGTTTGAATAACAGGAAGGCTCCGGTGTGAAATCAGTTTGGTTTGTTAGAAGACAAGGTAGAGTTACAGTAAAATCACACAAAAATGAATAGTTTCAACTGAAAAAATGTAGGGGGATGAGCTATAAGACAAGATGGTCTCCTTAGTGAATTGCTCAATGACCTTCCTCCTTTTGTGGGCATCTGGCATTCTCAAAATAATCTAGTATTTCCAGTATATGTGATTCATGTGAACTTTGAGTATTTCCAGCATTGTTCCCACTCACCCTGTCAACAGTATAATGGGAATCCTGACTCTAAAAGTCAGGATCCCTATTTGCATCAATTTAAATGTCATTATCAGGATTATACACTTGATAGGAACCGCCCCCCACCCACGTTAATTGTCCATTTATGGCAGGTCCGCCACTGGGTGCATCTGATGAGCAGAACCCATCAGAAACACACAGGTGTGTACAGCCCAATGGGGGTTGGGGGGGGGGGGGGGGCATGCCCATGCAGTACCTTGGCACTGTCCCATTGCAATGCTGGCCACTGCCCCCTGGCACTGCCCAATCAGTGGAGTGCATAGATGGGTGACAGATGGAGTTCAATATGGAAAAGTGTGAGGATATGCATTTTGGTAGGAAGAACATCGAGAGATAATATAAAATAAAAATAAGTGTGCTTCCTCCTTAATTGCACTGACTGTGTCTGATAGACGTACAAAAAAGTGATAAATTATTAAACCAATCAGTAATTTGTTTTGTTCCTGACAAGTGGGGTCTTTATGTTTCTCCTCTCTGTCTTTGTTCTTATCAACAGTACAAATATTTCCAAGCTAGTTCAACAACAAAAAGTACCTTATTATAGAAATGCTGAACATGTACTCAGCCTCATTGGTGACATCCCAAAAGATCTCAGAGTCTAATCTGTCCCACGCACTGGGCCAGCAAATAGCTCACTGTTGTGCATCACCTTTCCTATCGTCAGGAACAAGAAAATATTAATAAATTGAATTATTAATGGATCACTTTCTTGTATTTTGCCCATGTCTGCCTAGCACAACCAGTAAAAAGTCTGACAACACCAGGTTTTAGTCCAACCTATTTATTTGATAATATTCTCACAAGCTTTCGAGGGGTTACCCTCTTCGTCAGAATCACCTGACGAAGAGGGTAACCCCTTGAAAGCTTGTGAGAATATTATCAAATAAATAGGTTGGACTAAAACCTGGTGTTGTCAGACTTTTTACTGTGTTTACGCCAGTCCAACGCCGGCATACCCACATCATAGCACAACCAGTGCAATGAAGGAGGAAGTATATTTATTTTCCAATTAGATTGTGATCTATGGAATGAAAACCATAGCGAATGGAGTTCCAATACAATAAATTAACTTGTTAAAGACTTGCAAATATGACAAGCCCTATAAATAAAGGAGCTAACTTCTACCAGAACAACCTTGGCATGTTACAGCTTAATTTTTTTTTTGAAGTGTATTTCAACCATAAAGCCACGGGTTGGGAATAAACAAAAGCTAAAGGAAGTTTGGATTTAAAAACTGTTGCAAAAAACTCAGTCTGTTCACTATTATTCAGAATAGCTGATTTTGGCTAAACGTCAGGAATCTCATAGAAACTTATAAAATTCTAACAGGGTTAGTCAAGGTTGATTCAGTAAGAATGTTCCCGATGGCAGAGGAGTCCAGAACTAGGAGTCATAGTTTGAGGATAAGAGGTAAACTTTTTAGAACTGAGGTGAGGAGAAATTTATTCACCCAGAGAGTGGTGGACGCAGAATGAATTCTATGAATTCTAACGCAGCAACGTGCCTCAACTAGACCTCAACAATGACTTGTATAAATCTCAACCATGTGCTTAATCTAAATTTTAACAATATGCCTTCATTTGGATTTCAGTGACGTGCTTTAATCTTGACCTCAACAGAAAGCAGTGGAGGCCAAAATGTTGTCTCATTTCAAGAAGAAATTAGGTATGGTCCTGGGAGCTAACAGGATCAGGGGATATGGGAGGAAGAGGTGAATCAGGATATTGAATTTGATGATCAGCCATGATCATAATGAATGTCGGAGGAGGGTCAAAGAGCTGAGTGACCTAATCCTGCTTCTAGTTAATATTTATCATTCTCTCAATACAACCTAAGTATTGGTCTGGAGTAAACGACCTGAAAATGTGGGGGAAGCAGATTCAACAGTAACTTCCAAAAGAGAAATAGTGCGTGGTGGGGGGGGGGGGGTGGGCAGGGCAAGAGGGGCTATCGATTGGGGGTGTGGGTCCTACTGCCACTCTGCACAGTGATTGGTGGTAGAAAGGAGGATGATGGTGATCAGGGTTAGCCATCTGGGTTCGGGGGGTAGTGGTTGAAGCTGTCGGGGGAGGTTGGAAATCGGGAGAAGAGGGCTGGTCATGGGGTGGCTGCGGGCAAGAGACACATCAGGTTTTGTCCAGGGAGGTCCATGAGGCCTGTGATTGGGGTTGGGGGAGGGGGGGGGGGGGGTGGCAAGTTGGGGGTCTCTGTAAGGCCAGCGATGGAGGTTGCGGGGCTGGCCAGTGATTGGGAGGCTGGCAATGCAGGGCCACTGTGCATGCGCTGATCTCCGCTCTGACAGAGCGATGCATGCACAGCGTTCTACTCAGTGATATGCTGCTGGCCTCCTGGACTGGAATAGGTCCTGTCACTGGTTTTTAGAGGGAATCCCACTAGCGCGCTTTGTGACACACACAGTGTTGGACATTCACTCTGAACACCAGCAGGAATTACTCCCATTTTCCCGCAATTTGGCAACTTAGAATCTTTTGGGAAAATCCCAACCATTTAAAAAGGGAAAATAAAACAATTGCAGGGTGATGTGGAGAAGAACAGATTGGGAGGGACTAATTGATAGCTCTTTTACCAAGCCCATGCAAACATGATTTGTCAAATGGCCTCTTTCTCCATTGCATGATTGTGTGTGTGTGTGTGAGTACACTGCAAAACTGTCAGAAGCTTTCTTTTCACCTGAATAACATAAACGCAGACAAAGTGTTTGGTTCAGCACAACTGATAAAGATTGATTGTCTTCCTTTGAGTAAATTCAAAACCATTGCATCAGAGATTCAGAATTTTTAATACAGCAATAAATTGAGACATTACAATTAATCACATTTACTTGGAGCACTTCCATAGCAAGAAATAACATTGGGTGGAATATTGTTTGTGAAATGATAAAGCGCACTCATTTTAATATTGAATTTGAAATAAAGCCAGTTCTGGATTAAGTAGTCAGCCCAGTTACATGTTTTAACTTCATTCCTTCACACTTACAGCCCAGTCTCTGTCTTTTACATGTTTTACTTCATTCATTCACACTTCTGAGCAACACACGCACACTCCTGCATGTCGATGACTTTGTGTTGTAGCACAGTCCCATTCTGACATCTCAGTGGCACTAGCATGGGTGCTGATGCAGTTGCTGTACAGCAGGTGCATTCGTTCTGCAAGCCATCCTTCTCCATGGAGTAGGCAGTTTTACTTAGACAGTGCCCCTGTAAAAATACAATGAGCCAGCAATTGGATAGTGACACATTGTGAAAACGGCATCCAGTTTCAGAAATAGTACACTTTCACTCCTTCTTGAGACAAAATATTAATTTTGAGTGGTTATTTTATCAGCGGACTTTGGTATACAGGAATGGGCACGATGCCTGAGACATGGATAAATTCTTCAATGTTTGACACCCATACTCAATATGGAACATTAGCAGGTCAGAACCAGATGCAGAATGAATTCTATCAATTCTAACACAGCAACATGCCTTAGCTAGATCTCAACCATGCGCTTAATCTAGATTTTAACAATATGCCCTCATCTGGGTTTCAATAATGTATGTTGATCTTGACTTCAGAAGAGCAGCCATAATGCTAAAGTAATAATAATTCAGGGTGGAAATTCACTGCCTCTTCTGCCAATGGGATTTTATGGTCCCGTCAAGGTCAATGCTCTTTAGAAAGGCTTACTGCATTTTACCACTCCATTGAGATGGGACCATACAATTGGCCCTCAGTTTCCACAAATCAAACAACCTGGTGACCTTGTATCAAGAATTTATAGACAGCTCTGTGTGGCAAATCTGTCTCCTGGGAACGACAACAGTAACAACCCAAAACCAGGGTACTTAGAACCTTCTCAAGCAGCAATCCTCTGAGCTGCAATTGAAGCCAGCTCTCAGAAGTGAAAGGTTGCTTTTTTGCTATCTTAGCTACATTCTAGGCATAAAGCTTCACACAATAGGAGGAACAACATATGTCAATAACATGCCACTCTTCCACATTTCCATCCCTTGACAAATTCCATGCTCTAATTCCCCATATTCACCCTCATCACAGTTCATACTGGCAATGCTAAATTACTGATTCCTTGTTTCAATATATTGTTACAATTATGAGTTTAATCATAGTTTTATATCTGACATAGAAACTAGAAGCAGGTGTAGACCATTCAGCCTTTCAAGCCTGCTCCGCCATTCATTACAATCATGGCTGATCATCAAATTCATTATCCTGATTCCCCCCCACTTTCCCCATATCCCTTGATCACTTTAGCCCCAGTTTGCAACTGTATATTTAAATTTTGGGTAAACTAAAGAAGGCCATGCGATCTGTTCGACAGTCTAAGAGAAAGCTTGGGTGATTTGATAGAGATCAAAGGAAGGCTTAGGATGTTTTACTGAGAGGAAGGTGTAAGATGTTATGCTTGGAGACTATGGTACTAGTATCTAACTTCACAATGAGTAGAATCAAAGATCCTTGATTCTTACACCTGCCTCCCCCAAAATTAAAAGCCTGGTCAGGATACTGCCCACAAAAAAAGTCATTTTACGCTTGGCAAGGCATTTGGCTTAAGGTGCAATTTCCAATTTGATCTGGGAGAAATAGCCCCACCTTAGAGGACTGCCGGCCAATCTGATTGGTCAGCAGCTCTGTAATCCAAGCAGTGCCAGGTTGAAGCAATGGCCACTGTTGGGACTACAGCCAGAATCCGGACGAAGAAGATGAAGCTCTCGACACCAAACTGAAGGTAAGTCTGGGGTATCAGCAGGGCCCAGTGAGGGAGGATGAGGGGAACGTGAGTCCATGTTTGAGAGGCCAGCAGGAAAGGCCTCAAGGGGAAAGGGTGATCTTGGGAAGGGGTGCCTCCGATGGGCCAAGGGGACACCCAAAAGAGGTCCCCCGTTGTATCTGACTCCAGCTCACTCAGTAAAAACTGTTAGGTTACCCATTCAGCATGGGCCTCCTATGTCATGGATAAATGAGCAGCGGGGTAGGATGGGGTGAGGGACTTCAGGGGACTTTCATCTGACACCTCCACAACCTCCCCCACCATCCACCCGCCTTATAACGGAAGACAGGTTGAGAACAGGTGGGAATGCAGCAGGCATTGTATGTTACCAGCAACCTATCTTCAAAATTGCCAATAGGAAGCATAAAATCCAGGCCTAAGTCTCCCAAAGCTCCAGATAGGTGATGTAGGTATTTGATTGTAAACAGTTGTACTGTTAACTACCCACAAGTTGAAAGAAAAGTGGGGTTAAGGATAGATAATTCATATTTCTCCCTAGATCCAAGGCTAATGTTTTTCACATTGCTGTTGGGGAGAGGGTAGAGGACATCATTTTTGACTTCAGGTTATACCCTTCCCTTCAAATCGCGCACAGATAGGAAAGATTCTGTACAGTCAGCAGAGAGACAAGGATGCTCTATCTTGTGAGCTACCGCAGCCAGATGTCTGAGGTAGACAGTCTCTAGTTGAACAGACACATCCTGCAGCTTTCTGATGATTCTGGGAAATGTGTTCTCAACATGGCCAAGAGGAAGAAGATTCGTCAGAAGATGCTTTATTGCCGCCAATGTGTTTACAAAAAATTTCTGAAAACTGAGGAAAGTGCCTCAAGCCTCTCACTAGAAGTTACTACGTGGTAAAAACAAGGATAACAGAACCCACTGGAATCCTATAGCAAAGATGGCTGGTTTGTTTTAAGGACTGTAACTCTGTGGAGAGTGTGATATGTGGAGAGTGTGATATGTGGGGAGTATAAAAGCAGAACATTCCTTTCTGCAGTTTAAGTTATAAGTTGCCTGCAAAAAGAAAATAGTGTTTAGTCAATAGTGGTTTTTAGCCATCTCTTGCAGTAAAAGTTTTAAATAGTAAAATTTTGATGTGTCATTCTTTGGGCTATTAACTGCAAGTTTGTTTTTTTTAAAGCTTTCGCTACAGGCCTCACAATATACATGAGTATCATGTGTCTCCAAAACAGGACAATTCTAAGCAAACCTTTATGCTCCAGGTTGGCCTACCCCTTTATAATTTCACAGACAATTAAATATACACAAAATGTAATCTGTTGTGCTGTAGGGAACACAACAGCCTATTTGCACTCAGCAAGGTTCCATAATAGCTTTGAGGCAGATGACCAGATAATCTCTTTTAGTAAGGTTGGTTGTGGGATAAATATAGATCTGTACACTGGGGAGACAGTTCAGTCATACTGCGGGATCTTTAGTTGAGAGGTAACACTTGGGCTCACATCCCAACCAGCCTCCATCAATGCCAGTAAGGACCACGCCCTCTACTGTGCCGGGTTTGTGGCACGTGTTTATATCTGCAAAAACGAATGCAAACAGAAGATTTTTCGAGTGATTTGATCAGGCACTGAATCGATGCAATTTTCTCATCTCAGCGACCTTGTGCAGCACCCCTCTGTGGCAAGGTCTGGTAATGCTGCATACGCATACAGTCTGTAGGCTGTACCATGTCACCTTTAAGGCCTGAATAATCACCAAGTGAAATATGCCGCGCAGTCACAGTTCTGCTGAGAATAGCACACTTGAGACGTTTCATTAAAGGTAAAGTCACATCACAAGGTTAAGTGGTGCTTACGATGCGAATTTGTGGGACTTTTAAGAATCCAGACTTCGGTGCAATAAGTCTTTCTACTGCGACTTTCAGGTGCACGTGTTCTGAATTCTATTAATGAGGCTTAAATAATGGTAGCATCTTTTCCACCCAAGTTAATTTTTAAAAGTAGGAAGGTTGTTTGCTTGCAAGGTAACAAATACAATACACCCATTAAGTGCAAAGACAGCTATGTATATAAAATTACTGAAAATGTTGATATACAGGTGTAGGTTGATGTACTCAAGCCAAGCTCCCTTTGTAGGGATTTGTTTGAAGGGAGCCCTGGAGTTAAGGTAATCAAAACACTATCCAAGAATTAAAGAATGAATGCAAGAATGATGCTAAGTGCCCAGCCAGCATGAAAATGGGAGCGTTCCTGATCCATTTTTTGGGTGAGTTTTCATGCCCTTACATACTTAGACATTAAAAAAATGGTATAGGCTATTTCTAGTTGTTGCAAACAGTGAGCTGGGCTTAATTCCCCAGCCAGCCTATAGAGGGTGCTACTGCGCATGTGCAGACCTCAGATGCCACACATATGCAATTGTGACAGCAGGGGTCTAACAGACAGACAGAGAATTGTCAGGTAGCCTCGACAAACTCCAACATCACCCCCTCCCCCTGCAATCGCAGGTGGCCTGCAGCCGATTGCAAGCCCCACAATGCATGGACATCTAGCCCCTTCCGCCCCGACCAATAGCAAACACCCCTCCCCCCAAAGCGATCGCCTCTGCAGAGTGCGCAGCGGCTCCCCCTTCCCCCACGATCAGGCCATGACCTTCAGGCCCCGGTGGGCAGTGCGAAGGTGCCTGCTGGGCATTGCCTGGGTACCAAGGTATGAGGGTGGCACTGCCCGAGGGGCAACTCCCACAACCTCCCCAGGGAGACTCGATGGTCTTTGGTTCCACTGGTGAGGCCAACACAACTGTTGCCCGTTCATGGGGAGCAGGAGTTTTCCTCGCCAGAGAGAGCCTTTCCCGCCGAGACTAAACAGGGAAGTGAACCTGGATGATTGAGCGCTGGGCTCACTAAACAGATGCAAATCTTTATTTGAATAAATTTGAATAAATTATTCAGCCTCTCACCGGAAATCTAGCTCTCGTTAGATCGTGAGCACCGAGAAATTGGGCATGATCCTGTTTTCTCGGCTCTCGTGCAATTTTATAGGCAGTGCAAACCAGTACAATCCCAGCCATCATCTTTTCCTCTTCAGTTCCTTTGACTGCTTTTATTTATTTATTCTTAAAGGATTAGGGATAGGGTGGTGGGGGGGTAGAAATGATATTGGACTTGCTGGGGCATTTGGAGGTGAGTGATTGTGTAATGATTGCCTTCAGAGTGGCAAGAGGAAGGAAATGCCTGAGTGGTATTATCACTAGACTATTAATTCAGAAGCTCAGCTAATATTCTGGGGACCATGGGTTCGAATCCCGCCACGGCAGCCGGTGATATTTAAACTCAATAAAAAAAATGTGGAATTAAGAACCTATTGATGACCATGAATCCATTGTCAATTGTCAGAAAAATTCATCTGCTCACTAACATCCACTAAGAAAGGAAATCTGCCCTCTTTATCTGATCTGACCTACATGCGACTCCAGAGTCACAGCAATGTGGTCAACTCTTAACTGCCCTGTTAAATGGCCTAGCAAACCATTCAGTTCAATGGCAACTAGGCATAGGCAATAAATGCTGGCCAGTCAGAATGAATTTACTAATCCTACTTAAAATGGAATTACAATACTGACTGACAATTTTCTGAGATGGACTTCCTTCCAACATGGTCCTGGTTGTCCGGGATGGATAAGTGTGCCCTGTGAAGTTCTAACAAATATATTTCAATGGTATATTTGCTCTGTAAGATCCACTGTAAAGGCACTGACCTGCAGTAGTTAATTCAGTGCTCCACAGGCTGATTTTGCCCAGTCACCTGGATTAATGCTGTAGACAGGTTTTATTGCCTCGCTGACATTATTGATGCTGCAAGGATTCAAAAGATAGCCATAACAACAGATCACAACACCTACTTCTGGAGTGACATCCTGAGAGGCACCTAACATTGATGATGATTATGATGCTATAAATCCATTCCTATTATATAGGTCATCTCCACAGTCAGAACATTCACATTTGATAAATTCATCCTAAGGTGTCACAGCACACTGAAGCAATGCCTTGGTGCAATGGGATGCAGACTGTGACCCTGTCTCTAAGGAACAAATAACCTTAGCCGTGTTACTGTGAGGACAGTCCGAGGTATCCAACTGCAATCTCACAGAGGGTGGTGCAGTGATTAGCACTGCTGCCTCGCAGCACCAAGGACCTGCATTTGATTCCGGCCTTGGGTCACTGTCTGTGTGGAGCTTGCACGTTCTCCCTGTGTTTGCTTTGGTTTCCTCTGGGTGCTCCTGTTTCCCTTCTACACTCCAGAGATTGCTGATTAAATGGATTGGCCATTTTAAATTGCTCCTCAGTGTCCCAAGATATTCAGGTTAGGAGGATTGGCCATGCTATATTGCCCTTTAGAGTCCAAAGATATGCAGGTTAGGTGGATTGGTTATGCTAAATGTGCAGGATCATGGGGATGGGGTGGGCCTGGTAAGATGCTCTTTTCGAGAGTCAGTGAAGACTTGGAGGGCCAAAAGACATTCTATGGTTCTAAAGACAAGAATCAACGGCTGGTTTGTAATGGCATATGCAGGATGAAACAGTTCATCTAATTCTCCTGTTCCAACTGGCATGTGGCAATTAAAAACACAGGATGCTGACTAATAGTTTAGGAATATAGCACTAAAAAGAATGTGTACAAACAAATGGACTTAATAATGTTTCAGTTTCTTTTAATTAAGCCATCACTCGTGGAAAATGAACAGAATATTCTAACATTTGAAGTTAATTACTGAAGGAGGCGCCACCATTCAACTTATGGAAAAAGGAACATGTATTTATAATTAAAATGCTCATTAAAATATAATTAATGCTGAACAAATATCTGTTTTCAATGGTGTAATCTAATCCATGCATGCTAGCAAAACTATTGCAGGGGACAGAACAAAGACAGGGCCTGCAAAACCAAAAGCTATTAACAAGAATATTTAATTAAGCCATTTAACATTTTAAAGGATTTACACCCACACAGGGAATGGGACTTTGGGAGCGCAGCCGGGTCACTGATAATTCCTTCACTGTAATCTCTTAATGCTCAGTAGTCCCAGTGTGTGGGATTTCTACTGATGTCCACTTTGTTACTTGTGTCTGGGCAATTTAGCATGATTCCCTCCACCTTGTACCAGCTCTAACTTTCTGTGCAACATATCACTATTAAGCAGATGCACTTTGCCTTTACAAGCATTGCACTTGCTTTGTGATAGTATCCATTTAATACTGACTGCACAGCAACTATTTTCTCATTATACACATGGCGTACAGTTTACTGTCTCACGTACGCCACTAAACATATTGCATGCACTTTATCATTACAAGCACAATGCCTCATGCATTGTATGCACTTTACTTCCCTATGCACACAGTTTGCTACTATACTATATGCACTTACGCGCATGGCAGATAAAATTCAAAGTGGGAAAGTGTAAAGCAGTGCGCTTGGGGAGGGGTCGTATGGAAGGACATAAATGGCACAATTTTGAAAATTGTTCATGAGCAGGGAGAACATGATGTCCATCAACACAAATTCTTCAGGGTGGCAGCAAAAGTTGGTTTAAAAAGGAGTATATCAACAGAAGAATAGGAACATAAAAACAAAAGAGATCAGGCTAGAAGTTTATCATTCACTGGATGGAGTTTTGTGGGTATTTCTGGGCTTTAGGAATGATGGAAATGCATTGGAATGGGTGTGGAGGATTGCTGGATTGCGACCAGGAATGAGGGACTTCGGTTATCAGAAGTTTGAAAAGCTAGGACTGTTCGCCTTCAGATGTACTTATTAACCGTGAATTGGAATCCAAATATATAAGCTATTGCTTAATTTTGCATTCTGAGCTGAGTAGTAGCACACTTGCCTCTCAGCCAGATTGGCATTTGATTCTCATTACAGGACTTGCACACATGATCTGGGCTGACTTCTTAGTGCAGTAGGAAGAAATGTAGAAAATAGGACGAAGCATAGTCCATTCAGCCCTCAGGTCTGCACACCACTCAGCATGATCGTGACTGATCCACAATGCCATGTACCTGTACTCATTCCATACCCTGTGATGCCTTTCAAATCTAGAAATCTATCCATTTCTTTTTCAAACATATTCATGACTTGATCTCCGCAGCCTCTATGGTAGAGAATTCCACAGGCTCACCACCATCTGAGTGAAGAAATTACGCCTTATCTCGGTCCTAAATGGCTTGTCCGGTATCGTGAAACTGTGATCCCTTGTTCTAGACACCGTTGGTCACCATCCACCACTTTGAAAACGACCCACTTATTCCGACTCTCTGTTTTCTGCCTGTTAACTCTCAATCCATGCCAATATATTACCCCAAATCCCATGTGTTAATTTTGCACACTAACCTCTGATGTGGGACTTTATCACAAGCTTTCTGAAAATCTAAATATACCACATCCACTGATCCTCCTTCATCTGTTCTGCTAGTTACATCCTCAAAAAAACTCCAACAGGTTTGTCAAACATGACTTCCATTTCACAAATCCATGTTGACTTTGCTAATCCTGTTGATATTTTCTGAGTGTTCTGTTATCGTATCCTTTATGGACTCTAGCATTTCTTCTACTGCTGATGTTAGGCTAACGGTCTGTAATTCCCTGTTTTCTCCCTCCTTTGTTATAGATACTGGGGTTACATTTGTCACCCTCCAAACTGCCAGTCAGCCTGAGGTTCTGCACAGTTGAAGGTACCTTTTATCAAGTGATCTGTTAAACAAATGGCACAATGGTTAGCACTGCTGCCTCACAGTGCCAGGGACCCAGGTTCGATTCCCGGCTTGTGTTGCTGCCTGTGTGGAGTTTGCATGTTCTCCTCGTGTCTGTGTGGGTTTCCTCTGGGTGCTCCAGTTTCCTCCCACAGTCCAAAGATGTGTAATTAGATGGATTGGTCATGCTAAATTGTCTCTTAGTGTTAGAAGGGCTAGCTAGGGTAAATGCATGGGGTTATGGGGATAGGGTCTGTGTGGGATTGTGGTCACTGCAGACTCCATGGATCAAATGGTCTCCCTCTGCACTGTCGGATTCTATGAAATAAAATACCCACAACTCTTCTTCCATGAAGAGCACAGAATTCTCCTTGAATCTTGGCCAACATTCACCCTTCAGCTACCACAATGAAAAACGTATTAACTGACTGTTTATCTTATTGCTGCTTATGGGGTCTTGTGTTGCTGGGCTGTTTCATTTGTTTACAGAAATAGTGACTGATTGGCGATGAAATCCCTCATTCACCAAACAATTATTCACTTCATTTACAATTTGATATCATTGACCCTGGCTTTATCTCACTTGTCACCTTGGAAGCTGGCTTCATCTGAATATTTATCAAGAGAGGAAATTCAAAGAGAAATCACTTCCAATCTGCACATCGCATCGCATTCATCACATTACTCTTTCGCATGAAGGTCACATCACCATAATGGGAATAATATAACGTCTGTGCCCAAACTCCTCCACAGAACAGTATGACAAAGATATAGAAACTAGAAGCAGGAGTAGGCCATTTGGCCCTTTGTGCCTGCTCCACCATTCAATATGATCATTATTTATTTCAGTGCCATATTCGCACTTTATCCCCAAAACCCCTTGTGGGATCCTCTGTCTGGTCTGACCAGTTTAAAGACCTTCATTTTACTGTATTTCTCTCTAATGTAACTAATTGTGCTGTGCTTTAAGCTAATTTAAATTAATTTGACCACATTTTAAAACTCAGCTTGGAATTCTGGGTTCAGTTTAGGAAATTGGTTATATTTGAAGGTGGGATGTTAGGCAGAAATGACCCTTCGCATAAACAGGCTTTCTCACAAGGTTTCTTGGTCATGGATGCCAATTGTTTATGTAGCCACAGACTGCTTGTGCCCAGCTCTTTAAAAACACAAGATAACTGAAAAGCTATATTGTTAATAACAGCTATATATTCAGTTCAGTTGGTGTTTAAATGCTGTGCATCCTGTTGCTTCTCTCTCTCTCACCAGTAAAATTAATCTCTTTCGCTTTCTTTAAAATATTAATTCTAAAGAACACTTATTAAAGGACTTCCCGCTTTGAACCAGTCATGCTCAAGTTTATTCTGAAGGAGAAAATAGACTCTACATTTCTGATGCCATTAAAATAAAAATCCGTCTCTTTCTTGTATATATTCAATGCTTTTAGTGAAGATTGTGCTTTTAGAAGGGGAATTTTGTAAATTGTAAGATTCAATTCCATTGCACAGTGTTGGAACATCAAAGTGTTTTGTAACATTTTAACCTAAAGAATATTTTTTAAGATGATCAGTTGATAGCGCTACAGTTCCTACAATCAAACCACAGCCCCCATTTTCATTCATATCTCTCCCAGCCCCATTCTTTGTTTCTTTATTTGTCCCACTCTCTTCCATTTTTATCTTCTACCATCATTCCCTTTGTCATTCAATCTCTCTTGCTTTTCCCACCCAATCACCAAGATTCCCTTTCGTTCTTTCGTCTCCCCACCATCCTTTCTCCACCTCCGTACTGCTTAAAACCTATTACACCTCTAACTTTTCCGGTTATGATTAATAGCCATCTCTCTGAAACATTACTCAGTTTCTCTTTCCGTAGGTGCAGTCCAATCTGCTAAGTATTTCCAACATTTCCTCTTTTTAGTCTCTCCATGGTGTTGTGTTCTTATTTCCTTTCACTGTTGCAGGGTGCAGGGTTTTTTTATATCTCTTTCTCTTCTATTCTCTCCTTTTCAAAAACCTTCGTCCTCCTCATGAGGTCACTCCCTGAGTTAGAAACTGAGGGGTGGGGTAGAGGCAGGGAGTGAGATCATGAGGTGGACCTGCCATGGCAGAGAGAGCAGGAGGGGGGACCCTGGGTGGGACACTCTTTCGGACAGTCTGGGCAGACTTGATGGGCTGAATGGCCTCCTTCTACACTGTAGGAACTCTATAAATTCTATGAAACACAGTTAACTCGGACCAGCGCTCTGATTTCTCACCCAGATGATGTTCTGTTTTAAGTATACAAAACCAGTTTGATCTAATACTCTAACTTCCCCGATTTCACTGATTTTTCCTTCTCCTGAAACTATGACCTCTAAATCTGGACACCCCCACCATCAGGAACATTCTTTCTGAATCTACCCTGTCTACGTAGAATTTTTAAGTTTCGACGAGATTCTGTCTCACCCTTCTAAACTTCAGTGAATATAATTCTAACCAACTTAGTCTGTCCTCATATGGCAGACCTGCTATCCCAGAAATCAGCCTGGTAAACCTTCACTGCTCCCTCAAAAGCAAGGATATCCTTTCTCAGATAAGGACACCAAAACTGTGCACAATGCTCCAGGTGAGGCCTCACCAATGCCCGATACAGCTGCAGCAAAATATTCCTATCTCTGTACCCAAATCCTCTCACTTGTCTGATATTCCATTGGGAAGTGAAAAGATGGAGGATAACGATTAAGAAAGATACAAGTAAATAATTTTGAATCGTAAGTAGTACCTCGCAATAGTGCATGTTAACTTCTCTTTCAATCACACAGTCATCAATCCTCATGTGTTTGATCACTCCGGTTATCTTTTTGCACTGCTGTACGTTGTACTTGCCTGAAAGTAAAAACATCAAACGTTTTCGAAATGTTCATGTCAGTGTTGATGAGGTAAATAAAGTTATTTGTCAAGTCATGGGGTGAACATTTGAGGAATCCCACTGTGTCAGTAGAATCATGGCTTAATTTCAATCTGCCCCACTGAAAGTGAATGACTTTGACCCAAATATTTGGGGAAAGGTTATTATTCTGTCTGAGGTGGGCAAACCATGCCCATAAGAGCACATCATAAGTGTCTGTTGCACCCATGATCAGGCAGACTGGAATATTGTCATAATATGGTGAGCCACAGACCCAGGGAGAGTGAAAAAGAAAATATCTGCCAATTTTTTTTTAAAATGTGCCTAAGGGAGTATGTGGCCATCATGGAACGGTGAGCAGTTCCACCTGGGCTGGAGTCACCTTTCTGCAGTAGCAGCAAGACGCTTCAAGGCACTGAAATCAGCTCTGAGTTGACAAGACTTCGGAAACGACCTTATCAGAATTTTTTGTATGGAAAACATAAGATGACCCCAGAACTCCCTCCGATACTTCCACTTAATGTTGGAGTGGTGGATGACTTGCCAACTCCCCATGACTGGCTGTTGTGTGCCCCGGGCAATATCCCAGCAGAATCTATCAGCCCGTGACATTGACTTTCCCCACATGCACATCATGGTCATACCCGCTCTCTCATTTGTTGTTGCATTCCTTTTAATAATCCTCTTTTACAATTAAGTTCATGTTCAAACCATTCATTGATCCTGCATAAACAATTCTGAGGAAAAGAATGTTACACCTGCTACATAAATGAGAATCTTTCTAATTTTCTCTTTAACTCTTTTTTGACTTTGTGCCCGTTTGTTACTATCTTGCGTTGTAGCAAAAACAATCCAGCAACATTTTCCTTCATAAAACTTTTCATAATGCTGCCTCACAGTGCCAAGGTCCTGGGTTCAATTCCAGCCTTGGGTCACTGACCGTGTGGCGTTTGCACATTCTCTGCATGGGTATCCTCCAGGCACTCTGCTTTCCTCCCACAGTCCAAAGATATGCAGGTTAGGTGGATTGGCCATGCTAAATTGTCACTTAATGTCCCAAAACGTGCAGATTCAGGGATTTAGTGGGGTAGATATATGGGGTTATGTGGATAAGGATAAGGCCTGGGTAAGATGCTCTACCAGAGAGTCGATGCAGACTCGATGGGCCAAATGGCCTCCTTCTGCACTGTAGGGATTCTATGATTCTCTGAGTATTGAAGGCTACTTCTTTAACTATCTCCATTCCAGTATGTGAAGCTATAACATTTCATTTCTCTTTGTGGGAACAGTGACTATTCATTTATTAATCCACCCACAAATTGGATTGGATTTTTATTCCTGAATAGCACTGACTGCTCGATATCTTTCAATGTGCAGGTTAAATTAACATGGCATCATTCATTCAGATACAGTGCACGGTTACTCACAGGTGAAGCAGCAGGAATTATCCACACGTACAATCTCACCCTGCAGCACAAGAAAGGAAAAATGTGTGAGTTAATGTTCATTTTAATATTGTGAATAAGTTTTGCTCACTTACAAGTTGCAAAATAGAATCAATTAACTGTACTTGGAGGATATTCCCTCTGCTCTTTTAACAAGCATCTCTGCACACACTGGGATCATATCCTAGTGCAATCGCTTGATGTCTTTGTGCACAGTGTACAGCTTATGTTGGAAATCAGTGATGGCTAACCAACGAGATTAGATACAAAGAATCTAGCGTTAGATGCTTTCACTGCTGAAAGATAAAGAGTGAGCTAGGCCAGCCTTTATTGCCAAACACTAATTGCCCTTGAGAAGGTGGTACTGTGCTGCCTTCTTGAGCCGCTAAGTCTATGGGCCCTATTTTGCCATTTTGATTCTAAGTACTGGGTGGACTTGAAACTGGGAATAATTCAGATCCGACTTTTAGACCTGTTCTCAGGCGCCCCCATACGCACTCTGCCTACAAAAAATATCAGCGAGTCCAAATCTCACTGCAGAAAACTGTGGGTGGGGTTTAACGTGCCGATATCCTGCAGTTCCGACCGGCGCCTCCAACTGAAGGCAGACACTACAGAGCAGAGGCTACATTCAGATCGGCAAATAGCAGTTAAAACCCTTTTTAGGGTTTTATTACTTCCCCACTGTGCGTGGAGCCTTTTTTGATGCAACAATAACAACACAGCAACAAAGCAAAAATAATCTGAGCTAAGTCAAAAGGAAGAAAGGAAATAGAATGTTTTGCCAGAAAGGCAAATTAGTAAATGTTGAAGGATTAAAGCTGATGGCAGGAAGCTTTTATTCACTGTAAATGTTGACAACAGTAGAATCAACAGGATACTGGAGATTAAACCCTTAGAACTATGTAATAAACCACTGGAAGAGGCTGTGGCTTTGCTAAATGGTCAAAGTGACCTCCTTCAATTGTGCTTATTTAGTGATCCTGTGAGCTAGCAACAACATTACCATTAAAGACTGTTGCCTCACAGCGCCAGGAACCTGGGTTCAATTCTGACTTTGGGTGACTGTCTGTGTGGAGTTTGCACGTTCTCCCTGCATCTGCGTGGGTTTCCTCCGGATGCTTCAGCTTCCTCTCACAATCCAAAGATATGCAGGTTAGTTGGATTGGCCATGCTAAATTCCCCTCTAGTGTAAGGGGATTAGCAGGGCAGATGTGTGAGGTTATGGTGATAGTGACTGGATGGGATTATTGTCAGTCTCAATGGGCTGAATGGCCTCATTCTGCACTGTAGGGATTCTACGATTAAAGAATGCACAGCCTGAAAGATTCCATTTTAATTTAACAGAAGTCTATCATTAGAAAAAAGTCGAACACAGTGAGCTCTCACCCCTCCAGTTTTACATTCGTCCTTGTCAAACGGAGTGCAAAGCGTTGTCCGCTTTTCAGATGAAAACTCCCCTCTCTCATTCACTTTGCATCTGTAGGAGTCACAGTTATCGTGCAAAGTTTCATCTGCCTGTTAAAACAAAATGTTCCTTTTATATACATAATTATCCAAAACCTGCTAGCAAAGCTGCTCAGGCTTACTAATTATACAATGCAAGGAAGTATTTCTGAAACGAGGAATTTGTTTTTGAAGTAATTTTATTTAAACAGCAAACGTTAATAATATTTAAGGTACAGGAAACAATTAGGAAGGCAAATGGAATGTTGTTTCGTAAGAGGAAATGGAATATAAAAGAATTATAAGTGTTTTGCTACAATTGTACAGGACATTGGTGCATGTTCATAGGTTCATAAGATATAGGAGTAGGATCAGGCCATTCAGCCCATCGAGTCTGCTCTGCCTTTCAATCGTGGCTGACTACATCTAGACCATTGTGTGCAGTTTTGGTCTCCTTATTGAAGAAAAGATATAAATGCATTAGAAGTAGTTCAGAGAAGGGTCACTTCAGTAATACCTAGGAAGAGGGGGCCCTTATCTCATGAAGAAAAGATTGGACAGGTTGGTCCTGTGTCCATTGGGGTTTAGAAGAACGAGAAGTGATTTTACTGAGTCACCTAAGATCCTGGGAGGACTTGACAGGGTGGATGATGAAAGGATGTTTCCCTTTGTGGGAGAGACTAAAACTAGGGGATACAGTTTAAAAAAAAGGGTCCCCAAATGTCCTAATCCGTATGTTTGTGTGTTTGTAATCCTATCTTAGATGACTTACTACGGCATAAAGAAAGGAGAAGAAAGGGAAAGAAAGATCTTAGAATTTGATAGGGCCTTTCAAGATGTGTCAAAGAGTTATCATCCTTTACAAAATACATTTACAAAACTAATGATACGGGCACAGTGGTTATGCAGTTGCCTCACAGCGCCTGGGGCCCGGATTCAATTCCAGCTTCGGCCACTGTCTGTGTGGAGTTTGCACATTCTTTCCGTGTCTGCGTGAGTTTCTCCCACAGTCCAAAAGATGTGCTGGTTAAATGCACTGGCCACGCTAAATTCTCCCTCAGTGTATCCGAATGTGCGCCAGAGTGTGGCGATTCGGGGATTTTCACAGTGACTTCATTGCATTGTTAATGTGAGCCTACTTGTGACACCAATAAATAAACATAAACTCAACATTAAAATGTTTGTTTCTGATACTGTATGTTTAATTAAACATTAAATGTTGAAGCAATAAAAATGAAAGGTATATTAATTCCATCATTACATCACAACTCATAAGAAAGGTAGGAGGCAATTAATGCTCAACAGGTGGGCAGTGAGGTAAATAGCGAGCAAGTTTGTTTTTAGCGAAGTTGGTTGAGAAGTCAATATTGACTAGGATAACAAGAGCATTCCAGTCTTCTTCAAATTGTGTCATGGGATTATATTTTACAGCCTCAGGAAAGACTAGGCTGAGTTAACTCTTGGCCAAACACCTAATTTGAGAGACCAACATTGTCCAAGTTCTTAACTGAAGTACAGAAGCTCAGAGTGGGGCTTGAACACACAACCTTCCGGACTCACTGCTAGAGGTGTTAGCACTGAGCCAGAGAAGGTACCTTAGACTGACAGTGAGGAGCTTGCTGCACCGAGCATCTAAATCATATTTACCGATACTAACCTTCAACTTAATCACTGTCCCATTCGCCAGGCTGATGATGCACCTTGTGGCCAGGCACAACCCACAGCAAGAACCTTTCTCTTTCTTGGCCATATATCCCTGCAACAAAGAGCAAAATGCAGGATCTGAACACGGCAGAGAAATGTTGTTTCAAGCATCACTGCTGAAGCCCAAACCTATTCTGCTTTCCGTTAGTGATACTGGTAAACATTGTAAGCAGTGACCATTGCTCTCATTAATCACCACATATCATCGTATACCTTATATTTAATTGGAACGCCAGTAAGGGTAAAAGGAAAGAACAAGTCTTTGTGAATAATGTGTTGTTGTCGTAGAATTAAAAGAGCCCATTAGCCATTTTAATCTCTATATTCAATTCAAAATAACAGGTAAAAGGCTTGATTCACAGTACTCATTAGGACATCAAAAGGGAAAATGCTGGAAAATCTCAGCAGGTCTGGCAGCATCTGTAAGGAGAGAAAAGAGCTGAGGTTGAGTCCAGATGACCTTTGTCAAAGCTAAAAGGCATTGAGAGTGGGAGATATTTATATTGCATGGGGAGGGAATAAAAAATGAGTCATAGCTGCAAAAACCAGGGGAAAGGCTGCTAATTGCAGTCCAGAGGCTGAATAAACTAGGCTTGTACTCGTTAGAGTTTAGAAGAATGAGGGGAGATCTCATTGAGACGTATAAGATGATGAATGGGATGGATAGGATAGAGGTGGAAAGACTCTTCCCGCTCAAAAAAGACAGTAGGACTAGGGGGCACAGCCTCAAGATAAAGGGGGGGCGGTTCAGAACGGAGTTGAGGAGGAACTTCTTCACTCAAAGGGTGGTGAATCTCTGGAATTCTCTGCCCGTTGAAGTGGTGGAGGCTGCCTCGCTAAATATTTTTAAGAAGCGGGTTGATGGGTTTTTGATAAGAGAGGGGATTAAGGGTTATGGGGAGAGGGCGGGAAAGTGGAACTGAGCCACGACAGATCAGCCATGATCTTATTGAATGGCGGGGCAGGCTCGAAGGGCCAGATGGCCTACTCCTGCTCCTATTTCTTATGTTCTTATGTTCTTATGTTCATAGGGAGAATCCAAGGTGTGAATGGCCAAAGTGTCTGAAACGCCTGAGATGGGCCAGGTGAAGGCGATGGAGGGGTGGAAACTGGAAGTAAAGTTGATGAATGTTTCCAGGTCTGGATGAGAGAATGAAACAGCACCAAAATAGTCATCGATATATCGGTAAAGGAGTTGTGGAAGGGGACCTGTTAGGCCTGGAATAAGCCCATAAAAAGACAAGTGTAGCTAGTACCCACGCAGGTACCCATTGCTACACCTTGGATTTGGAGAAAGTGGAATGAGTTAAAGGAGAAGTGGTCGAGAGATGGAATGAGTTCAGCCAGCCGGAGGAGAGTGGTGGTGGATGGGAATTGTTTAGGCTTCTTTTCAAGAAAGAAGTGAAGAGTTCTCAAGCCGTTCTGGCATGGTATGGAGCTGTAAAGAGATTGCACATCCATGGTTATAGGAGGCAGTTAGGGCCTGTGAACTGGAAGCTGGAGGAATCCCGGATGTAGGTGGGGAGGGAATGGACCAGGGGAGTGAGGATGGAGTCAAGGTAAGAGGTAATAAGTTCGGTGGGCAAGAGCATGCTGACACCTACCAGACAGTCCTTTTTGTGGATTTTGGGAAGTTGGTAGAAGCAGGCTGTCCGGGGTTGGGAGACTATGAGATTTGAAGCTGTGGGCAGAAGGCATTGGAGGAAATGAGTTGGGTGACGGTGTTAGAGATAATGGCTTGATGTTCAAAGGTGTGGCCAAGGTCCAGGGAGAAGTAGGAGGAAGTATCTGAGAGTTGGCCCTCAGCCTCTGCGAGGTAGCGGTCAGTATGCCAGATGACAACAGCGCCCCCCTTTGTCGGCAGGTTTGATGACAATGTCAGGGTTGGACCTGAGGGAGCAAAGAGCAGAAAGTTCAGAGGGAGAGAGGTTGGAATGGCTGAGGGTGGAGAAAAATTAAGAAGGCCAATGTCTCGTCAACAGCTCCCAATGAAAAGATCGAGGTCAGGTAATTGTCCCGGCGGGGGTGTCCAGTTGGAGGCAGAATGTTGGAGGCACATGAATGGATCTGTGGAATGGGGGGGAAGACTTTTGCCCAAAGAAGTGGGCACGGAGATGAAAGAAGAGTTCAACATCATGTCAAGCCCAGAATTCACTGAGGTAGAACTCACGAAGACATGTTCCATCCTTTTCAGATCTATGCTAATTGTATTTGAGATTTTGTTGGTATGAATCAAACCAAAGCAGCTAATTATAAAACATCTGTAATGATAATCCTTTAACATTCCACTCTGTAAAGGGGGAAAAGCAATTATTTAGGTTCTGAATAGAGCACAATGGCCTGAGTTGGCAATTTGTACCCTTATTGCACTAAACACTGTGTACAGGGTATTAATTTCTCTTTATTCTTTCATGGGATATGGATGTCATTGGCAAGGCCAGCATCTGTCGTCCATCCCTGATTATTATCCTTTAAGCAAGCGCTGTTGAGACTCAGTCACATTGCCATGGGTCTGGAGTTACATGTAGGCCAGACCAGGTAAGGATGCCCTTCCCCTAAAGGACATCAGTGAACCAGACTGGCTTTGACAACAATTGATCATAGCTATTATGAATACCATTACTGAGACTAGCTTAATATTCAAGATTTATGAACTGAATTTAAATTCCACTCGCTGCCGTGGTTAGATTTGAACCCCAGTCCCTGGAGCATTAGGCCAGCCCTCTGGATTGTTAGTGGAGTGACATTAACACTGTACCGCCATCTCCTCCACAAAATCTACCCCTAAAATCCTTTAACTGTATCAATGTGTTCAGTTACTGATATACTAAGTCTTTGTATATGGATGTGTGTGTAGATTTGGTGCAGGACTGTCAGATAGATTTATCTGGACCGTTGCCATGTTACAACCATTGTTGTACCAAAGTGAGGCTTTGAAACATGTCTCTTCAGGTAATTTAAACCGTGTTTTATTGCGATGTCATTTCCTAAAATTTATTGAAACCAATTTCTCTTCACTTCTTCAATGTGTGTCCTATTTAAATAGTCTGTTGACATTTTGGTTTGTCTCCCGTTCCTCTCACTGTTGAGGGCATTATTTTAAAGGGCGTCTGTTTTTTAAAGGTGCCTTAGCATTTGTTCTGTATTAAAGTGAAATAGGTAGCTTTCATTGCAGTATAGAATTCCTACAGTGCAAAAGGTAGCCATTCGGCCCATCAAGCCTGCGCCAGCAACAGTCCCACCCAGGCCCTATCCCCGTACCCTTAGGTATTTATTCTGCTAATCCCCTGTCACGAAGGGGCAACTTAGAATGGCCGATTTACCTAACCCGCACATCTTTGGCATGTGGGAGGAAACTGGAGCACCTGGAGGAAACCCACACAGACACAGGGAGGACATGCAAACTCCACACGGACAGTGACCCGAGGCCGGAATTGAATCCAGGCCCCTGGCGCTGAGAGGCAGTAGTGCTAACCACTGTGCCACCGTGAATTTGCTTTTGGGAGATCATCTGGCTGCAAGAAACGTCTCGAAACAATATCAGAAATGGCAGTTATAAACTTTTCCCTCATTTGTTGATAATAAACTGGATGAGGATCAAAGTTAAAAGATCAATAAAACAGCCCAACAAGTGAGAATAATGCTTGAAGAACATTGGTCACTCTGCAGCACATTTCTCTCAGCAGCTAGTGTTTCATATATCAGGATTGATTCAGAAATATGTAGTCATCTCATTGACAGTTCCAATATGTTTTCCAATAATTCGATATTTTAATAATCAAGCATACTTTCCCAGAAGTGAGAACCTGAAGGGATCAGATGTGACTTATTCCTGGGCATAAGGGGTCAAGCAGGCAATAAAACTGAGCTGTGGAAGTGCGTGGGAATTTAAAATACTCCACACTCCTCGCATTGGAAGCAAATGACGTTTCAAAATGGCGACCACCCACACTCAGGCCGACACTTCACTTTTATATTTGGCGCAAACATTGACCCCTGTTCATGGGGGTGGGGGGGATTGTCCAAGGCTTTAGTTGGTGTCTACATCCCCATGACCAACCCCATCCCCCCCACCCCGCCCCAACCAAGTTACACAAAGGTGCTGCCAAAGTTGGGTGATCTCATGAGACGGTTCATGAAAATTAACGGCTGAAAAGATATCTTACATCAGGGCAACCTTTGCAGCGCATTGTTCTACACTGGAGTGAATGTGTGTTTCTTGATATGTCAGCTTCTTCAGAACAATGACACTGGGTGCAGTCATCTATTCTCAAAGACTCTCCTGCCTAGAAAAGAAGAGAGGTGAAATAACTTTCAATATTCAGCAAATATTTCACAAAGTATTGAGACATAGGTGCACATCACACTGATGGTTTAAGGTGCGTCACTGATTTTGCTTCCAAGCTGTAATAATTCCTCGGTGGCTAAATTCCCCTTCACCAAAATCCCTTTATTTTCCAGTCTGACAACAGCATACAGAGAGCGTTCAGTCAGCCGTCTGCACTAGGAGTCCCAGAGGAACTGACACCCCTGGCTAAGTACAAAATAAGAGGCTCCCTGGCAGGTCCATCAATTTGGCCCTTAATCAGGGAGTTGATATTCTAACAGGCCCACCTCAATTGCCTGATTAAAGTCAGTACACAAACTTAATGAGTATGGTTGTTTAATGTATGTTCATACCTTATTTAATCATGGCTTCCTAATTCAGCTTTTCATAACCTTTACAGCCAGTCTCATGTTGGTACCAGCTATTGCAGTCAATGTGACAGCTGAATAAGAAATAGAAGGCTACAATGAAAATACCCAAGGAGAGTGCAATGTGGCGGAGATTTACTGGGTGGAAAATTAACTGAACATTAATGTTACAGCGATAAAATCAGAATCATTAATTCTTCAATACAAATGTCTTCCTGCATTTCTAACCGCAATTAATGTGATGACTAAAAGTCTCTGTCAGCACAAGGTGAAGTATCAATGATCTGAATATAAAGTGAATCCTGCTGGTGATTCCAAGGACATTGTTTCCTATCAGATCGTACTTGCTTTCCTCCTGTGACCTTTTTCTAATCTGAATTTCTCCACTATATTTAATACTGGTGTGTTTTATAAGCACTCCAAAATATCCATGGATCTTAATGCAAGAAATGGAAAGCTAGAAATTACTAAGAATGATATTAGCAGATCTTTATTTTCACTGAGAATAGCACCTGCGTTAACCTAGTAGATAAAGTTTATTTCTTAGTGAAACAAGTCAGCTTACATTAACACTGCAATGAAGATACTGTGAAAATCCCCAAGTCGCCACACTCCTGCGCCTGTTCAGGTACACTAAGGGAGAATTTAGCATGGCCAATGCACCGAACCTGGCACTGTGAGGCAGCACTGCTAATCATTGTGCCACCCACGTAATGTCATTAGAGCTGGTTAAACATTTTTACTTTAATGTTTTAACCTAAAACAAAGAATAAAGAACAATACCACACAGGAATAGGCTCTCCAGCCTTCCAAGCCTGAACCAATCATGATTACCTATCTAAACTAACCACTTATATCCCTCTATTCCCTGTTTATTCATATGTCTATCAAGATAAATCCTAAATGTGGCTAACGTAACTGTCTCAACCACCTCACTTAGCAGTGCATTCCAGGCCGCCACTACCCTCTGTGTAACAAACTTCCCCCACACATTTCCACTGAACCTTTACACCCCTTATCTGGAACTTGTGCCCCCTTGTAATTACCATTTCTGCACTGGGTAAAAGCTTCCAACTGTTCATCCTATCTATGCCTCTCATAATTTTATGAACTTCTATCAGATCTCCCCTTTGTCTCTGTCTTACCAGGGAGAACAAGCCCAGTTTATTCAATCTCTCCTCATAATACCCTCCATGCCAGGCAACATACATGCTGGTAAACCTTTTCTGTTGTCTCCGAGGCCTCCATGCCCTTCTGGTAGTGTGGTGACCAGAATTGGACAGACTATTCCAAATGTGGCCTAAAAAAAAGGGTTATACAACTGCAACATTATTTGCCAACTTTTATATTCAGTGCCCTGGCCAATGAAGGCAAGCATGCCTAATGCTTTCTTCATCATCTTCTCCACCTGTGCTGCCACTTTTAAGGATCTGTGGACCTGTACCCCCAGATCACTCCGTGCGTCTATGCTCCTGATGGTTCTGCCATTTATTTTATAGCTCCCACCTGAATTGGATCTACCAAAATGCATCACCTCGCATTTGTCCAGATTAAATTCCATCTGCCATTTCTCTGCCCAATTTTCCAGTCCATCTATATCCTGCTGTATTCTCTGATAATCTTCCTCGCTATCCACAACTCCAACAATTTTAGTATCATTCACAAATTTGCTAATCAGATCAGCTACGTTTTCTTCCAAGTCATTACAAACAGCAGAGATCCCAGCACTTGCGGAACACTACTAGTCACAGACCTCCATTCAGAAAAACATCCTTCCACTGCTACCCTCTACCTTCCATGGCCAAGCCAGTTCTGAATACATCTAGCTAGCTCACCCCTGATCCTGTGAGATTTAACCTTTTCCACTAGTCTGCCATGAGAGACCTTGTCAAATACTTACTAAAGTCCACGTGGACAACACCCACAGCCCTTCTCTCATCAATAATTATTGTCACCTCCTCAAAAAATTCAAATTATTGAGAGATGACTTCCCACGCACAAAACCATGCTCTCTGTTGCTAACAAGACCATTCAGTTCCAAATATGTATAGATCCTATTCCTAAGAATCTTCTCCAACAGTTTCACCGTCACTGATATCAAGCTCATGGGCCTATAAATGATAAAAGTTGATGTAAGTGAAGTTGAGTAAATGAAGTAAGGTCCTAATATAAAGAGAGTCATAGAAAGAAACTAGTTCTCCCTATTTTGAAAGATGCTAGACTCTGTAGAGGGTGCTCGATCACTCTGAATGCCCCAACACATACAGGAGTGTCATGTAGATTCTAAACTATTGCATTATTAGTAGCTCCCACAAGGTGGAGCTAATAGTAGCCAAATAACTTAGAAGGATGAATAGGGCAAATTGGGCTCTTTAGTGCCCAGTTTGTTTTATCACTGGTCATGCATTTGCTGTGATGATTCTATTCTATTGATGTATGTTTTATATTTAAGGAGGACTGCTTTACGAGGCAGAGTCTTATTAAAAGTGGTTGCAGTCTGGGAGGAATACTGCGGATGTTGAAAAGCAAGTTAATTCCTCCTTTCAGCCATGTTTATTTAGCAGAAGGTTTAATGAGCTTTTGTTTACCAAAGAAAAGGAACTTTGGGGTGTTTCCTTGATCAAAATCATTGAGTTAGATACACAGTGTCATATAGTCATCTGACACCAGAAATGGGCTAAATAGGTCTGCGGCTGAGAAAAACAGTTTTCTGAGTTCAGTGGCTGGAGAAGGATATTTAAACATACAAGTCTACAAGCAGCACTCTGTCTATCTACCTCCCTCCCTCTCACCACAAAATCTCTCTAGGCATTCCAGAGATGTTAACCCAAATCAAAGCAAGTATGCCTGGATTTGTTGACTATTTTTTAGAGGGGTTTAAGCTGATAAAAGAAATATTGCTTAATTGGAACTGAACAGTACCAAGTTAGAACTCAAGAGCTTGTTTCTTTCCATGTTTAAAGATTACTCATTGATTAAGAGTTAAACTGTTTCATTTTGTTAGAGGTATATTTAAACTGTTAAGTTTTAGTTTAAACAAGTAGGCTTACATTAACACTTCAATGAAGTTACTGAAAATCCCCTCGTCACTACACTCCAGCATCTGTTCGGGTACAATGAGAGAGAATTGAACGTGGCCAATGCATCTAACCAGCACGTCTTTCAGACTGTGGAAGGAAAATGGAGCACCTGGAGGAAACCCATGCAGACATGGGGAGAATGTGCAGACTCTGCACATTCACCCAAGTTGGGAATTGGACGCAGATCCCTGGCACTAGGAGGGAGCAGTGTTAACCACTGCGCCATCCGTAAATGCATAAAGCTTGTTTTGATAAAAAAATCCCTAATTTGTCAGTGGGATCGCCCTGAAACGAAGCATCCTTTCCTCATATTAATGTCAAAATAGAGCAATTGTTGGGATCTAGCCTGGCTTCAGAATATACCATGGGGTTTCTGACCATGTATCCTAACAGTGCACACGTTTCTGGTGGAAGCCATGCTGGACATCATTTTTTGTAAGGGCATTAGTGCTGGAGGAGTAATATAGAGTGGACAGATTGTGTCACTAATCGGTCTGTAAAACTGATTTAATGCCAGCTTTATCTGTTTGGAGACCCACAGTGTACTCAATGCTGGTCTTTAAACACACTCAGCTGAACACATGTTAAAAACATCCTCAACTACTTTCAGATTAATTGCTAATAGATGTTTGTTTGTCACTGCAAATTGGCTGTTTGAGTTATTTGCAGTCACTAATGTCTAAGGGAGTGGAGTGACAGATGTGGAAGGACTTTAGACTGAGTACAAGAATTCTTCTTTGCTCCTAGACATGGGTGCTGTGGTCACAACTTGGGCCTTTGTTTTGTTTGGGGTTCGGGACTTAGTTGGGGATTCTCCGGGGTTTCCCAGTTACCCTAAGTGTAGGCTGTTTTCATAAAAAAGTATTCTTATTTATTTAAAGGTGGATATATACATTTCAATACTTTACATCTGCTTCCCACCAGATCTCAGTTACTTAATCGTGTGACATTGCATCAGTTATATCAGCAGTTACATCAGTACCAAGTGCTCCTGATGTTAACTCTTTATTCTATAGCTCCTGCCAGGTCTTTATCCCAGCTATATACATCTTTCTAACATCTCCCCTCCCCAGTCAAAGTTTCAGACTAATTGCAGTGAGCCTCCCTGGTGCCTTAACCAAGATCTCTAATCAGGTCTTGGTTTCAGTTTGAGGTTCTGGATGAATATTACACTCTCATTGTTCAATAGGAGTGTCTTCCACCTTGATGGTTGTAGAGTTTCTGCTTGTTCCTGGTTCCTTGTCTCCATCTGGATCTAAACAATATGTCCACAGTTCCATTGGTTTCCTTCCGACAATATCAAAGCTTTTCAGTTTCTTTTAATATTTTCCCAGTCTGTATCAATTCTATAAGGTCTCAGCTAAGGAGTTCTTTCTATCATGGATTCCTTTTTCTGTTTGGTCTCACATCCACACTCTCTCCACCTGGGCTGAGCCATTCTCAAGTCACTTGCCCTGTGCCTGAAGTTGAAATTATGTGTTTGACTGTCTCTTTTGTTGCTTCTAATGCTTCGAATTTTCTCATGATCATAAATATAAATTTTATGCAAATTCTTTGCACTCTTGGAGAGAGTACAAGCAGCTCCGGTGAAAGAGGAGGTTTTTTTTCTGCTTCGGCCCTCTAACTTCTCTCCTGCTGTTATGCTCTCTCTCTCCCTCCATTTTATATTTTCTACCACAGTCGGTCCTCCTTTACAGTTTCCTCTATTGTTCCTTCTGCAAGAAATTTGAGTAGCATCTTCTGTCAGAGACGAGGGAAATCCTGATAACCTTACAGTTTTGCTTCCTTTTTCACTGTTCAGGTCATTCTGTTCTGGATCCTTCCCTCTACCTGATCTGATCAATGACTTCCATCTGAATTTTCACTGCCTCTTTCCTCGTGAGAAGGTTCTTCTCCTCGCTACAGAATGTTCTTTTCCATGTCTTTGCTGCTTTGAAAACATTTATACAATTTCCCTTTCAAATCATTCTATCTCTAGCCCCTCAAAACTGTGCACCTATTCTCCTCCCTCAACCTTCCTTTCCTCCTGCGATCCTCAAGCTTCTAAAACTCTGACTTAACTTTGCCTAGCCAGTATTTCCAGATTAACCCCTTCTTCCCCCACACGTCTCCATCTAGATATTGCTGTGCACTTAGGTCTATGGATGAGCACCAAGGATTCTCAATTAAAAAAAACACAACTATTGTTATGTAACACATACAGTGCAATGTAATAAAGCATTAAAACCATCCAATGTCTTACCCCAATGCTGGTTCCATTCAGTATGCAAACATTTCCTGGAACTACAGAATAAATGTTGGTTAGTATTATTCATACTATTAAAGGGTACAATAAAATCTGAATTTTCCATGATGTTCACTGACATTTTCTGAGTTATAAAGCATGCCTTGTTGTTCTTAGTCCAATTCAAACATGGTTACAATATCAGGGGAGGTAGTGGCCTAGTAGTGCTAGGATCGCTGGACTAATAATCCAGAGAGCCAGGTAATGCTCTGGGGACCTGGGTTCGAATCCCATCACGGGAGATGGTGAAATTTGAGTTCAATAAAGAATCTGGAATTAAGAATCTACTGATGACCATGAAACCATTGTTGATTCTCGTAAAAACCCATCTGGTTCACTAATGTCCTTTAAAGAAGGAAATCTGCCGTTCTTATCTGGTCTGGCCTACATGTGACTCCAGAACCACAGCAACATGGTTGATTCTTAACCACCCTCAGGGATGGGCAACAAATGCTAGTCCAACCATAAAATCCCTATCAGTGCAGAAGGAGGCCATTGGGCCCATCACGTCTGCACCAACCACAATCCCACCCAGCCCCTATCCCTGTAACCTTAGATATTTACGCTGGTAATCCCTTGACACTAAGGGGCAATTTACCATAGGCAATCAGCCTAACCTGTTCATCTTTGGACTGTGGGAGGAATTCATAGCACCCGGAGGAAACCCATGCAGACACAGGGAGAACATGCAAACTCCAAAGAGACAATGACCCAAGCTGAGAATTGAGCCCGCGTCCCTGGCGCTGTGAGGCAGCAGCTTGTTACCATGCCGCCAGCGACACCCATATCCCATGAATGAACCTTAAAACAAATTAAACTCATAGAATTGGTTGTGATTCTATTTTCAGGCCTTTTATGATTTTTTTTCTATCTAGAATGCCAATATCATAAGCATAGGTTACATACCTAAGGGCAGATGGAATCCCTACAGTGCAGAAGGTGGCTATTTGGCCTATTGAATCTGCACCGACAACAATTCCACCTAAACCCATCCCCATACCCCACTGATTTACCTTGCTAATCCCCTGACACTAAGATTCAATTTACCATGACCAATCCATCCAATCTGGAAACCGGAGTACCGGAAGAAACCCACACAGACACAAGGATAACATGCAAACTCCACACAGAGACTGACCCGAGGCTGGAAATGAACCCGGGTCCCTGGCACTGTGAGGCAGCAGTGTTAACCACTGTTACCCTGCTGCCCCTATAGTGTGCAATGGCTGAGAGATTCATTAAAGACCAGATTATTGAATGGGTGTACTTGTTGACTGTCTTGCCAAGATACAATAGTCATTCAGCCCATTGGTATAAAATGGGCAATAATGAAAGTGCTCCCACTGACCTTCATAACAAGTAAGCACTTAGGGAGACATTATTGTCACATTGTAATTCACAACCCAGGCATTGGATGAGGATGAGCATGAAAGAAGACAAAACTATGGATGCAAGGTAGCTTTACTTGTACTGGGGTGGGCTATCATATTTACCTTTATCCATTCAAATCCAAGTACACCTATTGGAAATGCTATGAGAACAGCCTCCACTTCACCGTATTACTATCTGCTGGAGTCTGATCCGTAGATAGCATTGACAATTGGGAGACCCTTGTCTTTAACTGGTAATGTGATTACAAAACTCCAACTTATTTCATATTATATCAGAGAGCATCAGAAACACAGGTTAACCTGCAGTACGCAGGTGTGGCAAACCAGGTTTTAATGTGTACTTCACCCAAGCAATCGCTTCCCCTGTGGAAAAGCAGCAGCAAATGTTAGTGCATTCCCCAGACTCCAAAGCATTAATACTGATGGGGAAAAGGCTCTCAAGACACCCAAGCAGAATGACATGGTCTTTGTAAAGGTTAAAGATTTATATTCTCATGATCAGTAACCAGTAACCAAGCTGCTTCATTAGAATCCCTACAGTGCAGAAGGAGGCCATTTGGCCCATCGACCACCATCCCACCCAGCCTCTATTCCTGTAACCCTGCACTTTTACCCTGCTAATCCCCTGACACTAGGGTCAATTTATCATGGCCAATCAACCTACATCCCAAGTCTTTGGACTGTGGGAGGAAACCAGAGCATCTGGAAGAAACCCACGTAGACATGGGGAGAATGTGCTAACTCCACACAGACAGTCATCCTGGGCTAGAATTGAACCAGCAGCAGTGCTAACCACTGTGCCACCATGCCGCTTATTTTCAAGAACTCTCTTGCATGGGTTAATTGAAAAAGGAGGGTAAAAGGGAAGATAATCCCAAGGAGACAAAATTTGCCTTTTCGTATCACCTTATGGAATACTGGAAATAGAACTTCCAAACATTAACCTCAAACACCTCAGCTTCAACCATAAACATCACCTTCACCCCTCAGAGTATGACTCTCGGTAACTCAGTACAGTTAACTTGGTTAACCAATAAACATCATCAACCAATTATCCAAAAGACATCTAAAACTAAGGTGTTAGTGCAAGGACCAGTTCTTTGGAACAAGGTTGATTTTACAAAAAGAGGTACACATCGGGCAGGATTTTCCATACCTGCCAGCAATTGGTAGGGCGGCCAAACTCTCTCCTAATTCTGCCAGCCCACCCACGGTGATGCATAACCCTGACGGGGCTGGAAAATCCTGGTATGGTGGCACCCATTGTGTTAGATGACAGGGCCAGCTTTAAGCAGTCTGGAATCCCTGGCATGTAGTTGAGCATTCAGGAGGCGCAGCTTTTGAATTCCATACATTTATTCTTTTCCATTTATTAATTCAGGGGATGTGGATGTCGTTGGCTGCATCAGCATTGACTGCCCATCCCTAATTGCCCCTTTAATTGAGTGTCTTGCATTTCAGAAGGGCAGTTAAGAGGCAACCACATTGCTATGGGTCTGGAATCACATGTAGACCAGACAAGGTAAGGATGGCAGATTTCCTTCCCTAAAGGACATTAGTGAACCAGATGGGTTTTTTCAACAATGGTTTAATGGTTATCAATAATTCCAGATTTTTTCTTATTGAACTCAAATTTCCCCATCTGTTACACAGAAACAGAGAAGCAAGAGGAGGCCATTGAGCCCTTCGCGCCTCCTCCGCCATTCATCTTGATCATGGCTGATCATCAAATTCAGTATCTCCAATCCCTCCTTCCCTCCATATCCCTTGATCCCTTTAGCCCCAAGATCTATATCTAATTTCTTCTTGAAATCAGACAAGATTGTAGCCTCAACGACTTGCTATGGCAATGAATTCTACTCATTCACCTCTGGGTGATAAAATTTCTCCTCACCTCAGTTCTAAAAGGTTTACCCCTCTTCCTCAAACTATGACCCCTTGTTCTGGATTCCCCCACAACTGGAAACATTCTTTCTGAATCTACCCTGTCTAACCTGTTGTGGTGGGATTCAAACCCAGGTCTCCAGAGCTTTATCCTGGTTCTCTGGATTACTAATCCAGTGACAATAACACTATGCCATTACCCCCTCCATCCCACACCACCCTCCCCCCACCCCCCAACTCTCAGGTTGTGGGCCCATCGCAATGAGCTCCCAGGCATCTTTTACAATATTAAAAATGCTATATAAATGCAAATTGCTGTTGTTGTGGCTCCCAATGGAAATTGAGCAACAATCAATCATTCCTTTATCATGAAAGCTGAGAACAGTCAACATTTAGAGAGCAGATAATGGGAGCTGCGATTTGAAAAACTCACCACACTGACAAACTGGACAACAATTGACGACTCTGTCGCACCGCAGGTCATAACCGAGAGGACACTTGGGGACATCAATGTGGGTACAAGACTTATTCTTCTGATGCACAATCACTTCTCCATTGAGCTCCATGCATTCCAGTGTGATACACGGATCATCCTGGGATGGCCACTCCTCACCAGCCTACAGGATAACAGCAGGAGGTTACACTTCACAAAAACACATGAAGGAAGTTGCCAACACTGTTGCCCTGGTAGTTCAGTTTGGGGTTTTCATGCTGCTAGCACCTTCCTATTCAGTATCAATGATAAGTTTGATCATACCTCAGTATGAGGCTGATTTTTAAGTTTCTGTTCCAGCAACAATTACTTTCCTCATGATTTAATCATTCAAACATTGCATCTTAACATGTGAAGGTATTAGCTTGGTTCAGTTAGCGGCGTTAAGACCTCCTGAGTTGAAAGTAGAAACTGAAGTCTTGCATCCATGGCTTAAGTACATAATATAAGCTGACATTCTTCTAGAATAAATACTGCATGCTTTGTAAACTGTTCTTTAGGGTATAAATGCTAAGCCAGTTTATCATTAACTGAATTGAAAATTTATTGAAATGAACACTTAAAAATCCAGTCCTTACAATGACTTCAATGAGGTCCGTGAGGTTGGCCCCGATATATGAGCTCCTTGATTGAGGTAATGAGGGGTGGCATGGTGACACAGTGCTTATCGCTGCTGCCTCACAGTGCTAGGGACCCAAGTTTGATTCCCGGCTTGAGTCACTGTCTGCGTGGAGTCTGCACAATCTTCCCATGTCTGTGTGGGTTTCCTCCGAGTGCTCCGGTTTCCTACTACAATGCTGGTGAGGTGCATTAGCCATGCTAAATTCTCCCTCAGTGTACCCAAATAGGTGCCAGAGTGTGGTGACTCAGGGATTTTCACAGTAACTTCATTGCAGTGTTAATGTAAGCCTACTTGTGACACTAATAATTAAACTTAAAAAACTGATTGCCTACCTAATCAGGGAATCTCACCTGTGTCCATTGGCACTCAGGACTCTGGCTTTGTACTTGAAGCACTCTTAGGAGTGGAATAGAGTTTGTAAATAAAGGGGACTTGATGAAGGGACACCGGCCTCTGAGGAATTATTTCAATTCTCTTTATTGTTTTGAAGTAACTTGTCTGGCTTTGCTAGTTTCATCCTGTGCAACCACTGCTCCGATGTAATTAGCTCAGTTACATTTGACATTGTTTTCATCAGAATTACATAATGGCCCAAAATTTACAGCTCTGGTAACGGGGAAGCTGCCAGTTCTCACTATTGTTAGTATAAAATTGACAGAATCTTCTAGAATCTGTACACTTAAAGAGATGAATCTTGATGTTGACATTAGCCATAACCTGCTCCACCTCAGTCTTCCAAAACGAATCATTTAGCAATCAGTGTTTCATCCCAATAGGAAGTTTTGTGGCACGGTGGACAGTGTCTCTGCCTCTGAGCCAGAGGCTCCAGATTCAAGTCCCACCCCATGCCTTGATGGCCAAGAAAGGTGTGTTCATAATGCGGCCAAACAAGTTCAATGACAACCTTCCAAACACGTCAATGGCTGGCAATAAGAGTGGTCAGCCATACTTGATGTGGAATGGTGTCCTCAAGCTCTGCTAACAATCTAGCGATCTGCTCCAGGAATAACTAGCCATGCAAACAGATGAAAATCTGCCTTAGTGCACTGCTAGGTGCAGGAAGAAAATTGGAATGAAATTTGTCATGAGCTTCATTAAATTACCTATTAACCAGAAACTCATTCCCCATGTGTCAGAACTCTCAAAGTGTATTTTCTTTTCCCAATTTGGGATGATTTGCTTTGTATTTCCAACATTTCCTCCTGTTTTATTTTGATTTGACGTTTGAAGGATTTACCTCCTCCGAAATATAACTTAATAAAATTCTCAGACAAAACTTCAAGATGAACAGTACACAAATTGGGGTAACGGTGGCATAGTGGTTAGCACTGCTGCCTCACAGTGCCAGGAACCCAGGTTCGATTCCCAGCGTGGTTCACTGTCTGTGCGGAGTCTGCACGTTCTCCCCATGTCTCTGTGGGTTTCCTCCGGGTGGTCCGGTTTCCTCCCAGAGTCCAAAAGACATGCTGGTTACGGGGACTGACCATGCTAAATTCAGTGTGGCCTCACCAATGCCTTGTGTAATTACAACAATACTTCCTTTCCTTTATATTCTATTCCTTTAGCTATAAATGCCAACATTCCATTTGTTTTCTTTATTATCTGCTGTGTTAATGTAGGTTATTTGTGACATGAATAAATAAACATTAAAACTTTGTTATTTTCACTAATATGAAAGGATTGTATATACTCACTTGATGCACAATTTTTTGTAGATTTGCATCACCTCTGTTGAAGACATGTACTTCACAGACTGCACGCTTGCATTTTCCACAGCATGCACCTTCCACGTCTCTGTAGGTGTACCCCTTAGAAAGAATAGGTACTTTTAATGGTAAAAGTCCAAACTCTGGCTCATGTTTGTCACAAACACAGCAAAGATAATTGGTGTTAACTCAAATACAACATTTCCTTTGCAACAGCAACCTAGTGCTGATGGCTGAATGTCTTTGATTCATCTTCCAGATGAGTAGAAAGGGAGGAAGATTTGAAGCCATGTTTGGGGCTGGCTAATGAAAGCTGCAGGCTTAACTTTCCACTTGATGTTGGAATATTGTCCACTGTCAGGAGTCCCATGGTGTGTTATAACATGATCAACTCTGATACTGATGTTCCAGTAACCCCAGACTGATGGTATGGCCATCAGTCCTGCTGAATCTGCTGTCCTATATGTGGAATAATCTTGTTCAATCGAAACCATTTCCTGATGGTGACAGTATTAAATCACCCCAATGGATGAACAACTAAACTCAGGACTTTCTTGTTTTATTTGTTCATTATGTGTTGGCACTGTGGGCAAGGGCAGCATTTGTTGGCCATTACGCATTGCCTTTGAAAATGGTGGTGTGCCATCATCTTGAACCACTGCAGCCCATCTGGTTTAGATTCCGAAGGAGAACCAGGATTTTCCCAGTGATGGTGAAGAAACAACCCTATAGTTCCAAATTGGAATGGTGTGTGACATGGAACAGAACTTGCTGGTGATGATGTTCCCACGTGTCTATTGCCTTTGTTCCACTAGGTAGTCGAGTTTGGGGGTTTGGAAAGTGCTATGAATGGAGTCTTGGTGCGTTGCTGCAGCATGTCTTGTAGATGCTACATACTGCTGTCATTGTGTGTCAGTGATGGATGGAGCGAATGTTGAAAGTGGTGAATGGGGTGCCCATCAAATAGACTGCTTTGTCTGGAATGGTGTCAAGCTTCCCGGCTGTTGTTGGAACTGTGCTCACTCGAGGCAAATAGAGAGGCCTTCCAGGTGAGCATTGGAACAGCCAAGGCCAGAGGTAACAACGGAATGGATGAGGATTTCAGCAGCAGATGATCTTAGATGGGGATGTTACAGAGATGGAAGCAGATATGGAGTTGGAAGCTCATCTCAGAGTGAAAGAGGATGCTATACTTGTTCAGCCTGAGCCAGTGGCAAGGGAGAGAATTGGAACAAATGGCTGGGGAAGTAAACGTGTGGTGGAGATCAAAGATAATGGTTTTCCTAATATTTAATTAGTGGAATTTTCTACTCATCCAGTACTAGATATTAGACAAGTAAACTGACAAGTGAAAGGCAGTAGTGAGATAAAGCTGGCTGTTGTTGGCACATATGTAGAACCTGATGTTGTACTTTGGGAAAATGTAGATGCGAAATAAAAGGAGAAAAGGACAAATCTTGAGGGACCCACGAGATAACAATGAGGTGGCGAGAAGGGAAACCATTGCAGGTGATTCTCTATTACATGCTCCATGGGACTAACCTCACATGAAGAACGTAACACCTCATCACATCCTCAGGATGCCCCAGCATACTTCACAATCAATCAATGGATTACTTTCTAAGTCACAGTCACGGTTATTGAGATCAAATTAGGTAAATATAGTGGAGTGATGTCTCAACCTGTGCCCTACATACAGGTTGCAAATCTCAGTCCCAACACTTGCCCAATATTGCTGGCTCTGTATTTGGTTAAGTTAAGCAGTAAGCTGCGTCTTATCTATTACATTGCAAACCATAAATACCTTGCACATTCCATAAGACATTATGTAATTGTGAACACAGTTGAGATTTGAGTTTCCCTTATGCTTCTATGTAATAAAAAAACATCTAACATACTTCTACTTACAGACGGACAATCTTTGTTACAGGATTTAGTGACACACTCCACTGCAAAAAGTCCCGTGATGCTGTCCTTCCTGTCAGTGCAAGAACATTGCTGGCAAGATTCCTCCCAGGTTCTTCCAGTTAGATAAACAACACCATTGTGAATGCAAACCTGTGCATGGAAAGCATCAAATGTCATGTACACAAACATTGTAGAATGATAACATACCGCATATGTACATATATTGTTGATACAATAATATTCCACACAGTTACACAACCACAGTAACAAGCAACCTTGATTTAGATCAACATGGCATGTGTAACTGAAGTGTCAGCCTAGATTGCTGTGATCAGGTCTTGGAGCAGAGTGAACCCACAAACTCTGGATTCGGGAGCAAAGTGAGACTACTGTGCCAAGGATGATTCCCCCTTATAATGGCATAGGCTCAAGATAATGGGCATGATTTTCTGAGCCCATTGGGTAGGGGAAGGGCTGAAACGGGAAGCCGGTCGAGACTTCCCTGGGGCATTTTTATGGCATAATCAGCCCCGCACCAGAAAACAATTACCATATAGAAGCTGACATTTGAATCTCATTAGCGAACCCAATATGGTATCGTCTGGGATCGCTGTTTTCCACCCTGCCGAGGGGGGCTGCTATCGGTGGGGATTAAATCTGATCCCCAGCAATGGGGACCAGGCATGATGTCCTCACTGGTGTTGCAGAGGCCACTGAGGCTTCCCTGGAAGGTCAGGAGAGAGAGTTTCCCCTTGGCACTGCCCACCAGGCACCCTAGCCTTGGCCATCGGGCAGTGCCAAGGGGCCAGGGCCTTCTGGAGTGGACCAATCAGTCACGCTGGGGAGATGGGGTGCTCACCAGATCATTGGGGGAAGGAGAGGGAGCGATCGGGGCTGGCCTTGGGGGGGTGGGGCAATTGGGGCTGACCATTTGTGGATGGTGGGGGGAGGGTTGGGGAAGTTATTGGGAGGGCAGCGATCAGGAGGGTAGCCAGCGGTCTGCTCAGCACACTAATGCTGTAGTCTCGGATGGGATTACCAGTGTGAATCCCCTGGTGGACACTGCAGTGCACTGAGTGCCAGAAGTTCAACCAGCTAAGTGCCAAAAACAGGCAGCATGTCTCCCTGTTTTCCCACCCATTGGGCACTTAGTTTTTTTTTGGCAAAACTGCCCCCAATATATCACCACTGTTACAAACTGACACAGTGACATACGCTCAGTAATTTAACATCACAATAACTTGCAATCAGCAATCTTTCCCCACATTAATATCCCCTCACAGCACTATATCTTCAATGTGTCACATCGGTATCATTTCTTCACAGACCCATACACTTCAAGATACACACAAAATGAGGTTCAGGACAGTTACATACATCGGTTCAGTTACCTCATTAGGTTCACAATAGGATGTGGTGCAGTTGCAGTCATTTATTATCGACTTGATTGAATATCCAGTAGGGCAGTTTATTATTTCATTGCTACAGCTGCAAACACACTCATACTTGTCACAACACTGCGTCTTTATGACGGACAGTGATCGGTGAGGTGGGCATGTTACTTGCTGTGCTCCACACTCGTTCCTATTGCAGTCTGAAAGCAGCAGAACACTTGGATTAGTCTTTATAAGCAGCTATTTGCCTTTGACATGTATGTTTGTTGATTATAGCTTGGAGACATTCAAAAAGTATAGTTAGAACTTTGAGATGAGAGTTTTACCACAGCATTTTGATTTGATTTGATTTATTATTGTCACATATATTAGAATACAGTGAAAAGCAGTGTATAGACAAAGCTTACTGTTCATAGAGAAGGAAATGAGAGAGTACAGAATGTAGTGTTACAGTCACAACTAGGAGAGAAAGATCAACTTAATATAAGGTAGGTCCATTCAAAACTCTAATGGCAGCAGGGAAGAAGCTGTTCTTGAGTCGTTTGGTATGTGAACTCAGACTTCCGTATCTTTTTATCTTGGTACAGGACTAAATTTGGCAGATGGATTTTTTTTGTTATGGACCCACTGGCACAATAAACTTTTAATCATATGGTGGCAATATTGAATTAGTGATAATCAACATTTCTCCCAATTGTTCAATCTATCATCACAGAGGGTGGCTCACTCAAGTTTATCCAGAAAATGGCAGATCCCCAGTCTATGCTAATTTAACCTTATTCTAATGCCTTGGAAGGGGCACTATAGTTGTTTCAGTACCCCGTGCTAAACAGGTAAAAATTGGTCAGGGTATCTAATCTCCTTCCCATTCACCAGCTCACTGGAAATGTACGCATTTGATGATTTTGTGATGACAGAATTAGGAGTGTCTGTGATTGCCACTGAATAGAGAGGTCAGTCACTGTGTATTTGAGAATAATGGCCACTTGCTTAAAGGTACAGATTATTATTTCCATGGTACAGATTGCCCAGCACAAAGGGTTCAGGAAAAGCAGGATCTGAAGAGACAAGTGGGAAGGAAAATATTAACAGCAATTTGTATCATTACTATGGCATTTTCAAGGTTCTTTTTTAATAGCTAAAAACCCATTATCAAAAGGAAAGTCTGCAGAGGGATCTGGATTGGCTAAGCGAGTGGGTGAGGACCTGGCAGATGGAGTATAATGTTGGCAAGTGTGAGGTTATCCACTTTGGCAGAAATAATAGTAGGAGGGATTACTATTTAAAAGGCGAAAAGCTGCAGCATGCTGCAGTGCAGAGGGACCTGGGAGTCCTTGTGCATGAGTCGCAAAAACCCAGTCTGCAGGTAATCAAGAAGGTGAATGGAATGTTGGCCTTTATAGCGAGGGGGTCAGAATATAAAAGTAGCAAGTCTTGCTGCAACTGTACAGGGTACTGGTGAGGCTGCAGCTGGACTACTGTGTGCAGTTTTGGTCACTGCACTTGCGGAAGGATATATTGGCCTTGGAGGGAGTGCAGAGGAGGTTCACTAGGCTGATACCGGAGATGAGGGGGTTGGACTATGAAGAGAGACTAAATAGACTGGGTCTGCACTCGTTGGAGTTTAGAAGGATGAGGAAGGATCTTATAGAGACATATAAGATAATGAAGGGGATGGATAGGGTAGAGGTAGAGAGATTCTTCCCGCTTAAAAAAGATAGCAGGACTCGAGGGCACAGCCTCAAGGTAAGGGGGGGCACTGTTTAGACTGGAGTTGAGGAGGAACTTCTTCACTCAAAGGGTGGTGAATCTCTGGAATTCTCTGCCCGTTGAAGTGGTGGAGGCTACCTCGCTAAATATACTTAAGTCACGGGTAGATAGGTTTTTAATAGACAAGGGAATTAAGGGTTACGGGGAGAGAGCGGGAAAGTGGAACTGATCCACTTCAGATCAGCCATGATTTTATTGAATGGCGGGGCAGGCTCAAAGGGCTAGATGGCCTACTCCTGCTCCTATTTCTTATGTTCTTATGAAATTCACTTTGTTTTCACAATCAAGTTGATATTCTCTGAGGTTTATTGAGTTTTTTTTGGTAGCTTTTGAGAATTTGAATTGGCTTTTCTGATTAGAATTGAAGTAAGTCCAATCATGATCTCCACATGAGAGGCAAACCAAATCCAAGCTGACAAGGCAAGACTTTGCATCCCATCTTGGGCTTGATCCAACAAAATCCAAGCTGACAGAATGTGGCATTGCAATCCTCCCAGACTTGATCTAACATTCATCTGAGCCAAAATGCTAAAGTGGTTTTGAAAAATTGCATCAGGTAAAGCCTCAGTTTAACCTCATAGGCTGCACTATTCCTTTGCTCTACCTTAGCCTGGGCAAATCACCATCGCGGGTGTCAGCACACCCACATTTGGCGCTGTGTGCTAACATTGTATACTCCAGGGAACAGGTAAAGGTGCTTTAGAGAGAAAGGAAGGGATCGAGGGAAAGGGAGCTGAGGAGCATCAATGTCACATTCTCATCAGCATTCCTGGCTTGCTCTCCATGTTAGTAATGTTCCAGGAAGCAATCACATGCTGAATACTATTAACTTTCATCAATACACCTTAAAACTCACAAAGAAATTGAGTTGGATGGTTTTTAAGGTGTTTTTGAAGTTAGCCTTCATTTGCTGTTTTAGGATTTCAGGCTGTACGTTCTGGTACTGTGTGTTCTGATATGGACAAGATGGAATCCAGAGCTGAAACATTGGTTTCACCCACTGTTAGAGCAAAACTCTGCTTAGTAAAAGAGTTGGAACCCGTGCCAAGAAGGACTGGCCATCCACAAGCTTGCTGGTTGCCACTTAAAATGCCAGCTGGTGCTCAACTCAGGAAACCAGCCTCCCGTCCATTGACTTTGTCTACACTTCTTGCTGCCTCGGAAACGCAGCCAACATAATTGAGGACTCTACCCACCCCAGACATTCACCCTTCCACCTTCTTCCGTCAGGAAAAAGGTACAGAAGTCTGGGGTCACATACCAACTGACTCAAGAACAGTTTTTTCCTGCCATCCGATTTTTGAATGGACTTACCTTGCATTAAGTTGATCTTTCTCTACACCCTAGCCATGACTGTAACACTACATTCTATACTCTCTCCTTTCCTTCTCTATGAATGGTATACATTGTCTGTATAGTGCTCAGGAAATGATACTTTTCACTGTATACTAATATATGTAACAATAAATCAAATCAAATCAAAACTTCATAGAATTTTATTGGCTTAAGTTTTGAGTTAATATTGTTCTGAACAGCAATAATCTGACTGAGAGGAAACAAGGTGTTGATGTCCATTTCAGCAATACTAAATGGGATGTTTCCTATTTCATATTCATCACTGCTGGAGAACCCCTGAGAAACATCAGGCACTTTTCTGGGGCACTCTGTCAGGACTTCACCGACATTCCAATAATATTTATTCCACTAAGTCTCTGAAGGCTTCACCGGAAAAGAATTAAGTACTGGAAAGCTTACAGGAGTCACCAGGATAAAGGGAGAGATTGCATATGGGCATCTTGCTAGCAGCCCTCCCTTGATCTAGATGAGGAGTGGGAGGAGGGCGTGAGGCCAAGCAAAGGAGAGAGGGACAGAAGGGTGAGGTGGACTTCTTGCAAAACAAGGGACAGAACTGTTTTTCTTGAGCTTCTTGTCCAGTGTCATGTCTGAAAAATTGTGTGCCCTTTGCCTCTATCCCTGTGGAAGAGGGTACTTGGAGCCTTCATATGCAGCTCCACGAAGTGTATCAGATATGCTGTTTTGTGTTAAAGCTGCAGGTTTCTGGTCTAGCACCTCCAGGCAAGTTCAAATCAAGGCAATTGTCAGTCAGGACCAAAACTGTGTGCTGAATCCAGATATTGATATGTTGAGTTAGCACAGTAACCAATTAGTGGCTGTTTGCACCTTTTCAGCAAAGTACTGTTAACTACTCTTGGGGCTAAAGGGCTATTGGGGGGAGGGGGGGTGGGAAATGGGATCAGGATATTGAATTTGATGATCAGCCATGATCAAAATGAATGGTGGAGCAGGCTCGAAGGGCCGAATGGCCTACTCCTGCTTCTAGTTTCTATGTTTGTCCTCAAATATGAAGGAAAGGCAATTAAAGGGAGGGTTTAATCATGGGTATGCTACCCACAACAATCCCTCTGTTCTGCACTCCAGCTAGGTGAGGATCTGTCTGACAAGTGCACAGTCAAAAACATTTTATAGTCTTAATTCTGACCCTTATTTCCACATACAAAGGCAGCAAAGGTGTGAAACATACCCCTGAAATGTGAACTCATTAAAATCCATGCCATATATAGTGCCACTCTAAGGAAGCCAAAATTAGAGCAAGGGTTATATAACAAAAGAAAAACATTGCACTGCTTTATAAACTTATTACACCTCTGCTCTTTACAGAGTAACATCGAAAAGCATTTGTGAAGGTTTCCTCTGTTTAAAATTATTAGGAAACCCCAAAGCAAACTGAAGGAAACTTTGCAAAGCTGTCTACAATTTTCCTTCACTTGGTACCCAGCACAGCTGCAAACATGGCATGGAATGAACCTACCTTATATTAAGTAGGCCTTTCTCTACACCGTAGCAATGATTGTCATACTATATTCTGCACCCTCACCTTTCCTTCTCCATGAACAATATTCTTTGTCTGTATGGTGCGCAGGAAGCAATATTTTTCATTGCATTCCAATGCATGTGACAATAATAAATCAAAATAAACATAAAGAATGAAAATCATAGAATCCCTACAGTGCAGGAGACCATTCAGCCCATCAAGTCTGCACTGACCACAGTCCCACCCAGGCCCCAATCTCTTAACCCTGCATATTTACCCTGCCATTCTCCCCGACATTACGGTTGATTTTGCATGGCCAATCAACCTAACTCGCACATCTTTGGAGTGTGGAAGGCAACTGGAGCACCCAGGGGAACCCACACTGACACGGGGAGAATGTGCAAACTCCACACAGAAGGTGACCCGAGATCGGAATTGAAGCCGGGTCCCTGGGACTGTGAGGCAGCAGTGCTAATCACTGTGCCACCCAGCATAAAATAATTAAACTCGCCACAAACTCACCACATTCGTAAATCGGCTTGCATTCCCCTGGATTTTTCAGTTTTAGAGAACTTCCATCTTCACACCTTGGGATAGGTAGCTGATCACAGTCCCCTAAATCACAAACTACAGAAACAGGGAACATCCATCAGTATACAGCAGTAATTTATTCTACTGAACCTTAACTAAACCAAAGCTCTGTGAACTAATATTGAACAAATAACCCAACGGGTGGAATTTTCCAGCCATTCACATGGGTGGGATTTTCCAGTTCCGCTGCTGTGATCGGAGATTTGGCTGAGCGCCAAATTCTCCGTCCTCGCTTGTAGCAGCGGCGGGGTGTGAACTGCTGGAAAATTCCAGCCAAACAACTTTGGCAACAGAGGTTCTTCAAAAATATTTTGTCCTTAAAATCACAAGACACTAATGTGCCGTTGTCTAACTCACTCAGAGATTCCTGTCTCTGTGATACTTCGATGAAAACAAAATATTGTGGATGCTGGAATCTGAAATAAAAACAGAAAATGCTGGAATATCTCAGCAAGTCTGACAGCATCTGTGGAGAGAGAATAGAAGTGATGTTTTAATTCAGGATGACCCTCTATTCTCTCTCCACAGATGTTGTCAGACATGTTGAGATTTTCCAACATTTTCTGCTTGTGTTGCACAATACTTTGGTTAGAAGTGTACATCAAAGGTTCATGCATTAGTGTTCAGTTGTGTTATTGGAAATTGCCCTTTCCCCTGGTCATGTTTAAACCCTGTTAATCTCTGATTCTTCCAATCTGATGTAAAATCACTGACCCGAAACACTAAGTCTGTTTCTCTCTCCACAGATGTCGCCTGACCTGCTGAGTACTTTCTCGAATTTTCTATTTCCATTTCATGTTTACAGCATTCGTAGCATTTTGCTTTAGGTTTAGAAATGTTTAGCTTGTCCTTTTTTTCTGTCACAGGTTTGCAGGATGAATCATATGTTCTCACTGGAACAACAGAGTTTGAAGAGCGACCTGATAGAAGTCTACAAGATTATGAGAGGCATGGACAGAGTGGATAGTCAGAAGCTTTTTCCTGGGGTGGAAGACTCAATTACTAGGGGGCATAGGTTTAAAGGAGATGTACGAGGCAGATTTTTTACACAGAGAGTGGTGGGTACCTGGAACTCGTTGCCGAGGGAAGTAGTGGAAGTAGATGTGGTAGTGACTTTTAAGGGGAGTCTTGCCAAATACATGAATAGGATGGGAATAAAGGGATATGATCTGTGGAAGGGTAGGGGGTTTTAGTTAAGTCGGGCAGCATGGTCGGCGCAGGCTTGGAGGGCCGAAGGCCTTGTTCCTGTGCTGTAATATTTTGTGTTCTTTGATGTGTGCGTCCAAGTTCTTGGACATCTTGTTGCAGTGAGGACCACTTATTTTAAACTCAGAATGGACAGCTTGCAAATTGTGTTGGGATTCTAGGGACGTTTGCATACTCTCATAGTTTTTCTCCTTTCTCAGAATGAGTTGCTGCTGTTGGTTCATAACTTGCTCAGAAACCAGCAAGTTTGGTCAGAATACAGCCATCACACCAAAGATTTAACATCTGCTTTCCGATAGCTCAAGTATAGATCCTTTGTAACAACTACCTCCACTGATACAGCGCTTTTAGCATAGTAAATCATCCCTGAGTACTTCACAAGAGCATTACCAAACAAAAGTTCACATCAAGCCACATAAGATGTTATGACCTAAAGTTTGGTCAGAGGTAGGTGATCAGCACCATCTTAAAGAAAGAAGAGACAGAGAGGCAGAGCAGTTGAGTAGGGTAATTCCAGAGCTTTGGAAGAAGACAGCTGAAAGAACTAATACTAAAAGTACAAAGATATAAAAGGGCAACACACAAGAGACAGAATTGAAGGAGCAGAAATCTCAAAGGGCTGTAGGGTTGAAAAAGCTTGCCTTGGTGATTATTTTCCAAACCTCGCTGGATTCCGGGGAAGTGCTGGAAGATTGGAAAATGGCTAATGTTACGCCGTTGTTTAAGAAGGGTGGCAGGCAAAAGGCAGGGAATTATAGGCCAGTTAGTTTAACATCTGTTGTAGGTAAAATGTTAGAATCCGTGATCAAGGAGAAAATAGCGAGGCATCTTGAGGGGAATTGCTTGATAGAGCAGACGCAGCACGGTTTCGTTAAGGGGAAGTCATGTCTGACGAATTTATTGGAGTTCTATGAGGATTTGTCTAGGGCGGTGGATAGAGGAGAGCCGGTGGATGTGGTGTTTCTTGATTTTCAGAAGGCGTTTGACAAGGTACCTCACAAGAGGTTATTACAGAAGGTCAGGGGGCATGGAGTTGGGGGTAGGGTGTTAGCGTGGATAGAGGATTAGCTGTCAAATAGGAGGCAGAGAGTGGGGGTCAATGGGTGCTATTCGGATTGGCAGTTGGTGACTAGTGGAGTGCCCCAGGGGTCGGTGCTGGGGCCTCAGCTATTTACCATTTATATAGATGATCTGGAGGAGGGAACCGAGTGTATGGTGTCAAAATTTGCTGATGACACTAAGATTGGTGAAACAGCAAATTGTGCGGAGGGTGTGGAGAGTCTACAGAAGGATCTAGATAGGCTGGGCGAATGGGCCAGGAACTGGCAAATGGAATTTAATGTTGGCAAATGTGAGGTTGTCCACTTTGGTAGGAATAACAGTGGGAAGGACTATTACTTACGTGGCGAAAAACTGCAGCATGCAACGGTGCAGAGGGACCTCGGGGTCCTTGTGCATGAGTCGCAAAAACCCAGCCTGCAGGTGCAGCAGGTGGTCAGGAAGGCAAATGGGATGCTGGCCTTCATAGCAAGGGGGATTGAATATAAAAGTAGGGAGGTCTTGCTGCAGCTGTATAGGGCACTGGTGAGGCCGCAGCTGGAGTACTGTGTGCAGTTTTGGTTGCCGCACTTACGCAAGGATATTTTGGCCTTGGAGGGAGTGCAGAGGAGGTTTACTAGGCTGATACTGGAGTTGAGGGGGTTGAACTATGAGGAGAGGCTGAATAAACTAGGCTTGTACTTGTTAGAGTTTAGAAGAATGAGGGGAGATCTCATTGAGACATATAAGATGATGAATGGGATGGATAGGATAGAGGTGGAGAGGCTCTTCCCACTCAGAAAGGACAGTAGGACTAGAGGGCACAGCCTCAAGATAAAGGGGGGGCGGTTTAGAACGGAGTTGAGGAGGAACTTCTTCACTCAAAGGGTGGTGAATCTCTGGAATTCTCTGCCCGTTGAAGTGGTGGAGGCTGTCTCGCTAAATATTTTTAAGACGTGGGTTGATAGGTTTTTGATAGGCAAGGGGATTAAGGGTTACAGGGAGAGGGCAGGAATGTGGAACTGAGACACGACAGATCAGCCATGATCTTATTGAATGGCAGGGCAGGCTCAAGGGGCTAGATGGCCTACTCCTGCTCCTATTTCTTATGTTCTTATGTTCTTAGATAGGAACCAATAGAGTGAAAAAAAGACAAAGATTTGCATGTGCAATGAGGATTGACGTCAAAATAGCACAACTAAAGGATCTAAGCTTGCTAAGAAAATAGTATCAATAATGTACTTTTCATCATTCTATAAACTATCCTTGTTTGACTATATAATGAAGCTAAGAACGTGATGTGTACATACAAAATATCTTGCTAATGCACTTCAGTTCTTTAATCCGAAATGTAACTTCAAAAATAAGCACCTTTTCAAAACAGTGTTCTAAATTTACTTCAGTATTTGAGGAAGAAGAATAATCCATTCATCTTACAAGTATTGTCCAGCTTTTATTAGCTAATGTAATACTCAGACACGAGCTGCAGTGGTCTGTTACTGTTCAAGTATCACAAAGCATTAATGAGTGCTGGATGTGTCCATACATACCGCACGCATACTGTGGACAGCAATCATCAGTGTTCCGCTGTAATACTGCTTTTTCACATGGCTTACACACTGGGACTGAAAAAAAGGAAAAGAACAGGTCACATCAGTATTTCCAATCAACAGTTAAAACTAGCTTCTTTTCAGACCTTCGGTTTGGATTTTACGGACTTCAATATCAATAAGAAGTAGAAATATCTGTCAGTTTATTGAAGTGTGTGAGGTTAATGGTTGGATGAGGTTAATGAGGGAGTGAGGTTAACAAGTGTATGAGGTTAATAAGAGGATGAGGTTAATGAGTGTATAAGGCTAATTAGGGAGTGAGGTTAATGAGTATATGAAGTTAATAAGAGGGTGAGATTAATAAATGGACGAGGTTAACAAGAGGGTGAGTTTAATAAGTCTATGAGGTTAACCCCACACTCTCATTAACCCCACACTCTCATTAACCCCACACTCTCATTAACCCCACACTCTCATTAACCCCACACTCTCATTAATGAGTGTATGAGGTTAATAAGATGGTGAGGTTAATGAGTATATGAGGTTAACCTCACTCCCTGAATAATCTCGCACTCTCATTAACCTCATCCTTTTATTAACCACATACACCCATTAACCTCACTTTCTTATTAACCTCATCCAACTGTTAACCTCACTCCCTTATTAATGAGTGTATGAGATTAATCAGAGGGTGAGGTTAATGAGAGTGTGAGGTATTGACAGTGTGAAGTTGGATAGTTGACGTTAAATGGTGGTATGATTTCGCGTTTACTATATTTTTCAACTATTTTTATCAAAGCATTGTGGATAACAATTTTTTAAACATTTGGTGAGATAATTGGCTACCTCATCATCAAAGCTGAGTCTTCTTAAGAAACTGGAGTCCACAAAAATGTGCATGTTGTGAAAGATTAGTACCTCTAACAAAATAATGCTCAGGGAAATGCCACACAATTGAGTTAACCCAATTAAATGTCAAGAGATGTCAGTGGTGATGTGAATTGTATTTTACCTGCAATAGTGGGACACGGCCTATTTGTACAGTTGATCTGCCTGTTGTCTAAGCACATGCACAACTGGCACGGATTGTCATCGGGTATCCAAGTATCCAAATGCTGAAAAAAAAACAAGATACTAAAAACCCTGCCGTGGACAACATCATGAAGCTTTATGCTCAAGGCATTATTCATCCTGTTACCACAGTGTTAAAATAACCATTTCATCATTTTCCTTTTCATCACATGCTGTTGCTTTCTGTCTTTAAATTCATTTAAAAAAAAAGCTTGTAATAAAAGTCTTTCAGGCCAGTATGGTGCCACAGCCCTATAATCACTATATTCTCTTCCAGTCTCTGCAGCTTTGCTGTAAATTAGTGATCATTCTCCAGATAGTTTTGAACACAGTCGCGTTTTCTTTCTTGTTTGCATTCTTTAGTTTGTCTAGTGCAGCATATATTTGAGGCTCAATTAATCGTGTGACGTTTGTCTTTAATTTTCAAAGGATATTATGGTGCTGCAATATGCAACGTCACTCCCTCCACCCCCAGTCTCTTCAGAGGCACTACCAACAGAAGCGGTGGCGGAGATTCTTTCTATATCGGTGCAGGCACCATGAGCTAAATGACTTCCTTCTGCACTGTAGGGATTCAGTGATTCTACGTCTATTGCCAAGGGTCCAGTGTGAAATGTGATCAGTCTTCACATCATTCCAAATGCCAAGGTGGCCACAAGCTCAAGTAGTCTTTACATTTCAGGGACTTCCAGCTGGAAGTCCTAAGAACTCAGAACACCAGCAATGGAACTTGTACACTAAAATAATGTGATTACACAGGCGTGCTGATCTAATGAAATGTTACCTTTCACAATAGAGTTGACCTGGGAATGTTTGATTGAATGCGCACACAGTTGTCTCACAATCCTGCCTGAGCATACACGGAAACGTGCTATATTTATGGAGGTCCTGTGATATAGTAGGTAGCGTCCCTACCTCTGAGCTCTGGGTGATAGTCCCAGCACAAGGGTGATGGCCAAGGAGAATGGCCTAACAGGTTGGGCACAGTTTTACCTGCAGTTCATGCAATGCTCCGGTTGCAGGGAGGTTGGAGGATTTGGCAGCCAGCTAAATCTCCACTCACTGCAGCGGGATGGGGAAATCCCACCAACCTGAATGTTGATAAGATTCTGGCCATTGAGTGTCAACCAGCAAAATCCTTCCAACAAGACAATAGCAGGCGGTAAAAGTGGGAGAGACTCCTGCTTGGCCACACTTGATGCTATAAGCCCCTGGCTGGACTAGCGACTTGTTCCAAGAATACTGGCTATGGAAACAGACGACAGTCTGCCTTAGCAAACCACAAAGTGTGGAAAGAAAATTGGATGGAAACACTATATTTATAACAGAGACTAAAACTCATGATGCTTGAAGGCATTTTTATTACTAAAGGGCCATGTTCACACTGACCTCTTAACTGCGCCCGATAAAGGCACGTGATCATACAGGATATTTTACCAATGAACCTATTTCCTTACTTTTTCCCTGGTAGTAAATTGGTGCTAACAAATTTAATTGAATCAATGGAAAATTCATTGCCATGCGTATTGCGGCTTTATAAAACTTTGGTTCAGCCGCACTTAAGAGTATTGCATTCAATTCTGGTCATCACATTCCTTTGACGATGATTATCGGAACAACTTAAAATTCTGAGGCTAATTTTAATCTAACCCACTGAGTGGGATGTCCATAGAGTTCCCAACCTGCCCAATACCTGGAGGGGCAGCACAGTGGCACATTGGCTAGCACTGCTGCCGCTCAAATCCAGGAACCCAGGTTCAATTCCCAGCTTGGGTCACTATGCACATTCTCCCCATGTCTGTGTGGGTTTCCTCCCATAGTCCAAAGATGTGTGGGTTAGGCGGATTGGCTGTGCTAAATTGCCCCTTAGTGTGAGGGGGATTAGCTAGGGTAAACGCATGAAGTTATGGGGATAAGTCCTGGGTGGGATTGTGGCCAGTGCAGACTTGATGGGCCAAATGGCCTCCTTCTGCACTGTAGGGATTCAGGTTGAGCAGAAGGCCAGCTTGCACCCAGCCCTATCAGCTTCCTAATGATTGGATTTAGGTTAATATTTTCCCCAGTTCATTGCTCCTCTCATCACAGACACCATCTGACTGGCTCAGAATCCCCAGCACCTTTTGTTCCCACCTTCAGATTTTGCGGTATTTTGGTTTTGCCCAGTTAGAAATGGCCAGTTTTCAAATTTCCTGGCCTTACTTCTTGGACTGGTGTCTATACCTGATGAGAAACTTGCTGGTGATCAGTACACTGAGTGCAGACATCAACGGTGACGCACTTTCCTTCCAACAACACCTTCCCTTCTGGGCAGAAGCAGCCTTCAGTCGGAGAAACTAGACAATGCGTGGTGTTCTTATTCACGATGCTATCGCAATGGCGGATGCAATTTACCCCACAAGGTTCGTATACAAGCGAGTTAGGGCACTGGAGGGCTAAAGAGAAGGAATAACACTTTTAGGCAGGCAGCTATGGATAAACACAAAATGTAAGACTTTGCAGCTAAACTATACTTGCCCCTGACAGGCATGTTTCCCATGTGGAGGGGCATGGAAAATGTAGGGGGATGCTCATTCCACTACCTTCACACCTGCACCCGAGCTTAGCCCCCGTAATAGAGGGATAGAGGGTGCTGAGATAGGCAGCCCACCTCCCATATTTAAATGAATAATGATGGATCAATTCAATTGATCAAGCCTATTGATGTTGATAATACACTGTTTGCCTGTTTGGCATGGACACCAGAGCAGGAGCAGAAAGCCCAATGTTAAGTTGTTAAAGGGAGGGGGTTGGATTTTGCTTTGGGGAGCCTGTTCTTTGATGATCAAAGGATAACACTCATCTCCACCTTAGGCTAACGCACCCTTCCTTCCTATCCTCACCCTCCCTTAAACACAACACCCCACTCCAATCCCCATCTCCCTATCTTACCCAAAACCTCCTGGTCCAAGTCCTGGGCTTACCTTACAAAGAACAAAGAACAACCCAGCACGGGAAACAGGCCCTTTGGCCCAACGAGCCCGCGCCGCCGCATCATCCTACACCTATTCTACCCTGCATGTCTACGAATGGAACCCCTAACTTAGCCAGATTCAGGGGAGAATAGTGTCAATTTGGTAAAACCAATCAGCCTAAGAGCACATCTTTGGGGTGTGGGAGGAAACTGGAGCGCCCGGAGGAAACCCACGCAACCACAGGGAGAATGCGCAAACTCCCACAGACACAGGCCCAAATCCATGTATCTGCACAGCTAGCAGTGCTAGTCACCGAGCTGTTGCGGCGCCCGTCTACCGGTCCAGGATCAAGCACACACACCGACACGAAGTACTAGGCGACTCCCGGAACTTCCAAGAGCAGCCCACGCACGACCCACCGTGTACATGCCCTCGTTTGACACGAGGTGGACCCTCTCAGATATCCACAACCTGGAGGCCCTCTCTTCACCAGCAATGCCGACAGTGGCCACTGACACTTCCCTGGTGCTGCCGGGACTGTAGAAACTTGGCCAGAATTGGAGCTCCCGCCTCAATGAAGGGGTGGAATTCCCAAGGGGCCTTTGTTAATTAAGCCTCCAGTGCTTAAGGCTGCAGGGTGGGTCAGAGTGGAGCATGTTGATGCATGGTGACATGGATTATGTGGGAGAAGGGGGGGGGGGGTGAACAACATGACTCTCTGCAGCCCCCACCAATGTAATATTCAGCCCTTTCACAGGACCATGGGAAATGCTCTCTCCGTAGTAAAGGATCTTGTAAAATGTTCATCTGCATTCCATTCCACATACTCTGAGAGTGTTCAATATTTATGAAATAACTTCAGTGAGTCCAACATGCAAATCTACAACCAAAACTTGTTGTCGGTACATTCAAAAAGAACAGATACATTCACACACAGGAAATAGCCATGGGCACAAGCAGCAGTATCCTCCATGTTCATCTGCCCAAATCCTACAGTCACAGTGGTACAGGGATGTCATCTACACTCTTGGGAATTCTGGAATCTGGTATAAAGCTCTATTCCTCTTTCATCTTGATGTCTCCTGTCCACAGGCAAAGCGATGAATGCATTTTTCTTGTCAACAAGAATCAAGCACTTGCTTAGTGCTTATGTGGGCACCCAACTGGCTGATTTGGCATATCTTAATGTCAGTGGTTAGGAAGCATCAGACAGCATCAATGTTAAGAACATTAACAGCCTTCACATTCCCTTTAGGAGACATTCTTGGCTATCTGCAGCTCAGCTGCCAGGAGGCGTCAACTGAGTGGCAGCATGGCCTTCAAGGGTTTTATTTTGTCCTGAATTAAAGCGATGGACCTTCAGCCCAAATTCAGAACCGTGTTCAACACCAGCAAAACTCTGCATCAACAAGGCATCTCACATAGTCAGGGTGAATGTACAGTCAAAGGAACTGCAGATGTGCAATAGGCACACTGCACTCCATCTCAACAACACACAATTAAATGGTGTATGGTAAAGATTCAAGATAAAATGAGGAGTCAGCCATTCCTTCCTCCAAGTCAGCACCACAGGGCAATGAGATCATGGCTGATCTATCCCGCCTTTCTATATTCCTTGAAACCTTTACCCAATAAAAGTCCAGAAATCTCCAATTGTCTCAGCATCTACAGCTGGAGGAGAGGGTTCCAAATTATTATTAAAATTATTATTAAGTGTTATTATTCGCCTTTGGGTGGAGATGCGTTTTCTGAGTTTAATTCTGAATGGCTTGGCTTTAATCTTAACTGTTATGCCCCCCTTACCCTGGACTCAACCATCTGAGGAAAACATTCCCCTCTATGTACCCTATGGAATTTTAATCATACATCTCGTGGCAGGGATGGATCATTCTGTGAGAAGTAAGACCAAGCACCACGTGCACCTGAGATAACTTTCCTGTATCGCATCTGGTTGTTTGTCCGCTCAGGGCACTTGTAGGGTCAATAAAAAGAAGGATGAATTGAACTTACGGCAAAAGTCATCAGACCTCCAATTGACGCAGATGCCCAGAAGTTTGCACCTGAAGCTGTACGCTGAAATGGAGTCACAGACGTCACTGTGATTACAGGCCTTCTGCTCGCACGTTCTGAGATACGGTTGCGGGTCAACCACTTTGCGGCATTCGTCAAACACCACAGAGTGCAGAATGCCACACTCATCCCCCGTCAGTGCACACTGCGGCACCTTTGCTACTTGCTCCTGGCAACTCTGTGACGGCGATTCTTTCAGAGTCCAGTCATTTATAAACGTGAGGCTGTCATTAGTTATAGTGCCATCCCGGAGTTCAAAATCATTTAACTGTTCATTGTCACATGTCCCTGAATGAAAACAATTTAAAATAATAGAGTGACCAAGGGAAATGTTAGCTGACAACAATTTGCATTTATTTATCACATTTGGCAGAATAAAATGTTCCAAGACACTTCACAGGCAAGTTTTCAAACAAAATTTAACGTATCAGCAAATATTAATACAAACGACCAATGATTTAGTCAAAGGGGAAGCTTTAAAGATGGTTTTAAAGGAGGGTGATGGGGGTACAGAGGGTCACAGACAGAATTCCAGAGTTTAGACCTAGGCAGCTGAAGGCAATGCACTTCTCAGCTTTTTGGCTAAGCATCAGATCAAGCCCAAGGTAGGGTGCAATGCCTCATCTTGTCAGCTTTGATTTTGATTGTCTTTCTGGTGGGGCCCTTGAATTGGATTCAATGGATTTTGAATTTGATTTTTGGTGCAAGCAAGGAATGGATTCAGTCCACTCTGAGCACTGGCTCTGTAAGTTTAAGAACAAAGAAAATTGCAGCACAGGAACAGGCCCTTCAGCCCTCTAAGCCTGCACTGACCATGCTGCCCGACTTAACTAAAACCCTTACCCTTCTGGGGATCGCATCCCTCTATTCCCAACTCATTTATGAAATTGTCAAGACGCCCGTTAAAAGTCACTATCGTATCCGCTTCCACTGCCTCCCCAAGCACCGAGTTCCAGGCACCTACGACTCAGTAAAAAATCTGCCTCGTACATCTCTTTTAAACCTTGCCCCTCGCACCTTAAACCTAGGCACCCAGTAATTGACTCTTCCACCCTGGGAAAAAGCTTCTGACTATCCACTCTGTCCATACCTCATCATCTTGTAGACCTCTATCAGGTCTCCCCTCAACCTCCATCGCTCCAGTGGGAACAAACCAAGTTTCTCCAACCTCTCCTCATAGCTAATTGCCCTCCATACCAGGCAACATCCTGGTAAATCTTTTCTGCACCTTCTCCAAAGCCCCCACATTAAGGACAGAGTGAAAAAATGAAAAGAAAATCTAGTGGAACAATGAACATCGGGATGTGTCATTTTCCAACCTCTTTGCTTTCCCAATTACCAAAACAAAATAACAAATTCACTTAGTTCCAATACATTACTGAACACAGTTCAAAAACAGTTTTAGGCCTAAATTTCATGTCAGCGAGGAAAAATCTTGGCAGAATGTTGTACTGTGGAGTTCACGTTGAGATATCTGCATGTACTGGAGTTCTGATTTCAAGATTGGTAACTCAGTTTGTGGGAGAGTAAAGGTGAGCTAGTCTCACACATAACTCGTTTAAATGGGTAATAGAATGGCACTTGCAAAGATTTGGGAGACCAAAAACAAGTGGCCATAGCCAGAGCTAGCACTAATAAATTGAAAAAATACCTATCAAAATGGGAACGAGGATAGTAACTTCAGTTAACTTACTATTGTCAGTTGAAACAAAACCATAGAAAAATAATGAAGAGATGGTAAAGTTCATCAGACCCATGAAGCTCACCCCATCGAGTGGTGTAACCTTGTGAACAATACTGTTGCAACATAACATAGGAATTAGGAGTCAGAGTAGGCCATCTGGCTCCTCGAGCCTGCTCCACCATTGTTTAAGATCATGGCATACCTCTTAGTAATACTGCCTCCTGATATCAGTAAAAGCAACAAAGAAAAAGATCCATTCCTAGTACTTCTGACAGTCTGATGTGTTATCAGTCTGTCGCATACTTCTAAAAGTCTGTGTTCCAGACATGTCTGATATGTGCACATACAGGCTCCTACGTACCAGGAGCATGTCTTTAGGGAATTAATCTGGGGGAGGGTGATTTTTCTAGCCCTTCATGCCAACAGGTCTTCTGGTCCCACCAAAAGTGACCTCCCAGCCCCCCTTCCCAAAATGCCCACACCTCCATGGTGGATTCCCTGGCAGTGGGACGGGCGAGCCATGCAAAATGCCGTAGACATCGGCAGGACTGAAAGATCCCATTGGCAGCACCATCACTGCCAGAAAACACGCTGCTGGTGGGCTGCGTAAATCCCACCTTTTTTTTTCTTTTGAAAAGATATGCCCATTAATGGGCTAACAATATCTACAAATATCCAGGCAGAACAGTGTCCATCGCACAGCTTTTCACACTCACCACAGAGCCCAGATACTCTGGTCAAGAACAGTGTTGGAGAAACCCAAAGACCAAAAAGATGGTTCAATGGGCTGTTGACAAGAATTAACCCCAAATCTGGGATATTAGCCACAACATTGCTGGAGCCATGGTCAATGATCTCTATATTCCCAACAGTTATAGGTGGAAAGGCTAGTTGTCCATTGACTGAAATCTAATAAAAAGAATAGAGAACAGATTAAAATTCTCATTCATAAACAAAATGTATCTGATTCCACTCTCTCCTGATTTTGGTCATATCTAACTGAGCACAGTAATATTTGTTTACAACTGGTAAGTATAAACCACTTACGTAGCACCTTATCACATGGATAGCTTTGACCTGCTAGTTAACTGAAAATGAGCAGTATGTACTCACAGTCATGTCATCATGCAGCAGAATTTTGGTATGATGCTGATTGATTTCAATTGCTTTGATGCAGTCCTCATTGGGGTCCAAGTGACATGAACCCTTATGGAGGATTAATCTTGTATCTTGATTTTCAACTCGTAGCAACAAGTATGAGCACCTTCCAGTTAATGGGAATTCATGGCCATCAAAAGTAGAAATCTGTGTTTTTGCAGACACTGTACATACACCTGTTAATAAAAAAGGAATGTAATCTATACTGCATAACAGTTGCAGCTTGGAAACAGGTCTTTGGTCCAACTGGTCTATACCGATGTTATGCTTGACAGGAGACTTCCTCCCCTCCCCCATCTCATTTGGCTGCATGGTGGCACAGTGGTTAGCACTGCTGCCTCATAGCACCAGGGACCCAGGTTCAATTCTGACCTCAGGCCAATGTCTGTATGGAGTTTGCACCTTCTCCCAGTGTCTGTGTGGATTTCCTTCAGGTGTTTTAATTTCCTCCCACAATCCAAAGATGTTCAGGTTAGTTTGGTTGGCCATGCTAAATTGCCTTAGTGTCAGGGGATTAGCAAGATAAATACGTGGGGTTATGGGGATAGGGCCAGAGTTGGATTGTGGTCAGTGCAGACACAATAAGCCTAATGGCCTCCTTCTGCACTGTAGGGATTCTATAATTCTAATGGCATATCCTTCTATTCATTTCTACCACATGTATTTATCTAGATTCCCTTGACATTTGTCTGTGCCTTAACCATTCCTTGTGACAGTGAGTTCCGCGTTTTAACCACTCCCTGAATGGCCTACTTTCCTTGTTGGATTTATTAATGACTATCTTATGCTTACAGCTGCAAGTTTTGGATTCCTCCAAAAAGGGGAAATTTTTCTCTATGTCTACGTGATCAAATGACATCTTATTTTAAAAATCATGACATGAAAAAGAAACAACTCTCAGAGTTTTGGTGCTACAGTCTAATGTTATTTTGAAATCTCTCAGTATAAACTGCTTTAAAAAATTATTTTTTTCCCTTTTAAACAGCTCTGAATGACAGAATTGTGGGTTCAAGGCCTGCAACAGATAATGAGCACATAATGTAGGCTGATCACTCAATGCTGTATTTTCTATACTGCCCTTTTATGTCTTAAATGCACCCCAAAGTACACAGAGAGACTGCTTCCCAAATGGGTAGTGGGACCCAGAAATTCCGCTTTCATTTCCAGCGGATCACATTGATGCTGGTAAGGGAAAACCCAAGCTTGGCAGGGCCATCTGAATTCAGTGCTGAGTTCAGTGTGGGAACTACAAGTTTTTACAATAAATGTGAATGCTTTTGAATGGCAGAAAAACTGACTATACAACTGTCACGTTGTGAAGTTATCTAAATCCCACCCCTTTAACAATTAAAAAAGCTTGCCTCTATCAGTGTGAAGCAACAACGCCCTTCCTAGCAGTTACCATAGCTGTTTTTTTGGAATTTGAGTTAACATTATGTCATTATTAATGCTTGACTGCTTTCCACAACCTATAATTGTTTCAGCAGGAGGTCTTAATTTCAATTTAAGACCTCGTGCTGAAACAATTATAGGTTGTGGAACTCAAAAGGATTATTAAAGAATGAGCTATCTTTGACATGGGACTATGAACACATTAGTTTTAAGGGATTAAGTAGAAAGGGGATTTGATCCACTTAACATTTATCATTTATCCCCAAACACAGGCCCTTAGTGCAGTACTTCACCTGAAAGACAGCTCCTCAAATAATACAGCATAGTATTGTTAGCTAAAGTTATCTGCCCTTGGTGTCCGTTGCAGGCCATGAACCCACAATTTCCTGACTTGGAATTATCTTGTCATTTAAAAATATTTTTTTAAGGAAGGGCATCAAATTAATATTAAACTGCAGTACAAAAAAAGTTCCAACAATCTTTTCCTTATGATGTCAATATGTATCCTGCTTAACTATTAAGTTATGATATTACTTTATGTAATATTACTAAGTGACACAGTGTTACAACTCTCGCCAATTTAGCACATTTCTGCCCCCTGCCCCCAACACCACTTGCCCAATGAAATATGGACCTTATAAGGCCTGGCATTGCACAGGATAAGTTTTCACCTTTATCTCATAATGTTCATTCTACTAAAACCAATGGGATGAAAAACATTTAGTTCTAGTACAGACTGAATATTTAGTCCCCTGGGTGCCTTTGGCCTGCCAACACAGAAGTTATTTTTACATTGACCTTTTAACTAGTCACTCAGAATAGTGTGTTCAGAACGTACTCCAGGAATGTTGGCTGTTGCATCTGCTTTCTGTAGCCTGGGGGGCAGTTTTACCTAGGCCTATCAAACGACAAGAGCACAGATACTGGGGTGAGGGGGTGGGGGGGGACGGGACGCAGAATTTTACAGTCCCACCCTCCAGGGGAATCATAGCGGGCGGGACACGGATCCCATGCAAAGGTCCACTGACCTCGGATAGGATTTTCTGGTCTTGGGATGAGCATGGCCAGAAAATCCCACCCCTGGATGTCAGCACACAGCTCCCAAAATTCAAACCTGAAGGCTAACATACAAGTAACATGAATGAGAGGGAGTGAGCGATAAACAAAGAAAGTGGCTCCAACTAAAACAAAATCTAGCTGAGTGAAAAATATCAAAAGGGTCCTGGAACAAAAGACTGTTTAACTAGGGTCAAGTGAGACTCTGTTCTAACCTCCCAAAAAAACCCGTGATTAAAAATGACCATTTTTATCATGCTACTTACAGGGGCACGCATACCGACAGCCACATGTTTCTTCAATTTTGATGCTGGGAAGATTGTTGCTGCAAGTTGGTTTCTGTAGTTTCTCACAGTTCACTTTGTGGTTTGAGGAAAGGACCTCCCCATTTGGTTTACATGTGAAACTGTGACACTTATCAGGCAACACCCATTTCTCTCCAGCCTAGAACAAATGTAGTGAAGTCAGTGTTAGTATCAGTTCTCACAAGTAAATGGGGTTGAATTTCACCAGCCCTCTGGAGATGGGCTGGTCTGCAAAAGGCCACAACAAATGCAAGGTATCGGGAGGGAAGCTGAACACACTCCCGTAGCAGTGGGATATTGTTAATGGTGAGAACAGTAGCCATGATGCGGAGATGCCGGCATTGGACTGGGGTAAACACAGTAAGAAGTCTCACAACACCAGGTTAAAGACCAACAGGTTTATCTGGTAGCAAAAGCCACTAGGACGGCCTCAACCTGTCCTAGTGGTGTTTGCTATCAAATAAACCTGTTGGACTTTAACCTGGTGTTGTGAGACTTCTTACTGTGAGAACAGCAGCAACAGGCAACCAGAGGTTGGGCAGCCAATAATTACAATTGATTGGCTAATTACAGGCCACTTTCTGCACCAGGATGGGGGTGAGCTTTCTATTGTGTCTACTCAATGGCTGATGGAGTACCCAACCCCTGGCTCCAACACCATCACTTCCGGGGTCACCGCTCTGATCGCCAGCGTGCCTGACTCTTGCATGTATCAGAATGATCTTACCTGCCTTTTGAGGGCACCTTGACATGAAGGCACCACCTTCCTCTCCTTGTAGTCCCAGCAGCAGCCACTTCTAAAAGCTTTTTCATTTGACCAGTAGACTGAAAAATCAGGCTGACATTATGAAGATAGTCCTGCGGCAAACTCTTAATTGGTTGCCATGAATAACATCCCCCCCCCCCACCGGTTCGCGATGTCCAGCTCATGACCTGATTTCAGTCTTGGCACCGAGACTATCACCAAAACCTTTCTGCCGTTCTCCCTGGTGGGATCTTACAATGCTGTTGATGGCACACCCGGATTTCCCAGCAGCGAGGGGTACTTTCAATGGGAAACCCCATCGACAATGGCAGAACCATAAGATTCCGCCACCAGCGAGCGGCACGCCACCTCCCGTCACCATGAAACCCACCACAGAGAGGGAGAAAATTCCGCTCTTTAAGTGTTTAAAAAAATTCAAGCTATTATTCTTCTTAAAACCTCAAATTGTAACGTTATTCCAATTCATGCAGGCAGAATATATCATTTATAAAAATGGGAGTAATAATAATGATAGAGTATTATTTGTTGATTCTATGTGGACATTGGTTTGTAAATTAATGTTGTGTTAGCAGCTAATAGAAAAACACTATTCAGCACAACAGAACCAATCCATTTAACTCCAACTATAGTCATTGTGGCAACAATTTTAAAGGAGGATGAGAGGATACAGATTTAAGCTTAAAAGAGGGAATATGTGTAGATGCTGTAGATTTAATTGTCTTTGGAAAGGATATAAATCAAGGCAGTTGAGAGGGTTTTGAACTCTCTGCACAGGGTGCTGGCTGAGGCAAGAAAACCGGTGTGTGTCTCTTCAGTGGCCGAGTTGTCCCTTCAGAGAATCTAGGGCCCTGGTTTTCACCGTCACAATGCAGAGTGGGGCCGAAGAGAGCCACCTTGCATTGGAACAATCCTCCATCCACCTTCCCTCCCTCTCCACTGCACCCCGGGATACAGAGAACAACACCCACCTCCCTCACTCAACAGGAACCGAGGCAAGCTCCTCCCTCATGAACACAGGTAACCCACTAACCTCCCCATAACTCAGGAGCACTGGGACAAACCCCCCACACATACAGGGGACAACCCCCCCCCCGCCCCACACATACACACACATCAGGGGACACCCCCCGCACACACATAAGGGGGTCACCCCTCCACACACAGAAGGGGACACTGCCCCCCCTCACACAAAAGGTGGGGACACTGCCCCTCCCCCCACACATAAGGTGGGGACACTCCCCCACACAACAGAAGAGGACACCCCCCACCCCCCACCGGTAAGGGGACACCCCTCCCCACAAATGGAGCTCCCCAGAGGGCCCATTCCAGGCACTCCCAGGTTGGGGCTACACTGAGATTTGTGCCCCGAGCAGGTTCACCTCTGCTTACTTCACATTTTAAAATTCCTGTTATAAAATTCACTGGTGTGATGTCATGTCGCAAGGAAGGGAGGGGGCGTGGGTTCTTTACCTGGAAGGAACAAAGGGGAAGTCCTTTAAATTTATTTAAATGGTTTTGATTGGGTGGGAACCTCCCGGTGAGGGGCGAGGAAAGCCAGAAAATGGGATCTCGCCGCCAAGATTCCCATTCCTGCCGTCTCATGAGATTTTCCATTGGCATCGCCATGGGGCGAACGGCGACAGAAAATGTCTCCTGCAGTGTGTGGAAAATATTTACGTGGCACTTGGGTAGATATTAAAGGGAGTGGGCGCTCGAGTTGGTATTAATTTTTGATGACCAATCTGATAGCAAAGTACTGAACTCTTGAAACATTCTGCAGCCTCTGTTCCTTGTCTTAACCCACACGTCCTTCACAATTGGTCCCACTCCATGGTTATGGCTCCAATGGAAGCCCAGTGGAAAGACCATTTGTGAACAACTCCCACCGCACTCCTGGCCAAGTTATACGCAAGCAAGTCTGTGGAAAAGATTTGTGACCCTGTGTACGTTTAAAGAATACAACAGAGCAAATAGAACTTCATTCAGCGCAAGCGCAGACTGGTAGTGTGGGTCCATATTACTAGCATTAATGCATTCTCTTCTATGATGGAGTTTACCTGCCGTCGATTCCCTTCATCATCAATGCATTCCGGAAGGGAAGTCGCTGTGAAAGAGAAATGGAAACTGAAATTAATCCTGTTTGTGTTGGTGAAAATTGACTCTGTCTACAGTTTCCGCTGCCTTGGAAAAACAGTCAGTATAATTAGGGACCTCACCCATCTTGGATATTTTCTCTTCCACCTTCTTCCGTCGGGAAAAAGATACAAAAGTCTGAGATCACGTACCAACCGACTCAAGAACAGCTTCTTCCCTGCTGCTGTCAGACTTTTGAATGGACTTACCTCACATTAAGTTGATCTTTCCCTACACCCTAGCTATGACTGTAACACTATATTCTGCACCCTTTCTTTTCCTTCTCAATGAACATTGAGGCTTTTACCCAGGGCTGAAATGGTTGCCATAAGAGGACACAGGTTTAAGGTGCTGGGGAGTAGGTACAGAGGTGATGTCAGGGGTAAGTTTTTCACTCAGAGAGTGGTGGGTGCGTGGAGTGGGCTGCCAGCAACGGTGGTGGAGGCGGATTCGATAGGGTCTTTTAAGAGACTTTTAGGTAAGCACATGGAACTTAGTAAGATAGAGTGTAATAGGTAAGCCTAGTAATCTTTAAGGTAGGGACATATTCAGCACAATTTTGTGGGCCAAAGGGCCTGTATTGTGCTGTAGTTTTTCTATGTTTCTATGTTCTATTATGCTTTGCATAACACGCAAGAAGCAATACTTTTCACTGTATACTAATACATGTGACAATAATAAATCATATCATTTATAAAGACAATTCAGGGTCTTCTTCCAAAATATCTTCTTTTGCATCCCAACAATTACTTCACAATATTCATTTATCAGCCTCACCTGCACAGACCTTTTTGATCAACTCATCGCTAAGTGTCACCATTGTGGGAAGGTCTTCCATTTCACCCAGATGAATGATGTGATGTGACCTCTCCCCAGCTAAGGTTAGAAGTTGGTGCTCGTCATATTTTTGTCCTATTGCTATTGGGATCACTGTGACACCTAACAGAAAAGGGAAGAAGAAAAATAAGGTGACAATCAAGGAATTATCACAGAGTTCAGCTGGAGGTTGCTGAAACTCAGATTAACTGCATTCTCCAGGGTCCTGTTTACATAAAATCCATTCAGGGACTATACTGTGATTGTTAGAATTTCACTACTCTGAAAAGAAAAGTACTCATATCAATAATATGGTGCCAAAGTGTGACTGGGTGTTCTCCTACTGTTGCCTATTTTATCACATACTCAACAGAAGCAGGCTCTGACACCAAGGCTGCGATTTTCCGTTCCTGCTCGTGCTGGGTAAGTTCTGCGACGGGAATGGAAAATAGTGTGAGAACCGCAAAATTTTACATCAGCATAAATGCACGATTCAATCTCCTTCCCCCAGTGCCAGCAACATTTGAACATATTCCCAAATCATTATCAGGTCCTGCACCTGAATCATCTTCCTTCAAAAATCCATTCACGTCAGTGTGACAGCAGAATGACGTGAATCACAACTGGTCTCCCAAAGCGTGCGCTGGTGAGCGGATCTCACGGGGGGCTGAGGTGAGGGCTCAGGAAGAAGAGGGCCCTGCCACAGCTCTGCCTGGACACTGGTAGCGTCTGGGCAGTGCCCAGGGGTTAGTCAGGGGCAAGGCCCAGGTAGTGCCAGAAGAATGTTGGGGGTGGTTTCCAGGATGAAGTAGTTTGCTCTCTCTGTGCTGGGTGGCCTTTAAAAATGGTGCCCCAATCCTCAGCTGTTTAAGTCGCTGGCGGGGTGAATGCCATGATGTGGAGATACCCGCGTTGGACTGGGGTAAGCACAGTAAGAAGTCTGACAACACCAGATTTGAGTCCAACCAATTTATTTGATAGTAAACTCACAAGCTTTCGAGGTTTGCCCTTCGTCAGGTGAATGACGTCAGGTTCACCTGACAAAGGGCAAACCCTGAAAGCTTGTGGGATTACTATCAAATAAATTGGTTGGATTCAAACCTGGTGTTGTCAGACTTCTTACCGGGTGAATGCATCAGTGGCCGTCCTGCTGGTGATTCATCATAGATCCTTGACGTTTTTTTTTCCCCCAAATTGCTGCACTGTAAGAAGGAGAAAGCCAACATTGCTGTAGTCAGCTTCAATGTTGTTACCCCGCCCACTATTGGCCTTTGTTGGTTTCCAGAGAAATCCCACCCCTCCCCCACCGCCCCCGCAATCTCTCAAGTAAAATCAATCTTTCAAAGTGGGCCCGGACAACAATTCCGTTTGGAATTTTCCTTGTTCGGGTTGCGCTAAGATAAATTGAGCTGGGATCTTCCAGTGCCACCTCACAGGGGTGCGGGGGTCAGCTGAAAGTCCATTGGATGTTTGGCGGAACCAGAAGGTCCCGGCTGAGCCGGGAAATCCTGGTCCAAATAGTATCAGCGCCTGACAGCTGGAGATAAATAATGAACATTTCCTGTAGCTTAATTAATGATGAAAGAAGAATTTATACATCTCATTTCACAAGCCTAGAAAAGCCCCAAGCACTTTACAACCTATTAAGTATCTTATATGTATAGTCACTGGTGTAATGTAGAAAATAATAACAGTAAACTCACAAAAATAGCAGTGTGATTATGGTGCCTGGCCCTAGGGTCACATAACTAGACTGTTCAATTGGGAACTGAGTTGGGGCTTCACTTTAACTTGTCTGGGCTTGTCCCAGCAGTTAGATCTTGGAGACATGACTAAGCATTGAATCTGCATTGCTCTTGGGTATAGTTATTCCTGTTAATAAAGGTTCTATGTTCATTGATAACAGGTTGACCAAGTTACTACAGTGATTGTGTTTTGATGTTGTTGTTGAGGGGCAATTATTAGCCAGAACACACAAGGAATATTTCCTTGTTCTTCTTCTAAATAGCGCCATGTAATATTTTACATCTATTTAAGATGCAGCCACCTCAGTTAAGCCAAAAGATAGAACCAACCCCTCCCAAATGCAATCCTCCCCCATATGACACATTTTGGAAGAGTCATGGGGTGAGCGATCTTACCAGTTTGTCACACCGGTTGATCGACGTGGTGAGCCAGTAAGATCACAAGAGAGGCAAAAAACCAGGTTGGCACCCCGTTTCTCGCCTCTCGCAATCTTACTTGCAGCAATCTGCCGTAATAATCAACCTCACGTCCGGGAAGGGCATGAACAGTTTTTAGTATTAATAGTGAGCCCCAGGATGCAATCTTGGTGAACAGGGGCGTAGTCAATGGAGTTTGGGCCGTGATCAGTGCACTGGGAGATCGGTGCATGCACAATGGCATCCTCTAGCAGTCTGCAGCCAGCTTCCCGGCAAGAGTAGAACTCCTCCTACTGGCAGGAATTGCACTTTGCCTCATTTTTTTCTCTCAATGGCATAAGTTTTGAATTTTTCTCTTGCCAAAAAACAGGTCTGTTTTCACATTTGTTCAACAATTACTGCTCCCATAGACTTTTACAGAATAGAAAGAGGCCCTTCGACCCATCAGGCCTATGCCAGCCATCAGGCAACTTATCCTCGTCCCATTTTCCAGCACTTGCTCTGTAGCCTCGTATTCAATGGAAGTCCGGTTTCAGTGCAATTATTATTTGTTGCAGTGACATACCTGTTACCATTGCTTCTTCCGCTGCCCCATCAACACTATCCTTAGAGCTGTCAGTAACTATCACTACAGCAACCTTTGGGACACCCACTCGTGCTCCTATTGCCTCTGTTACTCCAGTCTGCATGGCGAAGGACAGTGCTTTCCCTGTGACAAATCGCAAAGACATTTTAGGAAGATATTGTCACATTTGCTTGCAGACATTCCAAGCCATTTAAAAAGGGCAAAATTCTTATCTCTGAAAAATTCAATAAGGAAACCATTTTAACATCATAGCCACTGCACCTAGTTGAGTTGGTCCTGGTATCCTTTGCTGAATATTATCAATCAGCTGTATAAGATTTTCCCTCTCCTGATTCTCATCGAAAGGAATTTCCAATGTGTTGGTCTTCCCGTATTGTATGATAGAGATATGAGTGGCATCGTCTCCTACAATAGGAAAAATGACTTAGTGAATAATAAAAATAATTCTTCATCTGATGGACATCAAACAAAACTCCTTCAGGATCTGCTGAATAGGGGGGTGGGGTTGAAGCAATGCAGCTGGAACTATAGAACCCTACAGTGCAGAAAGAGGCCCTTCGACCCATCGAATCTGCACTGACCACAAACCCACCCAGGTCCTATCCCCATATCCCTACATATTTTACCCACTAATCCCTCTAACTTATGCATCTTAGGACACTAAGGGGCAATTTTAGAATGGCCAAACAACATAACCTGCACATCTTTAGACTGTGGGAGGAAACCGGAGCACCCGGAGGAAACCCACACAGACACAAGGAGAATGTACAAACTCCACACAGACAGTGACCCGAGCCGGGATTCGAACCCGGGTCCCTGGAGCTGTGAAGCGGCAGTGCTAAACCACTGTGCTACCATGCCACTCGGTAGAATAAGAGCGACCCTTCAAAATTCCTGCTGAAATATTGGGGAAATCTGACATTCTGAAAGAAAAGAGAGGGTTTAAAGTTTATGGGCGAGATTCTCTGGCCTTCTAGCTGCCTGTTTCCCACTAGCAGGGGGTGGCGCGTTGTTTGCTAGTGGTGGGATTCTCTGGTCCTATCACTGTCAGTGGGAATTCCCTTTAACATTACCCCACGCCCACGGGAAACACAAGGATGGGGGTGCACTGCCAATCGGAGCAGAGAACCCCGCCGGCATGAAAGACTGGAGAATTCTGACCATTAGTGTCACAAGTAGGCTTACATTAACACTGCGATGAATTTACTGTGAAAATCCCCTAGTCGCCACACTCCGGCGCCTGTTCGAGTACTCTGAGAGGGAACTTATCATGGCCAACGCACCTAAACGGCATGTCTTTTGGACTGTGGGAGGGAACCGGAGCACCCAGAGGAAATCCACACAGACACGGGACAATGTGCAAAACCCCACACAGACAGCCGGGAATTGAGTCTGGGTCCCTGGTGCTGTGATTCAGCAGTGCTAACCACTGTGCCACCAGGCTGCCAGTTACGTAGGAACTCAAAATTTTTAAAAGTGTTTAAAAAGCTGAAACAGGAGCTGAAACCAAACTGAACATGCCCATTTTGTCTTTGACCAGAGATAGGATGAGAGCTGTGACACTACTCCACTTCCAGGAGGAAGGCTGGTCATTAAAATTGCTTCTGGGGGCTGTGTGCCTTCATTTAATTATAAATATAATGGTTAACCACCGTTAGCTGGACATCCTGATAAAACTGAGGCGACACAAAGGAACATACATTTTGTCATCTTCATAAACACTCCGACCATTAAGACTAAGTGAGACGGCTGCTGCTTTGTCCGCGTGTACTGGAGAACCACTGCCAGCTTTAGGTGCTGTAACAGTAACAGTGGCATGTCAGAATCAGATGGCAAAACTGCCAGTCTTTGGTTATCAAGGGTCACAGACCTTGTTTAACGAGACATAATTGGTTAAGGCAGATACGGCCATACTGGCTGGAAATTTCTGAGGGCTACACGATCAGCGAGGATCCTATGGATGTCCCCGGCAGGAAGCTGAGCCTACCTGCAGGAAGGTGTGGACCACGGATCGAGGAAGGTCTCGCAGCTGGAGCCCAGGAGTCAAGAAGAGCAGTCGCACTTGTAATCTAGTCTTAACTTGTACAGAGATATCTTTATTCTGTTAGCAATAAAGCCTTTATTATTAAAGCTGCATCAAGCCATTCTCGATCTGTCACACTCCCCGAATTTCTCCATCCTTGCAGTCACACTTACTACTTTTTGTTTCTATTATGGGCACTTATTTGAGCTGCGACTGGGCTTGCGTGGTGGCTTATTGCTTTCCATAAGGTTGATGTTCATCGCACTGACCTGTTTGGATTTTTCCAATAAAGGATTTCACAAATGTTTTCATTTCTTCAAATTCTGTCTCCCCAATACTGTCGCTGCCATCGAGGAGTAGAATAATGTCCATTGGCTCGGGGCACAGAGCTACGAGGAAGAGATAGAATTGGGTTAACATTCTCCAATCATCCACATACATTTTTCTTTAGCAGTCACATCATTTTGGAACACATTGCTCAGGGACAAAAGCTACTCTGCATAAAAAGCATGCACTCTAAAGTTTGTGCGTGAATTTTGATGAACTGACTGTATCTTACACCTTAATAAAACTGTCTCAGCAACGCAAAGTTCCTAAATGTAACAATGCAGATGGTATATTGAAATGAGATGGTGAGGGAACATGTCTTATGCTACTGAAGAAATATCAAGTTGCTTGAGTGCTGGAGGACACTGGCAAGAGTAAATAGTGACAGAAATGTGTGGGTTGGAAATTTTTCAGTAGGCTATTTTTAATAAAATGGTCAAAATGCTTAGGCAAAATGTCATTGTTTATAATTCTAATAAAATCATCAACCACCTAACATTGAAACATAGAAAATAGGAGCAAGAGTAGGCCATTCGGCCCTTAGAGTCTGTACCATCATTCAATATGATCATGGCTGATCATGCACCTTCAGTATCCCACTCCCACTTTCTCTCCATAACCCTTGATCCCTTTAGCCGCAAGGGCCAGGTCCAGCTCCCTCTTGAACATATCTAATAAACTGGCCCCAGCAGCTTTCTGTACTAGAGAATTCCACAGGTTCACAACTCATTGAGTGAAGGTATTCTTTCTCATCTCAGTCCTGAATGCCTTATCCCATATTCTTAGACTGTCATGTTGGTGTCAGTCCCTCTTTGCACATTGGGTTCTGCCAATCCATGGGCGCTCCCTAACACCCTGGTTTTTCCACCTAGAACGTAAGAGACAGAGCAGTCGACCATTCCGTCCTTCAAGCCTGCTCTGCAGTCTGATTTAGAGAATGGGAACTGCTTCGAGTCCCAAACCCAGGCACTGTTGCTACTGGGTACAGAGCCTCCAGCCAGTCAGACTATCCAGCAGCTCTGTAAGGTTGGAACCCCTCCTGAGTGTGTGGGGGGGCAGGGAAGTGCGTTCCCGACTGACATTTTGGAGAGAATGTTAGGAAATCATGCCAACTTAAAAATCCTGCCCACATCTTGCAACAGGTGCCTCATTTGTCACGGGAATAAGTCCTAATATTCAAGGCCAGTTTTACAATACAAGCTTTATGTAGAAATATTGTAACCAATTTTCATCTCAGTTGGACCCATCATTTCTACCTCAACATTTCTCATTATCATCTCCCCCTGCCTTAAATAATTACTACTTTGCTCATTTAAACTGCCTGCCCTCTACCTGGTTGGACTCTAACCTGGTGTTGTGAGACTTCTTACTGTGTTCGCCCTCTACCTTATCAGCCTTCTCCCGTCTCTACCTCTCCGGTCACCTTTTCCTTGGCTCTGCACTTGCTTAAATGTCTACTATCTTCCAGTTCTGATGACAGACCACCAATCTGAAATATTGGAGGAATTTTTCAGTCCGTCTGCTCCCACCCACAGCAGAAAATCCCAGCCCGCTGTGAGACATGTCACCGGCGAGGATGTAAAATTCGAGGAGCCAGCCAAAGTTTTTTTTATTAGTGACACAAGTAGGCTTACTTTAACACTGCAATGAAGTTACTGTGAGAATCCCCTAGCCACCACACTCTGCTGCCTGTTTGGCTACACTGAGGGAGAATTTAGCATGGCTAATGCACCTAAGCAAAACATCCTTCGGACTGTGGAAGGAAATCAGAGCACCCGGAGAAAATCCAAACCCACGTAGACATGGGGAGAATGTGCAAACTCGACACAGACAGTGACACAAGCTGGGAATTGAACCCAGGTCCCTGGCATAGTGAGGCAGCAATGCCAGCCTCTGAGCTACCTATTATGCTGATAGGATTAGGTGGCCGTGACGAGGCTCATGTGAAGTATGAAATCACCAGTATAGTTCAGCTGGACTGAATGGCCTATCCTTGTGCTAATTCAGCATCTTTCCATGTAGATTCTCAAGCTTATTCTCAATTCAAGCAACAAGACTGTAAGATGTAGGAGCAGAGGTAGGCCGTTCAACCCATCGAGTCTACTCTGCCATTCAATGAGATCATGACTGATCTGATGGGATAATCCTCAACTCCACTTTCCTGCCTTAGACCTTGATTCCCTTACTGATTAAAAATCTGTCTGTTTTCAACTAATAAAGGATTCTCACCTGATGACAGCAGGTCGAAACTGGGAGTAGTAGTGGCCATTGTGGTGGTAGCTATGGTTTCACTTGTGGTTGGTTGGCAGCAGGTATTGTAAACCTCGTCAACTATATCAATAATCTCGTCATAGTTCGTCGGCACAACTGGGAGAGGGAACTCAGCTATATCAATGTCAGGGTCAGCGACAATTGTTATCAATTCAACATCGTTTTCGGTGACCGCTTTTATTGGATTTGTGATATTATCTGAGGGGGGGTTGCTGGTTATCATGAACACGAGATCAGGCGCTTCTTCCCTTGCACCATTGTGCGTTGTTAACGTTGCTTCAATGATGTGCATTATAGCACTGCCTGTATTGGTGTTCTCCCCTCCTTTATACTTCATTTGTCTTATCCTTTCAATGACTTCCTGGTTTTTCTGAACGTTAATGAAACTGAATGCATCGTTCACAGTATCCGAGTACTGGACAACAGATACGTATGTGGCTTGCTCTGTTTCGTTGAACTTTTCAACAGTTTTAATCATGAATTCTTTGGTCTTGTTAAAGTTGCTTTCTCCCACCTTGTCTGATGTTTCCACAAGGAAGACAACATCATGCCTCTTTTCTCGACTAGGCGGTTGGGTGCTGATCATTAAATGGGAGTGCGATGGTGTGGTGGTTGTTGACGCTGTCGTTTCTGGAAATGGAATTCCGATGGTGGTAGGACTCGGGGGGCTAGCTCCACGACTACATACGTAATCTAAGATTGTCCTTTGGTATTCTGTCAATTCTCCCACATTTTTCAAAATAAATGACTTGCCTCCGGGGGATTTTCTTGTTATTGAGTCGATTTCATTTAGGTTGACACCTGACCCAATCCCCACCGTGATCACTGTGACTTTCCTCTGGATGACGTAACGTACGGCATTTTTAACAGGATTGGATGAGGTGCTTGCTGTCACAAGTATGGCTATTCTGGGAACCTTCTTCCTTGCATCCTTCCCAAAGACAAGAATCGATGTGTGTTTCAAAGCTTCAAACATGTTCGCTTTCGAACCGCCAATGTATTGCATTGTTTTCACTAACGCTTTAAGTTCTCTTACGGTCTTCTTCTCCCACAGGTCGAACTTCTTGCTGACAACGGAGTGAAACTGCAGGACCGAAACCCGAATGTTTGACTGGCCGATCTGCATCTGTTGCATCATCGCCAGTACAAATCTCTTCACACCTTCAAACTCTTTCCTTGAAAATGAGTTACTGCCATCAATCAAGAAAGCCAACTCCATCACCCTGTGGCAGCCGCCAGCTTCAGGAGTGACGTCTGTTGGCAAAGTTGATGTCGTCGTTGGTATCTGCAGAGGGCAAACCTCGCAGTGCAAGAAGGTTCCAGTACACTGGCTGAGGGAACATTGGCATGAAACAAAAAGGAATAAATAGTTAGTTCTGATCATCTTTAGTATGCATCACCACATAGACTTAAATGAAAATCATCACTATCCCATAAGCCTTGAATGAGCCACAGAGTTAACCGCACCACTGGACAGCACTAAATATGGGTCTGTGATGAGTACAGGTTGAGAATTATTCATCTGAATCACATGGTTTCTTTCCAGTGATCTTCCTTCACCTTGCCTAATGTTCCCACAAGGAACAGGACAAGCACCCCCGCTATGTGATAAACATGAGATAATGACTGGAAAACCATTTCTCAGTGCCTTCATTTTACTAGTATGAAATGAACCTTAAAGAAAGGTCACCTTTAAGAAAAAAAGGGGCCTATGAGCTGGGAGGAGTTTTGGGAGCGCGGGGGGGGAGTGGGGGTGAAATGGGTGGTGAGGAAGGGTATGAGACTCTGCAATCCCAGCACTGGACAACACTCCTCAGGGATACACATCAGGAATTTATTAGTGTGAACTTTCCACCCTCCACATACCTACACTCATATACACAAACAAAATAGGATGGATTACACAATGCAGATTATTCTTATTGCAGCTGCATCTTTTCTAAGAAACACATATTACAAAATTAGTATGTGATGCAAAGTGCATTTGAAAATGATTAAATTATTTTTAATCACCACAGAGCAAATATTTGCACAGCAGTAGCCACTAGATGTTTCTTTGGAAGGAACTCTTCAAATGCAGACAATGAAAATACAACAAAACTTTTACTCCAATTTATAAATCAAAGAAATTTCATTACTCCAAACTTGGGGCCACACCCAAGCTCCCCCACAATTCCCAACAGCTTCTTATTCACAGTGAGTCAGCTGACCATCACATCATTATTTAATTGGTTCAATGGTTTATTGGATCAGTTCACTCTTACAGCTTGTTACCATTGGTCACATTACATCCAGTACACAGTTGGCACCAGTTACATTCTGACACTTGCAAGAGCCAAAGACTGAAAGCAGTGGGTTTAATTACTCATTCTGTGACAGTCATCCTAACCCCTAACCCACATTTAAATGCGCATGGGAGTCTGAAATGTGTATTGCAACATAATGCGGTAATACAGAAGATAAAACATACCAGATCTGACATTCATCTGTCCCTTCATTGATAGTGATTGCCTGTCCATCTGGAATGCGTTGATTCTTATGGACACAGACCGGACACAATGCAGGGTCTATGCATTTCTGTGAACTCTCATCCAAAATGGTTCCTATATGTTGTTGCAGTAATAAAAAGGTGTTGAATAATGTTGCTGCAAATGCCGAGCGAAACCATTCCTTTTAAAGGCTTAAAGATGTATCCTCAAAACCAATACTGTTTGCCTAGTAGCTAAACGACAATAGTAGCTATTGCAGAGTTCAGATTATTTATTTCAAAACTTCAACAGACTTTTTAAAATTCCTTCATGGCATGTGTGCATTGCTGACAAAGCCAGCATTTGTTGTACATTCCACCTTGCACAGCAGGCTTGCTGGACTATTTTAGAGGGCATTTAAGAGTCAATGGCTGTTATTTCACCACCAATCACATTGGCAAGTTTTCCCATTCCGCGGAAATTTGGCTGGCTGTCAAGTTCTCCAACTTTGCTGCAGGGAGCATGGTGTGCACAGTGAGTAAGGGAGCACCCAACTTCATTGCTGTGGCTCTGGAGTTCCATTTTGGCCAGACTAAGTAAGGATAGCATATTGTAAAACGGTTTTTATGACACTTGACAACAGTTTCTTGTTCACCCTTATTGAGACAAGTTTTCAATTCCGGAATTATTAACTAATTATATTCTCTAAGACTTATGTTCTTGTGGAAGTTATCTTTTTGGCACTGCTCCACTAGTTATCTTCCAGCAAGAACTTTATGTCAATATGCTGATTAACTTGATTGTGTAAGAGATATTTGAAAGGAATGAAACAGCAATGAGCTGTCATATAGATAACCAATTCTTATCTAAGCTGTTCACTCCACAGAACGAAATGGACCACTCAAATTCCAGAATGCAGCTGCGACATGTACCAAAGCAGGGGATGCTCACATAAGAACATAAGAAATAGGAGCAGGAGTAGGCCATCTAGCCCTTCGAGCCTGCCCCGCCATTCAATAAGATCATGGCTGATCTGTCGTGGCTCAATTCCACTTTCCCACTTTCTCCCCATAACCCTTAATTCCCTTGCCTACCAAAAACCTATCTACCCGTGTCTTAAATATATTTAGCGAGGTAGCCTCCACCACTTCAATGGGCAGAGAATTCCAGAGATTCACCACCTTTTGAGTGAAGAAGTTCCTCCTCAACTCTGTTCTAAACTGCCCCCCCTTATCTTGAGGCTGTGCCCCCTAGTCCTGCTATCCTTTCTGAGAGGGAAGAATCTCTCTACCTCTACCCTATCCATCCCTTTCATTATCTTATACGTCTCTATAAGATCCCCCCTCATCTTTCTAAACTCCAACGAGTACAAACCCAGTCTATTTAGTCTCTCTTCATAGTTCAACGCCCTCATCTCCAGTATCAGCCTAGTAAACCTCCTCTGCACTCCCTCCAAGGCCAAAATATCCTTGTGCAAGTGCGGCAACCAAAACTGCACACAGTCCTCCAGCTGCGGCCTCACCAGTGCCCTGTACAGTTGCAGCAAGATCTCCCTGCTTTTATATTCTATCCCCTTCGCTATAAAGGCCAGCATCCCATTCACCTTCCTGATCACCTGCTGCACCTGCAGACTGGGTTTTTGCGACTCATGCACAAGGACCCCCAGGTCCCTTTGCACCGTAGCATGCTGCAGCTTTTCGCCCTTTAAATAGTAATCCCTCCTATTATTATTCCTGCCAAAGTGGATAACCTCACACTTGCTAACATTGTACTCCATCTGCCAGGTCCTCGCCCACTCGCTCAGCCTATCTAGATCCCTCTGTAGACCTTCCACACCCTCTGCACAATTTGCTTTTCCACTTATCTTTGAGTCATCAGCAAATTTCGACACCCTACACTCAGCCCCCTCCTCCAGATCATCTATATAAATGGTAAATAGTTGAGGCCCCAGCACCGATCCCTGCGGCACTCCACTAGTCACCAACCGCCAATCAGAATAGCACCCATTGATACCAACTCTCTGCCTCCTATTAGACAACCAATCCTCTATCCACGCTAACACCTTACCCCCAACTCCATGTCCCCTAACCTTCTGAAGCAACCTTTTGTGTGGCACTTTATCAATCACTTTCTGAAAAATTGAGAAACACCACATCCACCGGTTCCCCTCTGTCTATCGCACTAGTCGCATCCTCATAGAATTCCAATAAATTCGTCAGACACGACTTCCCCTTAACGAATCCATGCTGCGTCTGCTCTATCAAACAATTCTTCTCAAGGTGCCTCGCTATTTCTTCTTTGGTGACGGATTCAAGCATTTTTCCCACAACAGACGTTAAACTAACCGGCCTATAATTCCCTGCCTTTTGCCTGCTACCCTTTTTAAACAGCAGCGTAACATTAGCCGCTTTCCAATCTTCCGGTACTTCCCCGGAATCCAGCGAGGTTTGGAAAATAATCACTAAGGCATCTACTATCACCTCCGCTATTTCCTTCAGAACACTGGGATGCATTCCATCCGGTCCTGGGGACTTGTCCACCATCAGTCCCGCTAGTCGATCAAGCACTACCTCTTTAGTGACAGTAATCGCATTCAGACCCTCAACTCCTACCATCCTTCTATCTTTGATACCCGGCAAACTATTCGCGTCCTCCTCAGTGAAGACCGAGGCCAAAAAATCACACAATCATTCTTGTAGCAATAAGGGTAAAGACATATGCTAGAATTCTACTGCCTCACCCACCACTGAATCGGAGTGGATGAGGGGAAGACAATGGAAATATCCATTGACTTTGGGTGGGATTTTCCAATCTTGGGTCAAGCGAGGGCATAAAGTCCTGCCCTAGTCACTTGTACCTCAAGGATTTACTGACATGAAATAACTTGAAAAGCATAGAGGAGTTGGTCGTCTTCACCAGATGATGCCACTCAGGTCCAGGACGAACATTCCTGTCCCTTATACTGGTTTTACTTGTCTGGCATCCAGTCTTGGATGAATTGTACTCACCATCAAACATTCCCATACATGCTGTTACCTCATCGACAATCCCAACCCACTCCCAAATCAATGTATCCGACTGAACCAGAATATTTATAGCTTTGACACTTCATTTGAGCCCAAGATGAACTCCTGAGCACATATCCTGTCAACCATGAAGACTGACTATTTCCAACCTTGCAAAGAAAATCAAACATTTGTGCAGTTCTGTGTGCAGTTCTGGTCGCCTCACTATAGGAAAGACGTAGAAGCTATTGAAAGGGTACAGAGGAGACTTACAAGGATGTTGCCTGGACTGGGAGGCATGCCTTATGAAGTTAGGTTGAGGGAGCTGGGACTCTTTTCCCTGGAGAGACGAAGGTTGAGAGGCGACCTGATAGAAGTTTATAAAATGTTGAGAGGAATAGATAGGGTGGATTCTCAGAGGCTATTTCCCCAGGTTGAAATGGTCGCTACGAGAGGACACAGATTAAAGGTGCGGGGAGGAAAGTACAGAAGTGATGTTAGGGGTAAGTTTTTCACTCAGAGGGTGGTGAGTGAATGGAATCGGCTGCCGTCAGTGGTGGTGGAGGCGAACTCGCTGGGGTCTTTTAAAAGACTTCTGGATGAGTATATGGGGTTTAATGGGATTGGGGGTTATAGATAGGTCTATAGATTGGTAGGTGTTGATGTGATTGGCACAACTCGTGGGCCGAAGGGCCTGTTTGTGCTGTAGTGTTCTATGTTCTATGTTCTAAACACCCCTGCACGAACTCAACCTGTTCTGTTGCTGAAGCTCTTGGCTATTCCCTTGTTTCCTGCAACCTCGAATTCCAATGCTCTGCTTGCCTAAGGTGGAGTCGAATTGAGGTTGTGATGTGACTATCAAAATTATTCATCAAAATTGTTATCTTATTTTGGATTGAAGTGACATCACTCCACCAAGTAAATGCTTTCATTCAGGAGAGATTGTGTTCTAAATGAATGGGCTCTGGTCTGTGTTTGGCCACATGACCGGGATTTTACTGGCTCGCTCCGCCCAGCTGGTAAAATCGGGTGAGAACCAAGAAATCAGAATCATGCCTGATTTCTCAGCTCTTGTGGACTCACGAGAGCCAGATTTCTGGCGAAATCAGGCTCTCACCGAAAATGGACGAGAGGCTGAATAGATTATTTAAATTCATTATAATATTAATTTACATGATCTTAGAGAGCCTGGAGTTCAATCATCAAGGCTCACTTGCCTTTAGGATCTTGGCAGGGGAGATTCTCTCTGGTGAGGAAAACACCAGCACCCCATGAGTGGAGAACAGTTGTGTTGGCCTTGCCGGTAGAACCTGGAGGCCATTAGAGGTCCCCTGGGGAGGCCGAGGGAAAGGTGGGTGCAGTGCCAGACTGGAAAATACAATGAGCCATTCAAAAATCACTGACTTCGGCGGGAACGGAAAATCCCACTAGCGGAAAATTCCACCCACTCCATGGGGGCCCATAAAATTGAGCCCAGTATAATGAGGTTTGAAAAGTTTATTGAATTGCCTAAATAGCCAGCAAACTTAAAATATCCAGCAAGGTGGGTGCCATATGCCTGACCTGGGTGTTGACCCTAAAAAGGGTGAGAACAATATGGCATTACTTAAGACTGTTCTGCATTCAGTAACATTGTGAATTGCTAAGTCATAGTCTTTTCCCTGCGCCCCCCCCACCCGCCACACAAACTTACCTGCAGGGCAATGTGCATGACATCCCTCCACACACTTCACAGGGCAGTCTTCCTCGGCCAGGTGATGTTGGCAGGTCCTGGGGCAGGCGGGCGCACACACGTTGTATCTCCACTCGCACACATACTCTGCTTGCCCACCGTTCAGCTCCTCACAGCTCATTGCTTCCGTGCACAAAAGCAAAACACTTTAGTCAACAAGATTGTAGGGCAGCTGAAGAATACACCAATACTTTCACTCATTTACAATGAGTGTTGTCCATCATAAGTGTTCACGCATTTTGCAACTAAGGGTAAATTTGACAAATCTATTCCCGGAGCTTTGGAAAATCACAGTTGTATTCCTCGAGACTTTCTATTCATGGAAGTCCATGAATTCCTGGCCTCCACATCTCATGGAGGATCCAGGCTTATCTCCAGAATGCAGATCCATACATTAAATCTCATTTGTTTTAATTAAATTCTGCTTCTGAGATACCTAGAACCTATAATCCCCACACTGCAGAAGGAGGCCATTCGACCCACCGAGCCTGCAACGATCACAATCACACTAATTCCCATAAACTCATATATTTGCTAACACTAAGGGGCAATTTAGCATGGCCAATCAACCTAACGCACACATCTTTGAACTGAGGGAAGAAACCAGAGCACCTGGAGGAAACCCACACAGAGAATGTGCAAACTCCACACAGATAGTGACCTGAGGCCAGAATTGATGAGTGACTGTGTAATTGAGCAGTCCCAGATTGGGTGGGATAGCTTTGACTGTGGCAAAAATATTCTTATTTAAGGCCTTTGGAATAAACTGAGGTTAACAGCCTTTTAAGATATACCACAAAAACTTCCCAAAACATCTCCGGTTAATAACTCTTTGGACACTAATTTGAATGATTCACTAACTACCATTCATAGGTCATTGTTAGCCCTAAAAGCCACTATTTTTTAAAATCACTTTTAACAAGAATGTATTTTACAACTCATTTTACCAACAACTTCAATGGTGGAAATTATTCTTTGCCTACTGTAGTTGATCGCAGAATAACACAGAACATGCATTTGAACAACTTCGGAAATGATCTGAGCAAAAGACATCTAGTTTACTTACGGCATAGATTGGCTGCCCTCCACTGGACATGGATACCAAGTTGTGCACATTCGTGTGCATAGGCAGCAATAGCATTGCACAGACAAAGACACTCTCCAGTAGAGTCACAAGAACAAGTGTCATACACACAAATCTCCCAGAAAGGTTGAGGGTTGATCTTAAAAAAAGATGCAACAAGTATTTATCCTCACTTGACTTCCCTTTGTACTTTCTTTTGTGATTTATGGCTTCAAATATATGGAATGAATCTCACTAGAAAATAAACATTGGGTAATATACAACAAATCACACAATCTGTTTCTTATCTTTGGATGTATTGAGTTAGCCACTTCATTGTTTGTTCAAAGACTGTCATATTTAAGTTACAACATCTGCCAACCCATCTTTTATCTGTTTTATCTGTTCCTCCAGTAAACTAACTGACTTACTGTCAATATTGAATCAATTATGAATGTTGTGGTTTTTCTAATAGCATTTTATATGAGATCAGACACTCCCTATACTTTATGCTCTTCTTCCTCATTATTTCAATCTTCAGACTGTATAGACACATGCTTGTGATGAGTGATGTAAGTGATACACGAATATACTGAATTCTTTGAGGAGGTGACTGGGTGTGTAGTTTAGGGCAGTGCAGTTAATGTAATGTACATGGACTTCAGTAAAGCTTTTGACAACGCACCACGTGAGAGACTGATCAGGGAGATAAGAGCCCTTGGGATATAGGGCAATTTGACAAATTGGATCCAAAATTGGCTTAGTGACAGGAGGCTGAGGGTGATGGTTGAAGGTTGTTTTTGTGACTGGAAGCCATGTCCACAGGGTTCCTTGCTGTTTGTAGTGTCGGGGGTGGGTGGTGGTATGATCAATACATTTATGGATTACATGTAAATTGGTGCTGTGCGAAATAGCAAAGCATCATAGAATCCCGACAGTGCAGAACGAGGCCATTCAACCCATCGACCACAATCCCACCTGGCCCTATTCCCATAATCCAACGTATTTACCCCGCTAATCCCCTTGACACTAGGGGAAATTTAGCATGGCTAGTCAACCTAAGCTGCACATCTTTAGACGGTGGGAGGAAACCCATGCAGACACAGTTCTATGTGCAAAATCCACACAGACAGTGATCCAAATTGAACCCAGGTTCCTGGCACAGTGAAGCAGCAGTGCTAACCACTGTGCCACCGTGACGAGGAGAAAAATCTTTGGATGGCTACTCAGAGGGGCAGAACAGTAGCAACTGGAATTTAACCCTGAAATGTGTGAGGTGATGTATAATGAATGGTAGGGAATACATAATGAATGGTAGAATGCTAGGAAGTACGGAGGGCCAAAGTGCCTGGGAGTGCATGCTCAAAGATCCCAGAAGGCAGCAGGGCAGGTAGATAAGGAGATTAAAAAGGCACATGGGATATTTGCCTTTATTAGCCAAGGCACAGAATAAAAGAGTAGGAAGGTTATGAGAGAGATGTTAAAAAAAAACACTCGTTAGACCACAGCTAGAGCACTATGTGCAATACTTTAGCTTCACAGGTCAATAACGAGGGACATAGATTTAAGGGAAGGAACAGAAGATTTAGAGGGGATTTGAGGAAAAAACATTTTCACTCAGAGAGAATCTGAAACTTTGCCTGAAAGAGTGGTAGAGGCTGGAATCCTCCCAACATTTAAGAAGCATGTAGGTGAGCAATTGATTGCCATAGCATACAAGGCTGTGGACCAAGTGCTGGAAAATATATTAAGAATAATTAGTGCCTGATGGCAGGTGTAGACACGATGGGCCAAAGGGCCTCTTCCTGTGCAGTGAAACTCTAAGGCATGGTCTTATTGACCGTTCACATCACACTCTCGCTGCAGTGAGATCAGAAAGTTTAGTAGCCAGCCAAATCTCCGTCCACTGCAGTGGGATGGGACAATCCCACCGGCATGAATGGTGATAAGATTCCGGCCTTTGACTCTTATGATGACGCTTTGATATTGCAAGATGTTGCTGGATTCTGTGACTCTGGTACTGTTAGGCTACTCCTGGAACAAGTTTACACTGGCAGAAGGAACAATAGTCTTCAATGAAGGACATCCGTTTAAGCAGCACTGCCTGGCACTATACTGCATGTGATTGTATTATCCTTGTATTATACTGTATCAGGGGTTTTGCTGGCCACATGGGTGACATTAATGGCTCCTCAGACTTTGGGAAGTCCATTAGCACAATGAAATTGGTCTTTAGTGCAATTTTGCCATGGCAAAGAGCAGGAAGCATAAACATTGAGCGAGGAGTTGATAACAGCAATCCCCCTCTAGCTGATTTAGGTCCCTAATCGGCCTTACTCCTCCTTTTAACAGCTTTTTACTATGTATGTGCCTGTTAAAGACTTTGAAATTCCTTTTTAAGTTGGCTGCCAGTCTTTCTCATGATCCTTCTTCGCTCTCTGATATTCTCTTTCACCTCCCCTCTGAACCTTCTATATTCCTCCTGGTTCTCAAATGTATTTTCTACCTGACACCTGTCATAAACACACTTTTTCTTCTTTATCCTAATTTCTCTATCTCTCTTTTTATCCAGGAACTCCGGATTTATTTGCCCTACCTTTCCATTTTAAAGGATATACCTTGACTGCGCCTGGGCCGTTTCCTTTTTGAAATTAGCCCATTGTTCAGCTACAGATATTTTTAATCATCCTAAACCTTATGATACAATGATCACTGTTTCTTAAATGGTCCCCCACTGACACTTGATCTATTTGGCCCACCTCAATTCCAAGAACCAACAGCAACTGTACATACTTTGTTATTGGACTGATACATATTACTGTAGAAAGTTTTTTTTCTGAGAACAATCCAGGAACCTTTGTCCGTCTCTGCCCTTTGCACTATCAATATCCCAATCTACATTTGGACAATTATCACCGCCCCCCCACACCCCCTTATAACTATTGTATAACGTTTGTATCTTTCCATAATCTCCCTGCAAATTATCTACGTCCTTCTCAGTAATTGGCCATCTAGAGACTGCTATATATGTGAGTAAAATAATTCAGGCAGGGTCAGAGCGACTGACTGTGTATTTAATATGTAAATGAGTCTAGCAACACTGTAAATAGATGTTTACCTGAGGCAATTTAATAACAATGGGGACAGAACATGAATAAATTGGAATAGGTTGTCAAGGATTCAGAGTAAGAGATGGAAGGTGTACAGAAAATGTGTCACAGGGAAGGTGGATAAAATGAGTTTACTTTGCTTATAAATTCCAAGGGTTTAACTAAAGAGATGAAAATAATTAAGTCTGGGGGAGTGTGATTCTAAATAAATTAATTAAGACAAGGGAGAGATAAAAGGGGAAAAATGTATTTAAGGGGAACCTAAGTGGGAGGCTAAAAGAGAAAACGCTGGAAAATCTCAGCAGGTCTGGCAGCATCCGTAAGGAGAGTAAAAAGCTGATGTTTCAAGTCCAGCTGACCCTTTGTCAAAGCTAAAAGATATAGAAAGTGGGAGATATTTATACTGTAGGGTGAGGGAAAAGTATCTCCCACTTTCTATGTCATTTAGCTTTGACAAAGGATCATCTCGACTCAAAACATCAGCTCTTTTCTCTCCTTACTGATGCTGCCAGACTTGCCGAGATTTTCCAGCATTTTTTTCTTTTGATTTCAGACTCCAACATCCGCAGTAATTTGCTTTTATCCACTGTGGGAGGCTGTTTTTCTTTCGATCTTGGCCAACGGCAGGAATAACTGTTTATCTCCTAGCAAACAGTGAAAGGAGCCAGATTTGAAAAGAAAACTGCTGATTAATCTCAGAAGAAACCCCAACAGACATGAAGGTACTGAGTGGTTAAAAAGTACTGGGTGTTTACAGATCTTAAAATTGCTCTAATGTTGCGGGCCAGATCGGGGAGAGTTAGCTCTGAAGGTAGTTGAGGTGAGATTGTTTGGAATGGTTAAAAAGTAGTGATATGTGCAAATAAGCCATTGTCTTATCTAAATGTATCTCCTATTTTACTTTATTGCTGTTTTTCCTGTTTGGTAACGAATGTTTACTTTTTTAAATCATCACAAGTAATTGGAGTCACCATTTCGGAATTTCAAATCTCTCTTTATACTCTACAAATTGCAAACGTTATTGAGGGTAATTGTTTTAAGCTTCTCTTCTGGGATTTGAAGAACTTGGCATTTACCATCATTACCCTTAGCACTTTATTATAAATTTGTTACATCTGTAAAAGCTGTCAATTTCTTCACCCAATGAAAACATGGATTGACAAATAACGTGACACGTTCTCGGGGTAGGCAACCTCATGACGAAACAATTCTGGAGCCCCTGCTCGCAGGGTTGATAACGGCTAAGCAGACATTTGATTAAATGTCCATTAAATGTTTTGGAAAGGTTTCTTACCAGCTGTGCACATTCACTGAACAGGCCACTTTTTATGATGTCACACGAATTTTCGACTAACGCTTGCTTCAAGCTGTTTCCAGTACATGGAGAAGGTGTCTGGGGAATGGAATAAAATCACAACAACTGCTTAACTCTCTTAACTGATTAATTCTCCCAAAAAAAGTCTAAGTATGGAATTTGCTTAAAAACTGGAGTAACTCACACTGGTTTTCTTCAGCGGGAGTTTAAAAAAAAATTCTCGCACACTCTGTGCACTGCATAAATCACATTAAAATACTGGGGATGGGGCCTATTCTCCTTGGAGAGGCCGGCAGCATAGCACTGAGTGGGCCACTGCGCACGCGCTAATCTGTCTGCACCAAGATCAGCGTGTGCGCAAGTGGCCCCTGTCTGCTGGCCAGCGCCCTACAACCCCTGCATTGCTGGCCCTCTTATCTCACCGCGCCCCCCCTCCATGGCATGATCACTGACCTCCCCCAACCATGCCTAGGCCAGTCCTGGCCATATCCCTTCTCCCAGGCCTGCCTCGATCTCCTGCAACCCACCCCATCAGCAGTCCCAGCACCCCTGCAGTGCCAACCGACAACCACCCTCCTACTCCACGCAGTCCCAGGACCCTAGCAGGCTGCCACCCCATCCCTGCCCACCCGTATGGCCAGCCCCGATCACTGGCCTCCCACTCTCCCCCACCGACCCCAGCTGCAAAGTGGTGCGGGACCCCAACCACCCCCATCGATCGCCCCCCCCCCCCCCCACCCTCCCAGAGGCCTTTCCCCCCCAATTATACGTCGCCCCCATGGCACTGCTCCCTGGGCATTGGCATTTTGCCCCTTGGGCAGTTCCAGGGACTCAGTTTGACAATGCCAAAGTGCCAATGTCCAGGGGGGACCCCCCAGCACCCCACCTCCTGGAGGGTGCCAATTTTACCTCTGCATTGCAACAGGCTTGTACCACCAGCTCAGCACAAGTGAGGAGTTACTGTAAACCCCACTGAAGTGGAATACTGCTGGCTGGGGAATGGGGGGAGTGGTGGGGAGGCTAGCGGGCATGGCGATTTCAGTCTTGGATCTGCTAATTCTATTTAAATTAGATCAAAATACCCAGTAATATAAATTATTCAGCTCTGCACCGATTTCTGACACAGCACTAATAGCGCTGGAAGTCTGGTGCTGGCAAGTACATGGAGCCTGCAAAACAACCCCTGCTAGTCTCCCAGTCCGCTGCGCTAATAAAGCAGCATAGCGAGACGCAAGAATTGCCTCCACAGTCTTTGCAAGACAATGTTAACAAGACTAATACAACTCAAGAACTTACCTGATAGGCATCTGCACACAGAGATTTCACCATCCATGAATTTCCAAAGTCAACTGGTTCAATCTCAAGTTGATTGCCACTGCCCAGTAGGTCATTATTTCTATTGCCATCAAAATTGCCACACAATCCACAGACATTACCCTATAATCACACAGACATGGGGGGGGTGGGATGCAGGGGTGGAATTTGAAAAATGTTAATTGTAGGTTAAATTTACTTTAGTAAAACTTCCTTTAGCATAAATACTTCAGCTGAAACAGTGCATACATATTTCTCCTAACTCTTTCAAAGCTGTATTTCATAGTATTGTGATGACAATTCATTTTTAATTTCTAAATAGCGTTTGGTAAAGCTTCTTGTTTACAAGAAACATCAAAATGTAAAGACAATGCCAGCTCAAGGGCGATTTGAAAAGAGGATAAAATAGTATCAGTCAGATAGGAACAGGATTAAAATAATTTAGCATTTCATAGCTTTTGCAGGTAACTTCTTCAGAACCACCAGATTTAATGAGCTGAAGCTACAAAAGTTGCAAAATAATGAATAGCACTCATAGGATCTCTACTGTGCAGAAGAGACCATTCTGCCCATCAAGTCTGCACCATTTCTCTGAAACAGTATCTTAGGGCCTCTCCCCTACCCTATCCTTGTAATCCCATATATTTACCATAATACCATAAAATTCTGCTCATCGAATCTGCTTTGTCATTCAATCATGGCTGATATGATTCTCAGTCCTGTTCTCCTGCCTTCACTCACGGCTAATCCAAATAACCTATACAGTTTGGGAACTAAGGGGCAATTTAGCATGTCCAATCCATCGAACCTGCCCATCTTTGTGCTGTGGGAGGAAGTCGGAACACCCAGAGGAAACCCACGCAGACACAGGAAGAATCTACAAACTCAACACAGTTACCAAGGAATTGAACCTGAGTCCCTGAAGCTGTGAGGCAGCAGTGCTAACCACTGTGCCACCCCTAATTTATTCTTGTTTACATCATCTTACTTTTCACTCCATTACACAGAATTACAATTTTTAAAATTCATTTATAGGATGGGAGCATCACTGGCTGGGCTATCATTTGTTGCCCAACCCTAAGATGGGGGTGAGCCATCCTCTTGAACTGTTGCAGTCCCTGAGGTGTAGTTATAGTCACACCCACAGTGCTGTTAGGGAGCGTGTTCCAGGATTTTGACCTTATAAAAGTGAAGGAATAGTAATATTTTTCAAAGTTGGGATGGCAAGCGACTCGGAAGGGAATTTCCAAGTGGTGGTCCCGTTATCTGCCGCCCTTGTCCTTCTAGATGGGAGTGGTTGTGTCTGCCCTACCAAACAATTTCATAACCTATAAGACCTCAGTTGTTCACCTCTTGATCTTCTATTTTCTCCTGACAGGAATGGACCTTTGATGTGCCTATTTGGAATTTGGAAAAGAACGAAGGCAGAAAGGATTGGAGAAAGGAAAGAATCATAGAATCACACAATCCCTGCAGTGTAGGAGGAGGCCATTTGGTCCATCAAGCCTGCACCCACAACAATCCCATATATTTATTCTGCTGAACCGCTAACACTAAGGAGCAACCCAGAACGGCCAACCAACCTAACCCGCACATCTTTGGAGTGTCAGGGGAAACTAGTGCACTCGGACGAAACTCATGCAGACATGGAGAGAGAATGCAAATTTCACACAGTCACCCGAGGCCAGAATTGAACCCAGGTCCCTGACGCTGTGAGGCAGCAATGCTAACCACTGTGCCGCCATGCTACCCATAATAGGGATGGAGAACAAGGATGCGAACGAGGGAACGAGGAAGAAAGAAATGAAAGAAAATCAACTCACCCTGTACTGGCCTGCAAGTTGAACAGAAATCCGAGTGCCTTTGTCCCACAGTATAGAAATCTTTTTACCCAATACAATTATGTAGTAAAGACCAGATGTGAATATTTGAATATCTCCTTCATTCTTAACAGGCTTTTTGATGGTGACCTGACCAAAAAAGCACAAGTTAAAACCAAATGTGAAAAACTGACATTTTAAAATGTGTTAAAAAAAATCACTTTTTAACAAATGCACAAAATAATGATTTACTCCATGACTCCCGAGAGCTGGCATAGATCAAATCGATATGGACAAAGATTCCTAACTGGCATTCCCATTACATACCTCTTTTCCAAATAGTTCCAACTCTCCTCCATCATAGAGCACCGTGATGTCTTTAGAACATTCTTCTCCAGGCAAGCCACAGCCCATATGTTCCACTAATATGCGAAATGTTCCTTCAATTCCATTACAACTATCCTAAAAAAAATATTCAAAAGGTGATGAAGAAAGCAAGTAAGACAACAACATGTATATAAGCATGCTTCCATGGGCCTTCCATAAGTATGGAGTGTTGAGCTGATGGAGTCAGGAACAGGGTTCAAGGATTAGGTGGCACAGTTAAGGGGATTATAGGAAAACAGGAAATTTAGCTTTACGTAAGGGATTGATTTAAATAAGAGATTACCAGCAGGATTGTGGAATAATACCCATGGGAAGGTTAATACCTGTTGGGGAAGGTATACACAGGTATTCGCTTTGGAATCATATAAAGAATCTACTGTAATAACATAAAAGCAAAATACTGCAGACGCTGGAATCTAAGACACAAACAGAAAATGCTGGAAAATCTCAGCAGATTTGAAGAGAATACAGCCAACATTTAGAATCAGGACGATCCTTATTCAGAGCTCAAGACAGGGAGAAAAGGACAAGATTTATACTGTGAGGGTGGGGGCTAGGAGTTGGGGTGACTGTAACTGATAGGAATGACATAGACAATAAGCCAAAGAGAATGTAATTGATAATGATGAAGGTAAGAATGGTGCTACAAACATCCATTAAGAGATCTTAATGGGGATTGTAAAGAGTGTAAATGGCAGAACAAAGGCACAGAGTGTAGGAATGTGACAGATGGCCCTAGGGGGATGGGGTGGTGAAACAAGATGGAAAGCAAGATTTTAGAAGTGAAAAAATAAAAATAAGGCTATAAAGTAATAAAAATGGATGAATAAGATGAAAAGAAGAAATAAAATAAATTTAAATGGGTGAAAGTGGAGGAGAGAGTTCACCCTCTGCATTTATTGAACTCAATGTCTGGAAGGCTGTAAAGTGCCCAATTGGAAGATGAGGTGCTGTTCCTCCAGTTTATGTTGCATCTCACTGGAATATTGCAACAGGCCAAGGACGGACATGTGAACAGGAGAGCGGGATGGTGTGTTGAAATTGTGAGCAACAAGAAGATCTGGGTGTTGCTTGTGGATGGACCGAGAGTGATCTGTAGTGCGGTCACCCCGTCTGTGTTTGATCTCTCTGATGTAGAGTAGACCACATTGGGAGCAGATTAAAGGAGGTGCACATGAAGCAATGTTTCACCTGAAAGGAGTGTTTAGGCCCTGGGATGATGAGTAGGAAAGAGTGAAGAAACAAGTGCTGCAACTTCCACGACTACATAAGAAGGTGCCATTCCCAGTGAATGAAGTGTTAGTGGATGGAGGAGTGGATCAGGGGCAACAGCACCTGTGGAAAGCTGACAGAGGGAGAGAAGGGAAGATGTGTTGAGTAGTGGCATTATGCTGGAGTTGGTGGAAATGGTGGAGGCTGATCCTCTGAATGTGGGGGCTGATGAGGTGAAAAAAGAGGACGAGGGGGACCCTTTCCTGGTTCAGAGAAGGACAGGAGGGGGGAGAGAGCAGTGGCCTGGGAAATGAGTCAGACACGGTTGAGAGTCCTGCCAACCACAGTGGGTTGAAAATGTGATTAAGGAAGAAGAAAGACATATCGGCAGCACCATTTGGAAGGTGGCATCATCAGAACGGGTGAGGTGGAGTCGAAGGAACTGAGAGAATGGGATGGAATCCTTACAGATGTGGAGTGTGAAAAGCTGTAGTCAAGGTAGCCATGGGAGTCGGTGGTCTTGTAATGGATATTGGTGGGCAGTCGATCACTAGAAATAGAGACAAGAGTTGTCAAGGAAGGAAAGAGAACAAGAACCTACTGGGTAATTTGGGATAGGCTCAGTAAGAGATCACTTTAACTCAGTCATTCTCTCCACAGATGCTTACTGCCTGACCTGCTGAGTATTTCCAGCATTTTCTGCTCTTACTAATGATTAAACACACCAATGCTTTCTCCGGCCCAGAATATTACTGTGCCACTCTGTTATAAGCTTAGTTACTTACTTTACAATGGTAAGAATGTATGATAAACTGTACAAAGGTACACTGCCAATGCAGTCTCAACTGCCAGGTGCAAATGTTAGGAAATCCCCATAATTCACTCTCCTTTGTGAAATGATGCAAAAAAAACCCACAAAAAGGGAGGCAATTCTTACCTGAACCAGGACATACTGACATTTGCCTGGGAATGTATACTTCAAACCATCAAAAGTGATGTAGTGGGCCTCACCAATTCCAAGGCAGGTGCCATCACAGACCCTGTCAGTGCACTGCCACTTGCGATTGAGGCATTTACTGCAAGATAAAACAGCAACGAAATTAGCTGTTAACTTCACTGAGCAATGTCAGCCATTCAGTCCAGAACAAACGGTCTGCACTCAACTTAGAGGCTGGAACAAAAGGTCAGTCCTATCTCCCCAGTCAGAGATCACTGAAGTTAGCTGTTATGTCCCCCCACCACTCAAGTTATATCAAGTAATTCAACACTTGCCAAAGGCAAGTCATAAGAGTCGTACAGTGGAAAAGGGCCCTTCAGCCCATTGAGTCTGCATCAACCATAACTAAAGAACAAAGAACAACACGGCACGGGAAACAGGCCCTCCGGCCCAACAAGCCCGCGCCGCCATTTCAACATTGTGAATCCCTCTTCCACCCATGACCCTTGCCTACGCTAATGGCACTCCTCATTGGAAACCAGATTGAGGGGATATTAATTTAGGGACAAATTGTTACACCAATTAGCCTAGGAGCACATCTTTGGCGTGTGGGAGGAAACTGGAGCATTACTAACTACCATTAATACACGCTAATCCCACTTTCCTGCTCTTGTCCCATTATCCTTGAACGTTACAACATTTTGAGTGCTCATGTAAATACATTTTCCAGGTTGTAAGATTTCCAGCCTCCGTTATCTTCCTAGGCAGTGCATTCTAGATTCCCACCACTCTGAGTGGAAACCTTTTCTCAAAACTCTCCAGAATTGCTTGCTCCTTACCCTAAAACTATACCCCCTTGTGATTGACTCATCAACCAAGAAGAATAGCTGCTTTCTATTCAATTGATGTCATGATTGATAAAAGCAAGTGTCCCATATGCCTTAGCTATCCTATTCACCTGCTCTGCCACCTTCTGAGATTTTGTCACTAAAGATCCATCTGTGTCTCTGAGCTTCCTAGTATCCTGCCGTTCATTAAACACTCCCTTGTCTTGTTACTTCTTCCAAAGTGCATTCCTTAGCACAAGAAATTATGGGAAGAGCGTTTCCCAAGAGCGATTTGATAAAGTCTGCCAAGTAGGATTTTGTTTTCTTGGCAAAGAATACAAGACTTCCAATGAAGATTTTTCCAATGTCCTGTTTCTGTCTTGGGCCATATAGTTGAAATAATCAACGCCTCACATTCATTACTTTGGAGAAAATGTTTCTGAGCTCATTTTTATTTTATCGCTACTGGAAGAACAAACATGACATTGTGAGCAGGCCTCTAGATTTCACAAAGCCTCTCAATTTAAAACAATCTCTACTGGATTGATACCACACTCAGTGTGGATGTCTGGCATTATTGTATCATTACAGTATTAATTCATTTATGAAAATGTAGGTCAATGTCTCCACTGAAATGGCAGAGACATAGGCAGGATCCTCCCAAAAAAAAAAGCAGTGTGATAACAGGAATGTTCCATGCTGGTCTATTGGGTAAACCCTGCACTACAACCTTCCAACTTTCTTGTCAGTTTTGCTGACAGCTGGGAGCTCTGTGCCAGTGGGAGGCAGACAAGGAGCTTAAGTATGTCGGTGAAGCTGGCTTCAGGATGCTTGGGTGCTATTGCACAGGCCACTCTGATCGGCTGCTGAACCAGGAGACCTTCTCCCGACTCACCAACATCCCCCCGCTCCCTGCATCATTGGCGACGTTGCTACCCTTCCATACCAAAATGGGTCGCCAGCATGAATCCCTTGGTGGACCCCCCACATGCTCCCCCCACAACCCCTTCCATGGCCCACTCATGTACGTGTTGTAGAGCTCCCTCCCTCCCCTGTTGTGCATACACCCCCCAGTCATACTCAGGCCACACACCCACCTAGGCCCCACCCCCTTGGCATTGTCTCAGCACACTTATGGTGCCTCACTGGACACTGCCAATGTGCCAAGTGGGCTCTGCTGGGGTGTCAAGTGGGTTCTGCCAGATGGGCACTGCCTGGCCATGCCCCTGACCACCATGGATTTTCAACGGCCTCCAATCCCTCTGGCACAGCCATGGTGCCTAGTCTGTGCTATTGCAGAGCAGTGGTGATTTTCGCTGGTGTGATGTCTCACTGGTCAAGGGGTGAAGCATCTGGGACGATGGAAGCAGCCATAAACATAAGACAGAGGAGCAAAATGAGGCCACTTGGCCCATCAAGTCTGCTCCACTATTCAATCATAGCTGATATTTTTCTCATCCCCATTCTCCTGCCTTTTCCGCGTAACCCCTGATCCCCTCAAGAATATATCTATCTCTGTCTTAAAGACACTGAATGACGCCAATGCGGACTTATTGATGGTATGTAAATGGAGTCAATGCTATGCTAATAGAGTTTGTGCCCTTCCCGGGTGTGAAGCCATTCTGGATTTTTGGTCTCACACCTATCCTTCCGGCTCACCAGGCTCATCAGCCAGCGCAGCAGGCCAGTAAAATCACGCCCAAGATTTGAAAACAAGTTTATGAAATGTTTGTGTTCTGACAGACACCCAAAAGTGATTCCCAGGTTCATGTCCTGATAGGATATGAGACATTGCTATTTGACAACAAAAGTCTGGTCACAGACAAGTAAAAGCAGCCAGTGGCTTCTCAGGCAGTGAGAGGTAATACACATTGAAACATGTGCTTACAGCACAGATTAAATAACAGAAAGCAACTGGTGTCAGGGAAGTGAGTGGTGCTGTGAGCATGCTCTGTGGAGACAGGAATTAATCCAACCGATGACTCCTTTGATGGGGTTGACCTTTCAGTGAGGTTTGCTCAATAATTGCATGAACGTGACCAGTTCAGTCACGATGATGACGCAAAATATAGATGTGTCTATTTATTGTCATTTTGAGGTTGACTAAGTAGCTAACGAAACAACATGCTACTTTACTGCTGCCTCTTGTTTGTACGTTGCATTTGTGCCAACTTGCTCAATAAAGTTCAGTACCTGGTCTGAACACTTCGCCATTGTAATGCAATGGGGTGGAAATCTCAGAACAAACCCCTGAAATGTCACAAAGGGGCCTCATTGATTTACAAAACACGATGACAGCCGATGTGCATGAGATAGAGGCACGCCTTCTCCTTCACTACTGTTTACATTAGTTCTCTGTCATATTGTTTCTGTGTAGTAATGCTGCATATTTTCCTACAAAGAAATAGAACATTCTACATGTGTGCATTTGTGATTCCCCTCAATTCGAATATTGTCCAACTTAATAACCTTGCACTTCTGAATGCATGCTCTGGGTGTGGAGAGCTGTACACACCAGGAGGAGCACTGAAAGTAAGGCCTTAATTTTAACTCAGTTCTCAAGGGAGGAAGCAGGAACAAAAACAGTTAAAATGAAGGTAGTCATAGACCTTCACAGAACTTGAGGCGTCCAGCCGTGTCCCAATGTTAACCTGAAGCTTCCAGCTGTGTCCCAATGTTAACCTGCAGCTTCCAGCTGTGTCCCAATGTTAACCTGAAGCTTCCAGCTGTGTCCCAATGTTAACCTGAGTAGGTGAGTATGACACTAGCTGGGAAGCAGCATGGGCTTTCTTTAAATTAGAAAATTGGGTCCCAATGATGTAATTGGGACCCGACTATATTATTACTTGGAGATCTGAGTGGAGAAGCAATGATGGATCGCTCAACAGGTCAGGCCTGTTGGGAAATGGGTCGTTGGTAAGGAGAGGCCTATTAGGGTAAGCAATTACATTTAATTTTAGATTTCTCTGTGGGATATGAGAAGCTGCCAAACTTCCCTTACTTTCCTGGGAAATCTAATCTAAATCCTGAGTGCATTTAGATCCTCCATATATCTGGTTAAGAGACTAGACCAGGGGACATAGAGATACACCTGTTCCTAATGTGTGTGTCAATGTTCCTACTGGCCATCAAGGCTAAGATTTATCATCCAACATTAACCCAAGAATGCTTCCAATAGGATAATATAAGACCAAGACCCTTCTGAGGTGTTAGAATCCTAGAATCCCTTCATAGCAGAAAGAGGCCATTTGGCCCATTGAGTCTGCACCAACTCTCCAAATGAACATTCCACCCAGGCCCTCCCCTTTGCCCTATCCCCATAACCTTGTGTATTTACCGTGGCCAATCCACCTCAGCCACAAATCGTTTGGACATTAAGGGGCAATTGGGGCGGCATTGTGGCACAGTGATGAGCATTGCTGCCTCACAGAATCAGGGACCCAGGTTCGATTCCCAGCTGTGTGGAGTCTGCACTTGCTCTCTGTGTCCACATGGGTTTCCTCCGGCTGCTCCAGTTTCCTCCCACAGTCTGAAAGACTTGCTGATTAGGTGCATTGGCCATGCTAAATTCTCCCTCAATGTACCCGAACAGGTGCCGGAGTGTGGCAACCAGGGGATTTTCACAGTAATTTCATTACAGTCTGAATATAAACCTACTTGTGACATGAATAAATAAACATTAAACAGTAATATAAATATGCACAACAAAGTTTTGCATCCAACTTGTTTTCTGATACTAAATTTACTATGAATTTTGGCTAGTTCCAAATGATTTGTTTTAATGTTTAATTAGTGAAATGACATTACCAGATATTGCAGTCCAGCTTGATAGATTCTCCAGGGGCATATTCCTTGCCATTGTGTAGACATGGACACATTTCTGGAGAAATGCATGTGTTCGCTTGTTGTACCTAAAGCACAGACCACAAGTATATATTAAGAGGTCAACATGTTACAATGTAAGCAATGGCTACATGCTGTGGTAATCAGCTGACCCTGTAAAAATAGGAAGCAGATGGGGATTGGGAGAAGCACTTGAGACTCAGAGCCAAGCGGCTGTGTAACAAGGTTCCTTTATTAAACCAAACCTTTATTTTGGATTTACTTTGTGAAGTTGGTTTCTGTTTAATATTGCTTGCTTAACAGGAGACAGTGCCATATTTCATTATAAGTTCCGAGTTCTCACCTTCCCAGGAGGACACATACACCCTGATGTGCACTTTGAGCTCACGCAGTCCAAGTCATAATTCTGACACGTCTGCATGCATTCAATGCCTTGTGCTGCAGGAGCACCTTCTGGGCAAATAAATCTTCTCATTGGTGGGCTGCAACTTATCTCCCGTTTGGCTGAAAGAAAGGAGTTTGGCGTTCAGTATCAGTTGGGTGCATTTAGTAATGAACCTGGGATAATATCTGTCATTTCATTAAGACAAATTGGACAGAATTTCTGCTGTGTGGATTGTTATGGATGAAAAATCATGACGGGTTATTATTTAGGGTATGAAATTTATTTTTTGTAGGAGCGTTACTAGGGATTGAGGGCATGCGTGGTTAGGTAATACATTGCCAATTCATCTCAGAAACCTTGGTTTGAAAAGCCTCATGTGATTTACTGAAAATTGCAAAGAATTGACACTAAAATTTGTATTTGTTCATTGGACTTCTGGCAATGTTAGCACTGATTGCCCATTAGATTGCTCGGGATGTTCACTGGCTGGCGCCTTCATCCTAGGCCTCAATATATTTAAATAGAATCATAGAATCCCTACAGTACAGGAGGAGGCCATTTGGCCCATTGAATATATACTGACCACAGTCCCACCCAGGCCCTATTCCCATAACCCTCATTTATCCTGCTAATCTCCCTGACAATAGGGTCAATCAAGCTAACTGTGACTTTGGATATTTTTGCTATCTTTGGATAGCATTTTATAACATTTATTGTGTCTTTCATGACTTGAGAACATAAAAAAAACTTACAGAAAATCTATTACTTTTTGAAAGTAGGTATTTTTGTAATGTAAGGAACGAGTAGTCTCATAGAATGGGAGGAAATGTTTTCCTCTGACTGCAGCTAAAATGTATTATTGAAGCTTACTATGCATTGACTAGGAATGTTTGATATTGATACAAGTTGACAAAGGCATGAATGCATTCTATTCTCCACCACAGACACCCCGAGATCACAGAGTATATAATACAAAAACATATGGTATTGTTTGGAAAACTCTTATATAGACCTCATCGTTCTTTGTAGCGACTGCATATGATGAAGCACCTGCACAATTTGACTGAATAAAACATAGGGGCAGACAAAAATCAATCTAAATTCGCTGTCATCTCCGACACACCCGAGTTCTCAGTCTCCCCCACTTTATCATTCATCTGCTATCTCCTGACAAGGTTATCAGCGTCAGTTTCCCCATGCAGAACTCATGATTGTCTGCCTCTTGTCCTGCTCCAACAATACCAAGGCTGCCACCACACTTTTTGCTTCTCCAGCATTAAGACAAGGAAGGGGCAATACTCCCTCCAGCTAAACGTCAGCAAAATCTGAAGCTAACCTTTTAGACTTCTGCCACCTCCAAATAGCACTTGCTTTGATTTAGTCAATTTCCCCAGCTACCACATCTGGACTAATCCCAGAATTACTGGAATTGCGAATTGGTCATTACAGCCTTTGTTGAGTTCACCAGGACCACTTTGCTCACCTCCAAATAATATTTACCTCTGCCGCTATTGCCCCCTCTCTTCTGTAGAAGTCCAATCCACCTTTCCACCACTCCCAAATTGCCCTTGTTGGCTAAATCCACCACCTGTCTACAGCTTATCCAGAGTTCTGAATAGTATATAACCAAGGCCAGTGTGCTTTACTCCTATCTCCATCTCTCTGTGCTCAACAAATTGATTTTAGGGTTCTTGTAATGGTCCATGTGCCTTTGGAGAAAAAAAGCCAATATATTATGTTGGGGTGATTGTCCCATTAAGAACCACGTTTCTCTAGAATGTGGTCTTTGGTAATGCCCTTTACTTCCAGTAAATTATCATGTGACCAGGTTCCCTGTGAGACAAAAATAAAAATAAAACAAAGAGGGTCAAAGCAGGTTAATTATAGTGTGTGATCCTGTGGTCTTGCAGTTTAGGTTTAGATTTAGATTTGAGAACAAGCTGGCTACACACGAGAAAAAAAACATGTCTCAAACAGTTTATTTGAAATTTTGTGTGTTGGCTAAAAGACTTTAAACTCTTGCTAAGTGAGGGACTCCAACACTATGTTTACATATGAGTTAGCCAATATAGAAGAGAGAGAGAGTTCAGATGCTGAACTCTAGAGTTAGATAATATTAGGGACAAAAGAACTCTGACCAAAGATGTTTATGCTTAAGATGCTAGAGATTTTTTAAGATGCTAGAGAGGTTTTGAAAAGAGATTTTGCAAACGTTGGAGGGGATTTAAAGGGAAAACCTTGCCAGAAGTAAGCAGAAGACCAAAGAAATCTCAGCATTCATACACATCTTCAAAGTAATACTGAGACCAAGCAGTTACTTTTCCACTTTTGCTAAACATCTGAATGAGTTTATTATTTAAGTCTAATGCGTGAAGAGTTTGGTTTAATTTATAAGCAACTGTACTTTTATTATGTCTATTACATAATTAACTGATTATTTAAAATAGAATGTCTTCTTTTATTCTCTTCCTGCACCTAGTGGTGCAACTAAAATTTCGTCTATTTCCATAGCGAGTAATTCCCAGGAGTGGTCACAATTTTGCCAGAGACTTATAGCACGACAGGCTCCATTCCACATCAAGCATGGTTGACCAGTAGTCTCTCCCACTCTTCCCACCCACTAGCCATTGCAGTGTTTGGAAGGATTTATAGGCTGATATATTTTCAAAGGGTTTGATCACATTATGGATGCACAAGACAGAATGTAGTTATTAGTATTCCTGTTCTTTATTTTTGGATATTAAAATTATTTTGATTTAAACAATCAAACTCATTGTTTCATTCTCTTAGTAAATAACTGAGTTTCCAGATTTTAAAAATAAACATGTCATTGGTCTCTAGCAAGATCATAACATGCTCCATCTGAAACTGTCTTCACACTCCCACTAATGTTCTAATGCCAGTCTGGTTACAGCTCTCCACGTTCTTTCTCCACCACTGGGGCCTATTCCATCAGCCACTCAATCAAACTCTCTAACTCTCTCCCCCAGTGCCTCCTTCTGCTTCATCTGCCATCCAGATTCTCCTAATCCTTCTCTTTGCTTTTACTTTCCAAACACTTTTCTCTCCCTCTCCTGTTCAGTTTCCCGAATCCCTATGTTCTGCATTGTAAATTACTCGGTGTGCATCTGAGTGGCATCACAGGAGGCTAGGGGCCCAGTTAGCTCAGTGGGCAAAGTGGCTAATGTGTATTTCACAGGCTTAATTTCTGTTATGCTTGAGGCCTTGGTCCTGTCTCCTCATCCTGCTCTTGAAGATGGGCCGCACTGACAAACCACCAACCCGCCAAGGGTGGCTGTACAAGATTATGAGGGGCATGGATGGAGTGGATAGGGAACAACTGTTCCCCTTAGTCAAAGGGTCAGTCATGAGGGGACATAGGTTCAAAGTGAGATGCAGGAGGTTTAGGGGGCAACGTGAGGAAAAACCTTTTATTACCCAGAGGGTGGTGATGGCCTGGAATGTGTTGCCTGGGAGGGTGGTAGAGATGGGTTGCCTCACATCCTTTAAAAACTACCTGGATGAGCACTTGACATGGCATAACATTCATGGCCGTGGGCCAAAGCGCTGTTAAATGTTATTAGAGGGGAGGTCTTGAGTGTTGGTGCGACTCAATGGGTTGAAGGTCCTCTGTTGCACTGTATGAAACAACTCAGGATGAAATATCAATAGGGAATGAGGTAGGAACCTGCCTTCAGGCAGAACACACATTCATGACTTAATGAACAGGATGCTGCATTATCCACATTGTGTCAGCACGAGTATGATTGAAACACAGAGATTGGAAATTGACACTCTATTCTGTATTACTAACTTCTTGCCAGCTCAGTGCAATTTCCTGCTGATCTCTTATTTTCACAATACCTGCGGTCCCAAAATATCTACCAGTGTTTAACTAGCAGAATCAATTCCACATGAAAGCTATCAAATTTTCCAGGTCTCAAGCAAAACTTGCTTACGACTTTATGCCAAAGTGCCTGAGTTGGCCCTCCCATGAGGTCATTTTAAACTATCTCATAATTGATTGCTACAACTGAAATGATCTAAATAGCTGTTAAATTTTGTGTTCATTTATCTCTGAGATTTCAGGAGAAGTTACCAGTGGGGTGGGGTGGGGGATGGCGGGATGGTTTATCTAGTCAAAGGGTGTGGGGGTTGAGGGTTCTGCCACTGAGACATAGTTACAAAACCAGATGTAGCTCCCTGGGACAGTCAGAAGAAACATTACCTTAGGTTCAGAGAGTCATGGAATGGAATCGAATCGAATCCCTACAGTACAGAGAGAGGCCATTCAGCCCATTGAGTCTGCACCAACCACAATCCCACCCAGGAACTACCCTAATATCCCTACATATTTACTCACTAATCCCTCTAACCTACGCATCTCAGGACACAAAAGGCAATTTTAGCATGGCCAATCAACCTAACCTGCACATCTTTGGACTGTGGGAGGAAACCTGAGCACCCAGAGGAAACCCGAGCACCCAGAGGAAACCCATGCAGACACAAGGAGAATGTGCAAACACCACACAGACAGTGACCCGAGCTGGGAATCGAACCCAGGTCCCTGGAGCTGTGAAGCAGCAGTGCTAACGTGCTGCCCATGGTGGTGTAGCCCGTGGTGGTGTAGAGCAGGGTTCATTTTTTTAAATTCACTCATGGGACGTGGGCATCGCTGGTTGGCCAGTGTTTATTGTACACCCCTGGTTGCTTTTGCGATTCATGCATTAGGACACCCAGAGCGTCTCTCACCATTTACCTAATACTCTTCTTTATTCTTCCTGCCAAAATGGACACTTGCATATTTTCCCAGATTATACTGTATTTGCCAGACCTTTGCCCATTCACTTAGCCAATTACTTTCCTGCCTATCTTTGTATTATCAACAAATTTAGCAACAGTGCCTTTGGTCCTTTCATCCATCTTTGATAAGATTTGTTTGCAGTCGAGGTCCCAGCCTCCCTATGGTACACGACTTGTTATTGTGTGGCCAAAGCCATACATGAATGGATTTCTTAGTAATTTGGTTTGGGGATGATTAAACATGCTGATGGGTTGCCACGCATGCCAGGCAACCGACCAATCACAAAAACTAAAACTCTGTACCAATAAGGGAAACCAACTTTTTGGGTTCTGGACTGTAACTCCTTCCCACTCCCTCCCAACTACCCCTGTACTGCACCACCCCCACATGCCCTCATCCCCATTCCTTCCACCCAATGCATTCTCACCTCTGATATTCTCTTCTGTGTCCAAGAAAACACTCGGTGCATAACGATGGACTAATTCGCTTGCACTGCAATGCATCACACCGTTTTCACAGTAGCTATAAAAGAATACAGGTCATTTGAAATTTGGATAGGAGACAACATCCAGCACAGTTATCAGTATGGTTTGGCAGTGTATTCCCACAAAACTGTCAATGAAGGCCAAAGCTAAAGTCATTCAAGCCTTCCAAGTGTCATGTTGGATATCATTGCCTCTCCGTCCATCCCAATAGTCACTCTCATTATCACCATTAGGACCTTGTGCTGTGTCCATCCAGCTGTACACTTGAACTATCATAATATGCATATCAAGTACAATATGCAGTCTCACAACACCAGGTTAAAGTCCAACAGGTTTACTTGGAATCACAAGCTTTCGGAGCACTGCTCCTTCATCAGGCAAGTGGAGGTTAGTTCACAAACACAGCACATATGGGCAAAGACACAATTGCAAGATAACCACAGATTGGAATGCGAAGAATGGTTGGAATGCGAGTCTTTGCAGGTAATCAATGCTTTACAGGTACAGACAATGCGAGTGGAGAAAGCGGTATTCACAGGTTAAAGCTCTGCAAAAGCTCGTGCTACTAAATAAACCTGTTGGACTTTAATCTGGTGTTGTGAGACTTCCTTCTGTGCCTGCCCCAGTCCAATGCTGGCATCTCCTCCTTTTGCCAAATACAACTGCAATAGAATTATGTTTCAACTTGCAGTAAATATTGCTATCATTATGAATATTTTAAAATCGTTGGACAGCTAACTATTCCATTTAGCTTACCACATGGTGAAATCAAATGTTATGTCCTCATGTGGTTTGTAGATTTCATCATTAAAGTAGCAGGAGCATTCTGATCTGGGCACACATTGTCCATCTTCATTGGCATACTGATTGGGCGGGCAGTAGCATCCTTCGAGACAAAACTCAGTGCAATCTGTGTCTGGGTTAGAGAGTGATCTGCAGGTCTGGTTACAAGGAGTGCCACACTGTTTATAAATCTGACCTTCGGGACAAGTCATTTCTGTCAAAGTAAAGTTTTAATAAAGATGAAGACAGACGAATCTATTCACCTTGCCTACCACAAAATATTTCCCATCAATTATTGAATCACAGTCATTGTTGTTCATTAAGCAAATGCAGTATCCAAAATCACATTCAACATGAACCCACATATATCAATGATTTGAAAGGTCAGTTTGTTTGTTTCAGACGGCGAAATACTGCTGAAATAAAAACATAAGATCCTGGAAATACTCAGCAAGTCAGGAAGCATCTGGAGAAAGAGAAGTAGAATCATAGAATAGAATCCCTAGAGTATAGAAAGAGGCCATTTGGCCCATCAAGTCTGCACTGACCAAACCCCACCCACACCCTACTCCCATATCCCTATATATTTACCCACTAATCCCTCTAACCTACACATCTCAGGACACTAAGGGCAATTTTTGGCATGGCCAATCAACCTAACCCGCACATCTTTGGACTGTGAGGGGCAACCGGAGCACCCAGAGAAAACGCACGCAGACATGAGGAGAATGTGCAAACTCCACACAAGGAATCGAACCCAGGTCTCTGGAACTGTGAAGCAGCAGTGCTGACCACTGTGCTACCATTTCTCGCAGAGTTCATGGAGTTCATAGAGTTCATGGGCTGGATATCATGCCCCACGTCGGTGTGTGGAGAGGGCACATAAAATGTGGGGGCTGCCCAACCCACCACCTTCCCACTGACCCCTAAGCTGTGCCCCATAATACAGTTGGGGGGGAGGTGGATGCTAAAACTGGCAACCTGCCCACCATATTCAAATTCAAAAATTATAGCTCAATCAAGCTTGCTGCCAAGTCAGCCGATATGATGCTACTTATATCATAACATTTGGTGCGGGCAGGCCATTTTTTGAGGATAAATGGTGTTGAGTGGTGGGGGGGGGGGGATCACTTTGATCAGGACCCCTGCAAAATTCCCTCTTCTCCACAGGACATTTTAACCTCCATCTGACTAGGTGAAAAAGCAAAGACGCTCATGTGTGTGTGTGTGTGTGTGTGTGTGTGTGCAACATGCGCGTCAGGGGATACCCCCACTTCCCTCAAGCCCTGAACCCAGCCTCCAGACCCATCTCTAACTTCTCAGATCCCTCCCCATCTCAAAATTCCAAGACTTGCCTGTCTCCGGCAGCCATTACTGTTCTTCCTGCTCCTCCTTGCAGGCACGGTAGTGTCTTCCACTGAGCTCTGGCACTGCCAATCAATCTGACTGGCTGGAGCTCTTGAGCTTGGGACTTTCTCCCAGTCAGCGTTTGTCTAGAAGTGCATTATGGCCTCAGGGTGGGCTCCGTCTAGGTATATCAGCTGTCAGCTGACTTTCCTTCTAGGAACAATGGTCAAAAAAACCACCCCCCACCCTCATTCCTCTCATAAAATCCAGCCCCATATTCGCAATCACCGACATCGATGAACTGTCCTTGGCTGAAATGTTTCTCTCTCTCCACCACTGAGCATTTCAAACATTTACGTTTTGTTTTAATTTTGATTTTGTTGGTGTTGAGTAGGGGAGGAATTTTGACCAGGACAACTGCAAAATTCACTCTTATAGAATCCCTACAGTACAGACGGAGGACATTCGGCCCATTGGGTCTGTAGCGATTATCACATGTTAATTCACTATCCCACACAGGCCGTATTCCTGGAACTCCACACATTTACCCTACTGATCCCCCAATACCATTGTCAATTTAGCATGGCTAATCAATCTAACCCGCACATCTTTGGACTGTGGGAGGAAACCCAGTAAAAAGTCTCACAACACCAGGTTAAAGTCCAACCACTTTATTTGAAAGTAAACCCACAAGCTTTCAGGGTTTGCCCCTTCGTCAGCTGAGTGGAGAGTTCTTGTCTCAAGGGGCAAACCCCAATAGCTTGTGGGTTTACTATCAAATAAACTGGTTGGACTTTAAGCTGGTGTTGTGAGGCTTCTTACTGTGTTTACCCTAGTCCAATGTCGGCATCTCCACATCATGACTACCTACACAGACGTGGGGAGAATGTGCAGACTCCACACAGACAGTGACCCAAGGCGGGAATTGAACCTGGGTCCCTGGCGTTGTGAGGCAACAGTGCCAACCACTGTGCCATTCTTCTCCACAGGACTTTGTAATCTTCACCTGAATGGAAAGCGAACAGGGTTTGTGACAATGCAATGCTCATTCAATACTCCACTCAATAGTGAGTTAACATATGACAATCCTCAGGACTTGTATGGGGAATCACTGATTGACCTTCCTATAGGATTCATAGAATATGAGCTGCCTGGTGATCGGTAATTACCTTACCAAGTGGAGTTTGTGTACTGAGCCCTGTATAAAGCAGGCCCCTGAGTGGGTTCATTGTTGTATTGTCCCAGTTGGGACCTGTTTGTGTTCACACAGGCTGGTGGTTTTGCTTCACTTCAATTTGTGCAATAAAGCACCATTCCTTTACAGCCAACTCCTGGAGTTGTTACATTTTACCTTAAAAAATCAAGTAAAAGCAAGAACAAAAATCACTTACCACAGAAGTTTGGGGACCTCCAGTTAATAAGAACCCCTTTCTTGGCACACATTGCAGCATAACTGGCCACAGCAGAACACAGGCAATCATTGCCATTGGAGCAGGCGCACACATCATAACGACAGATCTTGAGAAATGGCGTAGGATTCACCTCATGGTGGCAAGGCTCAAACTCATTTAGCAGGAGTACAGAGCAAACCTCCTCAGCATACGTTGCTGAAACACAAATATCACACCTGTGGTGACGATTCTCCATAAAGCTCATCTCTAAAACAACAATTCAAAAATTGGGGCCAATTCTAACCTAACTCCAAATAGGAAACTGGCAGGATAAGGTTGGGTGCATCCTCCCCACTGTCACATTTCGCTCTATACATCGGACAATGCGTAAAGCCCATTGTGTACCTGATCTCATCAGTTTCCTATCTGTGGCGTTAGCTTAAAAATAGCCCCATCATAAATGGAGGAGAAAGTAGATGGTAGAGATGAGATGAGATACAAATATAAAAAAAGAGACAAAAGGAAAAAAAATTACTTCAACAATGAAATGAATGTTGTGCTCGGGACCTCGGGGTTTTCTCTGAAGACCATACATTCTTAGAGAAAACGTCACATATAGTTGCAATCTGGAAGCATTTCTGACTAATGCACACATATCAATCAAAGTGTTCAGTGTTTGAAATCTATCAAAGGATAGACTGGAATTTTTCAACTTTTATTTAATATTAGAATGTACACAACAATAAATCTGATGCCATCTTGGAACATCCTGGTTACCACTGCTTTCATAACACAAGAGATGACTGGATTCTTTACTTTATTTGGAGCAAGTTTAATCAGTGTCTAATGGGTGTTGCATAGCCCCAAAACAACATGTGTTTATATATCACCTTTAACAACATAGAAGGATCAAAGGCACAAGTGAGAATATTCCTTTCCTAATTTCAGCAAAGTGAGTATGAGACCTCAGGGAGCATTAATTAGCCAGAACTTTTTGCCTTCATTACACTAAAACACGTTCACGGCCTTGTTTTAAGATTGGGGACTTAGTGTATTAACTAATGTCACACATCGTGACATTACTCCACCACATATTTTCCTTCTCAATGTACCGAGGAAGAATTCAATGGCTAAAGGCCACAGATATTCTTCTTTCCCGGTCCTGCCTACCACGGGACTGGAAACTTCTGAGGGAAGTCAATGGACCTTTTCCTGGTCCGTCAAATTTCCGATCCCGCCTGTGATAATTCCCATGGCCTATGGAATGAGAAAGAATCCATGAAGCATGCAGGAAGCTAAAGTTTATGCAGTCATTGTAAGACTTACTAACAAGTTTTGTGTTGATTTATGAGTTGTTTGGTCAAAGCCTTCTTTGAATATCCGTAAGGACAAAATACAATTGGAGTTATTTATGACTCAATACTAAGAAAATACCTAAATCACAGGAAATATGAAGAGTAAAGAAACAATTGGTTTATTTATCCTTTCTAATGTTCATTCCCCATCAGTTGTGTGCTTAAAAATTTGAGGTGTAGGACTTGTACCCTTCAAAGACAAACATAAGAATGTAAGAACTCGGAACGGGAGTATCTATCTGGCCCTTCGAGCCTGCTGCACCACTCAGTAAATATGGCTGATCTTTTCATGGACTCAGCTCCACTTACCTGCCTGCTCACCATAACCCTTAATTCCTTTACTGTTCAAAAATTTATCAATCTTTGCCTTAAAAACATTCAATGAGGTGGCCTCAACTGCTTCACTGGGCAGGGAATTCCACAGATTCACAACCTTTTGCGTGAAGAAGTTTTTCCTCAACTCAGTCCTGAATCTGCTCCTCCTCATTTTGAGGCTATGTCCCCTAGTTCTAGTTTCACCTGCCAGTGTGGGAATTGGTCGAGCTTGTCACTCAGTGTCAGGCATGCTCAAGCCAGCTACAACAATGCCAACCACCCAGCAACAGTCCCTTCACTCAGCTCAAACTACACTCCAGTCTGAAATTTCCATCACCTTCACCAGAATCCCTGACAGTGCTGAACAATTGTAGTTCGCTTACTGTCAAGCTGTGCCCAATGAGAACAAACTCGGGACTGCACAAATTCATTTCATAAAGAGAATTTACATTGAAGGAAGAGTGTCTGGGTCAGATTTGAATCAAAATCCCAGAAATGAAAACACTCTGCCACCTACTCTCCCCTCCATTTTGGGTAATAAATAGCACAAATGTTTCGCCCAGCACGAAGTGGTTAAAAGACCGTGATCATGGCTAATGTAGACGCTGTAGGATAGCTTGAGTGGCTGAGGATGCAAAAAGGTTTTGCAGTTTAGCCATGCAGGTTATAGCTTGTGTTACTAACATCAACCATGCTTCTGTTTTGTAATCATTGCAGTTGTTGGGTTTTTTTGCCATTTAGTTCCATATCATTTGACAGACAAATAATAGATGCCGGCTCCCTATATGACAAAGTGAGCGTGTTACTGAGAAAATGACGGGGGGTAACCTTTTTGTCTTTGCCCCAACTTTCTTTTGGGTAAATGAACTGCACTAAAACAAACAAACTCAGGGGCAGAGCAAGAAGGTCAGCCCCCAAGATGGAGTGAACCACCCAAAACAAAAAACAAAGCGGAAAGGAAACTTGAAATATTAAATCAAAATGTGATTAAGGAGGTCAATAATACACCCCAGTCCCCGTGGCGCTCAATGAGCACAGGAGATCTCGATGATGCCGTGAGTATAGCTGCAGTAGAGGGGCAGACAGTCGGGTTAGATGACCCCCTCGGTTTCCTGCTGTCTGGACATGTTAATAGCATTTTTGGCTAGGCCCAGCAGCAAGTTCAGCCCAATGGACAGCAATCTGGCAGAGCAGATCATTGACTCATTACAGAACTGGTAGGATTATCATTCCATTGATTTCAGTTAGGTTCTATTATCACCCATGCAGACAAAGATTTACCCCAATATATCTGGGGCTACCTTCATGCAGCAGCCCTGAGAGACATGCATCACAGTGTTACATAGGAACATTGCAACAGGAGGAGGCCATTCAGTTGCTTGAGCTTGTTCTATCATCCAATTGGTCATGCTGCAACACATCACTTGGATCATAGATTTTGTGAATACTATTTAATATCAGGAAGTCGAACAGTAAAGTGATATCAATGCCTGAAATGACCGCTGTATCTGAATACTCATACCTACCCCACCGAAAGCAAATGCACAAAGACAGAGCTATAAGGCAGTATAACATTCCCCAACCTGTGCTCCAGTTATGTGTAGTTCCTTACTGATTCGGAATTCACTTGTATTTTTCATTAACCCTGACATCGGCAAGGTGACGTGACTGAGCAGCTTTAACAGATTTTCTCAAATATTAAACTCATTTTAGTGTTTTAATTTGCCTATATTATGGCCAATGAATTGTGAGATTTTCAGAATTGCCTTAATGGGCAGCACGGTGGCACAGTGGTTAGCACTGCTACCTCACAGTGCCGGGGGCCTGGGTTCGATTCCCAGCTCAGGTCACTGTCGGTGTGGAGTTCACACGTTCTCCCCGTGTCTGTGTGGGGTTCCTCGGGTTTCCTCCCACACTCTGAAAGACATGTTAGTTAGGGGCATTAACCTGAACAGGTGCCAGAGTGTGGCGACTCAGGGAATTTCACAATAACTTCATTGCTGTATTAATGTAAGCCTTAGTTGTGACTAATAAATAAATTTTAACCCTTCATCGTTTGTAATTCAATCAGTCTGCCCCACTTGCCAAAGTGTCATAGCCACTGCCCAGTCTCTGACAGCGTGATTAAGTTTGGAAATTTGAGTTGGACTAGGATTAAACTCGCACCCTCCACTGACACACCCCAATTCTTCTTGCCACCCACACAGTCTATGATACCTGCTTCCAGTCCCGATATTTGGTGTCAGCAACGTGTCCATATCAGACATATTTACGACTAGTGAAGACATCCTTAAAATACAGACACTCATAGTTAACAGTTAGATGAACAGTGCAGAGTGAAGGTAATTGTCAGTGATAACCCAGCGTTAATGCTCTAGAGATAGCAAGGCTGTGTAAGCACGGGAATGGAATCTGATGTGGGAGGGAAGGAAAGCTTCATTACAAAATGCACTACTAAAATCAGTAAGTTAAATCAAGTACTGGCTGCATCAGTTTGCTTCAGCACACTATTTAAAAGGCTGTTAGAGTACGAGGAAAAATACTTTTTTGGAAAATGCTTAGATCAGGGAGATCGGTAGAAAGAAATTTGATGTTTAAACTTTCTTTCATATCAGCTCCCCCGAGGCTAGAGTGCCATACCTTGCGCTTTCAAGTCCCTGTACCTCAGAAAAGGTGAAGATGCTAGTTTCCATTTCTCTGTAGAGAACAAAATGGTGACACTAATCTATTTGGTGAGGGAGAAAGAGCTTCATTTGAGAATTATCAGCTTGGGTCAGTTTAAGTTAAACAAAGTTGACCACTGGTTAATTCACTCAATATCATTAATAAGCACAAATCTTTTAATAAACTTATTTCAGCTATTTTTATAACTGTAAGAGCCAGGTAGAAAAGCCTGATAGTGAGTCCACAAAAAAATTGCGATATATTGATGATCCCTTGCAACATGGATAATGTTTGATTTAAATACCGGGTATCGCTTTGTATTTATTCCACTTTGTTTTTTTTGGAAAACTCTTCTCAACATAAAGGAGCCACTGACAATGCCAGCATTTATTGGTCATCCCTAATTTCCCTTGGGGAGGTAGTAGAACATAAGATATAGTAGCAGAATTAGACCATTCGGCCCATCGTATCTGCTCTGCCATTCAATCATGGCAGATGAATTTCTCAACCCCATTCTCCCACCTTTTCCCCATAATCTTTGATCTCCTTACCAATCAAGAACCTATCTATCTTTATCTTAAATACAATCAATGACTTGGCCTCCACAGCCTTCTGCGACAAAGAATCCCATTGATCCACCACCCTCTGGCTGAAGAAATTCCTCCTCATCTTGGTTTTAAAAAGTCAACCCTTTATTCTGAGGCTGTGACCTTAGATCATAGTCTCTTCTATAAATCTAAACATCTTTGCCAATGTCTATCCAGGCCTTTCAGTATTCTGTAAGTTTCAATGAGATTCCCCCTCATCCTTCTAAAATCTATCAAGTACCGACCCAAAGTTCTCAAACATAGTCAGTAGGCCTCTGCTTTAAACCTCGCGACCTCGGTTGATGAAAATACCCACAACGCTGCTCGTTAGATAGTTCCAGAACTTTAATCCAGCAACAACTGCGTAATGTTGAGTTGTGTCTATGTCATATTGGTGTTTCCAGCACAAATTTGCCTTGCTACCTTGATGGCAGAGGTTGCCAGTTTGGAGATTACTGCTGACAAAGTCATGATCAATTTCTGCAGTGCAGTGTAGATCATGCACACTGCAGCCCTGATACACCAACAGGAGGGCAAGGATATTTAAGCTCAGGGATGGGATGTTGGTCAGACAGATTTCTGGATAGTTTTGAACTTCTTGAATGTTATTGCAACTGCACTTATATAGGAAAGTGGAAAGTATTCCATCGCTGACTTGTGTCTTGTACCTTGTAGATGATGGAAAGGCTTTGGCGCGTATGGAAGTGAGTGACTCACCAGAGAATTCTGAGCCTCTGGCTGACTCTTATAGTATTGATGGGACTGTCCCAGCTAAGTTTCTGGTCAACGGTGACCCTAGGATGTTGATGTTGAGTGATTTGGCAATGCTAATACCATTAAAGGTTAAGGGCAAGTGATTTGATTCTTCCTTGTTGCAAGTGATCATTACTTGACATGAATATAAATTGCTGCTTATCAGCCTAAACCTGGATGTTGTCCAACTCTTGCTGAATGTGCAAACACTTCATTATCTGAACTGTCATCAGCGAACAGATTTTATGATTCCTGACTTTATGATCGAATTAAGGCCATTGATGAAACATGAAAACAATGTGGCCTCTCATATTTTCCCTGAGTAATGCCTGCAGTGATGCCCAGGAACTGAGATTATTGCACTCCAGTAACCACAACCATGCTCCACAAGGTGCAACTGATAATTCCAGCCAGTGGACAGTTTTCCTCAAATGGCACTGACTTTGGGTTTACTAGATCTCTTTGTTTTCACATTTGATCAAGAGCAGTTTAGGTAAAAGTTTATTTATTAGTGTCACAAGTAGGGCAGCCCAGTGGTTAGCACTGCTGCCTCGCAGCGCCAGGTACCCGGGTTCATTTGCTGTGTTGGGTCACTGTCTGTGCAGAGTCTGCACATTCTCCCTGCATCGGTGTGGGTTTCCTCCAGATGCTCCGGCTAACTCCCACCGTCCAAAAATTGTGCTGGTTAGGTGCATTGGCCATGCTAAATTCTCCCTCAGTGTACCTGAACAGGAGTCAGAGTGTGGTGACTAGGGGATTTTCACAGTAATTTCATTGCAGTGCAAATGTAAGCCTACTTGTGACTAATAAATAAACTTCTTTTCCGTTTACACTGCAATGAAATTACTGTGAAAATCCCCTAGTCACCACACTCTGGCACTTGTACAGGTACACTGAGGGAGAATTTAGTATGGCCAATACACCTAACTAGCATATCTTTTGGACTGTGGGAGGAAACCAGAGCACCCTGGAGGCAACCCATGCAGACAAAAGGAGAACGTGCAGATTCCACATAGACAGAGAGCCAAGCCGGGAATTCAACCCAGATCCCTGATGCTGTGATGCAGCAGTACTAACCACTGTGCCACCGTGCCGCTCCTAATTTCACCTCATCCAAGGAAATCATCTCTAGTGTCCATGTTTGGAGCAAAACATAAGAGTTTGGAGTGGTGGAACCCAAGCTGAGCATTGATGAGCAGGTTAGTGGGAATGTCACTGAGAAAATGTAGAATGATCCTGGGAGGTATTTTCATGGATCAGAAAGATTACAGGCTTTGAGAGTTGGGGTGTACTTTCAGAAGTGGAAGGAAGGCTGGAGGGTTGAGGCTGAAGGGGGATCAAATAGCCTGGGGGCCGGTGCCATGAGTGGAATCAAAATCTATGGACCTAGAGCTGCAGTGATATTGTAAGTACTTAGTATTTTCATATATATGTGTTTATCACCCCTGTCAGCACAAACCAATGTTGCAATGGGTACAAGAAAGAGGTGTTGGTCACTTATTTGGCTTGACAAATGGACTAATGCCTACTTCCCTCTTATTTATTCTTTAACAAGATGGTGTCTGGTGCAAAATGCAACAGAAGTGTATGCATGCACGTCTGATGCCATTTTGGTCCCTAATTGATGCCAGTACTGCCCAATTAACGGATGCCACTGTCCCCTGTTTCAAAGTGGCTTAGAATTGTCCGCGATTTTTGATTGCCAATCAAATAACATAATTACTACCTTACCATACATCTGATGTATCAATTTCTGCACATATAATTAGGAAATATAATTCCTAACTCCACCAGATACATGGCAATCTAACCTAATTAGCACAGTTTAACAAATAAAATATGCTGTCAATACTGGTATGGCCATAGGGCTGACTACAACAATGATTACAATAACAACAACAACAACAATGGCAATGTGAGCTGGAAGAGCATGCTGGGAACTTTGGTCAAGTTGTAATTAAACACAGATGCTGGTTAGGAGGCTACAGTGAGTCATCACATGGCCTGCGTCCTGAACTTCCCATGTTAACTAAATAAGGATAGTTGCTTGGATAACACTGGATGCTAGTCAGAGTGATTGATTCTATATATGGTGAAGCTACGTAATTTACATGCAGCTTGGTATAAACATTTGGGAGTTGGTTATGAGTATCTCCACTGGCAGTGATCAAACATTGTGATCAGTCATTGGCTGACTACCATTGAACTTTCTGGAAGATTGAGAAAGGTTGGGGATAAAGAAATGTGCTACAGCCTTTGTCTCCAGTGATGACTCAAGACCAACCATGGCCTGAAGGAATATCTTCAGAGGAGACAAAGGAGCCACGAGGAAGAACCTACATTGAGAATGGATCTGGCCAGTTTGCTCAAGAATTCATTTTCAGTCAGAGTTAAAGTTTCAGTTAAAGAGTTCATGTTAAGAGTTGAAGTGTAAGAGTTGAAGTGTTGCAACTTTGAGTTTTGGTACCTAAAGTGTTGAATAAACAAAGGTTCATTTAAGTGAATTTGAATTGACTCCGTCTTTTGGTTTGTTACACTAAATTGAGTACCTGAAAAGAGATTGAAGTTCAACGCCGGATAACAGTGGAAAGCTGAAAGGAAAACTGAAAACGCTGGAAGCACAAAGCAAATCAGTGAATATCTGTGGAATAAAGATTCATACTTCTGGGCTTTCCCTCCCTTGGAAGAACAAGTCTGAAACATCAGCTGACGGCTCTTTCCAGAGACGCTGACAGACTTGTGTGGCTCCAACTTTTTCTGTTTTATCTTAGATTGACAGTGTTGTTGACAAATCTGGAATGTGGAATTATAGAGAATAATTGGATTTAACTATTAGTAAGATTGTTGGTCAGGAGTGAATGGCAATACCTGTTTGATAACAGTGTTAGTGATCATTACAAATGTTAGGGTAGGAGAATTCTATTAGGATCTCAGGTGGAAGAAATATTATTTTGGATTTACATAAGAACATAAGAACATAAGAAATAGGAGCAGGAGTAGGCCATCTAGCCCTTCGAGCCTGCCCCGCCATTCAATAAGATCATGGCTGATCTGTTGTGGCTCAGTTCCACTTTCCCGCCCTCTCCCCATAACCCTTAATCCCCTCTCTTATCAAGAACCCATCAACCCGCTTCTTAAAAATATTTAGCGAGGCAGCCTCCACCACTTCAACGGGCAGAGAATTCCAGAGATTCACCACCCTTTGAGTGAAGAAGTTCCTCCTCAACTCCGTTCTAAACCGCCTCCCCTTTATCTTGAGGCTGTGCCCCCTAGTCCTACTGTCTTTTTTGAGCGGGAAGAGTCTCTCCACCTCTATCCTATCCATCCCATTCATCATCTTATACGTCTCAATGAGATCTCCCCTCATTCTTCTAAACTCTAACGAGTACAAGCCTAGTTTATTCAGCCTCTCCTCATAGCTCAATCCCCTCAACTCCGGTATCAGCCTAGTAAACCTCCTCTGCACTCCCTCCAGGGCCAAAATATCCTTGCGCAGGTGCGGCGCCCAAAACTGCACACAGTACTCCAGCTGCGGCCTCACCAATGCCCTATACAGCTGCAGCAAGACCTCCCTACTTTTATATTCAATCCCCCTCGCTATGAAGGCCAGCATCCCATTCGCCTTCCTGACCACCTGCTGCACCTGCAAGCTGGGTTTTTGCGACTCATGCACAAGGACCCCGAGGTCCCTCTGCACCGTCGCCTGCTGCAGTTTTTCGCCACGTAAGTAATAGTCCTTCCTACCATTCTTCCTACCAAATTGGACCACCTCACACTTGCCAACATTAAATTCCATTTGCCATTTCCTGGCCCATTCGCCCAGCCTATCTAGATCCTTCTGCAGACTCTCCACACCCTCCGCACAATTTGCCTTTCCCCCAATCTTGGTGTCATCAGCAAATTTCGACACCCTGCACTCGGTTCCCTCCTCCAGATCATCTATGTAAATGGTAAATAGCTGAGGCCCCAGCACCGACCCCTGGGGCACCCCACTAGTCACCAACCGCCAATCCGAATAGCACCCATTGACCCCCACTCTCTGCCTCCTATTTGACAACCAATCCTCTATCCACGCTAACACCCTACCCCCAACTCCATGTCCCCTGACCTTCTGCAATAACCTCTTGTGAGGTACCTTGTCAAACGCCTTCTGAAAATCCAGAAAGACCACATCCACCGGCTCTCCTCTATCCACTGCCCTAGACACATCCTCATAGAACTCCAGTAAATTTGTCAGACACGACTTCCCTTTAATGAAACCGTGTTGCGTCCGCCCTATCAAGCAATTCCCTTCAAGATGCCTCGCAATTTCCTGCTTAATGACGGATTCTAACATTTTACCTACCACAGACGTTAAACTAACCGGCCTATAATTCCCCGCCTTTTGCCTGGCACCCTTCTTAAACAACGGCGTAACATTAGCCGTTTTCCAATCTTCCGGCACTTCCCCGGAATCCAGCGACGTCTGGAAAATAACCATCAAGGCATCCACTATCACCTCCGCCATTTCTTTCAGAACCCTCGGATGCATTCCATCCGGTCCTGGGGACTTGTCCACAATCAGCCCCTCCAGTCTGTCGAGCACCACCTCTCTAGTAACAGTAATGTCATTAAGACCCTCCATTCCTACCACCTTTCCATCGCTAACACCCGGCAAATTATTCACGTCCTCCTCCGTGAAGACAGAAACAAAAAAGTTATTCAAGACCTTAGCCATATCCCCATCCCCTACCACTAGCTCCCCTTTCTCATCCTCTAAAGGACCAACGTTCACCCTAGCCAGCCTCTTCCTTTTTATATATTTATAAAAACTCTTGCTATCCTTTTTTATATTAAGTGCTAGCCCAGCCTCATAGCTTCTCCTACCCTCCTTTATCAACTTCTTTGTCAATCTTTGTTGACATTTAAACCTTTCCCAATCCTCTTCTCGCCCACTACTCTTAGCTACTCTAAATTCCTCCGCTTTTAATTTAACACTTTCCTTCACCTCCTTCGTTATCCACGGCTTATTACCTCTCTTCCTACTGTCCTTTTTAACCATCGGAATAAATTTCTGCTGAGCACCAAGAAAGATCTCCTTAAAGATCCTCCACTGCTCCTCAGCAGACCTACCTTCCAACGCACTCCCCCAGTCCACATTCGCCAATTCTTCTCTCATCCTACCATACTCCCCTCTATTCAAACAAAGGACGCGTGTCCGGGAACCCACTTTCTCCTCCTCCATCTGCACCAGAAACTCCACCATACAATGATCACTCTCTCCAAGAGGATCCTTCACCGCAAGGTCCCTAATTCTACCCGCCTCATTACATAGCACCAGATCCAAGATAGCTCGCTCCCTCGTCGGCTCCAACACACACTGTTCAAGGAAATTATCCCGGCAGCATTCCAGGAACTCCTCCTCGAGCCCACCTCGTCCAACATGGGTCGACCAATCAATATGCAGATTGAAATCTCCCATAACTACTGCCGTCCCATTCCTGCACGCCGCACTTATTTGCGTGTTAACAGCCCGCCCCACCTCCAGATCATTATTCGGGGGCCTATAGACGACACCCACCAGCGTCTTCCTCCCTTTGCTGTTCCTAATCTCCACCCACAACGATTCCACTTTCTGCTCTTTGGCTCCGATATCATCCCTTGCTACCACCTTGATACTATCCTTAATCAGCAGAGCTACGCCACCCCCTCTTTCCTCCTGCCTATCCTTCCTAAACACTTGATAGCCCTGTACATTCATCTCCCAGTCCCTGTCACCTTGCAGCCACGTCTCTGTAATGGCCACCAGATCGTATCCATTTGTGTCGATCTGCGCCACCAGCTCATCCACTTTATTCCGAATGCTTCGTGCATTCAGATAAAGTGCTTTCATCCCAGCCTTCACCTGGACCCTATTTGCCGTAACGCCACCAATTGGGACATCCTCGGCCTCTTCCCTTACCTGTACCCTATCCTTAACTTTAGACCTCGTAGCGTCACCTACCCTCGCACCCTCCCCCCCCCCTAATTAGTTTAAAGCCCTGTCTACAGTCCTCTTTACTCGATTCGCCAACACTCTGGTCCCAGCACGATTCAGACCAACCCCATCCCGCCCGAACAAGTCCCACCTACCCCAATACTGGTGCCAATGCCCCATAAATTCAAACCCATTCCTCCCACACCAATCCCTGAGCCACCCATTCACTTCCTTTATCCTGTCAATCCTACGCCCGTCTGCACTCAGTTCAGGCAGTAGCCCAGACCAGTTTTGACATTATTCTATTTAATTCAACTGTAGATTGAAAGAACAAGAATGGGAGAGGCCAATCCAACAATATCAATAGGGAGTTTGTTCAATAGGGGGCAGAACAAAGAACAAAGAAAATTACAGCATAGGAACAGGCCCTTCGGCCCTCCAAGCCTGCACCAACCCTGCTGCCCAATTAAAACCCTCTATCCTTCCAGGGACTGTATCCCTCCATTCCCACCCTATTCATATCTTTATCAAAACGTCCCTTAAAAGTCACTACTGTATCCGCTTCCGCTACCTCTCCCAGCAACGAGTTCCAGGCACCCACTACTCTCTGTGTAAAAAATCTGCCTTGTACATCTCCTTTAAACCTTGCCCCTCAGACCTTAAACCTATGCCCCCTAGTAATTGACTCTTCCACCCTGGGAAAAAGTTTCTGACTATCCACTCTGTCCATGCCTCTCATAATCTTGTAGACTTCTATCAGGTCGCCCCTCAACCTCCGTCGCTCCAGTGAGAACGAACCAAGTTTCTCCAACCTCTCCTCATAGATAATGCCCTCCATACTAGGTAACATCCTGGTAGATCTTTTCTGTACCCTGTCCAAAGCCTCTACATTCTTCTGGTACTGTGGCAACCAGAATTGAACACTATATTCCAAGTGCAGCCTAACTAAGATTTTATAAAGCTGCAACATGACTTGCCAATTTTTAAACTCATTGCCCCGGCCAACAAAGGCAAGCATGCTGTATGCCTTCTTGACTACCTTCTCCACCTGCATTACCACTTTCAGTGACCTATGTACCTGTACACCCAGACCCCTTTTCATATCAATATTCTTAAGAGAATATTGCCATTTACTGTACATTTCCTATTTGTATTAGACTTCCAAAATGCATTATAGGTCAGAGACTGGGCTGTTATAGCTCTTATTCTTTGACTTCTACCCAATTGAATAAGGCTTCCTTATTGGGAGTGCAGATTTACTGAATGTAGCCTCACACAGATAATATAAGAGGAGGTGATAGCCTTGGGTATTATCGCTAGACTATTAATCCAGAAACTCAGTTAATGTTCTGGGGTACCGGGTTCGAATCCCGTCATGGTCAATATAAAAAATCAGAAATTAAGAATCTACTGATGACTATGAAACCATTGTTGATTGTCAGAAAACCCCATCTGGTTCATTAATGTCCTTAAGGGAAGGAAATCTGCCAAACTAACCTGGTCTGACCTATATGTGACTCTAGAGCGACAGCGATGTGGTTGACTCTTAATTGCCCTCTGGAATGGCCTAGCAAACCATTCAGTCCAAGGGCAACTAGGGATAGGCAATAAATACTGGCCAGCCAGAGACACCCATGTCCCACAAATGAATTTAAAAAACTTCTTCCATCTGGATACCCAGAAGACTGTAGCTTGGGTTAAATAGATCAGTGTATATTGTAGGTGAATGATGCCTTGAATTACTTTCTATAAGGTATGATATTTATTTGGGTACAAGGTAACAGGCAAAACTTTCTGATCTGCATTCAGGTGATTGAACCATGATGACAGGAGTTGAACTGACCAACCTCTAGATACACACACAGTCTGTTTTGACTGGTCTTGTTAATTGTTTCCAGATGTCTTTTAAAAATGAAGAAAACACTTAACTTCCTTTTGACTTTGACACTGCTGCACTGAATGTGTTTAAGATATTCTAAACAGAGGCATCATTAGAAGTAGAGCCATGGGTCTCCTATAGACAAACGAATGTAGACAGTGTTCATTTGATGTCTTTAGTGAACAAAGATGGGAAGTGATTATAAATGGAGAATTCCTTCTTAGTATAACTTCAGAAGTAATAACTTCAAACTTGGATTTCTTAATTTATGCATGGCAGACTACTTGCAACCAGAAATCTGGTGCTTATTTAAAAAGAAAACTGCCTCAATTTACAGACTGATAGCATAGTGCTCCAGGATTGTAAGGTATATATATTCTAGGTAATATATGAGTATAATGTTGCACTGTCATAGGATGGTAAATGCATGGGACAGTGCAGCTTGGTGTATGTCTTGTGCATGATTATCTTAATCATGCTAAATTACCAAATTCAGCTACACTGCAGTGGTAAAGCACTCTGTGAAGATGTGATGGGATGTGTTTTATGGTGCTGAGGGAACGGGAGAGAGGGGGCAGGTATTGGGAGAGGAAATTGGAAGGAAAGTTACTTCAGGATGCCCTCGTGCACTTTGAGTGAAGTCTTAGAAGCAGGGGACCTATCTGTTCTTTACTACGCCCAGCAAGCTCAGAACTGACAGAGTAAATACTTAGCTTCACTACCTGTAAGTTTATATATTAGTGTCACATGTTAGGCTTACATTAACACTGCAATGAAGTTACTGTGAAAATCCCCTAGTCACCACACTCCAGTGCCTGTTTGGGTACACTGAGAGAGAATTTAGTATAGCCAAATGCATCTTACTAGCATGCCTTTCAGACTGTGGGAGGAAACCCACGCGGACACAGGGAGAATGTGCAGACTATGCACAGACAGTGACTCAAGCTGGGAACTGAACCCAGATCCCTGGTGCTGTGAGGAAGCAGTGCTGGCCACTGTACCACCATACTGTTCAGAGTTCATTTCTTGACTTTGCAAATAGAGCTCCTGTTCACTGATTCTATTGTGATTTCCCTTTAAGTTAAAATGTCCTTCTGGTAGAAGTTAAACCCACAATGGCATCGGATTCGATCAATTATATGCATTTATCTACAGTTAATAGATGGAAACTGTGCATAAAATTATAATGCAAGCCATTGAGCTGCACTGCAACAATACTTAACATAAAAGGTGCGGTGCAAGTTGATGCTTTGCTTACATGTCCAAGACACCGACAGTCCAGCTATAAGAACATAAGAAATAGGAGCAGGAGTAGGCCATCTAGCCCTCCGAGCCTGCCCCGCCATTCAATAAGATCATGGCTGATCTGAAGTGGCTCAGTTCCACTTTCCCGCTTTCTCCCCATAACCCTTAATCCCCTTGCCTACCAAAAACCTATCTACCCGTGTCTTAAATATATTTAGCGAGGTAGCCTCCACCACTTCAACGGGCAGAGAATTCCAGAGAAGTTCCTCCTCAACTCTGTTCTAAACTGCCCCCCCCTCCTTATCTTGAGGCTGTGCCCTCTAGTCCTGCTGTCCTTTCTGAGCAGGAAGAACCTCTCCACCTCTACCCTACCCATCCCCTTCATCATCTTATACGTTTCAATAAGATCCCCCCTCATCATTCTAAACTCCAACGAGTACAAGCCCAGTCTATTCAGCCTCTCTTCATAGCTCAACCCCCTCAACTCCAGCTATCTGTAGCACACAAGAATACAGCTTGATTTTTGCTGATATTCTAGCAGACTTCACATTCTAATGTAATTCTAACAAGTGCCTTGCTGCCATTTTACTATTTTTTTATTATGAACTGCACAACAATAAATTAACTAAATTATTTCCTTTATGGGAATAAAAAATGGATTAGCTACTTTATATCTGAATGATGAGGCACAGGAGGCATACAGTGTTGTGGCTAAAATCAGCAATTTCTAACTTCCTCTTCCTTCGTCATTGTGACACCTACAGTCATTGTTTCCACTTCTTTCTGTAAACCATGTGACCGTGTTTACGTATCTCCTCATAGATTGGCCAAGTTCTCTTCTGGCAGCAATCTAAAGGAGAGTGAAGCTTGACTGAACTCTTCCTTTAAAGTTTATTTTTCCCACAGATTTTCTTCTTAGGGAAGAGATAATCCACTGCAGTAACACCTTGGAATGCTTTGTTCCTAATCTTGGATATCTCAACGAAAGACAATTGAAGGAAAATCCCAATTTTAACAGCTCCGCCTTGCTGGAAAAATAAACCTCCATCAAAAATGAAGGAAGCTTAAGTACTCTCATAGATGTCAAGGGCTGACAGCAATAGGAATCCCACTAAATTTTGGACACCATTCCAGTGGGGCCATTACAGTGGTAACCAAAATGGAGGTTTGTAACTTTCTTTCTAGACTTTCCACACAATGAAGTGGGCTACTGATCGGAGAGTGTGATTTTCCATGCTAAATGCCTCATCTGAGGACAGAGCCAGTGCTCTGAACAAGAAGCCACATTTGAAGAGAATGAAGAACAAAGGTTAGGATTTGATACAGCAATTTTCCCTTCAGGTATGCAACCCCAGTGAAGGTACAGGACCTCTGAATTCATGCTTTAGATTGGTTTCATAGCGATAGTTTTCATTCTGCACTGAGCCTAAATAGCACAGAAAATATTTAAATAGCCATGTTTAGTACAACTTCCAAAATGTATTGAAACCCAGTTACCTCTCTTGGGATTCAAATTGCACGGGTCAGCATGTATCTGCTTCAGGTCAGCACAGCCTCCATTAACCTTCCAGGAGTTCCCAAAGTTGACCATCTCGGTTTCAACAAGCCCGGATGGCGTGAGGAAGTCGTCACCTTGGTTTCCATTGTAATTTCCACACAAGCCACAGGTCATACCTGTGTATATGACACCCAGCTAAAGAGAGAAGGAGAGAGTTAATTCGGTGTCGGGGCAATGCAGAATCTAAGACACATCTGCAGGCTTCAGGCCGTACCTTCAAGTAAACCTTGCCATATCCATCCCAGTCAAACTGAAAATCTTCGTCATAGGTCACCCTAATCGATGACAGGACAGTGTGCTGAATACGAAGGACACCTACAAGAAATATGTGGAAATCAGAATGAACATAATTAGATGAGCAACAACGTAATTCTAATTAAAATGGAAAAAAACAACCACCTTTCTTGTTCTTTTGCAGTCATTGAAATTTCACACAGACATTCAGCTCTTTGGCTGTTAGCTGTGTCAAGTGGAGTTAACTATCTTGTTTTCTTGTTGTGGTTCATATCTTTGTGCTCATCAAGTGGAGGGAAGTCATGGCAGGGAAATAGAAACTTTGGGAGTGATTTTAGGAGAAAAATTCTAAGTGTCCAGCTAGCATGAACACAGGAGAGCTTCATTTTTTGGGGCAAGTCTTTATTCCAAATCTTATGGACTTAGACAAGTAAAAAAATGGGCTAGACTGTTTCTGCCACAAGATGGAATGGGCAGGGTTTAAATCTTGAGCCAGCCTGCTGTAGCAGTACAGAGACCTATTGCATATGTACAGATGTCTATGGCTGTACATGTGCAATTGCAGCAGCAGATGCCTGACAGGTCCAAAAGGAAGACACTTGTCAGGCCTTTGATGTTGCAGCTGGCAAATCCCCAACCAGATCCCTCTCCCCCACCCCAGCAATCACAGGGGCCCATGGCCAGTAACAAGTCCCACACTCACCAACCCCCCCCCCCAACCCCCACTGCTATCCAGACTGATTGTGCCCCCTCCCATCCATGCAGTGTGAAAGAGGGCCCCCCTCTCTAACCAACCAGACCGCCAAGACCTGGTCCCGCCCGCTTCAGATACTACCCCTTCAGGTCCCATCCCCTGGCATTACCCACAGCCAATGCGACAGGCTGACACTGTCCAAGGGGCACCCTCACCCTTGCCCTCAAGCTTACTGAGGGTCTCAATGGCCTCCAGTCCTATTGGTGAGGCCAACATGTTCGTGGGGACCAGGTGTATTCCTCACTGATACACACCTTGCCCGATGAGGCCATAACGGCAAGTGAGCCAGAACAATTGCATCCCCGGCTTGCTAATCACGCGTCAACTCATTTCTAAATATATTTAAATAAATTATTCAGTCTCTTATTCAGGTCAGAAATGGACGGGACATTGATTGCACTGGATAGCTGGTGCTGGTAACATCACAAGAGGCGAAAAACCAGGCATGAACCGCAATTTTACTGGTAAAATCATAGTCATTAATCCTGTTTCTCTCACCATAGATGCTGCTAGATTTGCTTTTCCAGCATTTTCTGCCTTTATTTCAAGCCTGAATATTTTCCAGGTTGTGCTGCATGTAGACATGGACAACCTCAGTAGAATTTCATAGAATCCCTACAGTGCAGAAGAGGCCAGTTGGCCCATCGCAATCGGATTGACTTTCCGAAAGACCATCTTACTGATACCCTATCCCCATGACCTCATATATTTACACCACTAATACCCTATCCTACACAGCTTGGGACACTAAGGGGTGATTTAGTACAGCCAATACACCCAGCCTGCACACCTTTGGACTGTGGAGAAACCAGAGCACCCGGAGGAAACCCACGCAGACATGGGAAGAACATGCAAACTCCATGCAGAAAGTCATCCAAGGTCAGAATCAAACACACATGCCTGGCACTGTAGGGCAGCAGTGCTAATCACTGTGCCACCATGCTGCCCATATCTAGGCAGTTGTAAGTGGTGCTGAATGCTATACAATCATCCGCGTCTATCCCTACTTATGATGAAGGGAAGCTGATTGATGAAACAACTGAAGATGGTTTGACACAGGACACTGCCCTGAGGAACTCCCACAGCAACCTCTTGCGATTGAGATAATTGACTTCCAACAACCACAACAATTTTCCCTTGCGCTAGGTATGACTCCAACCAGTGGAGGGTTTTCCCCCAATTCCCATTTACTTCAGTCTTGCTCGGGCTCCTTGATGCCATATTTGATCAAAGACTGCCTTAATGTCACTCAGCACTCTCACCACATCTCTGGTATTCAGCTCTTTTATCCATTTTTGAATCATTGCTCTGGTAAGTTCAGGAGCCCAGTGACCCTGGAAAAACCCAAACTGAGTGCACTTATGCATCTGTATTATGCCAACCACTGCATAGAGAATTCAGTGGAAAACTAGATAAATTGAAAGAATCTGAGAATAATTATATTCTCCTGAAGCAGGCAATAGTGCATATACTCAGCAATTGTGAGTGGGGGAATAGGCAGCTGTGATAGGTTGAAGCAACTTCTGTTAGACAGATAACCAGGGTATAGATTAGAGTCCAATGTGTCTCCACTGAAATGGGGTGAACATCAAGGTACTGCATTTTGCACATTCTCCCTGTGTCTGCATGGGTTTTCTCTAGGTACTCCAGTTTTCTCCAAAGATGTGTTACATAGGTTGATTTGACCATGATATGTAGCCCTTTAGTGTCAGGGGATTAGGACTGTAAATATGTGGGGTTACGGGGATAGGACCCAGGTGGAATTGTTGTCGGTGCAGGTTTGATGGGCTGAATGGCCTTCTTTTGCACTGTAGATTCTATGATTTTATTAAGCATTAATTTGGCTCAGTACAGCCAGAACTGGAAGGTGATTTGGAAAATCGGCAAGAATTTGAAACCCCAGTTATGCACAAGTGAGACCGGGGGAAATATTACTTTACACTGCAGTTGGTCATGCAGCATGTGACAACTGCGAGGCATTCCATGTGCAGGCTTATCCGAGTTACAAACATAACAATGGGATATCTCTAGAATGATGCCACTGGGACTATGGGGGCTTTATCTCGTCTGGAGAACAATCACAGACAACGGAGACAAAAGCATTTCAAAATCTCACAGCCGCACATTGTTCTACCCTCACATCAATGGACAGGGTGGCACGCCTCAGGCACAATAGGAGCAGGAGGTTGGCACCCATATCGGTAACACTTCTGTGTAGGTGGTAATCATTGCCATCTCAGAAATCAGTGAAGCCACAGTGACTACAGTAAGAGCACTCCTGGGTGTGATACAGAACCCAGGGCTTTAGTCAAAGGTATAACACATCTTCTTTATAACTGCTACCAAACAGCAATTAATTATGGAACCAACATCAATGCAGTTAATTAACAAATATTGGTTCAGAATTGATTTGTTTGCCACTTATAATATCCACCGGCGTACGGTAGCACAGTGGTTAGCACTGCTGCTTCACAGCTCCAGCATCCTGGGTTTGATTCCCGGCTCGGGTCACTGTCTGTGTGGAGTTTGCACATTCTCCTCGTGTCTGTGTGGGTTTCCTCCGGGTACTCCGGTTTCCTCCCACAATCCAAAGATGTGTGAGTTAGGTTGATTGGCCATACTAAGAAATTGCCCCTTAGTGTCCAGAGATGTGTAGGTTAGAGGGATTAGTGGGTATGATATGGGGGTAGGGCCTGGGTGGGATTGTGTTCGGTGCAGACTCGATGGGCCAAAGGGCCTCTTTCTGCACTGTAGGATTCTATGAATCTCACATATATCAACTTCCATAGGAAATACATTAAAGGTATCTCTATTTTGCTGCAGCACTCATTCTTTCCAATGATAATCAGAAATGACATAATGGGGCTGATTTTACCTCTACCCATCCAACAGCAACTGCTGTGAATTTGGAAAAACCCATCCAATTTGCCAGCCCCGATCCCATTGCCTTTCTGCGAGTTGACGTCTCAGCAAGCTTTTCTGAGCAGATTCATGGGAAGCCAGCCAATATATAGCTTAGGCTTTGATGATATCAGTGAGACTGCAATTTTAACTCAAGGCCCAAGCAGAGTAACTGCTGTAGTTTTCTAGTGCAAGCAGTGATCAGTAAGTTAAGGTTTTTTTTAGTCTCATTGGCGTGTGAGGAGAAATATGAGCGCTCTTTTAAACCCCACAAGGAGGCCACGGACTTGCCCCTTCTCCAGGCTTTCCTCCTCAATCACAGGCTTTCCTGACAACCTCCTTCCAATCCAGCGCCAGGGGCTTTTCCTTTGATTCACTGGCGTTAACCACCTGAAATCCCCATGCCTACCTGGCAACGAACCATCACACTGCAACAGGTTTAGGCAAGTACTGACTGCAGCTGCTACAGATCAGACTGGGGGAGTAAAGGGTTCCTGGGCCTTACATTACACAGGTTGTGAGCTGGTTGTTGGCCTCAGTTCCTGTCCACAAAACCCCTTACAGTTTTAATTGGCCCTTAAATCTCCTGCCTCGAAGTGACAGCTGGTGTAGCAGTGGGGCATGAAGTGAGTAGGAAACACAGTGAGTGGCTATACAGGAGCAGGGTTTTTTCAATAGAAATCTATAATGCAGTAGGAGGCCATTTGGCCCATCAAGCCTGCACCAACAACAATCTCACCCAGGCCCTATTCCCATATCCCTACATCTTTACCCTGATGCTAAGGGGCAATTTAGCATGGCCAGTCAACCTAACCCACATATCTTTGGCGTGTGGGAAGAAACTAAAGAACCTGGTGGAAACCCACACAGACATAGGAGAATGTGCAAACTCCACACAGACAGTGACCCAAGCCAGGAATTGAACCCAGGTCCGTGGCGCTGTGAGGCAGCAGTGCTAACCACTGGGCCACCGTGTGAAGGGAATTTGAGAAGAAACATCTTGTCTAGGCATTGGGAACGCCTATTATTGGAAACGGGAAACTGAGCTTCCCAGAATTCAAACAATAAAGTAAAGCTAGGCAGCAGAAGGAAGGAAAGCAGGAGGAAAGCTTTTAACTACTTTGCTTTCAACCGGTTAACAAACCTTGAATAATAACACAATAGGTTCCTTCATTACACAGAAAAACTTCTTATAATGCATAGGTACTGCAGGTAATAATGAAGTGTAAACCTTGAATCAGCGGTGGTTGTACATCCATGCCGTTCACCGAAACTCTCCCGCCATGTTTAAGTTTGATTGTCATGTTTACCAGTTCTCGGAACTTCAGCGTTGCCGATCGTATACAAACTGCATCTGGGTCATCTGCACACTGGGGAAGAGAGTTGAGAGCACTGAGCATCGCTGCTAACCATGGGCATTGTTTAACATTCAGCTGAGTCAAATGTCCATCTTCTGTACCTGCACTTTCTCAATGAAGGCTGAAAACGTATTTTCTTCACAGTCCTTTGCCAGTAAGTACTGGCACATTCCACTGAAGGTGAAATACTTATCGTCAAAACTCTTAAAGTGTGATTGTCCAATGACGAAGCACTCCCCTAATGCAAAACAGTTAAGATGTTACACGTTGATTTGGCTTGTCAACACAATGCAAGGCTGGGTTTCACTTGTAATCAAGCATATTTTATTTAAATTATTTATCTCAGGTCCATTCTTACTCATGATTTGAAAGTGGTGGAGCTCTTGATTTACCAGGTCCCTATAATCCAAGCTTGGCATTACTTGATCACGACTTCTTGGTTTATCTCAAATACCCGCACAGATTTATCCATCTACCAGCTTGGCTCAGGTAGCATCACCCTTGGTTCTGAGTCAGCAGGTTGTAACTTCACTGTCAACTCCAACATTTAGGGGCTTCATTTACACAGGCATTGCACTGCAATGCTGCAGTGCCAGAGGTACCCTCCATTTGGGGGAGAGACTAAACCAATGTTCTATCTGTTTAATTGGGCCTAAAAAGCCCAACAATGCCATGTGAAGGTGAGTACGGGCTTCTTCCAGTGACCGACTCAACTTTGCTCCCTCAACCCACAGCAGTAAACAGTAATTCACTGTTCATTCATCAAATTTGCTGCATGTCGGTCCTTGTTGTAAAAACAACCTTTCCCGCCAGGTATCAGTGATTGTATTTATAAGTGAGTTGTTGTGTATTAGTCCAAGTGAGAGAAAAAGCCAAAGAGAGACAGAGGCAGAGAGAGAGAGAGAGAGAGCGCGCGAGAAAGAGTGAGACACAGGCAGAGAGAGCAAGACAGGCAGACAGAGCGAGAGAGAGACAGGCAGGGAGAGACAGGAAAAGAGAGAGACAAGAAAAGACAGGAGAGAAACAGATCAAGAGAGAATAAAGGTTTGCATTTATATAGCATCCTTCCCAACCCAAAAGATTGATGAAGTACTGTTGAAGTGAGGTCACTGTTATCATGCATGGAAATGTGGCTGCCATTTCCAAACAATCTGTTGTAGTGATGTGGACTGTGGTGTTCTTGGGTGTTAATGTCTTGGCAATACCTTGCATGAAGGCATTAGTTCTTCAGCTAGATTTCTCTGTTTATGACTGCATACATCCTTGTCACGACACAGATATCTATAGATTTATACAAGGCATGTAAGTTTGTGAAAAGCTATCTACCATGAGGAAGAATTCAGCTGAAGGGATTAAGAATTTGTCTAACCATTGATGTGCGTGTGTGTTTTTAATACTGATTCAGAGGACAGAATCCAGCCCATACGTTGGTGCCTACAATGAGGTACCTTGAACTAGAGATGTCAGTCTGCAGATGGAGTCCGGGGATGGGGAGGAGACAATGTGACTGAGCAGGTTAGTTGTGTGTTCAAATTGTTGCCCATAAACCTGATTACGTTGAGTTTAAGAAAATCTGACTCTTATAAACTGATCTGATTCTGAACGCTTACTGTTTTCATTGTATAATAAGGTACACACCTGGACAATCCTCGACAGTGCACTCCCATTTACCCTGGCTGCAAATGCTGTAAAATAAAAACATGAACATAGCAAAATACAGATTGGGATTAGGAGATGGAAGGAGATGATGACATCATTAAATCAGGATTTCTCTGCAAACTGTAAGGTTTACCTTTAAGTGTATTTATTAGTGTCACAACTAGGCTTATATTAACACTGCAATGAAAATCTCCTAGTCGCCACATTCTGGCACCTGTTTGGACACACTGAGGGAGAATTTAGCACAGCCAATGCACCCAATCAGCACATCTTTGGACTGCGGGAGGAAAGTGGAACACCCGGAGGAAACCTACTCAGAGACAGGAAGAAAGTGCACACTCCACGCAGACAGTGACCAAAACCGGGAATCAAACCCAGGTCCCTGGTGCTGTGAGGCAGCAGTGATAACCACTGTGCCACCATGCTGTCCCTAAATTGTATTGAAAGGTCTGGTTCAGGCACTGCTCAACTTGGAAATCGGAGCAAAATAATCTGTCAGTAATAATCAGCCTCAAGATGGCCCTTCTGTCTTTGCATCCATTCCCATCCAATTACATCCAAATAATGAACTTAAAATTGATGTATTTTGAGAGACATAACTTCATAAATCTCACAAAGAATTAAAGTACAGGAGACGTCCAATTGCAAAATACATCTGGCAGAAGTATTCATGCTACTCCACTGATGCAAACACTAAAATTCACTGTAAGTCAGTAGAATGCTACAATGAATGTGTATCTGTAATGTTTCTTTTAAATGACCCTTTGAGCAATTCGAGTAGCATGATCTTACAAAAAAAATTCCAAGTATCAAATGAGCGAGAAAAGGGAAGAGAGTCTTCTGGCACTTAGTCCAAATGATGAGATTCTCACCGGGGGGGGGGTAAGCTGTGGAATGCACTGCCCAGTCCTGCCCCCAGCCACCCGAGGGCTTCAATGGCCTCCAATTCCCCCAGCGAGGCCATCATGTCTGCTCTTCCACTGGTGGAGACCATCCTTGCTGGTGAGAATATCAGCAGGTGAACAGGTAGGTCAAATGAGCCCGGGACTCGCTAATGTCATTGATATTTAAATCAGCTCTCACCCGATCATACCATGCTGCCTTACTGAAAGTGGTAAGATCATGTCCTAATAACTTAAGTACAGATTTTTCCTTTACTTTGCCAAGTTTATGCCATCCTGCTTTCCTACCTGAGACATAGTTGCACAGGTCAAGAATTGGAAACCTGGCTGATCTTTCCTCTCCATAACCCTGAAGCACTAAGACCAATTAGACTTCTCTTATATCTGCTGTCCATCTCTGAGATAAGCTTTCTTTGCACAAGCTTGCATTACACCTGGCTTCTTCAGAATCTCTACTGTCCAGCTACAACTAACTGATTCCAAAATACGACATAGTTACCCAAAATAGAGACTGCATAGTATTTGGCGGCACAGTGGTTAGCACCACTGTCTCACAGCACCAGGGACCCAGGTTTGATTCCCAGGATCACTGTCTGTTTGCACATTCTCCCCGTGTCTATGGAGTTTCCTTTGGGAGCTCCAGTTTCTTCCCATATTCCAAAAATGTGCAGGTTAGTGGATTGGCCATGCTAAATTGTTCCTTAGTGTGCAAATATGTGCAGGTTGGGTGGATTAGTCATGATCAATGCATGGGGTTGGGGGTAGGAATGGGCCCTAGTAGGGTACTCCTTTGAATAGTCAATGCAGACATATTGGGCTGAAAGACCTCCTTCTGCACTGTTTGAATTCTATGATGTAGTCATTTTTGCAGGGAGGACAGGTAAGGAACAATATAACATGCATACATAACTAATGATACATTGCAATGGTCAAAGGCAGAGGCTGGGATAAGAGAAGGTAGGAGGAATGGGAAGGTACATCGAGTTGGACACTCACTTTATATATTGCATTTCTGTTTCTACATTGAGCTGAGATTGATAAGTGAAAAATCTATTTTCTTTCTTCTGTGAAGTCCTTTAAAAAATGGATTTGTCTCATCTCAATCCAGCCTTTAGTGAACAGGGGCCCACATTACAAAACCTCCTGTTCCAGATGCAAGCTTGCTGTAGTTATTTTCTCAAGTTCAGTGGTGGCAATCAGTCCCTGAAGCAGCTTCCACATTCCTTACAAACAGGAGCAGAGTTACACTGCCCAACATTTACTTATCCAACAGAGTAACTCAGCAGATTGAATGCATCTTGCTTGACATACAAACTGGGTTTTGGGGCTTTCACACATGCTGTTGTGTGCTTATCTAAAATTTCAGTGGATGACTGCTTGTGTTGGAAAGTCGAGACCAGACATTTTGCAAATGTACAATCGCTCCAGCTTGTATCATATATTAGCCCAAACTAATGAACAAGTTATGCTTCTCCACATATAGTGTATATATGTACTTGTTATATCATGCCTTACCCTGTCCTCCCTATAAAAATAACTATTTTATAGAATCATAGAATCTCTACAGTGCAGAATGAGGCCATTTGGCCCATTAAGTCTGCATCGACTCTCTGCAAGAGCACTCTACATAGGCACATTCCCCCCTCCTTTTACTCAGTGTATTGATCATGGCTAATCCACTTAAACTGCACATCTTTGGACACTTCAGCAGCACATTTTGCTTGATGAAACAAAACAACTTTTTCAAACCTTTCCTGCATCCTAATCTTCTGAAACTAGGTGAAATCTTGTCCTGGCAGCTTTCTGTTTATTTTTCTCTTACCTTTCCCCTTACCTTACTGATCTGTGCTCCCAACTAGACCTGCTGAATATCTGAGAGTGGGGGCTTTCCAATACAATGAGTGTGAGTTCTTTACTGACCAAGACAAACTACTTACTATATTGTCTACTCTCTCAATTTTGGCATTAGCAGTATAACCACTTTTCACCTCAGCATGTTTTTTTTAAAAAAACACTCATTTAAAAATGGATAATTCAAATATAATTCTCTTCCAAATTATCTGTATGGACAACACCCCTAATTCAGCATTAATCTGCAATCTGGCTTAGATAAAATTGTGCTGAACAAGAGCCATCAGGACTCTTACTCTCTCCAGAGAGAAAAATGTGCAATGGGCAGGGGGAGTTCTTTTCAAAGCTTGGCCTACTTTTCTAAGCTTCACCCAGTGAATGGTAACGCTCAATTAGCACGCCCAGCAGCTAGTCTGATGCATGCCACAGTTAACATTTCATTGAAGGTGATTACAGACTTTAGTTTCAATACTAACCATGCATGACAGTCCTGGGAGATACTTGAGCCTGGAGGATACTGTTTCCCCATGTGCATGCAGGAACATTCCGAAGAAGCTACACAAGTGTCCCCGTCCAGTATTTTCCCATCTGAAAGCCAAACATTGTATCATCATGCAAAGATTACTCAGGTAATACAGTGCTCCTGATAAAGGTGTGAAACGTATTAGGTAAAACAATCACCTTCACAAGTGCAGCCATCCATGCATTGTCTGGAACATAACTGATTGATGTTTAAACTTCTGCACGTTTCTTCACAGGCTGGCACGCATGCTTGGTATTCCATTCCAGTCGGACACTTCAGGACTTTTAGAACAGAAAGTGCATTTACATCAGACAAAGTGAGTTTAAAAATCTGGACAGGCACCACCACCACTCAATGTAGATGAGGTATGGTGTGTACCATATTTCACTAGGTTTCCAAAAGAGCTTTAGATACGTGATGTGGAGATGCCGGTGTTGGATTGGGGTGGGCACAGTAAGAAATCTCACAACACCAGGTTAAAGTCCAACAGGTTTATTTGGAATCACGAGCTTTGAAGGTCACTCACCTGATGAAGGAGCAGCACTCTGATTCCAAATAAACCTGTTGGACTTTAACCTGGTGCTGTGAGACTTCTTGATACATGGGACCATTAGAATTAAGGCTACAGGTCTCAGGCTGGATTCTCCGACCTCACTCCCACCCGGCATTCTCCCATCCCACTGCAGTGAAAGGAGGTTTGACTGAGTGCCAAATTCTCCATCCTCGCTGCCAGGAGCAACTGGAGTGGCTGGAGGATTCCAGCTCTTATTTTGATTTAGATAGGATATTTGCTTGTAAAATCTGGCATTCATGACTAAAGCTAAACTTTAGAAAACTGTTTTCTTTGGTGTGCTTATTTGCAGAAATGGGGACTCTAAACTAACAATCTAACCTGCAATTGATTTGAATGGCTGAGTCAGAATGACTTCAGTTTTTTTTAGATTGTATTAACTTGGAGGTGACACAATGGGCAAGTAACAAATTAAAGGATTTATTTATTGACAAGAATTACATACAAAACAAAAGGTTAACAGCACAACTACAAAGTTACTCCAAACAAGGCCCTGACTCTCACTGCAGCCTCCAGCCCCTGGGGTGTGTGTTCTTGCTCCTGATAGGCCCTGATTAGTGTACTCACACTCCATTGGTTGCAGCCTGGCCATGTGATCCATGAAGTATGGCCTACTAAAGGTTCCATTTCAGAACTGATTTAGTTTTCCAGTTTATTAGTGTCCATGCGTGTATATGTTGATCTCAATCGTATGGAATCAAGTAAAGCCAACTAGAAATAGCAATGTAAACTCTAAAGCAGATCAGGTCTCACGAGGAGACTATTAAATAATGGTATCACAACTATGTGATAAAATCATAAGACATTTACAAAAATAAATTAATTCTGTACTTACTACAATCACTAGCTGTAAACCAGTCATTGAGGATTAAACCTTTCTGAGCACAGGATCTTGCATATTCCAGAAATGCTTGGCAGTGGCAACTCCTTCCTGTACAGTGGCACGTATCATCCTCACAACTGGCAATGAACGGCTCTGGATCCACAAGGTCATTACATTTTCCAAATATCTGACTTGTTTTGAGCATTTGGCACCTTCCCATGATGTTCTATGTCCAAATAAAAGTTTACTTTATTAGGAAAGTACACTTTCTCATTCACACGCAGGCACATATTCCACCTCTGCCTTTTCCTCTCACATTTTTACAACAATTAACAATTAACCGTAGAAAAGTTTCAGCGCAGAAAAAGGCCACTCAGCCCATCTGATCAGTGCTAGTCCCAAAAGAGGAAATCATTTTAATCCCGCTTTCCAGAACCTAGTCCGTAGCCTTGCAGGTTATGGCATTACAGCTGGAAATCCAGGTACCTTTTGAATTATTGCAGCATTCTCACTTCAACCACCAACTTAGGCGGTCAATTCCAGATGCTCACCAACCCTCTGGATGGAAATGTTTTTCCTCTAATCCTCCTACCAGTCACCTTAAATCTACGCCCCTTGGCAATTGAACCCTCAGCAAGGGGAAACAAATGTTTCCTATTTACCCTGTCTAGGCCCCTCATCGTTTGGTATACCTCATCAGCTCATCCCTCAGCCCCCTCCGTTCCAAGGAAAACAACTCTAGCCCATCCAATCTTTCCTCATCACTGCCCATAACCTTGCAACAGAAACTGATTTACAAGTAACACTTTAGCACTGTCACTTTAACTGCATACTTCAAAAATAAGGTGAAAAATTGTAAATATTAGAAACCAATGTTTTGGAGCAAGAGGAACACGGCAATGAAAAGAGGAGCATTTAGTGTTTCTACATTCTGTACTTAGATGAGTATTTCTGACTATCAACATTTTCAGTGGTTATAATTTCATGGACCAAAAAAGTTAATCTAAGGCAAATTTGAACGAACTTCCATCGAATCGTGGATATATTAATGAGTCAAAGATAGTTCATTAAAATAAACTCTTCTTAACAGATAAAAAATCCAATCAATCTAAGTAGGTATCATCCTTGACTGACAATTAATCAAACCTGCCTCTTATGTTATTGGCACTGACACTTTCCAGTCTTGCTTGCCCAGAATAGATAAAGCACAGGAAAAAGCAGAGGAGTGGCTATCATTAGATAAGCCTTTCAAAGAACTGGGCACAATTGGAATGTTCGGTGCTCAAAAGGTTCGGATCCTACAGCTTTACTGAGATGACGAACTCACATTTTGTATTGCCTCAGAAGACATGTTGCAGGTTTTGCTCGGAGGAGACACTCTGTCGCATAGCTCCCCAGCATCATGCATTGCCCAGGAGTTGGCAAAATCGTAACCGTTCTCCACCTGAAAACCTGTGAGAAAATTCAGTGTTTTTAATCATCATGTGAACCTGAACTTTCCACGATTTATCACTTCAGTTCTGTTCCGACACAACAGGACAATGTAACCTTTCTGTTAAAGAGCCACATTTACGAATCTCATTACCATTTCATATATGCAATGCAGCAGGAGGCCATTTGGTCCATCGAGTCTGCACCGACCACAACCCCAATCAAGCTTCATTCCCATAACTCCACCTATTTACCCTGCTAGTCCCCCTGATAATAAGGGGCAATTTAGCATGGCCAATCAACCTAACCCAGGCATCCTAGTAAACAGGGAATGGCCTAGTGGTATTATCGCTCGAGTATTAATCCTGAAAGTCAGCTAATGTTTGGGACGGCATGGTAGCACAGCAGTCAGCACTGCTGCTTCACAGCTCCAGGGACCTGGGTTCAAATTCTGACTTGGGTCGCTGTCTGTGTGGAGTCTGTACATTCTCCCTGTGTCAGCGTGGGTTCCTTCCAGATGGTCCAGTTTCCTCCCACAGTCCAAAGATGTGCGGGTTAGGTTGATTGGCCATTCTAAATTGCCCCTTAGTGTCCCGGGATGCATAGTTAGTGGGTAAATATGTAGGGATATGTGGATAGGGCCTGGGTGGGATTGTGGTTGGTGTAGACTTGATGGGCCAAATGGCCTCTTTCTGCACTGTAGGATTCTATGATTCTAAGGAACCCGCACATCTTTCAGACTGTTGGAAGAAACCGGAGCACCTCGAGGAAACACACACAGACATGGGGAGAATGTGCAAACTCCACACAGTCATCCAAGGCCAGAACCCGGCTCCCTGGCACTGTGAGGTAGCAGACCACTGTGCCACCTTGCCTCTTCTGGTCAGACGCGTCAGAATTCAATATTTTACTATCCTAAAAATGTCACCTCATTTAAATTTCCTAAGCAGTGTCAATACAACATTTTTTCCTCAGCAATTCACACAAAAGCAATTAATTAGAAAGTGAATATGACCTTTATTAATCTCTAAGTGATTAATTTCCACCCCGTTTTAAGTTTTTCTATTGTCATTGTAAGTCCGAACTATGACTTTTATCTAAAACTGTCATTTAGTAACAAAATTTGATATGCCTTTTGTCGAACATTGTTTCAGCTTTACTGGTTTACAGCATGTTTGTCTGTTGGCAAGAAGACTATGGGTTTAAATTCCAACCAAAGACTTGGGCCGGAATTCTCTGACCTCAGCTGGGATTCTCTACTCTCACTGCAACGAATAGAGATTTGGCTGAGTGCCAAATTCTTCGTTCTCCCTGGCAGTGGTGGCGGGGTGTACGGCATCTGAGAATTCCAGCCAACAAAGTTATTTAGTTTATACGTCAGAGCAAGGACTCCTACCAATGTTTACAGATGCACCACAGAAAACCTTCTTTCTGGTTGTATCACAACGTAGTATGGCTCCTGCTCTGACCAAGACTGCAAGGAACTACAAAAGGTTGTGAATGTAGCCCAATCCATCACACAAACCAGCATCCCATTCATTGACTCTGTCTACACTTCCTGCTGCCTTGGCAAAGCAGCCAGCATAATCAAAGACCCTACGCACCCTGGACATATGTTCTTCCACTTCCTTTCGTTGGAAAAAAGATCCAAAAGTCTGAGGTCATGTACCAGCCAACTCAAAAATAGCTTCTTCCCTGCTGCCATCAAGCTTGTGAATGGACCTACCTCGCATTAAGTTGATCTTTCTCTACATCCTAGCTATGACTGTAACACTACAGTCTGCACTCTTTTGTTTCCTTCTCTATGAACAGTTTGCTTTGTCTATATAACATGCAAGAAACAGTACTTTTCGCTGTATACAAATACATGTGATAATAATAAATCAAATCAAAAAGTCGAAAGAAGGTACACTATTAGAGGTTTCATCACTGAGATAAGACGTTAAACAAAGACCCATCTGTCAGTTAATATTGGTGGAAGTGAGCCCGGGATACTATAGAAATGCAAGGAGATTCTTCATGTTTCGGCCAACATTTCTTACCACACTTGGAATACTTTATGCAGTTCTGGTCATCTTATTATAGAAAGAACATTATTAAACTAGAAAAAGTGCAGAAAAGATTTACCAGGATGCTACCGAGATTTGACGGCATGAGTTATAAGGGATTGGATAGACTGGGACTTTTTTCTCTGCAGCGTAGGAGGCCTAAGGATGATGTTATAGAGCTCTATAAAATAATGAAGGGCAAAGATCAGCCAGATAGTCAATACTTTTTCCGAAAGGTAGGGGAGTCTAAAACTAGAGGGCATAGGCTTAAGGTGAGAGGGGAGTTACAGAAGGGTCTAGGGGACAATTTATTCACACAGAGGGTGGTGAGTGTCTGGAACGAGCTGTCAGAGTTAGTAGTAGACGTGGGTACAATTTTATCTTTTAGAAAGTACAAACACAGTTTTGGGGTAAGATGGATATGGGCCAAACGCGGGCAATTGGGAGTAGCTTTATGGTTAAAAAACAGGGGTGGCATGGACAAGTTGGGCCAAAGGGCCTGTTTCCATGCTGTAAACTTTTATGATTCTACTCAATCAACAGATTAACTGATTTAACAGTCTTTTCTGTTTTTATTTCAGATGCACTAGTCATTGTTTCATTTACTATTCGATGATCAATGAATTCAAATTAGCTGCATAACAATTTCAAAGAAACTTATTAAACTAAGTGCTCTACAGTGTGATAAGGTGCTATATAAATGTTATTTCTTTCTTTTACAGTATCATTAATTTGCCTTCAACTGATACAGCAGCTGTAGCCTGCATCATTATAATTCACTGCCCACCCATTTCTGAAACCATCGTTGAAGAAGTGATTTCAGCTTCTGAGATGTTTTGAAAGTATTTTCCATTTAACTTTAATGCACCCAGCACCCAAAACTCGGTCTGATGTTTGACGACCTGCTTTATTGCAGGTCAAATTTACAACATTTACTTGAATTGAGCATTAAATAAAAAGCAATGTGGTGATCAACAATCACAGGACAGTCAAAGCAAAGCAAAGCTTGCAATTGTCACATTTTCATGTTGCTTAATTATACATCGACGAGCAAATTTAAAGGAAAAAAACACCTAAAACGTGTTGCTTTTTATTATAATACTACCTCCAAAAAATTCTGAATATGTGTAGGGACAAACGACAATCAGTACCAACGTTGCTGAAGACGCAGAAAGAAAGCTGAGAGCAGATGAATTTTGTTCATGCTTATTACCCCTCGGTTTCAAGTTGCTGATAACTGGTTCTCGAATTAGTGAGGACTTAGAACTGTGACATCCATTGAGTGGAGTTTAGTTTTATCCATATCACTTGCTTCAAATTAACCCTGCAGGGTGCATGTATTGCTACTCACAGCATTTCAGAATAGGAGCCAGTTTGAGGGGTCTTCCCCTTGCTCCCTAACGTCATCAGACTAGTTACCACGTTTTGATTTGATTTGACTTGATTTGATTTATTATAGTCACATGTATTAACATACAGTGAAAAGTATTCTTTCTTGCCCGCTTTACAGACAAAATATACCGTTCATAGAGGAGGAAACGAGAGAGTGCAGAATGTAGTGTTACAATCATAGCTAGGGTGTACTGTTTGTGTATTGGGTGATATACCACTATCACACGGCACGGTAGCACAGTGGTTAGCACTGCTGCTTCATAGCTTCAGGGACCTGGGTTCGATTCCTGACTCGGGTCACTGTGTGGAGTTTGTACATTCTCCTCATGTCTGCATGGGTTTCCTCCAGGTGCTCCAGTTTCCTTCCACAGTCCAAAGGTGTGTGGGTTAGGTTCATTGGCTGTGCTAAAATTGCCCCTGAGTGTACTGGGATGTGTAGGTTAGCGGGATTAGTGAGTAAATGTGTAGGTATATGGGGATAGGGCCTGGGTGGGATTGTGGTCGGTGCAGACTCTATGGGCCGAGGGGCCCGCTTCTGTCACTGTAGGGTTCTGTGTTTGTTCACATTACTTCTGTGGTTGCATATGTACCAGGTTCCCCCCGTCCCACTTAAAAATCAAATAAAAATGATTCAGTGCTTTACTTTGGGTAACTGACACTGGCCTCAATTCTCCAACCTCACCCGTGACTAGGATTATCCAGCCCCACTGCTATGAACAGAGTTTCGCCTGAGTGTCAATATCTCCATTCTCACTGACATTATTAGCAAGGTGTGCAAAACTGGAGATTTCCAGCCATTATCTTTTGGAAGTTAGAGCATGATGTACCCGATAAAATGCAGTGGATGAGGATCCTCAGTATGTGCCAAGAAACCCAGGACAGTGTCAATATTTTCCCGACAATTCTTAAGAATGCATCAGTTGTTGTGGAGCCGCCTGGAAGGATTATACCTTTATTTTCAGAGAATCCTCCAGGGAAAAACAGTTCACATTGGTGATTCCAGTGAGGAACAGATTCCTGAAAATGTCTGCAGGAGGATTGCAATAGATTGCCAGGAACCTCGTTTAGGAGGTTCCTGAGAGTCTGTCAGTATGCGCATCCCAACATTGAGCATTCCAATAATACGAGTGGCACAGTGGCACAGTGATTGGAAGGGAATGGGCACAGAGACAGAAAGGCCATCTTGAGGCTGTACTGACTGATTATTTTTCCTCTGATTTCCAAGTTGCACTGAGCCAGACATTTCAATGCAATTAGGGGTAGCAGGGTGGCACAGTGGTTATCACTGCTGCCTCACAGCACCAGGGACTCGGATTTGACTCTCAGCTTGGGTCACTGTCTGTGCAGAGTCTGCATATTCTCCCCATGTCTGCTCTGGTTTCCTCACATTCTCTGAAAGACATGCTGGTTAGGTGGCATCCCTCAGTGTACCCAAACAGGTGCTGGAGTGTGACGACCACGGGATTTTCACAATAACTTCATTGCAGCGTTAATGTAAGCCTACTTGTGACACCAATAGATAAACTTCAATGTTTACAAGGGATGGCAGAAAGCATGCTAATTAATGCACAAACATTTCCAAAGCGTAACAAGAATAATAAAATTTCCAGGAGGTCCCGAGGATCATGCTAATACTCGCAATGGTTTCCACTTATAAATGTCTGAAAATTCAAGACATTATTCATTAATATAATTACATTACCTTCTTGAGTTATAAAATCATCTTGAGGAAAGTTATTGTAATTGCCACAGAGTCCGCATGTCCGGCCAGAATGTTTTCTCGACAGCATGATGATGACATTTCCACTTGTGTCGATCCTGACTTTGAACCCATGTTCATCGCTGGATATGATATAGAAACCTGCTGCTGTCCCGATAAACACACCATGGGATGCAAACGGCAGCATGATCCTAACAAAACAATAACAACGGACTTAGGTTTATGCACCGGGGGGGGGAGGTATGAACTGCGTGAATTGTTTGCCATCAATACTTGGAATGGCCTCTGGAATATGTGACTCCTGTGGTGCCCTGCAGTCAGGAGATATCCAACAGAAGGAATTTTAACTTCACCTACCCACTGGGGAAGCTAATTAGAATGAGTGCCAAGCTGGGTTTACACCCAGCCCAGTGTTACCCTTGGTTGAAGTTAAAGAAATTTGCGTACTTATATAATGTCTTTTCTGACGAGCCAATGTCTCAAACTTGAGTACTTCAAGCCAATGAAGTACTTTTTGAAGCTTTGTCACTGTTGTGAAGTAGGGAATGTAGTAGACAATTTGCACATAGCCAACTCCTACCAGCAGTGAGCTGGTAATGGCCATATAATCTGTTTTTCTGAAGTTGATTGAGGGATAGGGACAACACTTCTGTCCTGGACATTGCATCCAGACCAAGAGCATTGTACCCAGACCAGGGGCACTAATCCCAGATGTGGAGATCCCGGCGTTGGACTGGGGTAAACACAGTAAGAAGTCTTACAACACCAAGTTAAAGTCCAACAGGTTTATTTGGTAGCTCTGCCCCTTCGTCAGGTGAGTGGGGAGTTCTGATCACAAACAGGGTATATAAACTCATACATTCGGTTTATAGAATACTGATTAGAGTGCAAGTCTTTGCAGCTAAGCAAGTCTCAAAGGTTCAGACAATGTGAGTGGGACAGAGCCAGGGCGCTGGACCCAGTACACACACTGCACTAGTTTTCAGTTATCAAGAGACACTACCTCTTTTTTCGCACTGACACTTCTCCTTTTAAAGTCATAGTTACTTCAAAGTATTCTCCCAGATACAAAGAAATGCTTTTCCGTTTTCCAGCCTGGTAGTTACCTGAAAAGAACAGGGGCAGTGTCACTTGTCAAACGTTAGCTCAGGAGCTGGCGGTTTGATTAAAAATTGTGCAATAAAGGTGTTTGCAAACAAACACTGGTGGAAATACCTAAAAGAGAGAAGGAGTTTTTGATGCAGTCGCCAGCTAGTTTGTAGCTGCAGTGTCCAGGGAACTCGTAAAAGTTCCCATCAAAAGTCTGGATGCGATAGTCACCAAAAAGGCTGCAGCGGGCATCATTATTCGATCGGTCCTTAACCTCGGTGTGTGATAATTTCCCCTGCCCTGTACAACAGACACAATAGACAACAAGTCATTGTTCAGTTTCACCTCCTCACAGTGGCGACCTACTAAATATTCAGGATTTTCAGTGTTAGACATATTTATTTTAAAAAAAACTTCAATACGCCAAGGAATTGAAAATGAAATGGAATCAGTTAACTCAGCATAGAGATAGTAGAGAGCTGACTTACAGGATTATGCAATTAATAACAACATAATGATTTACTTTTACTTAAGTCAATAATTTGCAGCGTTTGAAGTTGAACACTTCTCAGGGCAGCACGGTGGCACAGTGGTTAATACTGCTGCCTCACAGCGTCAGGGACCCGGGTTCGATTCCCGGCTTGGGTCACTGTCTGCGTGGAGTCTGCACATTCTCCCCGCGCCTGCATGGGTTTCCTCCGGGTGTTTCGGTTTCCTCCCGCACAGTCCAAAAGGTATACTGGTTAGGTGCATTGGGTCATGCTAAATTCTCCCTCAGTATACCCGAACAGACGCCGGAGTGCGGCGGCTAGGAAATTTTCACAATAACTTCACGGCAGTGTTAACGTAAGCCTTATTTGTGACACTAATAAATAAACTTAAAGTACCTTTAGAATGCGGCATGAAGGTGAAGATGAGAAGCAGAAACAGATAACCGCTCACCATCTATATGAACCAGAGAGAAAGACAATTAACACAGCACCATCCAACATCATTGTAACTTCTATTTCCCTCCCGCCCTTGCAAAAATAAATGATTGAAACAAGTCATCTCCTTCATTTCCCTTTTGACTTTCTCGTTGGTCTCCTTGCTTCACTGTTGCTGCCTTGAGTCAAGTTTAAATACCCCCTCATTGAACGGTTCAGGTTGCCCTGTAGAGGGCTGAAAGACGCAAAGCTGTTACCTCGGCTCCTGCTGAGCTCGATTCTGGGAGACAAACACAGTCTGCGGCAAAACTGACTTCAAAACAATGTTAAATCAACATGTTCCGAACTTCAGTAAAGTGAACCTCTTGGGAAAACAGTCCAATTTATACAGGACAGGAACTGCGGAATAATCAACACTGGGGAGAGAAAAAAAATCTTGGCACGTTATATCCGTTAGTAGAATTATCAGATTAAAGCAAAGCTGTCGTGTTAATTGTCCAAAAGGAAACAATGGGAGGAAACTAAATAAAATGCACTGACAGATTTACCAGAATTTAAAGGATCAGCGAGCTTCTTTCTCGTAATGTCTGCAATGAGATTATTTCATACGCTAACTGTGGCAAATACTTGAACTATCCATTAACTATCAGGAGAATTTCTTTTTGGTGTTACGTAGAGGATCTGACTTGTTATTGTTTGAAGCATAATAGTTGTAGAGCTCATTATTATGGGTGGCACAGTGATTAGCAGTGCTGCCTCACACTGCCTGCCAGGGACCCAGGTTCAATTCCAGCCTCGGATCAATGTCTGCATGGAATTTGTATGTTCGCCCTGTGTCTGCTTGGCTTTCCTCCGGATGCTCCGGTTTCCCTCCCACAATCCAAAGACATGCGGGCTAGGTGCCAAATTGACCCTAATGTCTGGGGATTAGCAGGGTGAATATGTGGAGTTATGGAATAGGGCTTGGGTGGGATTGTGGTGTGTGCAGACACGATAGGCCGAATGGCCTCCTTTGCAGAGTAGGGATTCTACGATAATGTGGACAAAAACACACGTGCAACAAATCATCTTCTGACTCCTTAACTGATCTACGCATATCACTGACAAGACAAGTCATTCTGTATAAATGTTAGCATATCTGCATGATTGGAACTAATCCCCAAAGAGCAGGGATTTTGGGCACTGGCTTTCTCAAAAAGATAGCCTTCACCGGAAAGAGAATGGTAAATTGGGCTGCATTTTATACTGCCTGCATTTACCACCCCTCCCCACAACTGAAAGGTGAGTCAGGAGACCATTCATCGAAACATTACATGTCCTGTAGACATTTAGTGCTTGACTGGGCATTAATTGCCTCAGGGTGAGACCAGTGCCACCATTGGGAGGGGGGGGATCCAGCTTGTGAGAGATGCCAGCCCATGCAATCCCAACAGGGCCAGGTTTGAGCAGTGGCCACTGCTGGTACCACACGCAGTCCCTGATGGCATTAATGGAGGTTGGATTTTAGTTAAGTTCAGGGTATTGATGGACCTGTGTGTCAAACTCCATCCAGCAAGGGGGATGAGAGAAGGGGGACTGTGTTTGGGACACCAAGGGAGAAGGGGTTTATGACCTTACTGGGGGAGTGGTCCTCTGTCTCTGATGGGTACAGGGACTTCCAAAAAAAGTTCTCCCCTTTGTCTAACACCTGGTCACCCAGTAAAAGCTGCCAGGTTACCCATCTGGTGTGGGCCTCCCTTTGCTACAGATAAAACGGCGGAAGAAATTGGGGTAGGATGAGGTCTTTAATCACAGAATCCCTACAGTACAGAAGGAAGCCATTTGACCCATCGAGTCTGTACCCACCACAATTTCACCCAGGCCCAATTCTTATAACTGCGTGCATTTACCCTGTTAGCCTCCCTGACACTAAGGGTCAATTTAGCATGGCCAATCAACCTAACCCGCACTTCTTTAGGTGACCATTAATTAGAGGCTTCAATAGGTCCAAGGATGGGATGGTCATCTGATGCCTCCACTATCTGTATAATTGGAAACAGGTTGGGGTGGGTGGAAGGGTGGTGAGCAGTTCATGCGTTGCCTTGGCGAGCCGCCATGCCTTACATGGTGAGAGGGCTGTAAAATCCAGTCCAAAACCCTGACAAGGAAAATAAATACACCAGTGGTGGATGAATTAAAGTAACATCAGAAGGAGTTGGAAAAGTCTCGATTTGAACCTGAAAAGATTGAGTGGATGATTTATACAATTGTTGGACTAGAAGCTGAAGACTTGGCTGAAAGAACTAGTGAGGAAATATTAGCAGACAAAGGAACCAAGAAACAACCTGTTACAAAAGGGACAAGGAATAAACACATGTTGAAACATAAGGGAGGAAAGCAGGGAAAAAAATAAAGGTCAAGCTTCAAAGATAAACAGATCCAAAACTGAACAGTATGTAGGTGAAAGCCCAAAACATTCAGAGCAACAACGGAGATGTTAATAACTATGGAGGGACATGGTTTGAAGTTAAAAACAGATTCATTATTTGATTGGGGTGGGTGAAGGTGGGGGAGATGTCACTGGCAGGGCAGCAATTGTTGCCCCTCCCTAATTGCCCTTAACTGGCCATTTCAGTGGATAGTTAAAGACCAATCACAATGCTATGGATCTGGAGTCACAGGCAGGTCAAACTCAGTAAGGACAGCAAATTTTCTTCCCTTAAGGACATTAGTGAACTGTCCCCATTGCCAAGATTAGTCTTATACCCCATACTTCTATTAACTGAATTTAAACTCTCCAAGCTTACCCTGCTGAGACTTGAACCAAGGTCCCTGGTCCTTTAGTTTTGGCCTCTGGATTATGAGTTCAGTGATGTTACCATTGCACCATCATCTCCCCATTTATAGGGCTTAAGTTAGGACTGTATTTAATCAATAATGGTTATAATATTTAGAAAAGAGATAAAGACCGGGAAAAGGACAAAATGACATTGCTAGTAAAAGATTCCATCATTGCACTAAAACTCTGTTGGGCTGAGAGACAGAGTTAAGATATGATTTTGATTTGGTTTGATTTATTATTGTCACATGTACTGGGATACAGTGAAAAGTATTGTTTCTTGCATGCTATACAGACAAAGCATATCATGCATAGAGAAGCAAAGGAAAGAGTGCAGAATGTAACGTTAAAGTGATAGCTAGGGTGTCGAGAAAGATTAACTTAATATGAGGTAGGTCCATTCAAAAGTCTGATGGCAGCAGGGAACAAGATTTTCTTGAGTCGCTTGGTACATGTCCTCAGACTTCTGATATATTTCATACAGATAGAGATATGAACTAAGGAAGGAAATGGCACAAGGATAACTGGGCCACAATTTGGAATGATTTAATCAAAAGATAGACAGGAACAATGATAAAGCATGAGGTCAGAGTGGGAATTTTTTTTAAAAATGTGTTTTGGACTGCTTTCTACAACATGGTGCTGTGGGAGGAGAAACTGACAGAAGAAAACAGTAAGGACAATGGGTGAGATTTTCCAATCCTTCCCGTCAGTGAGAGCTTCCAGTCCCGCTAATGACCGCCACCCCTACAAAGCATTCCCCAATGGCAGGCAGGCAAGCTACACAAAATGCTGTAAATTTTAGTGGAACTAGAAGATGCTGCAGGCGGCTGTGTGAAGATGGGGGAGAGGATTGAAAGGTGGAAAATCTCACCTAGTGTATAAACCAAAATGGAAGAATTGAGTTAGGTTCAATATAAGAATAGGAAAGCATAATGAAGAGTCAAACATCAGAGCACAGAGCTGGTTAAAAAGCCATGTTCTAACATTTGACAAGGGGTCTAACCCAAATTAACTGTTGACTATTCAAGGACGGCCAACATAGTTTGCTTAAGTAGAAGTTGTGTTTGCCAAACCCAATGGAGTTTTTTGAAGAATCCAGTGTGAATAGATAGAAAGTAAGTGGTCAATTAAATGCATATTGAATTTCAGAAGGTGTTTAATGGCTATCTTACAAGAGACTTGCTGGAAGATTCAGCTATCAATTCATAGAATCCCTATAGTATAGAAGGAGGCCGTTTGGCCCATCGAGTCTGTACCAACCACAATCCCATCCAGGCCGTATTTCCGTAACCCTCATTTACTCTGCTAATCCGTCTGACACTGCAGTCAATTTAGCATGGCCATCAACTTAACTCGCACGTCTTTGTCTGTTTGAGTTTCCTCCGGTTGCTCCAGTTTCCTCCCACAGTCCACAGAGAGAAAGTGTAAACTCCACACAGACAGCGGAGGCTGGAATCGAACCTGGGTCCCTGGCGCTGTGAGGCAGTACTGCTAACCACTGTGCCATCGTTCTTCAGAACTTCTTCCTCTTGCAGTGAACAACAACATTCCATTTGCCTTCCTAATCACTTGCTGGACCTACATTTCAAATTTTTGAGATTCATGTATAGGGACACCCAGATCCCTCTGTAGCTCAATAATTCAACAGCACTATTTAAATAAAATGTTGTTTTTTCTGTTCTTTCTGCTAAAGTGGACAAGTTCATGTTTTCCCACAGAATACTCCATCTGCCAATTTTTCCCCACTCACTTAACCTATCTGTATCTTTTTGCAGAATCCTTTTGTCCTCTTCACATCTTACTCATCCTTCTATCTTTCTGTCAGCTATATGGTACTAAAGGAAATGTAGCAGCAGGCGTAAAGGGCCTCATGATGGAGAGGAAATAAAATCATAGGATATATCGCTGTTACCTAGACTAGAGAAGTGGTGTACCTCGGGGACTTGCATACTGAGAGGTGATCTGATTTGGGCTATAAGGAAGTCTTGAAATCTGCTGATAACATTACAATAGAAAATTTGGCAAACACTGAAGAGGGCTGTAAAAAACTTCAGAAAGGTCTGGATTAGCAGATGGAAGAACATCAATGATGGATGAGTAAGATTGTGCATTTTAGTTGACAAAGTCTGAAACTATGCAATTAGTGGAAAGGCACAGAAGGATGTCAGAGGCAGGAAAAGAGCAGAGGTATCAAGGGTTCAAATGCATCATTTCTCAAAAGTGTGAGTGTAAAGCCAGCAGCATTTTCAGACTTAAATTTTCTGGGCAAGAACACTTATACATATATGAAAGAGGTGGGCAAATGAATGGCAGATGCAATATAATTTGATAAATGAGGTTATTCACTTTGGAAGCAAAAACAAGAAGGCAGATTACTACCTGAATTCCATTCCATGCCATCCATTTCTGCACTGTAGGGATTTTACTTCCCTCTCCTTCAACTGTCTATCCAATTTTCCCTGAAAGATGAAGTGGTCTCTAACTGAACAATTCACTGTGACAAAGCATTTCAATTTTTTCAATGTTTCTCCATGTGTGAAGTAAGTTCCCCTGTTTGTTATCCACATGCTTAAATTAACAATGTCTCAACTAAATTGGAAGAAATAGTCTTCCCATAGGGGCCCCATGGGTTGGCACAGTGAAACTCCCTGTAAATTGGGGGAGGGGAGTGTGTAGCGGGACCTGGGTGTCCTTGTGCACTAGTCAATGAAGGTAAGGATGCAGATGCAGCAGGCGGTAAAAAAAGCAAACGGTATGTTGGCCTTCATTGTGAGAGGTCTTGAGTACAGGAGCAGGGATGTGTAGTTGCAATTATACAGGGCCTTAGTGAGGCCACACCTTGAGTATTGTGCGCAATTTTGGTCTCCTTTTCTGAGAAAGGATGCTCTTGTTCTCGAGGGAGTGCAGCAAAGGTTTATTCCATTGGAGTCATAGTCATAGAGGTTTACAGCATGGAAGCAGGACCTTTGGCCCAACCAATCCATGCAGCCCTTTTTTTAAACCCCGAAGCTAGTCCCAATTGTCTGCATTTGGCCCATATCCCTCTATACCCATCTTACTCATGTAATTGTCTAAATGTTTTTTAAAAGACAGAATTGTCCCCACCTCTACTACTACATCTGGCAGCTTGTTCAGCCACTCACCACCCTTTGTGTGAAAAAATTGCCCCTCTGGACACTTTTGTATCTCTCCCCTCTCACCTTAAACCTATGCATCTGGTTTTAGACTCCCCTACTTTTGTGAAAAGGTATTGACCAACTAGCTGATATATGACCCCCATTATTTTATAGACCTTTAAAGATCACCCCTCAGCCTTCTATGCTCCAGACAAAAACGTCGCAGTCTATACAGCCTCTCCTTATGCCTCAAACCATCAAGTCCCGATAGCATCTTAGTAAATCTTTTCTGCACTCTTTCTACTTTAATGGCATCCTTTCTCTCATAGGGTGACCAGAACTGTACACGGTATTCCAAGTGTAGCCTTACCAATGTCTTGTACAACTTCAAAAAGACATCTCAACCCCTGTATTCAATGCTCTGAACAGTGAAACCAAGCGTGCTGAATGCCTTCTTCACCACTCTGTCCACCTGTGATTCCACTTTCAAGGAGCTATGAACATGTACCCCTAGATCTCTTGTTCTGTAACTCTCTCCAACGCCCTACCATTAACTAAGTAAGTCCTGCCCTGGTTCAATCTACCAAAATGCATCACCTCGCATTTATCTAAATTAAACTCCACCTGCCATTCATCTGCCCACTGGTCCAATTGATCAAGATCCCGTTGCAATCCTACATAATCTTCTTCACTGTCCACTATACCACTGATCTGGGTGTCATGTGCAAACTTACTGACCATGCCTCCTATATTCTCATCCAAATCATTAATATAAATGACAAATAACAGTGAGCCCAGCACTGATCCCTGAGGCATACCAACGGTCACAGACCTCCAGTTTGAAAAACAACCCTTTACAACCACCCTCTGGCTTCTGTCATCAAGCCAATTTTGTATCCATTTAGCTACCTCACATTGGATCCAGTGAGATATACTTTATGCAACAACTTACCGTGCAGTACCTTGTCACAGTCCTTGCTAAAGTCCATGTATATAACTTCACTTCCCTCATCTACCTTCTTGGTTACCTCTTCAAAAAACTCAATCAAATTTGTGAGACATGATTTTCCACTCACAAAACTATGCTGACTGTCCCTAATCAGTCCTTACATCTCTAAATGCCTGAACATCCCGTCTCTCAGAATACCTTCCAACAGCTTACCCACCACAGATGTGAGGCTCACTGGCCTGTAGTTTCCAGGTTTTTCCCTGCAGCCCTTGTTGTGCCTTTGTTTAAAAATTGCCACTCTCCAATCTTCAGGCACCTCACCTGTGACTATCGATGATTCAAATATCTCTGCTCGGGGACCCACAATTTCCACCCTAGACTCCCTACTTCCCACTACATCTGGATTTTTGGCAGGAAATTGAATATAAGGTTCTGATAAACTACCCAGTGCAGAATGTGCAACTCTCAACCCAACAGACTGGCAGTTCCCCTGGTAAACTGGAGTAAGAAATTCCTGCAGCAAATACCGGCATCATCCATTCAGTAATCCATCCATCCCAGTATCTTCTGTCTAAGCAAGCACATTATATGATACAGCAAGCTGAAGGGGCTGAATGGTCCGCTGCTGTATAACTTGATAAATTAGGTTATTCACTTTGGAAGCAAAAACAAGAAGGCAGATTATTACTTGAACGGCTGTAAATTGGGAGAGGCGAGTGAGCAGAGGGACCTGGGTGTCCTTGTGCACCAATCTCTGAAGATAAGCATGCAGGTACAGCAGGCGGTAAAGAAATCAAATGGTAAGTTGGCCTTCATTGTGAGAGGTCTTGAGTATAGGGGCAGGGATGTATTGTTGCAATTATACAGGGCCTTGGTGAGGCCACACCTTGAATGTTGTGTGCAATTTTGGTCTCTTTTTCTGAGAAGGAATATTCTTGCTCTCGAGGGAGTGCAGAGGAGGTTTATGCCAAGCTAATTCTGGGGATGGCGGGATTAATATATGAGGAGAGATTGACTAGGTTAGGATTGTTTTCACTGGAGTTCAGTGAGATGAGTGGAAATCTCATAGAGACTTATAAAATTCTAACAGGACTAGACACAGTAGATGCAAGGAGGATGTTCCTGTTGGTGGGGGAGTCCAGAACCAGGGTTCACAATCTGACAGTTCAGGGTAGACCATTTAGGATGGAGATGAGGAGTGGTCAGCCTGTGGAATTCATTGCCACAGGAAGTAGTCGATGCCAAAACATTGCCAGAGACGGCTGGATATAACAATTGGGGTGAATAGGATCAAGGGTTATGGGGAGAAAGCAAGATTAGGCTATCGAGTTGGATGATCAGCCATGATCTTGATGAATGGCAGGACAGAATCAAAGGGTGGAATGCCCTCCTCCTGCTCCTGTTTTCTATGTTTTTATGTAAAATCACCTATTTGACCTTTGATGTAATATGAAAGAGTAGAACAGCAGTAGACCATTCATCTCCTTCAGCTTGCTGTACCATATAGTGTGCTTGAATAGACAGAAGATACAGGGATGGATGAGTTACTGAATGGGTGATGCCTGTATTTGCTATAGGGATTTCTTATCAGACAGTTTACCAGGGAAATGGATGTCAGAGGTAGGTTCTTTACTCAGAGAGTAGTAAGGGTGTGGAATGCCCTGCCTGCAGCAGTTGTGGACTCGCCAACTTTAAAGGCATTCAAATGGTCATTGGATAGGCATATGGATAATATTGGAATGGCTTAGGTTAGAGGGTCAATAGATTGGTTCCACTGGTCGGCGCAACATCGAGGGCCAAAGGGCCTGTACTGCGCTGTAATGTTCTATGTTCTATGAAACTGTTAGTCTGTTGTGTTGAGAGTCTCACATTCTGCACTGGGTAGTTTATCAGAACCGTATATTCAATTTCCTGCCAAAAATCCAGATATAGTGGCACAAATATAAATGTCCCAAGTGATTGTTAACACACAATTCAAAGCCTACGAATAAAGCAAATCATGCAGCAACATCACAGATACCAACATGGCAAAGCTTTTGCTTCAATGGGCTACGCATAAACATCCTGAAGTTTTGAGTAGCACGTATAAAGTTCCTGAGTCTAACAGATGATGTCTTGATTCTGGCTTTGTCTGCCAATTAGGCTCGAGCCCAAAGACAGCCTTTTCCAAACCCATCGTGTTCACAGAGTCGAATTCTCCAAATTCAGCAAGCAAAATACCAGCAAAAATAGTGTTGAGGTTGCTGGGCTTGAAAGCTGAATTTCCAGGGCAAACTTGGGCATGCTGCCTTCTAATGTTTTAAAGTTTATTGACAACTAATGAAACTGGACATGTTCATTTATTTCTGTCACAATTAGGCTTACATTAACACTGCAATGAAGCTACTATGAAAATTCCCTAGCTGTAACACTCCAGCACCTGTTTGGGTACACTGAAGGAGAATATAGCATGGCCAATCTTGCACATCTTTCGGACTGTGGGAGGAAATCAGAGCACCCGGAGGAAACCCACATGGATGTGGGGGAACATGCAGACGCTGCACAGACAGTAACCAAGCCAGGAATCGAACCTGGGTCCTTGGCGCTGTGTTAACCACTGTGCCACCGTGATATGGGCCAAGTGCTGGAAAATAAAATTAGAATAGTTAGCAGATTTGTCTTTTACTGATGAATGAATAATGGGCCTTTCCTCTATGTGTCTATAACAACTAAGTACAGGAGATGGACAGGAGCGGGGAGGTCATCTAACTACAGGAGCCTGGAAGTCACCATGATGCCATTTACAACACACCTACATAAGCATAGACCTGGCACCTTGACCTCTGAAGGGGATTTCAGAGACCCAGGCAGGCAGCACCCTCCACAGTGTACAGGGGGCACTGGAGAGGACTTGAGGCCACAGATAGGTTTGACCTAGGGCCAGGAGTGGGGGGTCGCAGAATCATAATTGCAGGAAAAGGGATCAGGAGGAGTCAATTGCAGGCCTTACCTTCCCTTCGTTTTGAGTTGCCCCTTTGCTTCTCCTGGGTCTTCCTTCCTGGTTGCTGTCTATATCGCAGCTGAGGCAGTGCCCATTCTTAGTGGGGGGCTGGCAAGAGGGTACGAGGGACAGAGTATTGCCATTCTCACACTCCATAGAATGAGGCAGCCTGCTTGAACTGACAGGGTGGAGACCCTGTGAATGAACAAAGTGAAATTTATTGACAAACATTCAGCACAAAATGGTGATTTATCCGCACTAGTGACTATATTCACCCGTGCCCACTAAGTGTCTATGGTTTAATAGTCTTCCTCACCCTCCTAATACGTCTAGGCGTCCATAGCTGAGATTGAAGCAACCTGCTGACTGCCACATCTTTTTGCTTGAGATAACCCTGGTGGGTGCCCCCCCCCTCCCCACTGGGGGGCTGGGACCTTGTGGGTCCTGGCCTGCTTTCATGGACTACTTCTCTCCTCTACGTCAGGAGCTGCAGGTATGTCGCTCACAGGGAGGGGGGGATGGGGAGTGGTGTCAGATGGGCTCGAGAAGCCCAGGGTCCCCTAACTGGAGAGCCCCAGGCAGTACTTTTGCTGATCCTTTTCCCTTTGGGTACCCAGGGGCTCCTGTGTTCCTCCATGGGATGGAGGGGCAACTGCAATGAGATCCAGAAGCCAGTCTGGTACTGATATTCATGGATTCCCAGCTCATGCCTGCACCATGCAGTCAAAGCCCTACAACATGGTACGGACATCTTCCTGCACCAGGGTCTTCACTGTGGACACCACCCTCGCAGTGTTGACTTCAGTGCCCTGCAGTGATGGCACCATCTCCTCAGCTAGAAGGTGATGGGACTTCTCCAATCAGCCTTGCACTCCGAGGAGGGCTGCTGAGATCCTTTCCTGATACTTGTGGACATACCAATTATCACTAATGAGGCACAAGATTGGGGCTGAAAACAGGCCAGTGCCATTGGCGGGAATCACTGTTTTTGTGCCACTTTTGGTAAGATTTCACACTTCATATCCGTTAAAAATAGCCATTCACAGTGTTTCAATGAGGTTTCAATCTCCCACCAATGTGAAGGCAGGAGATCAGGGGAACACCATGGAAATTAAAGGTCTTAGTATTTATATAGCAGCTTATCAGGTCCCAAACACTTCAGATAAATGGATGGTTGTTTGAAGGACAGTCACTGTTACAAAGACAGACAATCTCTGCAAAGGTACAAGCCACAAAAAAGTGAATGATTGCTCAAGCTGAGTTTCAAAAACAAAAATCAGAAAATGCAAGCCAGGCAATACCCGTGGCGAGAAGATTTAAATGAACACTGCAGCTTGATGACGAAGAAGTTAGAGATTTAAAAGTTCAAAAGCAAATACAGAGCCAGAGTAAAAAAAAAGGAACCATAGCTGGCATTTTCTCAATTCTCATTCCGCTGCAATTATTTAACATCTCTGGACAAGTGATTAAGAAGGCGTACGGCATGCTTGTCATCAGCCAGGACATTGAGCACAGAAGTTGGGAAATCATGTTGCAGCTTATAAAACCTTGGTTAGGCCGCATTTGGAGTATTGCGAGCAGTTCTGGTCACCACACTACCAGAAGGACCTGGAAGCTTTGGAGAGACCGCAAAGAAGGTTCACCAGGATGTTACCTGGTCACGAGGGCGTTGGCTATGAGGAGAGGCTGATTAAACTAGGATTGTTTTCATTGGAAAGACGGAGGAGAGGCCTGATAGAGGTCTACCAAATTATGAGAGGCAGAGGCAAGGTGAATAGTCAAGAGGCTTTTTCCCAGAGTGGAAGTGTCAATTACGAGGGGGCACAGGTTCAAGGTGAGAGGGGGAAAGTTTAAGGGAGATGCAGGGAGGAAGTTTTTCACACAGAGAGTGGTGGGTGCCTGGAACGCGTTGCCAGAGGAGATGGTGGAAGCAGGCACATTAGCAACTTTTAAGAGGCATCTGGATGTGTACATGAATAGGGAGGAAATAGAGGGATACGGACCAAGTAAGGGTAGAAGGGTTTTTTTTAAGTTCAGTTCGGACATCATGATCGCCACAGGCTTGGAGGGCTGAAGGGCCTGTGCCTATGCTGTACTTTTCTTTGCTCTTTAGTTTCTGGTCACATTACTATCTCCTCTTCCTTTGTACGATCAACACTTGATCATTTCATCGCTGCCGCCACCCAACCTATCACAGACTCACTTTCCATTTGTTATTTCCCTCACCAAACCTTCTTTCCCCCTTTGCACTGAACTTGTTTATAAACTGTTACATTTCTCATTCCTTCCAGTTCTGATAAAAGGTTGCTGACCTGAAACCTTGGCCAGAATTCTCCAACCTCGTCTGCAGGTGGGATTCTCCGACCTCGCCCGGGGCTGGGATTCTCCGACCTCACCCGGGGCTGGGATTCTCCGACCTCACCCGGGGCTGGGATTCTCCGACCTCGCCCGGGGCTGGGATTCTCCGACCTCGCCCGGGGCTGGGATTCTCCGACCTCGCCCGGGGCTGGGATTCTCCGACCTCGCCCGGGGCTGGGATTCTCCGACCTCACCCGCGGCTGGGATTCTCCGACCTCGCCCGGGGCTGGGATTCTCCGACCTCGCCCGGGGCTGGGATTCTCCAACCTCGCCCGGGGCTGGGATTCTCCGACCTCGCCCGGGGCTGGGATTCTCCAACCTCGCCCGGGGCTGGGATTCTCCGACCTCGCCCGGGGTTGGGATTCTCCGACCTCGCCCGGGGCTGGGATTCTCCGACCTCACCGGCAGCTGGGATTCTCCGACCTCGCCCGGGGCTGGGATTCTCCGACCTCGCCCGGGGCTGGGATTCTCCGACCTCGCCCGGGGCTGGGATTCTCCGACCTCACCCGCAGCTGGGATTCTCCGACCTCACCCGCGGCTGGGATTCTCCGACCTCGCCCGCAGCTGGGATTCTCCGACCTCGCCCGGGGCTGGGATTCTCCGACCTCACCCGCAGCTGGGATTCTCCGACCTCACCCGCGGCTGGGATTCTCCGACCTCACCCGCGGCTGGGATTCTCCGACCTCACCCGCGGCTGGGATTCTCCGACCTCACCCGCGGCTGGGATTCTCCGACCTCACCCGCAGCTGGGATTCTCCGACCTCACCCGCAGCTGGGATTCTCCGACCTCACCCGCAGCTGGGATTCTCCGACCTCACCCGCGGCTGGGATTCTCCGACCTCACCCGGGGCTGGGATTCTCCGACCTCACCCGGGGCTGGGATTCTCCGACCTCGCCCGGGGCTGGGATTCTCCGACCTCGTCTGCAGGTGGGATTCTCCGACCTCACCCGCAGCTGGGATTCTCCGGCCTCACCCGCAGCTGGGATTCTCCGACCTCGCCCGCAGCTGGGATTCTCCGACCTCACCCGCGGCTGGGATTCTCCGACCTCACCCGCAGCTGGGATTCACCGACCTCGCCCGGGGCTGGGATTCTCCGACCTCGCCCGGGGCTGGGATTCTCCGACCTCACCCGGGGCTGGGATTCTCCGACCTCGCCCGCAGCTGGGATTCTCCGACCTCGCCCGTGGCTGGGATTCTCCGACCTCACCCGGGGCTGGGATTCACCGACCTCACCCGGGGCTGGGATTCACCGACCTCGCCCGTGGCTGGGATTCTCCGACCTCGCCCGTGGCTGGGATTCTCCGACCTCGCCCGTAGCTGGGATTCTCCGACCTCGCCCGGGGCTGGGATTCTCTGACCTCACCCGCGGCTGGGATTCTCCGACCTCGCCCGTGGCTGGGATTCTCTGACCTCACCCGTGGCTGGGATTCTCCGACCTCACCCGCAGCTGGGATTCTCTGGTCCCGCTGCAGTGAACGGAGATTTGGCTGAGCATAAAATTCTCCATTCTCGCTGGCAATGTCAGCGGGACGTGAATGGCTGGAGAACTGCGGCCTGTAACTCTCTTCCTATCTGCACAGATGATTTTCAGATTTGCAGCATCCACAGTATTTCGCTTTTGGTTCTGATTTTCCGTTTCTGCTCCAAACCCAACCCTTTCTCTTTTAGTGCCTCTTTGTTCATGTTGGCACCTACTTCTTCCTGAACCTGAAGCACTTTGACATTTCTTCCTGCGTGTGAGGAAGTCTGTAGAATGGAAAGTTCTTCATACTGCATTGTCAAAACAAGTGAAAGTATTTAACCGTTCCTAACCTGCAGCATAGCCTGGCATGGGCAGAGTGCGTGCTGTGTGCCAGCCAGAATATTATTGTGTTCCAATTACTCATCCGCTTCCTTGTGCCTGTTCTGGCTGCAGTGTCTGTTTACCATTGACGCTTTGACCTGTATCGAACTTGGTGTTGCTACTGGGAATTCCTTGTCATGTGACAAATCAGGAATTCCTACCTGCAACAGTGAGTTCCACACGAGACCTGAGCAAGAGGATTAGAGATGAGTACTATGAACAGCCTGGAGAAAGTCACACACTTCAAGGGGGTCAAGTGCCCTCTGTGAGCTGTGGGGAGGGTTTGAAGGGGCAAAGAGCAACTCTGAGACCTGGGAAGAGAAGTTGGAATCCAAGAACACCCCTATGAGGGACAAAAGCTTCTCGAAGATGGTCAGTAACCCGGCTAGGGTTCAAATCAGGCTCCTCACAAAACACGTGGGTGTTCTTTCATGATTTTTGTGAATGTTTCTTTTTAAAGTTCATTTATTAGTGTCGCAAGTAGGCATACATTAACACTGAAATGAAGTTACTGTGAAAATCCCCGAGTCGCCACACTCCGGCACCTGTTTGGGTACACTGAAGGAGAATTTAGCATGGCCAATACATCTAACCAGCATGTCTTTCGGACCATCAGAGGAAACTGCAGCACCCGGAGGAAGCCCACGCAGACGCAGGAGAACATGCAAACTCCATATAGACAGTGACCCAAGCAGGAAATGAGCCCGGGTCCCTGGTGATGTAAGGCAGGCAGTGCTAACCACTGTGCCACCATGCCGCCCCTTTGTTTCTTCTAGTCCCCCAAAGGAATCTTATCACCACTGTCTATTCCTCCATCTCTCAACTAACTTCCCACTACTTGAGCTCTTAACAGTCCATCCTGCCAACTGGCATGAGGTCTAATTATGGACTATAAAGTGACCAAGAGGTACGTAGGTGCACATTAATTGGACCATGAAACATCACGTTTATAGTGCAGTCAGTACAAAACTCTATTGTAGTTGACCCAATCTCTTAAAGGGGCATGAGCTCAATGCACATATCAACAAGTTGTCTGTAAGTGTTGGAACAGTACTTACAGCTCCTTTGGCTGTAAGCTAATGAGTTCCAGGCTCAGGCCTCCCACACAAGACCTCCTCGTGACAACTGTCCCACAGCCTCTGAAAGAAAGACAGCACAAACTAACACCCATTTTTAAATATATTTTCCATCCTCAGCAATCCTGAAATAAATAACTTTGGAAACGTGGTGACTGCTGCTGTGTCGGCAAACATAATGTTTGTTTTTATACGGCAAGATTCTACTAACGTCAATGACCTGCTTTTGGTGGTGGGAGTTTACTAAGAGCTACATAACCTCCTCAGTTACAACTGAAAGCAAATTACAGCCTGTTGGAAAGTACCCTGCTCACATCCGATCCTGCTGTTAAGATCCACACACATACTCAGTCCTCATTGAAATTCATTGACTTCCCGTCCTTTGTTTTCAAGATCATCATTCATGCTTCGAAATAGCCTCACTCTTACTTCTGCAACCTCCCTGCCTACATCCCACTACTTCCACCTTCCCCTCGTTTGACTCAGGATTATCTCCCTTCCCCCACTTGCAGCATCTCTGGAAAGCTCCTCACCAGAAGACTACATTCTGAAATTTCTTTCCTAAATCCAAATAAGATGTGCCTTGAATTTCCCAATCGAAACCTCCCAAGTTCTCTTTTTGGCTGTGGTACTAAATGGGGTGGGCGGGATGGTGATAACCCACCACCATCTGTCACTAGTTGGCCCATCAATCAAGATGGAGACTATTCAGAGAATCCTTACAGTGTAGAAAGAGGCCATTGGGCTTGCCCAACAACAATCCCATCCAGGCCCTATTGCCATTACTCCACACATTTACCCTACTAATCCCCCTGACACTCAGGCGCAATTTAGAATGACCAATCCACCTAACCAGCACATCACGGGACTGTGTGCAGAAACCAGAGCACCTGGAGGAAACCCACGCAGACACAGGGAGAATGTGCAAGCTCCACACAGGCAGTGACCTGAGGCTGGAATTGAACCCGGGTCCCTGGCGCTGTGAGACAGTAGTGCTAACCTGTTAACTGTGGAGTCAATCAGCAACACAATGGCCAGAATTCTCTAGTCTTGCACGCCCTACTACCACTGCCAGTGAGAACAGAGAATTTGTCACTCAGCCAAATCTCCATTCAATCCAGCAGAACCGTATGATCCCAGTAGTGGGCAAGGTCGGAGAATCCCAGCCAATGTCATCAATGACAAAGAAACAGTTCCGTAAAAGCCTGAAGAGGGCACTCAAATCCATCTCCCATTATGTTGTTCAACACATTGTTGACGAAGCCATTGAACAGGAATCATGACACTGGAACATCTTGCCTCAAATTCTTTTTCAACTGTGATAGATTAAGTTGGTCTCTCAGCTAGTTTTACACCGATCTTGGATTGGAGCACACATTTCAGGTAAAAGCCAAGATTTTGCCATGTACGCCCATCGCTTCCAGTTTCTCCATGAAGACTGCACACATACTAGGCCCAAAGCCTTGTAGAATCAGAAACCATGGACATAGGATTCCCAGAACCTTGCTGTGATTTGTATGAAAGGAAGAATTTGCTCTATATATTCCTCATAGTAGCAGCATCCAGCCTATCCATTTCAATCCCTGCCAAACTTATCTGAAAATAACCCAAAGAACCACTTTACAAACCATTGAAAAATCAGTGAGGTTCTGTGGCCCATTCTCATTCGTATCTACCTTCCTGTCAAAGAAAACGCAACCTGTGTTCCAGAATACTATGGCTCGTGCTCAAAAAAAACTTACTTAACAAACTCGTATTCAAGGTACGAGTTCCTTGTTTGTTCTACGAAACATCAACATTCCCCCTCTCCTCACCTACAAGAGCTTTTAGCAAAAAGTGGCCATGCTGCAAGTTTACCTTTGAAGTTTATTTATTTGTCATAAGCAAGGCTTACATTAACACCACAATGAAGTAACTGTGAAATTCTCGTAGTCACCACACCACGGCACTTGTTCAGATTAATACACCTAACCAGCACATCTTTCAGCGTGTGAGAGGAAACCCACACAGACATTGGGAAGAACGTGCAAACAGACAGGCAATGACCCACACAGACAGCGACCCAAACCAAGAATTGAACCCAGGTCACCCGCGCTGTGAGGCAGCAGTGCTAACCCTTGTGCCATCGCGCCACCCCTAAAACAGTAAACACTAATACACTAAAGTGTGGAACCGATTCCCATCACTAAACCAGCAATTTAATGCTTTTTTGTGCAGGACGCTGCAATCGTGTTTTCAATTTGTACAGCAAATGGCCTCTTTCTATCCTGCATCCTCACTGAAGGAAGGGCTGTTCACTTCAGTGAATGGTTATAGAACGCAGGTTTGTTTTATCTCACTGATCATGTTAATTCTCATTGCTTATGTTTCAGTCTGACGGAATCAAACATTTGAATGAGATTGGGGGAATAAAAAATTTGGAAATCAGATATTTGCCCTACCTTTTTTTTTTAAAATCCTAACTCCATTGAAATCTTTGCCTTCAGTTTTGATGAAATGTTACACCCTGAATGTTACTCCGACCCTTCACATAACTGGGTACTGACAAACCTGCTTTGGATTTCATCATATTGGCTGCTGCTGGTTAGGTACAGGCCAGAAGCCTTGTGGTACAGTGGCACCCCCCTACAGCTGGTCCAGAAGCTCCAGGTTCGAGTCCAACACCAAGACTTGTTGGCCATCAACATGGTTCCAAAGGATAACCAGCTCGGTAATCCTTCCCTCATTATTCTCCAAAGAGGAAAGAAATCAGTATGTGAGTATGAAGATGGAAAAACAATGGCCTGCAGAGAAAGGCTTTCCTATTGAAAGCTGGCAGCACGAAGGCCGACTACATCTGGATACTTTAGTGAATGGAAACACTTGAAGCTGAATATTTCTGTCAGTCACCGGATGAAGGAGCAGCAGAGTATAAATCAAAAGGAAGATTTGGATAGCACCTTTAATGACCCAGGAACACCCCAAAGTGCTTTACAACAAGGAAGTCTCATCTCCCTTGCAGGAAACTTGACTCCCATCTTGACACTTCCTTCTTCGTTGAGGGGGGAAACTCAGAGTCCTTACAGCATCCTTCCTCACATTGAAAGTGCCATGCCTTCATGTGACTGCGAGCTTTCCAGTGATCCATCCACACATGACAGCAAAACAGGAAGTGCCTAACTTTACTTAACAAGGGAAGCTAATAGATCAAACTGAGAGGGGAAGCCAATAGATCGACGAGATCAAGATGGATAAATAATTATTTGTAAAAGCAAGGCTTTATTGTGATGACTTCAGCCAGGCTAATGAGGTTGGCTTGCTAGAGTATGAATTACCTGGGGCGGTATGGTAGCACTATAGTTAGCACTGCTTTCTCACATCGCCAAGTACCAGGGTTCGATTCCAACCTCGAGTCACTATCTGTGTGAAGTTTGCACGTTCTCCCTGCGTCTGCGTGGGTTTCCATATCATGAACACGAGAAAACGTACCTGATGAATCTTAATTGATGGTCATATCAGGGAGCCTCATGCTCCCTGTTTAAAGCAGGTGTGTCAGACTCCCAGCCTGCATTCAGCAGGGAGCAATGGAGAACTGGCTACGTACAGATAGATGGTATAAATAAAGTAACTTGGTGATGGGACTTTTTATTACAGGGCCAATATTTTTAACCAACATAACATTAAAAAGCGACTTATTTGATCGCATGTGTTGCTCTCTGTGGGAGCTTGCTGTGTTCAAGCTGGCTGCTACATTTTCTGTATCATGACAGCAACTAGACTTCTTAATTGTCTATAACCTTCAGTTTGGGATTTTAGGAGCTTTTAACCTTACAATATTGAGCATGGGACTGATTCTGCAATCCGCTACTTCTAACGAGGAAGGGTAAATGCAGGAACTGCGGGTTTAAAAGCCCAAGCCTTGCCGCACACAGTTTTCTGCCGGCTTCCTGAGCTTCCTCGCGGTCTGTGCATCACCACTCAGTGAATTACAATCAGCTCTCACCTTGCAGCACAAAAAGAGGCCCTTCGGCCCATCATGTCTGGACTGGCCATCAAGCATCTATCTATTCTAATCCCATTTTCCAGCACTTGGTCCATAGTCTTGTATGCTATGCCATTTCAAGTGCTCATCTAAATGTTTCTTAAACTTTGTGAGGGTTCCTGCTTTTACCATCCTTTCAAGTACTGAGTTCCAGGTTCTCAACATCCTCTGGGTAAAAAAGCTTTTCCTCAAATCCCCTGGGTGAAAATCCTGGAACTCTCTCACTAACAGCACTGTGGGTGTTCCTACACGACAAAGACCTCAACCATTCAGGAAGGCGACACATCATCACCTTTGGGGAAAATTGCCATGAGATCTTTTATATTTACTTGTCTTTGTTTAAAATTTGATTGAAAGATGGGGGTAAATTTTCCAGTCCCGCTCGCTGCAGGAATCGTTGGAGGCGGGACAGAAAATTTTGACAAACCATTTGAAAGTGCGTTGACCTTGGGCAAGAATTTCCAGTCTTGGGGTGGGTGGAACTGGAAGATTCCATCCTTGGTAACTCTGACAGCCTAGTGTTCCCACAGATCACAGAATCGTAAAGCTGGATTTTACTAGATGTCAACAAGATGTCTATTGGGAGCCCAACCAGGAAACAGCCAGCTGCCTCACAGCCATTTTATGCTCGGTGGGGGTTAATTGGCTCTGGGTAAAACCTGTTGCCGTCTGGTAGCTCCAACAGTGCCAGGTTCGAGGAGTGGCCACCTCCGGGACTACAACCAGAGCTGGGAAAGAGGAGATTATGAAGTCTAGACCTCAGGTAAGTTGGGGGTATTGGTATGGGCTGGCTTGCTGGTTCTAGCAAGGATTGTGAGGGCGTTCAGGGACTGGGTTTAAAAGGCCAGAGGAATAAGTTTAAAAGGGACCTTGTCGAGGGTTGTCTCCTATAGGTGTAGGCCATTCCCCATTTGACCTGGGCCTCCTCCTGCTGTGAGTAGCTTCAGGGGCTGGATGAGCTACTTAAGCATCTCAATGGACTCAGGCGTGGGCAGTAAGCCTCTACTGGCCTGGTAAAGTGGAAGATAGGTCAGGGATGGACAGGAAGGCAGTGAGTAGACCACACTCTGCATTTTACGAGTATCCAGCTTCCAAATATATCAGTAGAGGACCATGAAAACTAGGCCACAGAATGGTTATGACAACACAGATGGGACTGGTTCCCAGAAAGAAGCCTGTCCTACTCCCAGATCCTTTACTATGGCCCATCACTTTATCTTCCCTTTAGAGGATTATTCAATTCCTTTTGAAAGCTATGATTGAATCTACCTTTGCCAAACTTATTGGCAGCGTATTCCAGATCCTAACCACTTAGGGACGCAAGGCTAACTTTGCCGGCAAAACTGGACCGGCAAGGTCATGAGAGGCGAGAAACCGAGCGCGAACCCAATTTTTCACTTCCCGCCCTATCTGACTGGCTCGCCATGTCAATAGTCTAAAAACTAGGACCAGATTGTTCAGGAGGGATGTTAGGAAGCATTTCTACACACAAAGCGTGGGAGAGGTTTGAAATGCTCTTTCTCAAACGGCAGTTGATGCTACATCACTTTCTACCTTTAAATCTGAGATAGATACGTTTTCGCTCAGCAAAAGGTCTTGAGGAACATGGGCCCAAGGCAGATGTATGGAGGTAGTTCACAGCTCAGCCATGATTTCATTAAATGGCAGAAGAGGCTCGATGGGCTGAATGGCCATTCCTATTCAATCCATCACGCAAACCAGCCTCCCATCCATTGACTCTGTCTACACTTCCCGCTGCCTCAGCAAAGCAGCCAGTGTAATCAAGAACCCCACGCACCCCGGACATTCTCTCTTCCACCTTCTTCCTTCAGGAAAAAGATACAAAAGTCTGACGTCACGTACCAGCCGACTCAAGAACAGCTTCTTCCCTGCTGCTGTCAGACTTTTGAATGGACTTAAGTTGCATTCAGATGATCTTTGTCTACACCCTAGCTATGACTGTAACACTACATTCTGCATTCTCTCATTTCCTTCTCTGTGAACAGTATGTCTTGTCTGAAAAGCACCCAGGAAACAATACTTTTCATTGTATGTTAATATATGTGACAAATAATAAATCAAATCAAATCAAACACTCAAAAAAGGAATTATTAATAAGAATTGTTCAGCAGCTGGTTCATAAAAGGTTAAGAGGAGATTGATGGAGGTGTTCAAAATTATGAATGGTTTTCACCAAGTAAAAAAGACTTTAGATAGGTAAACATGAGGCTTTGGCGCAGACTTGGAGGGCAGTAGGATCTGTTCCTGTGCTGCACTGTTCTTTGTAAAACAAACATATTGCAGAATGTCCAAAAGGATAATGATTTAAGGTGCTGGCAAAAGAACCAGAGGAAGCATCAGAACATTTTGTTTGTGCAAGTTGTCCCGATCTGGAATGCAACCCCCGAACAAGTGGTGGATTCAATCGTAAAGGAATTGAACAAATATTTGAATGTAATAATATTACAAGCCCAATGTTGAGGACTGGGATTATTTGAACATCTCATTCAAAGAGATAGCATGGTTATCATGGGCCAAAAGGCCTCCCTCTATGGTTTAATATTGCATGATGTTCCTTGAACTGTACTCTTTGAATATTAGTGCTTATCTAATTATATTGGTATACAGTTATTTTGTGCGCTAATTCACTTTTGTATATGAAATGGGCTAGTATCTGTCAACAACGAGGACAAAATAATTTCCAGCGCACTGCTGGTACAATTACCACAAGTCACCAGTAGGTGGTGATAAATGCAAATACTGCAAATGGGTTTGGGGAAAAAAAAACAGAAGGAAATGCCACAGGGTGGGAGCAATCCCACTCTGCTAATGCCCATTGTGCATTTTCAGTGTAATTGTCAGCTTGGCTCAGTGGTGGAGCTCTCGTCCCCGAGTTAGAAGCTTCTAGATTCATCGTCACTCAAGTACATGAGCGCATTTCGTTCACCCTCCCTTTGGACGTGGGCCAGCATTCTTGGTGCCCATCCCTAATCTACACTGACAGTACAACATAGTACTGAGGGGTGTGCTGCATTGTCAGCTCATTGCGCTGTGTGTCAGTGTGATGTATATTTCACTCACATATAAACTGTTTATTTAAGTAAATGGTGTATGTTCTTTGTCACTTTGTAATGTACCCATTTGCAATATGACATATAAATATAATTTTCTTATTTGACACACGCGTCTTATTATGTTAAGACCAGTAATTGGACGTCTTGCGAATATTTACTGCAAATCTGTGGTAATATAAAGAACTCTGATAGCGCAAGCTAATTAATCATTTTCTTCAGCTCATTGGCTCAGTCAGTGAATTCCCAGGGTGCTGACAGTCAGATAAATAGTTATTAACTTCCTACAAAATAACGTCTTTCAACATCTAATTGTTGAATAGATTATACACAGTCTGCTGAATTTCCCTGTAACTCAGAATGGGATAAAGGGTTTAGAATGTTATTTGCTTTGAAGCAACAACAGGAGCAGATGTTTTAGCTGATATTTTTTTAATAGGGCAGAAACCCACAGCGCAGCCAAGTTGGTAAGAGTAATTTGAGAGCATCAATCACTATCACAGCCCCTGACTAATCTTGTCTTTAAAATTTAGTTGTTGTGTACAGCCAGTATCTTTTGTGTGATTTTTCATAGAAATCAGAGAAACCCCACAGTGCAGAAAGAGGCCATTTGGCCCATCGAATCTGCACCAACCACAATCCCACCCAGGCCATATCCCCGTATCCCCACATATTTACCCGCTAATCTACGCATCCCGGGACACTAAGGGATAACTTAGCATGGCTAATTAACCTAACCCGCACATCACTGGACTGTGGGAGACACAGACACAGGAAGAATGTGTAAACTCCACATAATGTGGAGATGCCAGTGTTGGACTGGGGTAAACACATAAGAACATAAGAAATAGGAGCAGGAGTAGGCCATTTAGCCCCTCGAGCCTGCCCCGCCATTCAATAAGATCATGGCTGATCTGAAGTGACTCAGTTCCACTTTCCCGCTTTCTCCCCATAACCCTTAATCCCCTTGCCTACCAAAAACCTATCTACCCTTGTCTTAAATATATTTAGCGAGGTAGCCTCCACCACTTCAACGGGCAGAGAATTCCAGAGATTCACCACCCTTTGAGTGAAGAAGTTCCTCCTCAACTCTGTTCTAAACTGCCCCCCCCCCACCTTGTCTTGAGGCTGTGCCCTCTGGTCCTGCTGTCCTTTCTGAGCGGGAAGAATCTCTCTACCTCTACCCTATCCATCCCTTTCATTATCTTACACGTTGAGAGAACTCTCACAACACCAGATTAAAGTCCAACAGGTTTGCTTGTAGCAAACGCCACTAGTATTCGGGTACCCACCTGATGAAGGGACAGTCAGTTCCGAAAGCTAGTGGCATTTGCTACAAATAAATTTAACCTGGTGTTGTGAGGCTTCTTATTGTGCAAACTCCACATAAACAGTGATCCAAGCCAGGAATCAAACCCAGGTTCCTGGAGCTGTGAAGCAGCAGCGCTAACCACTGTGTTACCGTGCATTTACAATGGACTGTGGCTTGTGTGTTCCCACCCAGACTGCTGTGAGGACAGAGCCACACAGTTTAGCAGCAATGTTGGGTCTGAACTCTATCGGCTTGCACATTGCTATTGGCTTCATTATCCCTCTTCTTCCGCTTACCTTTTAAAACGGTGCTCCATCCAAGACTTGAATTCTGCTTCTATATTGAGGAGCGTCTTTCTCGCTCTCTGACAGGCTGGGTGGGATTTTCTGGCTGCACTCAACCCAAAACCGGAAAATCCTATCCAAGTCAACAGACCTTTCCATGGTCAGCCCCTCATATAATTCCCACAGTGGGTGGAATGGGAAAATTCATCCCCCGAGACTGGATAGGTGTAATAATGCCCAGGATTTACATGGGGAAATCCCTGCTTGACCTCCCAATAAGACTCGTAGAATCTGAGTTGGAAATGGAATGGAATCCCTACAGTGCAGAAGGAAGTCATTCAGCCCATCGAGCCTGCACCAACAACAATCCCATCCAGGCTCCATCCCCATAACCCACTCCTAATTCCCCTGACATTATGGGGCAATTTAGCATGGCTAATCAACCTAACCCGCACATCTTTGGACTGTGGGAGGAAACCGGAGCATCTGGAGGAAACCCACACAGACACAGGGAGAACATGCAAGCTCCACACAGACAGACACCCAAAGTCAGAATTGATCCTGGGTCCCTGGCACTGTGGGGCAGCAGTGCTAACCACTGTGCCACCTTGCCACCCTTCCTGGGTGATTGGCAATTACCTTACCAGGTGGAACTTATATACTGAGCCCGTCCTAAAGCAGGCCCACGAGTGGGTCCCTTATTGTAACCTCCCGGTTGGGACTTGTTTGTGTTTACCACAAGCTTATTGTTTTGCTTTAGATTTACTTTGTACACTGGTTCTTTACAGCTGATTCCTGAGTTGTTACAATAGGCTACAATGTTTATTGTCTGATGGGCACTCACGCTCACATCCTGGACCCACTGGAATATTGTCTGTCAGTTAGAATAAAGATTCTTCCTTTGATCTTGAGAGCTACATTGCTATTCACATGTCTACATTGTAATTTCAAGGTTAAATTGGTAGCACTCTCACCTTTCAGGATGCAATTCACATTCCAGAAATTTGAGCATCGAATCCAGGCTGGCACAGAACTGAGGGAAGGTCCATCCCCCGAGTCAGAAGGTTGCGAGTTACAGTTCCACTCCGAGGGTGGAACTTTCTGGCCCTTCCCGCTGTTGGGGTCATCTGGACCCCCCTGAAGGCACCACACCTTACCCACCCCACCCCCCCCCCCCCCCGCCCCCTCCCCCCACTCTCTCGCCCATGCGACACCTTCCCCGGCAACGCAGCAGCGAGCAAAGCAAGTGGCCACTGACTTCAGCAGTGATCTTACCAGTGACAAGCTGCCTCTGCCTTGGGAAAGCAGACCGTGGAGTGTTGGGGGGGGGGGGGGGGCGGGGTGCGGGGGCGGAGGGATAGAAAAACCTGGCCCAAGACTTAAGCATAAAAACCAAAGCTAACACTCCAAAGAACAAGTGATCTATTCGAGGTGCTATCATTCAGATGAGGTGCTAAACTGAAAGCCTGTAAACCGTCTTGAGTGGATGTAAGATATTCCTTGGGGCTATTTTGAAGAAGAGTGGAGAAGGTATCCCTGGTGCCAATACTTATGCCTCAATTATTATCTCAGGAACAGATTGTCTGGATCACTATCACGTTGATGTTTGTCAGAGCTTTCTCACTGCAAATTGGCTGCTGCGTTTTTACAACAGTGAGAGCACTTCAACAGTGCAGTACTTTCATTGGCTGTATAAATCTTTCAGGCGTCCGTTTTTTGTGAAAGGTGCTATATAAATGCAAATATTTCCTTTCTCTCAACAGTAGAAAAAAATTGCCATTTCAATGGAAGATGCTTTAATGGGTTTACCTCATAATTAAGTGCTGGAAAATCTAAAGCAGAATACACCAATCCTGGTAGATAAAAAGCTTAAAATCAGACTAGTTTATTTATTAGTATCACAGGTAGGCTTACATTAACACTGCAATGAAATTACCGTGAAAATCCCCTAGTCGCCACACTCTGGCACCTGTTCAGGTACACTGAGGGAGAATTTAGTATGGCCAATGTTCCTAACCAGTACAACTTGCAGACTGTGGGAGGAAATTGGAGCACCCGGAGGAAACCCAGGCAGAGAACGTGCAGACTCTAACACAGACAATGATCCAAGCCAGGAATTGAACCTGGGTCTCTGGTGCTATGAGGCAGCAGTGATAACTACCGGGCCACCACGCTGGGGAGATTGAGTTACTGGGTTGCCAGGAGGATGATATCATCAGGGGAGCCTGTTGTGTTGAGCACATCTTTGCCTGTGGCTTTTGGTGCAGTGAGTCGTGTCTCTGAGTCTGATGTTCCAGGTTTGGGTACCACCCCAGGACTGGAAAAGTGAGTTCATAACGTGACAAAACAAGTTGAGTATCAACTTGCAAAATCCTTCCAGCACATGGCAATGAGAGGCAGTTAGAACGGGAGAGATCCCTGGCCATCCATGTAATGGAAAGAAAGTCGGATCCTCCATCATCTCTATTCACTGCCACCACCTCCTCCTTTGTGTATCATTGGGTTCAAAACTGCAACATTATCTTATTGTGGGTGATGATTAATCTGAGTACCAATGCTGAATTTCATCCCTTACCTGACCACTTCTCTAGATGGAGTGTAGGTCAAAATCATTTGAATGAGGTTTGTGACGTGCCATCGAAAGACACATGAGGTCAGAAAAGAAACCAGCATTTTATTTAAATTAGTATACAGTCTATTTGAGGTCAGCGAGGCGACCACAATTCTTTCTGGTTACATACACCCCAATGACACATGAAAATGTCAACATACATTCATAGAACCCTATAATGTAGAAGGAGACCACTTGGCCCATCAAATCTGCACCGACCACAATTCCATCCAGGCCCTATCCACAGAATCTACCCTAGCCAGTCCACCTGACACTAAGGGGCAATTTAGCACAGCCAATCTACCTAACCCACACATCTTTGGACTGTGCGAAGTTACCGGAGAACCTGGAGGAAACCCATGCAGACACAGGGAGAACATACAGTCTCCACACAGACAGCGACCCAAGCCGAGAATTAGACCCAGTCCCTGGCAGTATGAGACAGCAGCACTAACCACTGTGCCACCATGCTGCCTGTTAATGCTTGCTGACAGAAATCAATATATACGTTAAATTTTGACTTTGAATGTCCCTTTTTGCTTTGATGATTCAGGGATTTTTTTTTCTGCAATTACGAGACCAGGGGAATTTCTTTCGGCCTCATTCTTTCATGGGAAGTGGTTCATGCAGTTTCCTGCCACACGGTTTCTTCATCAAGTGCCAGCAAGTGGTAAAAAAGGCAAATTGTGTCTGAACTGTGGGCAGTCACTCTGAACCACATGCTTTAGTTTGTGTTCTCAAAAACATCCTGAACATTTACAATTGTACAACACAAAAGGAGGCCCTTTCGCCAATCATGTCTGGACCAGCCAACAAGCATCCATCTATTCTAAAACCCATTTTTCAGCACTTGGTCCATCGCTTTGTAGGCTATGATGTTTCAAATGGTCATTTAAATGTTTGATGGGTGGTCCAGTGGTTAGAACTGCTGCCTTATAGTGCTGGGGACCTAGGTTCAAATCCGACCTCTGTTAGGTTCATTGACCCAAAGGAGCACCGGAGTACGGTGACTAGGGGATTTCCACAAATAACTTCATTGCACTGTTAATGTAAGCCTTACTTGTGACAATTAAATAAAGTTTTTTTTAGCTCTGTGTGAGCAATCACTCTAAACCACATGCACATTCTCTGTGTGTGTTTCCCCTGGGTGCACCAGTTTCCTCTCATAGTTCAAAGAGGTGCAGATTAGGTTGGTAGATAATGCCAAATTGCCCCTTCGTATCAGGAGGATTAGTAAGGTAAATAAGTGGGGTTATGGGGATAAGGCCTGGGTGGAATTGCTGTCGATGCAGACTCGATGGGCCAAATGGTCTCTTTCTGCACTGTAGGGATTTTATGGTTCTATTGTATGATTCAGATGAGGAAAACGTATATTCAACTGAATTATTTGAATGACTAATTTTTTAATTAAAGAGAGAAAGTAGAGTCTTGCAGATTTGTGTCTGGGCACATTTTTCGACTGTTCAATTTGGTTACTCTGCTTCCTTTGAAAAATCCCAAGGAAAATTTTGGATTTGCTATTTGCAAAATGCTGAAGAGAAAGTGCACCAATTTTGGTCACAACAAGGTTTATTTTCAGAACAGGAACGCAGTTCATGATCATAGCCAGATACAGGGACATTTTCTGGTTCAGAGGTCAAATAAATAAGAAACTGTCCAAGGCAGTATCTTAAATTCTTCCTCAATGTTTTTCTAAAGTTCACCACCTGTTCCTCATCTGGGTCTGTTTTCGAACAACAGGCTACAATAATCTGGAAGAATCTTTCTGATGACAACTCTTTTCTTCCCGCTGTATTACTGCGCACCATGTTTTCATTCCCTCGTGGTTTACAGTAAGTGATTTCATTAATGACATTGCTCAGAAGAAACAGACTTACATCGTTCACGTCCTTACAATGTCCCTATTGTTTTATGGTCAATTTGCTGTGCTTTGAGGCAAATTGATTACCACAGATAGATATTATTAACTCCTTAGTTGTCAGAAAGTCTGTGCTTGTTTGTTTAAAACGTACCAAAGCCTTATGATTCCACACAGCACAAAAAGATTGCGAAATTTGAGGGGCTCATTTCATCCAGCACAAATCGAGAGGTGGCATGGTGGTTAGCATTGCTGCCTCATAGCACCAGGGACCCCGGTTCGATTCCCCACCGTGACTGCGTGGGTTTCCTCTGGGTGCTCTCACAGTCTGAAAGACGTGCTGGTTGGGTGCATCGGCCGTGCCAAATTCTCCCTCAGTGTACCCCGACAGACCCAGGAGTGCGGTGAATCAGGGACTTTCACAGTAACTTCATTGCAGTGTTAATGTAAGCCTACACTAATACCTATAAAAAAACTTTACACCCAGTTGTGTTAGAAGCTAGGACCTGTGAACAAAACTAGCCATGTCTGCCGACTGAACTAATTATCATTTCAAGTTTCCTCTAATTGAGCCTGTTTGCTGCTCTTTGAAGGGAAGATAAAATGAAAGCAAAATCCTGCCCGGGTGACGGAATCTGAAACAAAAACAGAAAATGCTCGAAAATCTCAGCAGCTCTGACAGCATCTATGGGGAGAGAACAGAGGCAACGTTTTCACAAAAGGTCGTCCTGACTCGAACTATTGGCTCTGTTCATATAATCATAGAATCATGATGTGGCGATGCCGGTGTTGGACTGGGGTAAGCACAGTAAGAAGCCTCACAACACCAGGTTAAAGTCCAACAGGTTTATTTGGTAGCAAACACCACTAGCTTTCAGGGCTCTGCCCCTTCGTCAGGTGAGTGGGGAGTTCTGATCACAAACAGGGCATATAAAGACACACACTCAGTTTACAAAATACTGATTAGAATGTAAGTCTTTACACCTAATCAAGTCTTAAAGATGCAGACAATGTGAGTGGAGATAGCATTAAGCACAGGTTAAAGAGATGTGTACTGTCTCCAGACAGGACAGTTAGTGAGATTTTGCAAGCCCAGGCAAGTCATGGGGGTTACAGATAGTGTGTCATGAACCCAAGATCCTGGTTGAGACCGTCCTCATGTGTGCGGAACTTGGCTATCGGTTTCTGCTTAGCGACTCTGCGCTGTCACATGTCGTGAAGGCCACCTTGGAGAACGCTTACCCGAAGATCAGAGGCCAAAGTGTTCACCAACAGGGAGAGAACAGTCTTGCCTGGTGATTGTCGAGCAGTGTTCATTCATCCATTGTCGTAGCGTCTGCATGGTCTCCCCAATGTACCATGCCTCAGGACATCCTTTCCTGCAGCTTATCAGGTAGACAACATTGGCCGAGTTGCCAGACTATGTATCATGTGCCTGGCGGATAGTGTTCACACATGAGATGATGGCATCCATGTCAATGAGGTTGCACCGACACATTAGAAACACCTGAACTCCCACCTAATCCCATCTCCCACCGCATAGACATTGGGATAACCTTCCCACTGCATAGACATTGGGGCAATCCTCCCACCACATAAACATTGGGGCAATCCTCCCGCCACATAGACATTGGGGCAATCCTCCCACCACATAAACATTGGGGCAATCCTCCCGCCACATAGACATTGGGGCAATCCTCCCACCACATAGACATTGGGGCAATCCTCCCACCACATAGACATTGGGGCAATCCTCCCGCCACATAGACACTGGGGCAAGCATCCCACCACATAGACATTGGGGCAATCCTCCCACCACATAGACACTGGGGCAAGCATCCCACCACATAGACACTGGGGCAATCCTCCCACCACATAGACATTGGGGCAATCCTCCCACCACATGGACATTGGGGCAATCCTCCCACCACATAGACATTGGGGCAATCCTCCCACCACATAGACATTGGGGCAATCCTCCCACCACATAGACATTGGGGCAATCCTCCCACCACATAGACATTGGGGCAATCCTCCCGCCACATAGACATTGGGGCAATCCTCCCACCACATAGACATTGGGGCAATCCTCCCACCACATAGACATTGGGGCAATCCTCCCACCACATAGACATTGGGGCAATCCTCCCACCACATAGACATTGGGGCAAGCATCCCACCACATGGACATTGGGGCAATCCTCCCACCACATAGACATTGGGGCAATCCTCCCACCACATAGACACTGGGGCAAGCATCCCACCACATGGACATTGGGGCAAGCATCCCACCACATAGACATTGGGGCAAGCATCCCATGACATTGACATTGGGGCAACCCTCCCACCACATAGACATTGGGGCAAGCATCCCACCACATGGACATTGGGGCAAGCATCCCACCACATAGACATTGGGGCAATCCTCCCACCACATAGACATTGGGGCAAGCATCCCACCACATAGACATTGGGGCAAGCATCCCATGACATTGACATTGGGGCAACCCTCCCACCACATAGATATTGGGGCAATCCTCCCACCACATAGACACTGGGGCAAGCGTCCCACCACATAGACATTGGGGCAACCATCCCACCACATAGACATTGGGGCAAGCATCCCATGACATTGACATTGGGGCAATCCTCCCACCACATAGATATTGGGGCAATCCTCCCACCACATAGACATTGGGGCAAGCATCCCACCGCATAGACACTGGGGCAATCCTCCCACCACATGGACATTGGGGCAATCCTCCCACCACATGGACATTGGGGCAATCCTCCCACCGCATAGACATTGGGGCAATCCTCCCACCGCATAGACATTGGGGCAAGCATCCCACCGCATAGACACTGGGGCAATCCTCCCACCGCATAGACATTGGGGCAATCCTCCCACCGCATAGACATTGGGGCAAGCATCCCACCGCATAGACACTGGGGCAAGCATCCCACCACATGGAAACTGGGGCAATCCTCTCACTACATAGACATTGGGGTGTCCCAACACACTGGCATCAAGAAACAGGATTGGCACTGCCAGGGTGCCAAGGTAATGCCCGCTAAAATTGCTTTCTCCCTCCCACCCCCAGGGGCTATACCTACCTTTGTGCCTCCGGCGGATTCCCCTCAACAGGGGAATGTTTTGCATAAATCTCACCAATGTGATGTCACATTGACTAGGGGGGAATTCCCTACCTTGGGACAGCAAATGGCTGGGAAGCTCTTCAATGGGCAGGAGTCTTATGGTGTCATGGCACGGGGTTGTGAAAATCCAGGAACGCGATCTTGCCAGTGAGATTCTCATTCTCACATTCTGGTGGGAATTTCCACCAGTGCCACCATTTTCACCAATGGCTGAATATCCGCCCCTCAGGATTTTGCTCAAACTTCTTTTCATTTAACTAAACTTACAATCTGCTGTGGACCGGCACATGTCACACAGCATGTTTATTTCAACTTGCATTCAAAAATATTCCTTGACATATATTAAAACCTGAATTTCCAGGATAGTGGAGACTCAGCCCCCACCATTTGAAGAGTCGGGGGAAAGCACATCTTCACCTCCTTCAGCAGCTCTGATGCCATTTCACACCCCAATGGGCATCGATTGGCGGAAGGCGGAACTTCCCCATCACTGATTGACCAACAGTTGTCCAATCATCCCAGGAAATGGGCTGAAATGACCAGAGTGAGACATTGCAAGTAGCTTCCTGGAACTAAATACTGGGAACTGGAGTAAAGGTAAGCGTCAGAGATCAAGGTGCCGGTGGGGGTTAATGGGGGTAGGAAAGGCCTCGGGCAGGTCACGATCAGGGGAGAGATCAGTGAGGGCATGGAGGAGGGGGGTGGTCCTGCATCTCTAGACCCTAAGGAGAAGCACCTCCAATCAGAAGGGAGTTTCTTATAGAGGTGCCCCTCCTCCTTCCTGCTCAAGATCCCAGTTTGTTCGATTTCAGGTTTTGCCCATCTGAACCTATCATCCTCCCACCAGCCTAGAAAATAAGGATAGGCAGGCAAAGACCTTCAACTGACCACTTGGAATCATAGAATCTCCACAGTGCAGAAGAAGGAAATTCAGCCCATCGAGCCTGCACCAACAACAATCCCACCCAGGGCCTATCCACTTAACTCCACGTATTTATTCCATTAATTTCACTGACACTAAGGGGCAATTTAGCATGGCCAATCAACCTAACCCGCACATCTCTGGACTGTATACCCTAGCTACGACTGTAACACTATGTTCTGTACTGTCTTTTCTTCTCCCCACATATTCTATGAAAGTATGCTTTGTCTGTATCCCAACTGTACAACTGTATCCCAATAAAAGTGGCAATAATAAATCAAATCAGTTTTGTGAAAACAGCACAAAATAGCTTTATTCCAAAACTATTAGGATTTTTAATTGAAATGTCCAGATGGCCACCTGTGAATAATCCCACTTAAAATAACTAAAAATTAATTGAAAAGAAATACAGAACAATTTGCTAGCTATATTGGTGTATAGTGATCAATTTCTTTATAAATTAAAATAAATTAAAAGCTTCAAAATGTGTCATTTGGTCCCTTTGCATTTCAAATTTAAGCTTAGTTTGTAGAACATCCTCAAAGACAGGTGCTGTTCATGGAAACCCATCGTTGAGTAATATGATCTGGGACTTCTGTGATTACCAGGCTGAGGTAACTAAATTTGCACTGGACTAAATTAGAGTTAAAAACCTGTCATCTTTTGAACTAGTTTGACCAATTTTAGACAAATTATATTGAAACGAGGCAATGCAAATAACTTTTGTCTCTAGTTTTTGACCTCTATTATTCTATGCTGTTGACACATCCTCACTGGAAATTTGGGGTGGAATTGCCTGACATAAGGATATAGTAACCTACTGACTGTAATAACAAAAGTTTTAGCCCATCTGATCAGTTCCTCTGTCTAGCGTCTTAATGCTGAACATCAGAGGATATTTACATTTTAAAATTTGGCTTTGACACAAGATAAAACAGGAAATTCCAGAAAATACCTCAGCTTGGAGGCATCGCCATGTGATCTGATTGCCATGGGGACAGAAACAGAAATAAAAACCCATTGAGGTTAAGACTGACGGTCTTAGCTGTGTTTCAAATGCAAAAGGATTGCTGAGGTTTGAGATACAGATACAAAGGATCTATTGCTATCTTAGAGAGGGAGAACTGTTTTTGTGTTACTGACCAATCAGGATGTTGTTGAGAGGTCCCTTTTCGACCAAGATAATGGGGACGGGGACAGGCAGGACTCCTGGAGATTTGAGGGACAGGGAGTTGTGCCTTGTTGGTGACAATAGGATCTGGAAAACATGAGCAGAGGATGTAATAATTGTCAAAGGACAACCAAAGTTTCTCTCCACGTGGCAGGGAGAAGTGAACCACCAGTGGAGGCATAGAGGTGACTGGGGGACTGTTCTTACATAACTGCCAGCTGCTTGACATTGGGGAAAAGTGTTTCATAATTTTTCAATTGTTTCAATTTGTAGCTACATGAAGGCCCCACCTTCTTAACCTTGCCCAAGCCTGAGGTATGGTGATTCTCAGGTTAAATCACTACCAGTCATATCTCCCCCTCAAAGAAAAGAACGGCCTATTGTCATCCAGGATTATGGTGACTTTATCTTTACTTTACTAAACCTACACTTTCTTCAGTTTGCTATGTTCGTGGAGCTGTGTTTGTTTGCTATAGTAAAAGGAGGTAACTCACCTCCTGACTCCCCAAAGCCTGTCTATAATCTACAATGCACAGTTCAGGAGTGTGATGGAATACTCTCCACTTACCCAAATAAGTGAAGCTCTAACACTCAAGAATCTTGACCTGACCAGGAAAATTCGGCCCACCTGATTGGCACCCTATCGACAAACATTCATTCCCTCCACCACAGACGCACAGCAGTGCGGAGCATCTACAAGATACACTGCAGGAATTCAGCAATGCTCCTTAGGCAGCATCTTCCAAATCCACAACTGCCACCACCTAAAAGGAGAAGGGCATCAGACACATGGGAACACCACCAATTATAAGTTCCCCTCAAGTCTCTTACCATCCTGACTTGGAAATATATCACTGTTCCTTCATTGTTGCTGGGTCAAAATCATGGAGCTTCCTCCCTAACAGCACAGTGGGTGTATTTACAGCACAGGGACTGCAGCAGTTCAGGAAGGCAGTTCAGTGTCACCTTCGCAGGGGTAATTAGGGATGGGCAATAAATGCTGGCCTAGCTAGTGACACCCAAGTCCTGTAATTGAATTTTAAAAGTAGATTTTCCATGTTTATTACCCGTTGTGTAAAATAGTTAAATCAAAACCATTTTTTAAAACACTCACTTTTCGTAACATTTGATGAAACTCCCTTATAGAACGAAGACATACTCTTTACTGTAGTCGTGGACTCAATTAACAAAGTTATATGTGTTGTATTGCCCAATGGCCAACAGTTGCACAAAGCTAACTTGTCAGCAATGCTTCTCATTTGATCACTGTTAGTAAAGGGTGAAATTCCCTCGGAACATTATTTATGACCCTTTTTTGGAAAATCTCCTGTATAGCATTGATGCACAAAGCTGAACAAATCAAACCTTGCTCCAATCTGCAGTTTGTGGGGTTAACTTTCCAAGTTCACAGCGAGTTTAGCTGGTAGAAGCATGGAATGGAAACTCCCTCTTCATAAATTTTTGTTCAATAAAATTAATATGTGGCAAAATTGTGGATTTTGACTTTTCCAATATTTGCTCACAAGGAGCACAAACAAGAAAGAAGTCCTTGTTTTTGAAGTGCTCAGCAGAAATGGTATGGATTCAACTCAAAGCATCTTCTTGCCAATTTAGTTAAGGTTTTTTTATTAGTGACATAAGTAGGCTTACATTAACAATGCATTGAAATTATTATGAAAATCCCCTCATTGCCACCCTCCGGTGCCTGTTTGGGTACACTGAGGGAGAACTTAGCATGGTCAATGCACCTAACCAGCACGTCTTTCAGACTGTGGGAGGAAACCGGGGCACCCGGAGGAAACTCCTGCAGACACAGGGAGAATGTGCAAATTCCACACAGACAGTAACCCAAGCTGGGAATCGAGCCTGACTCCCTGGCGCTGCAAGGCAGCAGCGCGAACGACTGTGCCATCGTGCTGAGACAAACATTGCAAACAAGAGGCAGCACTGCGATTCAAAGAAGGATGAGGAGGTTTGGACTAACAGGTTACACATCTGAGGAGGTGAGGCCTTAACTCTACTGAATCAGGATTAATAGAAAATATTGGCCACAACTTTGCGAAATGTAAAGGGAGCTACAGTTAAATCATAGCAGACTCACAGAAGAGACACACTTGACAGGGAATCTGCAATTAACTTGAGTACACCAAGAAACAGTTAAATGAAAAGTCCATCAGATGTGAAAAAACTGCAGGAAGATGGTGCATTTATATTCAATGCAGACTACTCAAGATAATAACTGGTGGTAATGATTGCTGATACTGAGATTCCTTGATCTGAAGGCTTAAGAATGTTTGGAGGAAGGAGGGTCAAGCCTTGTTCAGGAACTCAATTCGTTAGAGCTTATTAGTATTTCAGAGTCTCAAGTCTAGCTGAGGAATAGTTGGGAAACAGGATTGAACCAAGGGAAAAGAACAATGAGAAATATTGCATGGAACAAACAGGCTTCACAGCAAATTTCAGTCCAATACTTACATGTGAACAGATTTTCAATACATTGGTGCATGGGAGGGAGAGTCAAAGGGCAAGAATGACTATTGGTTCTGGAGAAACAGCAGATTCTAGCTGTAGGAGGGAGAAGACATTTTTATAGTCGTAGGAATTACTTTACATTTTCCTTAGTATATGAATGTGGTGTTAATGTTTCCGTTTATCTAACAATCAGATCTATCAGAAATAGTGAGTTCTCATGTGTGACTCAGGACAGCAATGGTAATGACTAGTAATTGTGTTTAGACTTAGATAGTTGAAGATCTCAATTGAAAAAATGGAGGACATCAAAAAATAAACTAAGATCAACAGAATCGGAAGCAGAATCTTCAGCTTAAAGTGAACATTCACAGAATTGCAGTTGGACAGAGTAGATTCAGCAAGAATGTTCCCAATGGTGGGGGAGTTGAGAACTAGGGGTCGTAGTTTGAAGATAAGGGGTAAACCTTTTAGAACAGAGGTGAAGAGAAATTTCATCACCCAGAGGGTGGTAAATTCACTATCGCCAAATGTCGTTGAGGCTAAAACATTGTTTGATTTCAAGAAGAAATTAGATATAGCTCTTGGGGCTTAAGGGATCAAGGGATATGGGAAGAAGGGGGACCAGGATATTGAATTTGATGATCAGCCATGATCAAGATGAATGGTGGAGCAGACTGGAAGGGCCAAATGGCCTACTCCTGCTTCTCTTTTCTATGTTCTATGTTCACAACATCACCAATGTGGTCTAACGTAGTTTATTGAAGAAAAAGTGCCTTATAGTTCAGCATTGTAACAAATACAATATGTGGATCTGGACCTCTTTCCCCCATGAAGCTTTTGAGACCAAGTCAACTGAAACACTCAGAACTGAGCTTGTTAGTGTTTTACGAGGTAGTTGTGTAACGAGATAGGGAACCAAGCCAGGTAAACAGAGTGAAGATCAATATCAACCAATGATCCCATTGGATAGCCAAACAGGCTTGAGGGATTGAATGACCTACTTCTGTCCCTGAAAATTATCACACATTCTTATCATCAGTGGAATTTCTGCTTAACAACAAGATTTGAGATATAGGGATTGGATTTTTGAGAGGGTAGCAAGGACCAACAGGAAGACTGGGAGATATGAATTCACCATGGAATCATCAAGACTTCATTTCAGCTGGTGAAGCAACCAGGGATCAGGTGCTGCGAGGGGGTGGCGGTTTTTCCCATCCCGTCCACCATGGAAATCGTAACGGGTGGGAGTGGGAGTGGTGGGGAGGACTATGCAAAGGCCCATTAACCTTGGGCAGGATTTTCCGGTCTTGGGACTAGTGCAGTCGGAAAATCCCGCCTGGGCTTTGACGATGACACAGAATGTCAAGAGTCTATGACGTGAGTTTAAGAAGGGCTTTGGGAAGCCCTATACAAGCACAAAACATTTTCCCCTCTCTCACTTATTTTTACAAACACCATTATTAAAAACCTTGAGATATTTGAGATCTCATTTTTATTATGATAATTATAAGGTAGTTTCTGCTGTCTAGTTCAATTTGGAGAATATGCACCGATCCAAATCAGAGCAACGTTACTAATGTTGCAAGTGATACTGGTAAGTGAGAGAAACAGAGTTAATGTTTCAAATCTTTGAAGAAGCATCATACAGATTTAAAACATTAATCCTGTTTTCTCTCTCCACAGATGCTGCCAGACTTGCACAGGGGCACAGTGGTTCGCCCTGCTGCCTCACAGCACCAGGGACCCAGGTTCAATTCCGGACTCAGGTAACTGGGTGGAGTTTGCACATTATCCCCGTGTCGACATGGAATTCCTTCAGGTGCTCCAGTTTCCTCCCACAGTCCAAAGATGTGCAGTTTAGGTTGGTTGGCCATGCTAAATTGCCCCTTAATGTCAGGGGGAGTAGGAGGATAAATATGAGGTTCTGGATTAGGACAGGACCTGGGTGTGATTGTTGTAGGTACAACCTCCTTCTGCACTGTAGATTCTATGACCTGCAAAGATTTTTTTCCAACATCTTCTGTTTTTATTTCAGATTTCCAGCATCCACTGGTAAGTGACGTGTTTGCAAGGTTCAGACAGCGAAAGCAGCCATACAAAGAAAGAAGCTGGCCACACATGAGGCTGGATGGGATTGCTAATGTGCAGATGCTCATTTGCATTGTCCTCACAGCATAGAACATAGAACATTAGAACATAGAACATTACAGCGCAGAACAGGCCCTTCGGCCCACGATGTTGCGCCGACCAGCTTTTTAAAAAAAAAAACAACACTAACCCACTAATCTAAACCAATCCCATTTCGTCCATAAACCTATCCACAGATCTCTTAAACGCCCCCAAACTAGGCGCATTTACAACTGCAGCTGGCAGGGCATTCCAGTCCCTCACCACCCTCTGGGTAAAGAACCTACCCCTGACATCAGTCCTATAATTACCCCCCCTTAATTTAAAGCCGTGCCCCCTCGTGCTAGCTTTCTCCATCCTAGGAAAAAGGCTATCACTATCCACCCTGTCTAAACCTCTAATCATCTTATATGTTTCAATAAGGTCCCCTCTTAGCCGCCTTCTTTCCAGCGAAAACAACCCCAAATCTCTCAGTCTCTCCTCATAGGATCTCCCCTCCATACCAGGCAACATCCTGGTAAACCTCCTCTGCACCCTCTCCAAAGCCTCTACATCCTTCCTGTAATGTGGGGACCAGAACTGCACACAATACTCCAAGTGCGGCCGCACCAGAGTTGTGTACAGTTGCATCATGACGCTGCGACTCCTAAATTCAATCCCCCTACCAATAAACGCCAAGACACCGTATGCCTTCTTAACAACCTTATCTACTTGATTCCCAACTTTCAGGGATCTATGTACACATACACCTAGATCCCTCTGCTCCTCCACACTATTCAAAGTCCTCCCGTTAGCCCTATACTCAACACATCTGTTATTCCTACCGAAATGAATTACCTCACACTTCTCCACATTAAACTCCATCCGCCACCTCGCAGCCCAGCTCTGCAACCTTTCTAAGTCACCCTGCAAACTATGACACCCTTCCTCACAATCTACCACACCTCCGACTTTGGTGTCATCAGCAAACTTACTAATCCACCCAACTATACCCTCATCCAGATCATTAATAAAAATTACAAACAGCAGTGGCCCCAAAACAGATCCCTGAGGCACACCACTCGTAACCGAACTCCATGACGAATATTTACCATCAACCACCACCCTCTGTCTCCTATCTGCTAGCCAATTCCTGATCCAATTACCTAGATCACCCCCAATCCCATACATCTGCATTTTCTGCAGAAGCCTACCATGGTGAACCTTATCAAACGCCTTACTAAAATCCATATACACCACGTCAACTGCCTTACCCCTATCCACCTCTTTGGTCACTTTCTCAAAGAACTCGATAAGGTTAGTAAGGCACGACCTACCCGCTACAAAACCATGCTGACTGTCTCTAATCAATTCATTACTCTCCAAATAACTATAAATCCTGTCTCTAATAATCCTTTCCAAAACCTTACCCACCACAGAAGTAAGACTTACCGGTCTATAATTCCCAGGGAAGTCTCTGCTCCCCTTCTTAAACAATGGGACAACATTTGCTGTCCTCCAATCTTCCGGTACTATACCAGAGACCAACGACGACCTGAAGATCAGAGCCAGAGGCTCCGCAATCACCTCTCTTGCCTCCCAGAGAATCCTAGGGTAAATCCCATCCGGACCAGGGGACTTATCTATTTTCAAACCCTCTAGAATATCCAGCACATCCCCCGTATCAACTGCAATACTATCTATTTTACACCCCTGCACCCCAGTGTCCTCCTCAGCTACATTCATGTCCCCTTGCGTGAACACCGAAGAGAAATATTGGTTCAACGCCTCTCCAATCTCCTCCGGTTCCACACACAACTTCCCTCTACTGTCTGTAACTGGCCCTAATCTTGCCCTAACCAACCTTCTGTTCTTGACATACCTGTAAAACGCCTTAGGGTTCTCCTTAATCCTATCAGCCAAAGTCATCTCATGTCCTCTTTTAGCCCTTCTTAACTCCCTCTTCAACTCCCTCCTAGCCAATCTAAAACTTTCTAATGCACTACCTGAGCCCTCAAGCCTCATCCGAACATAAGCCTCCTTTTTCTTCCTAACCAACGAATCAACTTTTTTAGTGCACCACGGTTCCCTGGGCCTACCAAATCCCCCTTGCCTGACAGGGATATACCTATCACAGACCCGCAGTAGCTGCTCCTTGAAAAATCTCCACATCTCGGACGTTCCCAGTCCCTGTAGTCTCCTAGTCCAACCAATGCTTCCTAATTCTCTCCTAATAGCCTCATAATTACCCTTCCCCCAGCTGAAACTACTGACCCGAGGTTCATGCCTATCCCTTTCCATCACTAAGGTGAACGTAATCGAATTGTGGTCACTATCCCCAAAATGCACACCAACTTCCAAGTCTAGCACCTGGTCTGGCTCATTTCCCAGCACCAAATCCAATATAGCCTCACCTCTAGTCGGCCTATCTACATACTGAGTCAAAAAACCTTCCTGCACACTTTGAACAAAAACTGACCCCTCTAACGAGCTAGAGCTATAGCAATTCCAATCAACATGAGTAAAGTTAAAGTCCCCCATAACAATTACCCTATTACTTTCACTCCTAACAAGGATCGTCTCCGCAATCCTTTCCTCAACCTCTCTAGAACTTTTTGGAGGTCTATAAAAGACTCCCAACAGGGTGACCTCTTCTCTCCTATTTCTAATCTCCGCCCATACTACCTCAACAGACAAGTCCTCATCAAAGTTCCTCTCTGACACTGTGATACAATCCTTGACCAATAATGCTACCCCACCCCCCCTTCTACCTCCTTCTCTACTCCGACTAAAGCATTTGTACCCCGGGACCTGCAACATCCATTCCTGACCCTGCTCTATCCAAGTCTCTGAAATGGCCACAACATCAAAGTCCCAGGTACTGGTCCACGCTGCAAGTTCATCCACTTTATTGCGAATACTCCTCGCATTAAAGTATACGCATTTCAAACCCTGCTCCGCCCCACCCCCACAATGCCGTGCATTGCAGTCCCCATCTATGCCCCCCTCACTTTCACCCCCTCTACTCAGGATCCCACCCCCCCTCTGAATCAGTTTAAACCACTCCGCATAACCTTCACAAATTTACCCCCCAGGATATTTGTTCCCCTCTGGTTCAGGTGTAGCCCATCCCTCTTATAGAGGTCCCACCTTCCCCAGAACGAGCCCCAATTGCTCAAGTACTTGAACCCCTCCCTCCTGCACCATCCCCTCAACCACGAGTTCAAACTTTCCCTCTCTCTATTCCAAATGCACTGATACTGCATTTCTCAAAGCAGTTTAATGATTGGGCCAGTTTGACAGAAGTTCAGGATGCAAATCCAGTTTAAGTTTCTTTTTTATAAGGGGTTTGAAGGAATGTTCCATGTTCAATTTTTTTTTACATCTGTTTGTCCTCATAGGAATGTTGCCTGTGATTTTAAAAGATGATTTTAATAATACCCAGCCAACAGAGACCAGGACAAGGGGCAGTTTTAATGGGCAGTTTTAATTCCCTCTGCTACCAAAAGCAGAATGATCTGTTTCTTAACCTGTCCTTCTAAAGAGACTGCGAGGCCACATGTCCAAAGCCAGTGGCTTTATCTGATTTGTGCTAATTGATGATATAATTCTGATTTTTCTTTTTGAAACACTGTTCTAAACCATGATACATTCCTCCAGTCAGAGAATCATGGAATCCCTCCAGTGTAGAAGGAGGCCATTCTGCCCATTGAGACAGCACCAGCTTTCTGACAGAGTAAATTACCCAGGCCCACTCTCCTGCCCTACCCCACAACCCCACATTTGGCTAATCCATCTAGCCTACACATCTTGGAATACAAAGGGACAATTTAGAACAGCCAATTCACCCAACCTGCACATCTAAATGGAAGCAAAGGTGGTATTGCCACTAGACTATTAATCCAGAAACTCAGCTAATGTTTTGGGGACCTGAGTTCAAATCCCGCCACGGCAGGTGGTTGAATTTGAATTCAATAAAAACAAATCTGAAATTAAGAATCTACTGATAACCATGAAACCATTGTCAATTATAGAATCATAGAAACCCTACAGTGGCCATTCGGTCCATTTAGACTGCACTGACAACAATCCAAGCCCTTTCCCCATAACCCCACATATTTACCCTGCTAATCTCTCTAATCTATACATCCCGGGACAGTAAGGGGCAATTTAGCATGGCCAATCAACCTAACCTGCTCATCTTTGGGGAAACCGGAGCACCTGGAGGGAACCAATGCAGACAAGGGGAGAATGTGTAAGCTCCACGCAGACAGTGATCTAAGCCGGGAATCGAACCCGGGTCCCTGGAGCCGTGAGGCAGCAGTGCCAACCACCGTGTCGCTGTTGCTATTGGAACAAAAACCATCTGGTTCCCTAATGTCCTTTAGGGAAAGAAATCTGTCACTCTTAACCAGTCTGGTCTAATTGTGACTTAAGAACCACAGTAATGTGATTGAATCTCAACTGCCCTCGGACAATTAGGGATGGGGAATAAATGCTGACCAGCCAGCGACGGCCATGTCCCACCAATGAATAGAAAAAACTTTGGACTGTGGGAGGAAACTGGAGCACCGAGAGGAAACACAGACATGGGGAGAACATGCAAATTCCACATGGATAGTCATCCAAAATCAGAATCGAAACTGGGTCAAAGGTGCTGTGAGACAGCAGTGCTAACTACTTGGTCATTGCATCACCATTCTTAGGTCACCGTCAAAAAAAGAGGCTTGTTTTTGAACCTCCCATGCCGGCATACTCTAAACACTTTTAAATAGACAGCAGTGACAAGGACTAGCTCTAAGGGGAGGGGGCAGGCTCTGCTCAGTTTCATTGGCAAAGTTAATACGAAACATCCTGTCAGCAATATCAACCTGCAACAAAACTCACCCATACAGTTATCTCTCATCCCAAAAATACCGACAGTGGAATTCGTCTATGAAGGGAAGAGAGCCCATCATTTAGGCCTCTGAGTGGTTGCAATTTAAAGATGTTTTCTGATGATCAAACTTTCCATTCTTGATATGTCAACACTCAGATGTTTCTAGGAAAAAGGGGAAAGCTGCTTTAATAAAGGCATTAGCACAGCAGAAGTTGATGTGGCGGTGGAGGGTTTAAAAATAAAATGATTTCACGTATACCGATCTCAATAGCATCTCTGTGAGGATCCCACTCAGCCCTTGTTCGGGGACACAATTGCTTCCATCACATAACTGACTCCTACGCTTGACCAAGGATCCCACTCTGTTCACGATACCGAGAAAAAGCACTTCAAGACATCAGAAAAATGTACTTGATGGCAAAAATTCAAGAATTGTAATGCATCTCTGGATTTTTAAAATTCCTAACAAAGCTCATGATCTTTCCTGCAATTATTGCAGCTAGCTCGTAGAATTACAAAACTCCAATCGTGAGCTGCAGCTGCAGATAAACAAGTCTTCCCTGTCAATACCTTAGTGGTGAAATGGTTAATCCAATCCCATCTAAAATCAGTTAAATCCTGTAAGTGTTAATCCAAGGACCGATGTGTGAAATTCCAGTTGGTGTTATAATCTAGCAGCCTCAGCCTGCTCTGTCACAGTGGCGCAGCAGTTAATGAGGTTAAAGGAATGCAAGTCATGCTGCTATAACAGCAGGAGGGTCAGGCTAAAACAATATACTGCCCGAACCAGGCCACATTTGGAGCAGTCTGCGCAGTTCTCCAAGTTACAAGGATCATATTCAATCTATGAAGGTAGGGAACGCACAGTGGTTAGCACCACTCCCTCAGAGCACCAGGGACCTGGGTTCGATTCTGGCCTTGGGTGACCATCTGTATGGAGTTGGCACATTCCCCCAGTGTCTGCTTGGGTTTCTTCCAGGTGCTCTGGTTTCACCCCACACTCCAAAGATGTGTTGTTGAGGTGGATCGGCCATGCTAAATTTCTCCTTGACATCTAAAGATGTTAGGTGCATTAGCCACGGTAAATGCATGGGGTTATGGGGATAGGGTGGAAAAGGGGAGGTCTTTTCGGGAGTTGGTGCAGACTAGATGGGCCAAATGACCTCTTTCTGCTCTGTACTCTATGCCAGGCTTCATGTTGGAGAACAGAGTAATAAAGAAAGACTGGTGAAATTTGGACTCCATCACCTTAGAAAACAGATGACTGAAAGAATCTCGTAGAGATAATAGGAGACGGTTGTGTTGCATAGGAATAGGAAGGTCAGATTACGACATTGCTTCAAGTTAATAAACTGGAGTCAGGAAGTGCTCTGTGGTCAGAACAATGGTTACCCAGAATGAACTGCGAAGGCATTATGCAGACAACAAAAAAATTGGAGCCATTTAGGAGACAGCTGCATGTGGGTGATAGAGGGCAGCGAGCATTTCATAGGTGGATGCACTGACTGGCACCCCTTATTTATGATGTGGAGATGCCGGCGTCGGACTGGGGTAAACACAGTAAGAAGTCTCACAACACCAGGTTTAAGTCCAACCAGTTTATTAAAACTATTTACTATCAAATAAACTGGTTGGACTTAAACCTGGTATTCTGAGACTTCTTACTATGTTTACCCCTTATTTATACCAATGATGGCATTGATCTATGGTGAGGACACGTTAAACCAAAGGAAGAATTCTAGTGAGTTCAGGTGGAGTAGGATCAGCCAAAGCTGTCAGTTAACAGAAGTGGTTATTGGCTGCCTCACGTTGCAGTAATAATATGTGGACTTAAAGCCATTTTTGTTTAAAACCTATTGCTTCAGGACACATATCAGGGAACATAATTTACATGTAAAGTATTCGCTCTAGAAAAGTATGAATAATTCATTATCAGGTTCCAGGAGTGTGAGACTCCGTACATCAATTAAAACTTTAAGAGAAGGAAACAGTCATGTGTTTAATTCCTCATAGCTGAGTTTGTCATCAAATATTAGAAGGAAAGAGTTGGCACCCAATAATGGGAGGTTCTCCCAAACTGAAGTTCACACAAGTGCAGGACACTATCAACTGTACACGTGTGGCCTGGAAAGCTTCCTGGCAGCAGACTGAGAGATTCATTAATAGAAAAGGATTCAAACTCTGAAGATCCGGCTAACTTGATCAAAGAAAGCAGTGCGTGCATGTCCGTACTGGATAGCCAGGGACCTCACACAAATCTTTCATCCGAGGTGAAAGAGCTACTCGAGTGAAAGAGTTGGCTCCTTGGTGATATGACACAGCTGAAGGCCCCATTCGTTGCCCACAGTGCATCTGAGGAGAGATACAATGCTGCAAGTTCAACCACAAGATCCTTAACAGAGCAGACTATTGGTCACTAAAAGATGTATTTCAGATATCAGGACTGGTCAGACTCACCATAGAGAGCGTCACACATCACCTTTATTTGCTGTGCCCTACACAACCTTGCACTGTAAAGGTGGAGATATTATGCCAGAGGAGTCATGGAGGAGATAAATGTCTTCTCGGATGAAGAAGGTGTGTGAAGGGATATGAATCTAAAGAGGGTAAAGATTTAGGTGAGACATTTGAGGATGCTATAGACACACTGTGGAAGATTTGTCCGTGACAACATCATAGCTACAAGATTCCAAGAGGAATAAGGTGAACACAATTTTTAATGAGAGCAATTCTCTTCACATTTAACTGAAAGAGACACTATAACGCCTTTATTACCATCTTCAATATGCTCAACAATCCCGGAATGATTATTAAGTCTATGATTTGATTTGATTTGATTTATTATTGTCACATGTATTAACATACAGTGAAAAGTATTGTTTCTTGGATGCCTACTGACAAAACATACCATTCATAGAGAAGGAAATGAGAGAGTGCAGAATGTAGTGTTACAGTCATAGCTAGAGTGTAGAGAAAGATCAACTTAATGCAAGATAAGTCCATTCAAAAGTCTGACAGGGAAGAAGCTGTTCTTGAGTAAGTTGGTTTGTTACCTCAGACTTTTGTATCTTTTTCCTGAAGGAAGAACGTGGAAGAGACAATGTCTAGGGTGGGTGGGGTCCTTAATTATGCTGGCTGCTTTGCCAAGGCAGCAGAAAGTGTAGACAGAGTCAATGGACGGGAGGCTGGTTTGCGTGATGGATTGGGCTACATTTGCAACTTTTGTAGTTCCTTGCGGTCTTGGGCAGAACAGAAGCCATATCAAGCTGTGTTACAATCAGAAAGTATGGTGCATCTGTAAAAGTTGGTGAGAGTTGTAGCTGACATGCCAAATTTTATGAGAAAGTAGAGGTGTTGGTGGGCTTTCTTAACTACAGTGTCGACATGGGGGGAACATCTAAAAACTTGAAGCTCTTGGCCCCTAGTACTTTGTCCCCGTTAATGTAAACAGAGACATGTTCTCCTTTATGCTTCCTGAAGTTAATGACAATCTCCTTCATTTTGTTGACATTGAGGAAGGGATTATTGTTGCCGCTTTAGTTCACCAGATTTCTATCTCATTCCTGTACTCTGTCTCGTCATTGGTTGAGATCCAACCCATGATGGTGAAAATCGAATTGAAGGGTGAAGTCAGAGGTGTATAAGGAGTATAGTAGGGGGCTGATAACACAGTCTTGTGGGGCATTGATTTTGAGGATGATTGTGGCAGAGGTGTTGTTGTTTATCTTTACTGATTGTTATCTGTGAGTTAGAAAGTTCAGGATCCAGTCACAGTGGGAGGTGCCGAGGCCCAGGCCACAGAGTTTGGAGATAAGTTTTGTGGGAATAATAGCTTTGAAGGCTGAGCTATAGTCAATAAATAAGAGTCTGACATAGGTGTCCTTGTTATCTAGGTGTTCCAAGGTTGAGTGCAGGGCCAGGGAGATGGCGTCGGCTGTGGACCTGTTGTGGCAAAAGGCAAACTGAAGTGCATCCAGATAGTCCAGGAGGTTGGAATTGATTCATGCCATGATTAACCTTTCAAAGCATTTCATAATGATGGATGTCAGAGCCACCAGTCGATAGTCATTAAGATACGCTGCTTAACTTTTCTTAGGTACCGGGATTATGCAGATAGGGATATTGGATTGTTGTAAAGAGAGATTGAAGATGACTGCGAATACCCCCGCCAGCTGATCCATGCAGGATCTGAGTGCACGGCTGGGTACCCCATCCGGGCCAGTTACTTTCCATTGGTTGACCTTCAAGAAAGCTGCTCTGACATCTGCAATGGTGACCCCAGATACAGGGTCATTCAGGGCTTCCAGGGTGGAGGGCATGGTCTCACTGACCTTTTGCTCAAAATGGGCAAAGAATGCATTGAGCACAACGGGGAGGGGTGTGTTGGAGCTGGCAATTTTACATGCCCTCATCTTGTAGCCTGTTATGTCTTGAAGACCTTCCATAGTCAGCGGGGGTGCATGTGGCTAACATGGGACTCTAGCTTGGTCCAGTACTGTCTTTTGGCATCTTTAATGGATCTTCTTAGATTGTATCTGGCTTTCTTGTATAGGTCAGGGTTGCCTGATTTGAGTGCCTCAGACCTGGACTATTTGTAGTGGTGTATATTTTGTCCAGCGTGATCTTCACATCCGCATGGGGGGGACGTAAACTGCCATCAGGATAACAGAGGTGAACTCCCACGGAAAGTAGAATCAGGTAGCATCAGGTATTCTAGGTCTGGGGAGCAGAAAGGTGCCAATGTTGCTACATCTAGGCACCACAAGGTGCCTCCTCCCTAATGACAGGGTCATCTTGGAAGATGCAATAGCCAAGGGACCATGTAGCCACTGAAGAAAGTTCTTAGCACCACACAAATAGACATCCTCAAGCAACTGCACATGGTACCATTGCTTTCAACCATGTTGCCAATAAGTAAGTGGCCCTGACATCTTTCAAAATGCTGAAACGCTATTGCACATGTAGATGCGCTCATGCTTACATTCCAGCAGCACATCAAGGCAGCTCTAAGAGAAAAAGGATTTATCAGAGGTTAGCCCTGGACCATCTCAAGAGCTACATCTGGATAGCACCATTGCTGTAAATGTCAGATCTCACAAATGATTAATGTAGAGGCTGCATCTTGATACAAAGCCCCAAGATGCTATCAGATATCAGGATGCAGTGATCTGTTACCTGGCACTATGCACACAGAGTTGGGAATTAAGTTAGCATTGTATTCACAGTGAGTGATTCAGCAGGGCTATCATCCAAGCATTGACAAACACTAATAACCCTGCATTCGCCGGTAGCATATCAGCTTTACATCCTGCATTGCCCTGGTTTTTGGGAGAGGCAAACCCATCAGTTTTGACACAGCGGTCAATGATAACTTATTCCCTTCATCCATCCTACTGAACACTCATCAGAAGTGCCAGAGCATCGCTTTCATAGCCTAACAGTCCTCAATATTGTCTGTCTAGGAACCTTAAGTCAATGAAGATACAGTCATGCCATGGTTTGCATTTAATTTGCGTTCTGAGACCTCAGGGGGAAGACCATGAAGCACCGCGAGACAGTCTTTCAGCTATGATCCTCAGAGGTAAGTGGATGGGTTTTATCAGGATGAGCACACCCTCTGACAGTGCACATTCATTCAACTCCTGCAGGTATCCCAAATGTCAACAAATACAATCAATTTCCATCACTCAGTGTTGTGCATGGGGAGAGCGGGGAGAACTAAAGGAACAACATCTAGCCTTAAACACAGATAACAAATTGCACTGCACAGAGGCATAAAGGTTATGATACTCAACAATGAAGCTACTTTAACTAAAACTGCAAGGCAATAAAATAAGCACCATTGCAAAGCGCAATTTGTGAAAAGCCGGTACTGACAAATATTTATTACTTCCAGATACTGCAGACTTTGGTACTACAGCATCAGGCCAATCATTAAACTGGATGAACAATTTTCAGGAGCCATATAATGTCAGCCTAAGAGCCAAGGGTTACACATGTCTAGTTCACCTATCGTTTTCATAAAGAAAGTGGCTTTGTCCATGTCACTGGCGTGGAACTAAAGATGAATCTCTGTCAGGAGATAGTGAGATTGAATGAAACAAAGGAACAAGATGTGGTTTGGGGTGAGAGTTCACTTGAATAGACCCAGGACCTTGCGTTATATCAATTAGTCATTGAATACCTGAGATATGAAGAGGAATAAAAGGGAAATATATTTACATATGTGAAGATCATGTTCAGTGGGTGTTGCTTGTCTGCCAAGAGTCCCCTGCTCTGTGGCAGATGCATCCTTCTTGGCCTGACCTGCTGAAGACAACAAGGTCACAGGCAGAAGGGCTTTGGAGTGGCAGGACACATATGGAGTGTCCTGGGTGGATGCCTTGGGATGTCTGGCTGGTGCTCTTTCTCTCTTTGGGTGCCTGCTGCATCTCTTTGGCCCTTTGAGAAAAAGAGGCATAAGAGGGAAGTTAATGTGCCGCCTCGCTCTCCTGCCAAGAACCAATGGCTAGAGCGATGGTGTGCAGATCTGAGCACAAATCTGGCAGAAACTGCTGGGCCCTCTTAATAGTATCTCCAAGGCGGCTGCCACCCATCCCATGGAGACTTTGATGTGCTTATAGGCTGGAGCCACGATATCAGCCAGAACGTAGCCATAATCTTCCATCCTTTGTTCCTGTCTGGTGACAGGCCTCTGATAACTCTGCCTGATGTTCCCCTCCCTGTCACTGAATCGCCAACATTTCTCTCAGGGCCAATTCCAGAGGCTGTCACTGCCTCCACCAGCTGTTGTTATGTGATCATTGCAGAGTGACCCCAAGCCTACTCTAGAACAAAACCCAGCATGTATCTATGCTGATGGAGGACGCAATGATAAGTCCTCATCTGATGGTTCCTTGGGATCTTCAGCTGAGGTGATCTGCTTGTTGGGGGAGATCGATCTCGTTTCCCACATGGGAAGGATCTCTGTCCTTGCCAGCCAACTCTGCAGCCTGCCTCTCAGAGGAGAGAATCCACAGCTCTGGAATACACACCCACTCTCAGCTCTTTCCCACCAATACTGGGCGATTCTGTCTTGACATAACGACAGGTGAATTGAGTGAGAGCACAATGGATGAAAGAGCATTTCAGAAGCATGCTGAATGTTTATCCAGAAGGAACTCTTCAAATGCAGACAATAAAAATAGAACAAAACTTACTCCAACTTATAAATCAAAGAAAAGGCTTAATAAAGAAGCTTCATTACTCCAAACTTGAGGCTTCACCCTGGACCACTCCAAGCTAACTACAATACCCAACATGTTCTAATTGATACTGAGGCAGCTGGTCAGCTAATCGTCACATCCTTCTGTCATTGGTTACATGGTTTACTGAGTCAACTGACCTTTACAGCTTATTACTTTTGGTCACATTACAACAGATCCAATGTTATCACCAGTTACATTCTAACACTGAACCCTCCCCTGTAAGAGATGAGTCACTGACTATCCCACCATATGATTTGTTAAGTTCCTTGCTGATTTATAACTAATCAACTCAAAAGCAGGAAATTGGACCGGAACATCTCCCACCCAGCAGGAATCACTCTGACTTCCCCAGCACACTTGGGGGTGAGATTTTCCCAGAAATTGTCAAAGGTCAATGGCAGACTGGAAGAGTTGCATTGACGCTGCTGACAGCAATGGCAGCTATTTCCACTGTACACCCTGGAACTTTGAAAAAAATTCAAGGGGCAGGTTACATGGTGTGCCGCTGACCTCTGAATCTCCCACCCTGCCAACACTTCAGTCATCAAGGATCGGGGTGCCGAGTGCAGAAAGAGGAAAGCACTTCACCTTACAACACTCCCAGCACTGCTCAGGTACTGCACAGTCACTGCCCCTTAGCAGTGCATGGGCACTGGAGGCAGAAGTGCCTGGGCCGTACCAGGGGCAGTGGCAGGGCTGTGCCTGGGCAGTGCGAGGGGGCACCGTCCAGCCTTACTCAGGGAGGTGCTTGGGTACTGCAGAGGCATAGTGCTGGGTCAGTGTTCATGTGACTGTACAATGCCAGGGGGCAATGTCTGGGCAGTCCCAGGGGCACTGTGCCCAAGTAGTGTTGCAGACAGTGTCAGGGGGCAGTACATGAGCAACAGTGGGCATGCTGAACAGGTTCCCTGAGCACTGTATTCACCTGAACTTCCCTGGGACGTCCAATCGCCAGGTTCACACCAGCCTTAATTCATGATTTTCTGATGTGGGGGTTATGGATCAGGCATAGGGGCCTGATAATGATATGCCAATATATTCAAATAATGCTGCCAATCTTGACCCTGTGACTGAGGAGGGGTGGTGGTGGTGGTAACAATGGCATCACGCATTTACAGCAATGTAAACATGAAGGAGATGATGTGGAGATGCCGGCGTTGGACTGGGGTAAACACAGTAAGAAGTCTCATAACACCAGGTTAAAGTCCAACAGGTTTATTCGGTAGCAAACACCACTAGCTTTCGGGGCTCTGCCCCTTCATCAGGTGAGCGGGAAGTTCTGATCACAAACAGGGCGTATAAAGACACGCAGTGACAACATGAAGGGGAGCAGAAAGTCCTGGCCTTAATCAGCAGGATGGAAAATTCCAAGCAACATGAAAATAAAAATTCCAATAACTCACCCTCCTCCCAAGTGCAGTTAGGTCACCACCTCCTCAACCCACCTCTGTTCAAACTGAAGGTAGAAGGGTTGGGCTGAGAGTTTAAAATTTCACACTTTTTAATTTCCCTCCCCACCCCAAGCCACCCATCCCTGCTTTAAAATCAAAAGTTAATGAAAAATCCATTAAGTAACAACGAACGCTGTCATCAAGTAAGGTAATTACTGAATAGACAAACTATAATGAATGGACTTGATTATTGCATAAGCCGCTGTGAAAATGATTAATTTTACAATCTTATTTATTCAACCTAAGTGGACCTATCTTTATCACACGGTGACGTTGAAAAGTGAAAGAGTTGAATTTCAATGAGTGTTCTCAACGATTAAGTGATATTTCGGCGAAAGAGTTGGAGAGGAAACCTGGAAGAGTTTCATAAGTACAGAAAAATGCCTGTGGAAATCCACTCCTAATGTAAATTCCACAGAAACATCACTCACACATTTCCCAGAATTTGCTTAGAAAATAACAGGGAGTGTAATGCGCATACTGCTTTTAGTGAATAAATAGCACTGTAATTTGTGGTGAAGAAGAAGAAATATACCACGAGTTGAGAGGCCACAAATTGCTGGATTTATGCTACTCCACCTTGTGCCTCAAGAAAGCATTGGCTCACTGGTCATAAATCCCTACAGTGCAGAAAGAGGACATTCGGCCCATTGAGTCTGCACTGACTACAATCCCACCGAGGCCCTACCCCCATATCCCTACACATTTACCCGCTAATCCCTCTAACCTACGCATCTCGGAACACTAAGGAGCAATTTTAGCATGGCCAATCAACCTAACCCACACATCTTTGGACTGTGGGAGGAAACCAGAGCACCCGGAGGAAATCCATGCAGACACGAGGAGAATGTGCAAACTCCACACAGACAGTGACCCAAGCTGGGAATCGATCCCAGGTCCCTGGAGCTGTGAAGCAGAAGTGCTAACACTGTGCTACCATGCCACCCCCAAATGAACAATGTACTCAGCAGGATCTGTTAGCCTCCACATAAATTTCAAGCAATTGCTGCATTTGAGCTGTTAAAATAGATTAAACTCTGCACAGAAAGTTAGGGTTGGCATTAAATGATGCAAGGACTAGCAGGGGCAGCATTGTAGCACAGTGGTTAGCACTGATGCTTCACAGCTCCAGGGACTTGGGTTCGATTCCCGGCTTGGGTCACTGTCTGTGTGGCGTTTGCACATTCTCCTCGTGTCTGCGTGGGTTTCCTCCCACAGTCCAAAGATGTGTGGGTTAGGTTGGTTGGTCATGCTTACACTGTCTCTTAGTGTCCTGAGTTGTGTAGGTTAGAGGGATTAGTGGGTGAAATATGTAGGGATATGGGGGTAGGGTCTGGGTGGGAATGTGGTCGGTGCAGACCCAATGGGCCAAATGGCCTCTTTCTGTACTGTAGGGTTTCTATGATTCTATGAAACTTTCTAAAGTTTATTTATTAGTGTCACAAATAGGCTTACATTAAAGTTACTGCATTGAAGTTACTGTGAAAATCCCCTAGTCGCCACACTCTGGCGCCTGTTTGGATACACTGAGGGAGAATTTAGCATGGCCAATTCCCCTAACCAGCACGCCTTTTGGGCTGTAGGAGGAAACCGGAGAACCCAGAGGAAACCCACGAAACACAGGGGGAGCATGCAGACTCCGCACGGACAGTGACCCAAGCCGGGAATCTAACCCGGGTCCGCTGGCCGGGAATCGAACCCAGGTCCCCTGGCGCTGTGAGGCAGCTATGCTAACCATTGTGCCACTTCTGTCATGATTGATCTTCCTACAATGTCACAGTTCCCAGCCCAGAGAGGAAACAATTTGAATGGTGAGTGTAATTCCTGCAGGTAGTAAATGGTACTAAAAGTTTTTAAGATTTTAAATTTCCTTTTTTTAATTTTTAATCTTCTTTTTTCCTTTATCATTTTTCTTTCTCTCTTAATCTAACCTTTCCTTCCCTCTTTTTTATTTCTCTTTCAGTGAGCGGAATTTCCACGCCATCCACCGTCTGTTTCGCAGCGGCAGAGGTGATGCACAATTGGCCAGCGGCAGGATCTTCTGGTCCCGCCATTGTCAACGGGTTTTCCAGCTGAATACGCTCCTGCCGCTGGAAAATCCACAGCGGGGGGGTGCGCTGTCAAGTTCCGCCAATGTGAATGGTTGGAAAATTCCAGCCTGTATCTAGTTTTTCCTTCCCCATCGTTCTTTTGTTTTGGTTCTTTATTCTTAAATTGAATTGGTAAAGGAGATAGGCCAGGATTTTCCAGCCCTTCCCTTCGGTGGGACCTTCCATTGCCGCTAGGTTCCCCAGGGGCACAGTTGGCGAGAAATGCGAATGGCCATTAACCTTGGTGGGACACCAACAGCAAATGGCTAGCCACCTCTTCCACTGGAAAACCCACCACGTGGCCCTGATTTTACTGGCATGCCCGTCCCAAAATCTTTACAGGTAATCAAGTCTTAAAGGTACAATGTGAGTGGAGAGAGGGTTAAGCACAGGTTAGAGAGATGTGTATTGTCTCCAGCCAGGACAGTTAGTGAGATTTTGCAAAACCAGTAAAGTCATGGGGGTTACAGATAGTGTGACACTATTGTTGGGACCTGTGTCTTTATATGCCCTGTTTGTGAACAGAACTCCCACTCACCTGACGAAGGGGCAGCGCTCCAAAAGCTTGTGGCTTGTGCTGCCAAATAAACCTGTTGAACTTAAATTTGGTGTTGTGAGACTTCTTACTGTGCTTACCCCAGTCCAATGCCAGCATCTCTTCTCTTTTACCATGCTTGCTATCCATCCTACCCATTTCTTCTCTTTGTGGTAAATCATTTGGAAACACCCTCCCAGTGTGAGAAGCTGAATAAAGCTGCAAACTGTTTCTGTTAAACATCCAGTTTTGACCTGATGTGCACCCAAACCTAAACTGCATCAACAGAGACCACAATGCCACAGTTCAACTGAAGCTAGAGTTATTTCAGAGTAACAAATGTTCCCTTGAGACTGGAAGACAAAAGTTAGCCAACCACAAGGAGAAAAGTTCAAAGAACTCTTTCAAAGCTGAAAGACAGATTTTTTTCAACAATTTTTTTTGTGTAACCTAGGGATGGTTTTACTTTAAGACAATGAAACAGGGAGTCTGGAAAAGTGACACAACAGTAAGGGGGCCATAGTACAGTGTGGAGTTGGATCATTTTGGGATGTCGAGAGTCAGAGAGATAGTGGGATTCACAGTGAAACAGCACATTGGAATCCGTGAAGGAAGGGTCAGAACAGTTGGGAAACATTGCACGGGGACAAGGTGGGGAGAAGGGATCCTGAGGTAAATGAAACAGATTGTGTGGAGTTCAGAGTTCAGCAAAGTTGAGAAAGTGGCATTGGGTAATATTAGGGGAAGAGGCAGGGAGCTATGTCTGGAATTTTCAAATGAAACTGAATCAGAGACATGCAGTGTTTCATTAGTTTCATCATACCAGCTATGCAGCATATCTCACAAGGCGTACTGCAGTAACTTGTCAACACTCCTTTGACAGCACCTCTGCCTCCTAGAGATAAAAGGGCAGCAGGTACGCAGGAATTGGCACGGTTTCACGGTGATTAGCACTGATGCCTCACAGTGCCGGGGACCCAGGTTTGATCCCCAGCTTAGATTCCTGTCGGTGCAGAGTTTGTGCATTCTCCCCGTGTCTGTGTGGCTTTTCTCCACATGATTCAGTTTCCTCGCACAGTCGAAAGATGTGCAGGTTAGGCTGATTGGCCGTGCTAAATTGACCCTTAGTGTTAGAAGGACTAGCAGGGTAAGTAGATGGGGTTAAGGAGATGGGGCCTGGGTAAAAATGACCTCAGCTGTCCCATTGCTACCCATGATTCATCTATTCTAATTTTCAGGTGGGCCCGAAAATTTCTAAGCAACACATCTGTCTTGTTTTAACTTGGAGGCTGGTTAAATACACAAATCGGGATTCTGAATGGCTGTAGGACACTGACTGCAAGCATCACGTTCAAATACATGGAGCAGCCAATGACCTTTGAAATCCATTGAAGCATGACAGGGGTGGCGTTAACATTGTAAGTGGTGGCACAGTGGCAGTGTTAGCACTGCTGCCTCACAGTACCAAAGATCTGGGTTCAGTTCCTGGCTTGAGTCACTGCCTGCATGGAGTTTGCATGTTCTCCCCGTGCCAGAGTGGATTTCCTCTGGGTGCTCTGGTTTCCTCCCACAGTCCATTCTCAATGATTATGTGATAATCCGGCTAAAGAGCCGCAGAGGAAGCCTGGAATCATGGTGGCACAGTGGTTAGCACTGCTGCCTCACAGTACCAGGGACCTGGGCGCAATTCCCAGCTTGGGTCACTGTCTGTGCGGAGTCTGCATGTTTTACAACCCCCCACCTCCCCATGTCTGTGCGGGTTCCTCTGAGTGCTCTGGTTTCCTCCCACAGTCCGAAAGACGTGCTGGTTAGATGTATTGGCCATACTAAACTCTCCCTCAGTATCTCCGAACAGATGTCAGAGTGTGGCAACTAGAGGACTTTCACAGTAACTTCATGGCAGTGTTAATGTAAGCCTTAGTTGTGATACTAATAAATAAATTTAAAGTATCTTTAGAATGTGGCATGAAGGAGAAGAAGAAAAGCAGAAATAGATAACCTCTCACTATCTCTATGAACCAGAGAGAAAGACAATTACCATAGCACCGTCCAAAATCATTGTAAGTTCTATTTCCTTCCTGCTCTTGTAAAAATAAACGATTAAAACAAGTCATCTCCTTCATTTCCCTTTTGACTTCCCCATCTGTCTCATTTCTTCACCGTTTGCTGCCCTGAGTCGAGTTCATATAAACTTTATAAAACCTAGGTCAAAGCAGGGCAGAGTGCTCTTCCTGGGCCCACAGAAAATCTCCTGCCAATGGGAACTCTCACCTCTGCCACCTCCGCCACCCCCCCACCTCTTGTACAATCATAGGTCTATAATCGTTTCACCCATCACCTGACTTCCCTTCTCCAATCTGCTTCCTGGCAATTGACCATTTGCTCACATTCATGTCAATGGTGGGCAGTGGCGAGGCATCCATTTTGTACCCACAGCCCAGTGGTGATATGTAAATGACCATTGTGGTTGAGGGGGTGAAGCCATTATATCAATTTCATATCCCTTTCAGAGGGAGCTGATTGATCAGCCTATTATTCCCAAATCTTGCTACCGATATAATTTACACATTTTCATGAGCGATTCAATTGGTTCAGGTTTTACTATTTATAATTGGTAGATGTTTGACACGGATCAGATTGCAGCAATCTGACATGTTAATCTTTTCAAAGTATAACAACCTACTCAGTGTTGATGTGTGAAAGGCAGGAGAAGTGGTGTTGGGCTATTTCTAATATATAGTTCGTCAGCTGCCAATGGAACCAAACACCATTTTATGGAGAAGTTTAATTATTGTGACTGTGGAATGTATTTTGAAAGTTTTTAGTAAGTTGGAAAGCCTCTTTTGAATTGGCATTGGGGGTCAAGGCATCGTGGGTCAACCCACAGCATGTGGTTGCAGTATTTTGAGAAGACAGATCACCACCACCTTCCCAAGAGCAACTTAGGACGGGCAACAAGTGTTGGCCTAGCCAGCAATGTTCATGTCCCACGACTGAATAAAAATAACTCTGGAAGTTGAGATAGTGAGAAAGAAAGATGTTATTTCAGCAGATTGTAAAATAAAGACATTGTGGCACAGTGGTTAACACGGTTGCCTCTCAGCGCCAGGGACCTGGGTTCAATTCCCGCTTGGGTCACTGTCTGTGTGGAGTTTGTACGTTTTCCCTTTGTCTGCGTAAGTTTTCTCCAGGTGGTCCAGTTTCCTCCCATTGCCTGAAAAACGTGCTGATTAGGTTGATGGGCCATGCTAAGTTCTTCCTCAGTGTACCCAAATAGGCGCCAAAGTGTGGCGACTAGGTGAAACACAAAGGGACTTGGGAGTCCTTGTTCAAGATTCTCTTAAGTTTAACATGCACATTCAGTCGGCAGTTAGGAAGGCAATGGTAGCATTCATATCGAGAGGGCTAGAATACAAGAGCAGGAATGTACTTCTGAGGCTGTATAAGGCTCTGGTCAGATCCCATTTGGAGTATTGTGGGCAGTTTTAGGCCCCGTATCTAAGGAAGGGTGTACTGGCCTTGGAAAGGGTCCAGTGGAGGTTCACAAGAATGATCCCTGGAATGAAGAGCTTGTCGTATGAGGATCAGTTGAGGACTTTGGGTCTGTACTCATTGGAGTTTATAAGGATAAGGGGGAATCTTATTTAAAATTACAAGATACTGCAAGGCCTGAATAAAATGGACATGGAGAGGATGTTTCCACTAGAAGGAAAAACTAGAACCAGAGGACACAGCCTCAGACTAAAGGGACAATCTTTTAAAAAAGAGATGAGGAGGAATTTCTTCAGCAAGAGAGTGGTGAATCTGTGGAACTCTTTGCCGCCGAAGGCTGTGGAGGCCAGGTCATTGAGTGTCTTTAAGACAGAGATAGATAGGTTCTTGATTAATAAGTGGATCAGGGATTATGGGGAAAAGGCAGAAGAATGGCGATGAGAAAAATATCACCATGATTGAATGGTGGAGCAGACTTAATGGGCCGAGTGGCCTAATTCTGTTCCTATGTCTTACGGTCTTATTTTCACAGTAACTTCATTGCAGTGTTAATGTAAGCCTACTTGTGACTAATAAACTTTAAACTTTGATTTTTGATCAATTTGATTGGCTGAGCTTTTTGCTTTTTTTTGAAAGTTATGTTTTGTAATTTCTCAAAACCCTGATGTGTACACTCTAGTTTTTCTTGATCCTATAAATATTTTTAATTATTTAAGTCTACCCAAAATCTTTCAACTTGGGAGGTCTTGTGGTGGAGTGAGTAACATTCCTGCCTCTAAGCCAGACCCTCTGGATTTGAATCCCACCCTCGGACTTGATGGTCAAAGAAGGTGCATTCATCATGTGGCCAAACAGGCTGGGTTTCAATCTACAAAATCCTTCCAACACATGTCAATGACTGGTAGTAAGAACAGAGAGACTCCTGACCAGCCATGCTTGATGTGGTGTGGTACCCTATAAGCTATAGGTGTCAGGCTTGTTTCAGGAAAAACCATTATTTTTATTCTTGGGACTTGGGCATCACTGGTTAGCCAGCATTTATTGATCATTGCTAATTGCCCAAGGGCACATTGCTGTGGCTCTGAAGTCCAGGGCCACAATTTTACCACCTTGCCTACCCCTGAATCAGGGCAGGCAAGGCTCGCAGAACAGAATTCTCCATTGGCTTCGGGTGGGATTTTATGAGCCTCGTCCAAGCGAGGTTGTAAAATCCCACCCCACATGTAGGCCAGACCAGATAAGGATGGCAGATTTCCTTCCCTAAGGACATTAGTGAACCAGATGGGTTTTCCCAACAATCAATAATGATTTCATAGAACATAGAACATAGAACATAGAACATTACAGCGCGGAACAGGCCCTTCGGCCCACAATGTTGCGCCGACCAGTCCTATTTTTAAAAAAAAACATTGACCCACTAATCTAAACCACTCCTTTTTCGTCCATAAACCTATCCACCAATCTCTTAAACGCCCCCAAACTAGGCGCATTTACAACTGCAGCAGGCAGGGCATTCCAGTCCCTCACCACCCTCTGGGTAAAGAACCTGCCCCTGACATCTGTCCTATAACTACCCCCCCTTAATTTAAAGCCATGCCCCCTCGTGCTAGATTTCTCCATCCGAGGAAACAGGCTATCACCATCCACCCTATCTAAACCTCTAATCATCTTATATGTTTCTATAAGATCCCCTCTTAGCCGCCTCCTTTCCAGTGAAAACAACCCCAAATCCCTCAGTCTCTCCTCATAGGACCTCCCCTGCATACCAGGCAACATCCTGGTAAACCTCCTCTGCACCCTCTCCAAAGTGGTCATGGTCATGGTCATCAATAGATTCTTAATTCCTGATATTTTTTATTTATTGAATTCAAATTGCCCTATCTGCCATGGCAGGATGTCTCCAGAACATTTGCTGCTTATCTGGATTAATGATCTGCTGATAATACCATAAGCCATTTCTTCCCTTGGGGGGAAACATATGAGAGTGTGATCAGTAAGTTTGCGGATGACACAAAGATAGCTGGTCTTGCTGATAGTGATGAACATTGTCGGACAATACAGCAGGATATAGATAGGCTGCAAAAGTGGGCGGAGAAATGGCAGATGGAATTTAATCCAGATAAATGTGAAGTGATGCATTTTGGTAGAACTAATGTAGGGGGGAGTTATACAATAAACGGCAGAACCATCAAGAGTATAGAAACACAGAGGGACCTAGGTGTGCAAGTCCACAGATCCTTGAAGGTGGCAGCACAGGTGGAGAAGGTGGTGAAGAAGGCATATGGCATGCTTGCCTTTATAGGACGGGGTATAGAGTATATTAAACTGGAGTCTGATGTTGCAGCTATATAAAACATTGGTTAGGCCACATTGGGAGTACTGCGTCCAGTTCTGGTCACCACACTACCAGAAGGATGTGGAGGCTTTGGAGAGAGTGCAGAGGAGGTTTACCAGGATGTTGCCTGGTATGGAGGGTCGTAGCTATGAAGAGCAATTGGGTAAACTGGGGTTGTTTCTCCCTGGAAAGATGGAGAATGAGGGGAGACCTAATAGAGGTGTACAAAATTATGAAGGGTATAGATAGGGTGAACAGTGGGAAGCTTTTTCCCAGGTCGGAGGTGACGATCACGAGGGGTCACGGGCTCAAAGTGAGAGGGCCGAGGTTTAACTCCGAAAGCAGAGAGACGTTTTTTACATAGAGGGTGATGGAGGCCTGGAGTGCGCTGCCAAGTAGGGCAGAGGCAGACACGCCGGGATCGTTTAAGACTTACTTGGATAGTGACATGAGCAGACTGGGAATGGAGGGATACAAACGAATAGTTTAGTTGGACCAATGAGCGGCTCAGGCTTGGAGGGCCGAAGGGCCTGTTTCCTTTGCTGTACTGTTTTTTGTTCTTTGTTCTTTGAGAGAGTATCAAGAGAGACTAAATAGTCTGGGTCTCTATTCCTTGGAGTTTAGAAGAGTGAGGGGTGACCTTATTTAAACATATATGACCTTGAGGGGCCTTGAGAGGGCAGATGGTGAGATGTTTTCACTAGTGGGAGAGTTTCAAACAAAAGGACAGAGCTACAGGATAAAGGCCAATCATTTAAAACTGAGGTGCGTAGGAATTTCTTCTCGCAGTGAGCAGTGTATCTCTGGAATTCTCTGTCCCAAGTCTGGATCATTAGAAGGATTTAAAGTAGAAGTGGAATAAGTATTTGATAGATCGAGGAATTGAGTTCTGTGGAAATTACACAGAAAAGGAGTTGAGGCCAGCAGAGATCAACCAGGATTGTATTAAATGGGCAGGGCAGCCTTGAAGGGCCTGGTGGCCGTCTCCTGCTTCTATTTCTCATGTTCTGGTGAAAGTCAGTCTTGTGCACCACCAGATGCAGGGAGAGAAACAGCAACAAAATCTGCCAAAGGCCACTGTGCAAAATGACAGACAAGAAATGCATATTATTATGTATTTACACCATTGATAGATTGTAACCACATAAATGTACATAATTAGCTGCTGTATGTATATTGAAACATCAGCTTAATTATCGTCTTTCAAATTCATCTGCTAATCCTTTACTTCGTGCTGACTTTGTTGTCAAAATATTGTTTTCTTCTGAATGCATTTCCAACAAATAATTGCTCTGTCTGTGACTCACTGGTAAGCTGACTGGTGGCTTGACCCAGTTGAAATAAACTAAACGCAAGATAAATCATTGCCTACATTTACATCCAACAAGTTACTTTCCACTGCATGTTGTACGTGTTGTGAAGCCTTCTCCATGCTCTGTGACCTTCGATGTGCATCAAATATTCAATGTCGCTTTAAAAAATGCTTCGGATGGCACCAACAAAGAAATGCCCTTCTCAATATATTTATTGTGAATTCAATTCCTGTAATATTTACTGATGGTTTTATTCCTTGGAACTGCTACCACAAGTTAATTGAGAAATTGAGGAGAGATTGAGTCAGGTTTATATTCACAAGAATATAAGAAGAATGAGGGAGGATTTTATAGAAACCCATAAAACACTAACAAGATGAGGCTGGGTAGCTGCAAGGAGGAAGTTTCCAATGGTGGTGGTATCAAGAGAGACTGAGTAGTCTGGGGTTATATTCTGGGTCAAAGCCAAGAATGCCGGGTATAAATTTTCAGATAGAGATGAGGAAAAATTTCTTCACCCAGAGTGTGGTAAGCCCATGGAATTTGCTATCATAGAAAACAGATGAGGCCAAAATATTGTGAACAGAATCTTCCTGTCCCGCCCTCTGCAGGAATCGCAGTGAGTGGGACACAGATTATGCAAAGATCCATTGATTTTCCAAACTTGCAGAAAGCGCGGCTGGAAAATCTCATTCTGTATGTTTTCAAAAAGCAATTAGATATAGACCTTGAGGTGCAGTGGATCAAAGGATATGGTGTGCTCTTGGTTCTGCGGTGTAATGGTGAGCGCTCTGGACTTGGAATCCAGCGATCTGAGTTCAATTCTCCACCAAATCTTGTTTTGGGTGGCACAGTGGCGCAGTGGTTAGCACTGTAGCCTTACAGTACCAGGGACCCAGGTTCAATTTCAGCCTCAGCTCACTGCCTGTGCGGAGTTTGCATGTTCTCCCTGCGTCTGCATGGGTTTCTTTCGAGTGCTCTGGTTTCTTCCCACACTCCAAAAATGTGCAGGTTATGTTGATTGGCCAAGTTAGATTGCCCCTTAGTGTACGGTGATTAGCAAGGTAAATAGATGGGGTTACGGAGATACGGGTTGGGTAGGATTGTGGTCGGTGCAGATTTGATGGGCTGAATGGCCTCCTTCTGCACTGTTGGGATTCTATGATTGTATGACATGGGGGGAAGGTGGGATCAAACTATTGAGTTGGACTATCAGCCATGATCATAACAAATGGTGGAGCAGGCTTGAAGGGCTGAATGGCCTCTTCCTGCTCCTATTTTCTCGAAGTAAAATCTTGCCAACAAATGGCAGAGTGTTGATTCCAATGAGAAAAATAGTGTGTTTCTCTGTCTAGAGAAATACACTGGTCTTCTCTCCAAATCTGACCACAAAAAGAAGTTGGCAACTTTATGGGGCCTTAACATAGGCAAAGCCTGGCTTGCACTGAGTTCAGGGCACCATGTTTAAAGGAAACCCTGATCAAACCAAACAATGACCTTCCCCCAAGGGCCACCAAGGAGGTCTCAGAGCCTCTCACACATCCCCAATTGGAATCGAACCCCTCGCCCCACACCTCAGTTAGAGCTGGCATTTCTCCCTCCAAACTTCCAATTGCCCCAACCCCTTCCTTCCACCACCCGCCACTCGGTGCCACCCTTATCCCTTCCCCTCAACCCCCATTCACAGTCAGTGCCGGCAAGTCCCACCCTCCCCCCACTTACCCCGCCTGAAATATTGGGACCCTTTCCCCAACTCCCCCACCCACCCAGACAATTCGGGAACCTACACCCCCCCCCCCCCAAACAACCCTCGCCGGCTTCGCCAGCTCCCGCACCTGCTCTCTCTCCGCCACTCCCCCACCAACCACCACAAATAAATGAATCCCTCCCCTCCCCCATGAGACTCCTTCTGGCATCCTTCCCCCATATTTTGTAATGGAACTGGATGCTCCTTGTAGCTAACATCACTAAAGGCATATAGATGGGACAAAGATGCTGAGAGAGGGGGACCTCCACAGTGGTGCTAAAAATTGAAGGAATGTCCATAAAGAAGATTGTTTTCCTACAATAATATAAAGAGTTAGTCATTGTCTCATACACATAACCATTCATATAATCATTCTGTGTTACAGATAACTCCCTAATCGAGTTAATATCTAAAAGAGCTTTTTCCAGCTGGCAAGTTTTCTTGTTACAGTACTCCCAAGACTCAGACTGAAAATAATACCATGCAATAAAACATTAAAAAAGGAAAGAAACAAGTAGTAAATTTATATCAAATGTTTCACCCCTCAGGATGTTCAAAAGCATTGAACGGTCAATGAAATATTTTTGCAGTGTAGTCAGTATTTTAACGTAGGGGAGCACAGAAACTAAGGGGTCGGATTTTCCCACTAATGAGATCTTCCAGTCTCACTGAAGGCAATCCCCCACCACCTCCCCCCCGCCCCACCCCCCAACCCCACCCTCCTCCCCGCTACCACAGCACCAAGACGGCGAGCCACGCAAAATGCCATAGATATCGACAGGACTGGAAAATCTGCAGGCTTCCAATGGTAAACCACCTCCACCACTTGAAAACATGCTGCAGGAGGGGGGCTGGAAAATTCTGTCCCACATTGCACAAAGCATGGTCCCACAAACAACAATGAAGTGAACGATCAAATTCAGTGCGCTTGGCTGTGGGATTAATATTGGCCCAAATACTTGCAGAACTCTACTGTGCGCAATAATGCCATGGGATCTTCCATGATAAACTGAGATGGTATATTGCCTATTGCTTAATGTTCCATCCAAAAGCTGGTACATCCAACAATGCAGCACTCTCTCAATACTGCACCAGAGAATGAAGGGAAATGGAGCACAAGCAGGAAAGTGGAGTTGAAGCCCAATATCAGCCATGATTGTATTGAGTGGCTAAGCAAGCTTAATGGGGTGTGTAGTCTAATCCTGCTCCTATTCTTTATCTTTCTTGAAGTATTCAGCCTAGATGATAACCTTAAATATCTGAAGATGGACTTAAAATCATAACCATTTGACTAAGCAGTGAGAGTTTAATCGTTGAGCAAATGTTGACAAAACAGGGAACATTATTAGGACAGCACAGTGGCAAAATGGTTAGCACTGTTACCTCATAGAACCAGGGACCCGGGTTCGGTTCTGGCTTGGTTCACTGTCTGTGTGGAGTTTGCACATTCTCCTCGTGTCTGTGTGGGTTTCCTCCGGGTGCTCTAATTTCCTCCTGCAGTCCAAAGACGTGCGGATTAGGCAGATTGGCCATTCTAAATTGCCCATTAGTGTCGGGGAGCTGGCTAGGGTAAATGGGGATAGGGCCTGGGTGATACCATGGTCAGTGGAAACTCAATGGCCGAATGGCCTCCTTCTGCACTGTATGATTCTATTTTTATTCCAAAACCCTGATTAATTTATCTTATAACTCAATGAAATGACATTTCATTTGTAGTGATATTTCTGTCTTGGAATCGCAGAGTTCTGAACACTAGCACCAGAACTTTACCGTCCCTCCGCCACGGGGATCATAGTGGGCTGGGGGCGGACTATGAAAAGGTCTGGTGATCTCGGGCAGGATCTTCTGGTTTTGTGGCGAGCGCAGCAGGAAAACATTACCCTAGTTTGCTATTCTTTAACCCAGATCGAACAGTGAAATACACCTGGCATACAAGCGATGCTGGTGTTTTCAGTTGCAAAGTATCGAATCTTGTACAGTTTACAAGCGATTTTATTAAGGTATATTTTCAAGTTCAATTAGTGAAACAGCCCCAGGATCGCACTGTGTTTGTGCAGAGTGTCAAGTTATTAAGGCACGTTCAGAGAGCCACAGAATGTGTCATCCTCTTTCGCTTACATTATCTTTTAATCTCTCAAGTCTGGTAAGCATCAGTTGTGCAACAAATTCCATCTGAGCTGACAGCAAACTGCAGTTTCAAGTTGGCTGCTTTCCCTGACGTCAAACAAACTTAGTCACCCTTAGTCAGCCTGCTCCCAAAACATTAATATTTGGTCATATCAAGTTAGATTTTGTGATATGGAGTTCCATGAACTCAGCACGATAAACTAGTGCACCTGTAAACATAGGAATAAAAGAAGGGGAGGAGGCCATTCATTTCCTTGGGCTTGTTCTACCATTCAGCTAGACCATGGCTGAGCTGACCTCATCTGTTTGATGTGGAAATGCCAGCGCTGGACTGGGGTAAAGACAGTAAAAAGTCTGATAACAACAGGTTTTAGTCTATCAAATAAATCGGTTGGACTAAAGCCTCATCCGTTTGCACAGAGGGGATAGGAGACAGGCTTGGCTGCCAGATTTCTGCAATACAGGACCTCAAGGTCACAGTGTCATCTACCATGACTTCATCATCGGAGCTAACCCACATGGATAGATGAGTGCTAGTGTTTATTTTCAATCAGGCTAACAAGGTAAGGATTTTGAAGTTCTAAAGTTTATTTATTAGTGTCACAAGTATGCTTACATTAACACTATAATGAAGTTACTGTGAAAATCCCCTTGGCACCACATTCCAGCGCCCGTTCAGGTACACTGAGAGAGAATTTAGTATGGTCAATGCACCCAATCAGCATGTCTTTCAGACTGTAGGAGAAAACCAGAGCACCCGGAGGAAACTCATGCAGACACAGAGAGAAGGTGCAGACTCTGCACAGGCAGTGACCCAAGTCAAGAATCAAACCTGGGTTCCTGGCACGGGTGAGGCAGCAATGCTAATGACTGTGCCAAGAGCTAAGATGTATTTACAATATATAATGGTGTTGCTCTCCTTTACATCAGTACTTTAACATAAAAGGGAGGCAGCCACAGCTGGTGTGATGATAAGGAGCATCATAGTGAGGGGCAATTTCAGTACCTCTCTTGGCTATCAGGCTACCGGTGTTATGTTTACACTGCTGGCTGATACTGGCCTGTTCCTTAGACTGGAGATGGTTGAGTTCACAGCCAGGAAATTAAAATTACATCCATCCTTTCTCAATAACTATGCGTGCATAGCTTTGCATGACTGTTTATTTTTTAAATGTTGCCATCTGATGCTGGCATCATCCTGCAATATGAACAAGGCATGCAAGTATTGGAGAAACACTTCAAAAGAAGCAGTCCTGGAACTCATATCAACACCTTCTCGGGGTCGAAAATTACTGTAACAGCTTTCCAGACCTAGAATGCCTGATGTTAAAATGCTGCCCTGGCTACCTTCCAAGGGAGTTCACCTCTGTTATCCTGACAGCAGTTTACATCCCACCCCACGTGGATGTGAAGACAGCACTGGATGGAATATATACCAATACAAATAGCCTTGAGACAAAATATCCCGAGGCCTTGTTCGTCGTGGCCAGGGACTTCAGTCAGGCCAAGCTCAAGAGTGTCCTACCAAGATAGCAGCAACAAGTCTCCTGTTCCACCACAGGCCCAAACATCCTGGCCCACTGCTACACAAACATCAAACGTGTCTACTGCCCTTTCGCCCACCTATACTTTGGCAAATCAGACCACAAGGCTGTGCCTCTGTTTCTGGTTTACGAGCAAAAACTGAAATGGGAGAATCTGTCAAAGAAAGTCATGTAAAGCTGGGTTTAGGAAATCAGATGATCTCCTACAGCACTGCTTAGAGTCAGTAGAACTGGTCAGTCCTTAAAAACTCTGCGACCAGTCTGAATGAATACACAACTACAGTAACTGACTTCATTATTGTGTGGAAGTCTGTCTGCCAAAGAAGCAAACTTGTGTGTTCCCCAACCAGAAACCATGGTTGAACAGGGATAGTCACTGCTTGCTGAAGTCCAGGTCGGAGACGTTCAAGTCAGGTGACTATCACTTGTATAAAGAAAGCCGAATTTGCAAGGTCTGCAAGACATAAGCCAGATATGGCAAGGTCTGCAAGATGTAACAGGCTACAAGATGAAGGCATGAAAAATTGTCAACACCACCAATGCATCCCTCCCTGATGAGCACAATACATTCTATACCTGTTTTGAGCAAGAAGTCAACGAGAACATGCCCTCCACCCCAGAGCCCTGGATGAACCTGTATCGAAGGTCACTGTTGCAGACGTCTTCTCAAAGGTCAACCCATGGAAAGCAATGAGCTCGGATGGGGTACCCAGATGAGCACTCAGCTCCTGTGCAGACCAGCTGGCAGGGGGGAGGGTTCACAGACATTTTCAACCTCTCTTTACCACAATCTGAGGTCCATATCTGCTTTAAGAAGATGATCATCATCCCTGTACCAAAGAAAAGCTAAGCAGCATGACTTAATGACTTTCGTCTGGTGGCTCTGACATCCATCTTTATGAAGTGCTTCGAAAGGCTGGTCATGGCACGAATCAATTCCAGCCTCCCAGATTGCCTTAAGCCACCACATTTCACCTATCGTCGCAACAGATCCACAACAGACGCCATCTCCCTGGCCCTACACTCAATCCTGGAACACCTGGGTAACAAAGTCAGACTCCTATTTATTGACTACAGCTCAGCCTTCAACACCATTATTCCCACAGAACTCATTTCCAAACTCTGTGACCTATGTCTCGGCTCCTCCTTCTGCAACTGGATCCTGAACTTCCTAATTCACAGACCACAATCAGTAAGGAGAGGCAACAACACCTCCTCCACAATCATCCTCAACACCAGCGCCCCACAAGGCTGCGTCCTCAACCTCCTACTCTGCTCCTTGCACATTTACGACTGTGTGGCCAAATTCCCCTCCAATTCAATTTTCAAGTTTGCTAATGAAACCACCGTAGTGGGTCAGATCTCAAACAATGATGAAACAGAGTACAGGAAAGAGATAGAGAATTTAGTGAACTGGTGCAATGACAATAATCTCTCCCTCAATGTCAACAAAATGAAGGAGATTGTCATTGACTTCAGAAGGCATAAAGGAGAACATGCCCTTGTCTACATAAATGAGGATGACATAGAAATAGTCACGAGCTTCAGGTTTTTCTCCAGATTACAAAGAAACTATCCTGGTCCCTCCACGCCGACACTATAGTTAGGAAAGCCCACCAATGTCTCTACTTTCTCAGAAGAGCTATCCACTACAACTCTCACCAACTTTTACAGATGCACCACTGAAAGCATTCTTTCTGGTCGTACCATAGCTTGGTATGGCTCCTGCTCTGCCCAAGACCTCAAGAAACTACAAAGGATTTACAAAGCCCAGTCCATCACTCAAACCAGCCTCCAACCCATTGACACTCTCTACGCTTTCCACTGCCTCGGAAAAGCAGCTAGCATAAAGACCCTGGACATTCTCTCTTCTATTTTCTTCCACCAGGAAAAAGATACAAGAGTCTAAAGAAACGTATCAAGAACAACTTCTTCCCTGCTGCCATCAGACTTTTAAATAGACCTAACTTGTATTAAGTTAATCTTTTCCTACAGTGTATGACTGTAACACGACATTCTGCATTCTCTCCTTCCCTTCTCTATGGACAGTATGCTTTGTCTGTATAGCGTACAAGAAACAATACTTTTCACTGTATACCAATACATGTGAGAATAATAAATCAAATCAAAATCAGAGAAACTCGCTGTTAGAAAAACCTAGCTTGCAACTCTGCATAAAGTATTACCAAATTTTGGGAACAGTAAAGAGTTTTCTAGTGTAAATTAGAAGCTCAGCTATCGCTTACTTGCGTTTAACCACAGCAGGTCACAGCAGTCTGCAAAATATCATTCCCTTTATTTTCAAACTTGCACCCTAGATTTTATATATTCAAGGCAGAACTGGACAATGTTTTCACCCCAGTGGAGTCAGGGGTTAAAGGGAACAAGCAGAAAATTGGGGAAAGGACGCAATCACATCAGCCATCAACTTATTGAATGGTGGAGCAGACTCAGAGGCTGACTGACCTGAAATCATAGAATACCTACAGTGCAGAAGAGGCCACTTGGCCCATCGAGGCTATACTGATTTGGTATCCCACCCAGGCACTCTCCCATACCCTATCCTCTTTACCCCACACATTTCCCCTGGCTAATCCAATCAACCTGCACATCTTCAAGTTTATTTATTGGTATTAGTCACTAGTGGGATTACATTAACACTGCAATGAAGTTATTATGAAAATCTCCTAGCCACCACACTCTGGCACCTGTTCAGGTACACTGAGGGAGAATTTAGCAAGGCCAATGTACCTAATCAGCATGCCTTTTGGACTGTAGGAGGAAACCGGAGCACCCAGAGGAAACCCACATAGACACAGGGAGAACATACAAACTTCACACAGACTGTGATCCAAAGCCCAAATTGAACCCATGTCCCTGGAGCTGTGAGGCAGCAATGCCAACCACTGTGCCACTGTACATTTATCCAGTGATCTCATGGTCTCCCCATTATATTTGCACAAGACTACTTTTAAAGGAACAATCTATTCTGATCGTGCTTAGTTGCATTTTTAAATCAATACTGTCTAAACTATGGCTTTTATTTATATTGGACTCAGAGTTCCTATTGCAATAATGTTGAAATGAGTAAGAAAGAAGACCAGATAAATGAACAATGTGCCAATTAGAAGATACAAATCCTGAGCATTAAAAATATCTTAAGTAAATTTGAAGGAAGGGGTTTAAGAGTTTCCCAGCTTTGAAGCAATTAAAGTAAGACATGGTGCCAGGAAGGTGGATTTCAACACATTGCAGATAATAGGGACAAGAACAATTGAGTGGGACAGTATTTTTATACATACGGAGGAAGAAGTGAGGAAAGTTAGAGGAATCAATAAATAAGGTGGGCAGTGGTATAGGTGAGAAAGACTGTGACGGTTGGAAATAGGATCATTATTTAGGCTGAAGCTTTTAGGCTGAAGGCAGAGAAGCCTCTCCAGCTAAGGGAGCACTTTTCAAGTCTTAAATGGACTTTGAAATATTAAAATCTGGGATCTAATGCACATCTTGATGCCATAAACTTAGAAATCAGATCTTTCATTTATTCACAGCTTTAACAGTTTTGCAACTTAATAAACAGAAGCACTATGTACATAACAAACAAGTTTGTTTGAGTACAGTGCACCATGACAAGGTCATGATAACTATTTGACTCTCAACAGTGCTTGCATAAAGAGCAGATTCCATGAATACCTAGAAGCAAAGGCCCGTCTATACACAATTAAATCTGTGCCTGACATGGTGAACATGTAGCTGACTCAGAAGCTTGTTTCAATATTGAATAAAATTTAAAAAGTCGGGTAAGAGTAACACCATAGATAAACATTCAGAAATCTCAACTGCTGTCCATCCAACGAAATGTAAACTGAGCCAGCTGAGTGGAAAAGATTTAAATTAGTTATCAGACAGAAATACATTTGATAAAATCAGGAGATTCCCAGCATATGTTAGACTTTATACCCCTTGGATTAAGAAAGTGATTGGTATGCAGAAAGCTAGAGAGGATACGCTTCCCGGGGTTAGTTTGTACAGCTTTCCGATGTGATGTTAAAGATCGTCATGGTAAGTAAAAAGACTCCCAGTGATTGCACTTTTCAATCCTACCTCCACTCACCTGATGAAGGAGCAGTGCTCCGAAAGCTCATATTCCAAATAAACCTGTTGGACTTTAATTTGGTGCTGTGAGACATCTTACTTTTTAATGTCAACAATGAGAAATCGTACTTAAGCAGTTTCATCTTGGATTTTGGTTCATATCAGTCATTACAGAGCAATTCCTGACATCAAAAATAGATTACAATATCCAGACCAAACATCTAGGCAAATGATACCATTTGGCACTGGAGGCACAAATGCCTTGGAAGTGTACATGGAGAAGCTATCTTGAATTTCCCAAAAGATCCTAGCTCTGTGATCATTTCTTAGATCTTCAGGAACATCCTCCAGACTCCATTGGGATATGCTATCCGGGGCTTCACAGTGGCACAGTGGTTGGCACTGCGGCCTCACAGTGCAAGGGTTCCAGGTTCAGTTCTGACCTCGTGTTGCTGTCCGTATGGAGTTGCACTTTCTCCCTGTATCTACATGTGTTTCTTCCGGGTGCTTTGGTTTCCTCCCACAGTCCGAAAGATATTCAGGTTAGGTTGATTGGACATGCTAAATTGACCCTTAGTGTCATGGGGTTAGTAAATACGTGGGGTTGTGGGGATAGAGCCTGGGTGGGATTGTGGTTGGTACAGACTCGATGAGCCGAATGGCCTCCTCCTTACTGTAGAGTTTCTATAGATTCCATGATGCTATGTGGATATCCATGTCTGTGCTGAAAGATAAACAATGAGTAATTTTCAGGCCTGCTAAAGGATGAAATGGTCACTAGTGGTTGAAACAGTGACGAATACGACTTGAATATGTCAAGATGCTGGGATAAAATTAAGATGAAAGAATTGGATAAAAGGAAATTGATTGGAATTCAAGCTGTGAGGGCTTAGATATGCAGATTAGCCTAGTAACAGGGTAAACAGATATTTACCTAAGTGAAGTGGAGAACAATGGGGCACAGAATTGTAAGAGTTTGAGATATAGCCGGTAGGAGAAATAAGAATGAATGTTGCACTTACAAGCTAAAAGAAGGGAAGAACATGCAAGAAAGGCAAGCAAGAGGGGCGGCTAAGGCGGGTTGTTCAGATAAGACAAGATCAAGTGAGAAAATAGTTTATTAGTGTCAGGCTGGTCCTGTAGGAGGAGAGCTGACGGAGCAAAAGATCGTAGCTGTACCCTGCTGAAAGCTGAGGTCTCTCTCAAACAAATTGTTGCCTGGAGATTGCCAAGCACTGTGATTCTAAGCTCCCGTTCGCCATGAGCACAAAAAGGGCATTGTGGGCACAAATATTGCAAAACCCAGAAAATGAGAATCTTGTTGGTGAGATCTCATTTTCTGATTCTCACCCCTCTCGGCCGGTATAATGAGGTTCCCACCCCTGAGGAATTCCGGGAACCAGAAAGTGCCACCATATGTTTTCTCCGTAGTGTTTTATTTGCTCAACCCATACGTTAACAAATAAGTGTTACTTTGCAAATGTAATTTTTAATCTAGCATTGATACTTGGATGACATATTGTGTTGATCCAATTTCTCCATGTCCTGAGACCGGATGAGCTGAAATGTATGATCGAGTCTTTCCGTTGATAGTTGTGCTATGTTAAGTTCTTTAATAAAAATCGGCACAAATACAGGAGGTAATGTTACCGTGTGACTTGCCTTATAAAGGAGTTACTGAGCATGAAGAAGGAGGCTTTGAAATAGAAAGCAACGATCTTTTAAAACGGAGATGAGGAGGAATTTCTTCAGCCAGAGAGTGGTGAATCCGTGGAACTCTTCACCACAGAAGACTGTAAAGGCCAGGTCATTGAGTATCTTTAAGACAGAGATAGATAGCTTCTTGATTAATAAGGGGATCAGGGGTTATCGAGAAAAGGCAGGAGAATGAGAAAAACATCAGCCATGATTGAATGGCGGAGCAGATTCGATGGACCGAGTGGCCTAATTCTGCTCCTATGTCTTACGGTCTTACAGAAAGCTGGCAACTTCTTCTTAATACATTTACATTAATTAGCATGCTTCCTTTTCAGACTTTTCCCCTGCCGGCGAAATTTACTTCTGCTTTTTTCATAATGGAAGTTGGGAAAAGGGAACTTGCAGGGGTGCACAGCTAAGTATAGCCCTCAGTGGGAAAAATGTTCCTGTTGTTCTTCCCATTCCATTGAAGGTGACTCCCTGCAGCAGAGGATGCAAACAATAGGAATACCGTTGACAGCAGTGGGACTGGAAGATCCTGTTGCTGGCCAATGGCGGGTTATTGCAAAACACACTGGGGTAGAAAATCCAGTCCTTCGTGTTAACATCAGTCTTCACTTTAGTTACCACCTGTTGATGTTAACACTATTGAGCAATAGGTTTGTATAAAGACAGTAGGTGGTGTCTGTCATTCTACGTATGTAATATGGGATCTTTCTGTTTCAGTGGTGGTGGCTCATTGGTGAGATCTTGAGATTTGTGTGCTGAAATATGAACATTTTATGGGTAGGCTTTATCTATTTATGGTTTCAAAGTATGGTCATGCGCAGTGGTGCTCCACCATGCAGGCTAGCTGCTTACTTACAGAGTGTTGCTTCTTGACTGTTCGCTGAGAGTCTCTTGTCATGTGAATGCATACGTCACACCATGGGTTCCTATGTTAATCTTTGTTCTGCCAAAGTCCTTTATGTTACAATGCATGCAGGCATGTATCATTACAGTAAGCCCAGCATTTCATCATTTCAGCTTTCCATAGAATCTGCAGTGCAGAAGGAGGCCATCAAGCCTGCACCGACAACAATCCCACCCAGGCCCTATACCCATAACCCCAAGTTTTTAGCCTAATAATCTCCATGACACTAAGGGCAGCTTAGCATGGCCAATCAACCTGACCTGCATATCATTGAACAGTAGGCACTGGCAGCAAACACAGTCTCCTGGTCAAGGTTTGCCCCCCCCAATTTATATTACTAAAAGCAGATAACCTAGTCATTATCACATTGTTTTCTTTGGTCTTTTGCTGAATGCAGACTGATTGCATTATAGTGACTACTCCTCAAAAAAAAAACTGAAAATAAAGTTTATTTATTAGTCACAAGTAAGTTTACATTAACTCTGCAATGAAGTGACTGTGAAAATCCTCCAGCAGTCACACTCCGATGCCTGTTCAGGTACACTAAAGGAGAATTTAACATGATCAATGCACCTAACTAGCATGTCTTTAAGACTGTGGGAGGAAACTGGAGCACCGGGGGAAATCCATGCAGGCACAGGAAGAATGTGCACACTCCGCATGGACAATGATGCAAACCAGGAATTGAACCCGAGTTCCCTGGCGCTATGAGGCAGCACTGTGCCACTTAATTGGATATAAAATCCTTTGCGATAACCAGTGCAACATAAATCCAAATCTTTTGTTTTAATCAAGAACAGACATTTTCTCCCAAAACAACGACACAAGGGGGTAAGTTTTCCCATTCCGTCTGCCATGGGAATCGCAGCGGGCAAGGGGGAGGCCATGGATAGATCCATTGACCTCGGGCGGGGTTTTCCGGTTTCAGGGCAAGCTCAGCTGGAAAATCCCACCCAAGGTTTTCAGTCAGACAAAACTTGCAGAGTTTGACCAAGTGGGCGGGTATGGAACTCTGCCTGACTCTATCAAGGAGCAAAGAAGCTGGGAAAATCTTTTGAAATGGGTTGGCAGTTGTATAGCTGGAACCCCGGTGACATGGAAATATCCACTATTAATGGTTAATATTAAAAAGGTAATTGTCCTACTGCCTTTCTCGGTGGCCCAGGAGTTTATTCAGTGAGTAGTTGAATTGCATTAACCTTCCCAATCCAAGATTCAATTCCTGACCTTTGTTGAATTAGCTGAGCTTAGCTGGGTTGATGGAAACAGTGCCACAATTAGTCTCAGCATCCCACCTTTTGGCCATGATTCTCATGTTGTGAAGTTATTGAATGCAAACAGATTAAATTGGAGTGTAATGATCCCACACCGAAAAGGACCTGTGGGCACTTAACGATAATTCTAAGGGTCAAAACATTTCTTTTTTCAGGGCTCCTTTTGAGATTTCTCTCTTTGCTTTCCGGGGGTTAGTTTCTGGTTTTCAAGGCCCCCTTCTTCATGCTCATTAACTCCATTATTAGGCAATGCAGTCACACAGTAACAGTACCTCCTCCATCTGTGCTGATCTTTGTTAAAGAGTTTAACGTAGCACAAATATCAAACAGAAAGACTCGATCATATACAGCAGGCCATCCAATCTCAAGACACGGAGAAATCATATCAACACGGTATGTCAGCCACGTATCAATGCTAGATTAAAAATTACATTTGCAAAGTGACACTTATTTGTTAACACGTTGGTTGCACAAACAGAACACAATGGAGGAAACATATGGGCAGGACTTTCTAGTCTGACCAACCCTGGGAGCAGAAACTCCTACCCGGGATCAATGGACTTTTCAATGGTCCGTCAAAATATCTGTCCCAACTGCAACAACTCCCACAGTGCATGGGAACATGCAAAGTGTGTGAGTGCAGTTTTGGTTGGAATGAAAGTTTCCATTACAGACAGAAGTAGCAAGCACATGCATTACTCTTCCCTTTGGTTGCCTTGTATTAAGACCAACAAAACTATTGAGGAATGTGTTTGTGTGAAATCACCTGGACATTACATCAGCATTCCACATTTCAGCTTATTTTGCGGCTGGCACATGTGGCACAGGACGAAGTCCAGATTAACAACAAAAGATGACCTTACTTGATTACATACAGCGCGGCCAAAATTTTCCAGCCATTCACGCCCAACCCCTGCTACCAGCAAGGACTGAGAAGTTGGTGCTCAGCCAAATCTCTGTTCACTGCAGCGGTACAGGAGAATCCCAGTTGCAAGTGAGGTCAGAGAATTTGACTCATGAATGAGACAAGATTCACTTATTTATTAGTGTCACAAGTAGGCTTACGTTATCACTACTGTGAAGTTACTGCGAAAACTCTGCGTGGCCAATGCACGTAACCGCACGTCTTTCACATTGCGGGAGAAACTGAAAGTTAACCCACGCACAGGAAGAACATGCAGACTCCGCACAGGCAGTGATCCAAGCCAGGAATCAAACCCAGGTCCCCTGTGCTGTGTCACCCGTGTCGGCCATATTTCACCATGCCTGGGCTAAGGTTATTTGTCCTGCCGTCTAAAAGGTCTTTGTTCATCACCCAAGTACAATTCCCAATCTACAATAATAAAAACAATCAGATTCATCTAAAATTCTAACTAGTTGATGCACTGGAACAGAAACAGAAATCTGGCAGGCAAAAGATAGTGAGAATCACATGAGCCTGTGAGGTTTACTTCTCGCTTCTGTATCTAATTGCATGTCTTTCAGATTGTGGGAGGAAACTGGGGCACTGAGAGGAAACCCTGAATCATAAATAACCGACTTCACCCAATGCCAAGACCACACAAAATTGAAATGTAATGGGCTTTCTCTCCATAGGCTGCTGCGCCTTCCATCTGGGCCTGTCCCTGGCCTTCTTTCTGATCTTCTCCAGCCTTTCACTTTTTAGGGATCCTTTTCCCTGGATCCAGTCACGGTCCCAGAGAATGCCAAACATTTGACTTAAACTGGTTTGTGCAATTCTAAAGAATGGGGAACCTTCGCAGTTTCCCTATATCCCACCCCCTTGCTGCTCCTCCAATCATTGCCTCTGTCCCTGGAGGTGCAGCAAGAGAGAGAGGGAGGGGGGTGTATTAACAGGAGGAGTTGGTGGGGCTGCAGGGGAGAGGCAGGATGTGTGAATGAAGGAGTAGCTCCTCATAGGTACCGACTCCCACGCTCACTTGCTGCTCCGCCATTTAAACTCCACATTGTTTTCCCGCTCTCTGGGCTTTTAATCCTTCATGCCTGGAGTGGAAATGCCATGGTGTAAGGAACAAGGGCCACTTTTCCTGAAATTGTCAACCCCATCTTTACTTTTTCATGGGCTACTAGTGACATTGTGAGGGCAACTTTCCTTCCGCTCCCATTTATAATGAGCTCCAGGTAAGTCTCATGCAGGAATACCTGGTGAATGAGGCACAGCAAATGTATTGATCCAACCCTTTAACCTGGATGCTATTAAGGCCTTCAGAAGACCATTTTTAATAGAAAAGAATGACGTGGTCTTGTAGCCAACATAGGCTAATTTTACTGGTCTGTGAGGAATATTTCCACATAATTGTTTCATGGGTAGGAGGCCATTTGGCCCATCGATTCTGCACTGCCTCTCTGGCTGAGTATCTTACCCAGGCCTTATCCCCTGTCCTATCCCCATTACCCCATACTCATACCATGGCTAATCAATCTAACCAACACACCTTGGGACGCCATTGGGCAATTTAGCATGCCAATCCACTGAACCCACACATCTTTGGATTGTGGGAGGAAACTGGAGTATCTGGAGGAAAATCCACACAGACATGGGGAAAATGTGCAAAGTCTACTCAGGCTTTCACCCGAGGCCAGAATTGAACCCGGATCCCTGGCAACTGTGAGGGAACACAGCTAACCACTGCGCTACCGCACTAAAAATGATAATAATTTGGCCATTGTAAGTTGCCACAAGTAATAAATAAAAACACGGTAAGTATGTCAGAATCAATGTAATGTAGCATTGTATCATGATATATCCAATCTTCACTTTTCATGTCCACAAACTGGCCACTTTAAGCATCATCTCCCACAGCAATAAATAATGAAGAATAGGACACGTTATGTTACTATCATAATTATTAGCTTCATGAATACAAGGTGGCATTTGATTTCTGTCAATAGCATTGAGTATCGGCGGCAGCAGCTGTTCCTCGATTTGAGGATCATGTCCACCCCGGGTCACAAGTTTCTGGCAAATTCTTTATGATCATGTACATCTGTGATGGCCAGTATAGGTTTGGCACAGAGACAACTGAGGTTAATGAGTTTTCCATCTCGGTGGTATTTAATATTGAAACCAGAAATCAGTCGACCTTTGATGAGATGAACAGCCAAAGTCGGGTAGATTGTATGGGGGCCTTCACAGAGCCTTGTTTGACACCAATCCAGGTTCTGAAGGCATCTGTCTGAGATCTCCCACTCAAGATAATTGCAATCATACGGGCATGATGCAATTGCAGGATTGCAATGAAGTTTCTAGGGTGTCCAAGTTTCTGGAACACAATCCACAAAGCCTCACAATTCTCAGAGTCCAATATTTCGATCAGGCTGATGAAGACAATGAAGAATTCTTGGTAAGAAAACAAAATACAGTAGATGCTGGAAATCTGGAATAAAAATGGAAAATGTTGGGTGAGCTCTGGAGGTCTGGCAATATCTGTGGAAAGAGAAACAGAGTTAATGTTTCGAGTCTATGCTCCTCTCCTTCAGACCTGAAGATGGGTGGAAATGTGATGAATGATATAGATGGAGAGGGGGGTAGAGAAGGTGTGGCAGAATAGAAGGTCATAGATAGATGGGAGCAAAGGATAGACTGACATGGATACAAGGCAAAGGGAGTGTTAACGGTAGCATTAAAAACTAAAGAAGGTGCTGATAGTGGCATGAAGATAAGATAGCAGAATATGTTCACAGGAGAACAAAGATCAGCTCACAGCAAATGCAACACTGAAGAACATGTGACAGAGAAGCCAATGAGCCCATACACCAACTCAGCATGGATACGGTGGCAGTGCTGGCAAGTGTAGGCATCCTATGCAAGAAGGGGATGAATGATCTTTATTCTGCAAGAGTCAGTCATTCTTCTCATCACTCTCAACTTACACAATTACACATACATTACACAGTCAAAGGAAACTCAATCATCACCAGCTCGAGAGATAACACCACTCGCTCTCCCACACACATCTTCATCTCCCCTGCAGCTCATGTTCTCATCATCTCGCTGCTTCCACTCAGCATCCACACATCCTTAATATTTGTTCTGGCAAGCGTCTGCTTACGCTCTCTGCATCTGTTTTCATGCAGGACAGGCTGGCACATAATAAAAGGGAGAGATCCCAGACAGGCAGAGGGATGCCAGAGATGAAATCCTCACCAGCTTTCAGGAGAGAGCCCTCCAGCTGGTCAGGGAGGAAACCGACTGCCCCTATGCCCACAGTGAGGATCCAGCACTGCATCATCCACCACACAACACTGATGTCGGTCTTGCCTCCTGAATCTAAAGGCTCTGCCATGCACTTATGAAATCTCGCCTTGCAGGCACATTAGAGGAGCAGCCCAGGAAGTCTGCCAGCCAGGTCCAAAGCAGCTCTGAGACCAGTGCAGATGATTTCTCTGATGTAGAGATTGAAGAACAATCACAGTTCTTCCACCAGCAGAGGCGTACACCTCAGTGGGATCTAGTTGCAGAGCAGCCTGGGGCTTACAAACTGATGAGTACCTCACTCTTTCTGATCCAAGCAGGGGGCGAGGCAGTGAGGTCCCAGCATTTGGAGAATTGCTGGAGGCCAGGAATCTGCTGAGGCCCAGTCAGGCGATGAGCCTCTGGACTTGGTCATGCCTCAATTACTCCAAAGACAAAATTGATAACATAAGAGGGGATGTCAGCTACATTCCTCGGATTGAGAAACAGAATGGAGGAGACCTATTGCCTTCTGTCTGAGGAGATACTGCCAACACTCCAACACAATGAGGTCAAAACAGCAAAGATGGCAGCTTCAGTGAAGACTGCTGCGGGATGTGCACTCCGTGCTACGGGACACGCACTCCGTGCTGCTGGACACGCACTCCGTGATGCAGTCACTTGCAGCCATCTATGAGTGCCAATGCCAGAGGACGACAGAGATTCTCAAGCTCTCTCCAGCTACCCCTTATCTCAAGGAGGACTCTCAGGCACCCTTAAGGAGGAGGCGCAGGTGATTCTGGGAGTGTGCTGCCCATTTGAGGCCTCTCTTCCTTTGATCGCACCAGCTCCAGCTGCATCAGCCAAGGAGTGTGGCACTTCCACACAGCACAATCCCAAAAGCAGGCCAGGGTCCCCTGCGTCTTCCCTTCCAAAGAAGGTCCGCCAAGGTCATCACTGTGGATGCTGGGGATACGCTCGGACATAATGACAGGATTAGAAAGATTAAGAATAAATTGCACAGCGTGGGCACAGGTGTTAAACACTTGTGGACAACATTCACCTCTGTAAATAAACTTACTTATTGTAGCATTTCTATGGCTCCTTGTTCTGTTGAGTGTCTTCCTGTCATGCCAATCAGAAAATATGTACCAGAGAAAGGCTGGATGCTCATTCCAGAGGGTCCTCCAAGCTTTTTCTGCAAAGTTCCCATCACAAAGGTGGTGTCCGTCCCCTCACACTGACTGAACACATCGGGCGTGCCTGTTTCTCAGTGAGAATGAGGATGTCTCCCAACGGATCACTCCCCCCCAGTCACTGTCAATGTGTGCCCTCTGTACATGTTGCCCTGCCACTTGCTCCCATATTCCATTATTCTCAGCCTCTGGTGACGCTAAACCTCAAGGATACAGACTGCTACGGATGGCCTTGGATCAGGAGAGGTGAAACTTTCCGTATAACATTACCAAGATGCTAGTCATCGAGAGCAAGCGAACTGCCATCAGCCAGACAGGACTCAAAACACTCACAGAATCTCTGTGAGGATCGATGCACTGTTCCCAGTGCGAGTCATCATCATCCTCCTGCAATGAAAGGACTATTACCATCTGATGTATCTCCATAATATGCTGTCAGATGAGACAGCAATGCTCAGAGAAGGGATGTGTGGATGATCTGATGTTCTCAGTGGTTGGCCTCATCACCATCCATCAATCAGGTGGCAATGGGCATGTCCCAAGCTTGTCTGCCCCATGTGGCCATGGCTGCTGCCTCTTGGCCGACATCCTCTCCCTCCAGCATCTCTTGTTACCAAGGGAACTGATACTCAACAAGCCCCACAGGGAGATCAGTCAATGATTCCCCATGGATCTTATGGGGGTTATCACAGTCCCATTGGCAAAACACCCAATTTTTTGCCCCACAGCCACCTATCGACCTGCCACTGCGGGAGAATAAAATTCTGCCCATTACAATAGATTGGAGGATGTATGCATAAGTTATTATCTCATATGGCAGAGGCGTTTGGAACTCCGAATAGTGATGAGTAGTTATAATAGATAGCTGCTGCATCTCTGACAAGGCTCCAAAGGAGAGCTAGATGGATGTTGGGGTTGTGGAAGGGTGAACATGGAGATACCGAGGTAACAGTCTCAGTACCAAATGAAGAGGGAAGTGGAGGAGGAGGGTTGCTTGTTGGTGGTGGATATGACAAAATGCTCCAGCAAACCAGGGAGCAGACATAAAGTACTGGGTGAGGATTGAAGTCAGAACTGAGCTCTCTCAAGAGCAGGCGCCGAACTCCATAGGATTATCACCAACCAGATGAATTGAAAATACACCAAATGCCATGACATTTCTCACTGTTTAGCTGGGAGCACTGATGTAGGAGAAGTGGCAACATGGGGGATATAATGAATCCTTTAAACACAGATTCTTGCAGACCAATTGTGATACTGCAATGTTGTTTCTGGAAACAAAGGATTGTTTCTGTGGCTATAAATTATAAGTAAATTATAAATTTAAGTGGATTGATGGGTTTAATGGCACAGATGGAAGGACACAATTTCCTTTCACGGGGTAAACCCAGAACAAGAAGCCTAATATTATTACAAAAACTAGATCAATCAGGGGCTGTTCAGAAACTTAAAGGGTCATGGAAATCTCAAAATCTTCTTCAGGAAGGCCTTAGGGCTATATTTAATCAAATATTTCAGAACTGAGATTGACAAATTAGTATTGGATGCAGAACCAAGCCAGGTAACAAAACATAGAAAATATAACAGGAATAGGCCATGTAGCCCTTCGAGCATGCTCTGCCTTCCCTTACTATCCCTTTAGCCCCACTAACGATGCAGGAGAGAGACAGATCAGCCATATTTAATCTAATGGGAAAGGTTCGAGAGGCTGAGTGGCATAGTCCTACATTCCTATATATACTTTTACATCAATTCACACTTATAAGTCAAAGTTTGAAATGTGTTCCCCAAGGGCTGCTATATTTAGCTTCAATTTGTGCTTAAACATTCAAAGAGCCTATTTCTGGCCAAATAAGATCAAACAGCAGCTGCACCTCAATCAACACAAATCGACGCCTATGTCATTTGGCAAAGTTTATTAGCCTGGGATTCTGTTGTCTGTGTGATACACAACATTTGATCATTACACTTTTATTATTTTTTTTTAAATCCTTCCTGCTGAGAATACAAACATCTGTTGTTTCATTGACTGGGTCAAATTAAGATTGATGAGAGTTATGGAGATAGTTCCTGCCCAGGTGCTGCCTGCAGAGCCATCAAAGTAAAATAAGTTTGCAAAATAAAAATGATTCGAGATGGCGCCAGAGCACGACAACTTCCTGTGTGCTGTCCCCAGCATACTCTATAATTCTACCTTTACTTCTTGTTCTATGCTTTTAAAATGATACTCTAACCCTTATAAACTCTAACAACACTACATCCTAGCTCTAACTGTAACATTACATTCTGCACCCTCTCCTTTCCTTCTCCCCTATGTCCTCTATGAACGATATGCTTTGTATAGCATGCAATAAATAATATTTTTCACTGTATACCAATACATGTGACAATAACAAATCAATTGATTAAGTCTTACATATAAAGTTTTCATTCCAAGATCCAAGAACCTATTTTCCCATCCCATTTTAGCAAATATAAAGCATCAAATGGTTAACAAGGTTAAAGTATCTACGTGTGTTTAATTTTAACTACTGAGCAAATTTTCAAGCATTCCACATTTGCCTTCGTGTAGATAAAAGGCTTTATAAGGGTTGTTGCACTGTAGATCATAACATGTCCTAACACGACAGAATCCCATCTCAGAGGATCGCAATGAGGATATCCATATTGACTTCTTTGTTCACCTTTCACTCCTACTGTTACTTTGACTTGGAAAGCAGAAAGAGTTGATGTTCAATCATTGCTCCATGCCATCTCATCACAAAAATATCCTCTGATACTAGTATGTCAATGGCCATTTACCAGAATGCAGCCATGTAATGCGTTTATTGTGCATCAGTCCACGGTTTGATAGGGCAATACAAAGAGGCATAATGGCTGTTTCTTTCATCTGGCAATCCTCTACATGTTTTTCAATCACCAGGACCACAAGATAAATCCTTCTCTCACTAATGTGATTAGCCTAGATCCATCAATATCTGTTTGTTGTATCTCAACTGCAGATACTATGGACCAGGTTTTCCACTGCCACCCAACCTAGGGTGGCACGGTGGCACAGTGGTTAGCACTGCTGCCTCAAAGCGTCAGTGACCTGGATTCAATTCCTGGCTTGAGTAACTGTCTGTGTGGAGTTTGCACATTCTCCCCATGTCTGCGTGCGTTTCCTCCGGGTGATCCGGTTTCCTCCCACAGTCTGAAAGACATGCTGGTTTGGTGCATTGACCCACACAGGCGTTGGAATATAACGATTAGGGGAATTTCAGAGTAACTTCATTGCAATGTCAATGTAAGCCTTACTTGTGATTAATAAATAAACTTTAACATCATGAAATTTCTGTTCAAGGTACTGACCTTTTGCTTGTCTGTTAAATTTTCCGTCCAGCCGGCGATGATTCCTGTGGTAGACAGGACCAGAAGATTCTTTTACTGGGTAGAAGGTGGAAAATATTTCTAGTTGGAGACAATGGCAGAAGCCTGTGTACTAACACTGGACAGATTGTGAGTCTCCAAGGTCCTAAAGTTAAGAATGTCATGTTGTAAACAAATGTGCTTTAAACTGTCCATTTATATCCAAGATTAGAGTTGAGACCTCAAGAAAAACTAATCAGGATCCCTACATGGATACAAGGCCAATGTGATTCATGTTCCCAAGGGGATAGACTTTAAGATGAGAAGGATTTTGAGAAAGCCATTGTGATATTGGGTCCCAGGTTTTCCTTAAATATCACGTCATATCACAGATAGGTTAGTCTACTGAGAGAGAGCAGTTAGATGCTGCAAGTCTCTATGGTTTGCCATACTAGAATACAGGTGGAAGCTCATACCTATATCGAAAAGATCAAATTTGTGAGAATGTAAAATGAGACTGGAAGATTTGGTATGGTTGCGCTAGAGGGAGGTTCTCTTACCCTGAAGGACAGTTCCGATTTTAGAAGTTACCGGGTGGAAAATAACAGAAATAAATCTTGGGAGCCAAGAATCATTTTGGACTGATTCTGGGTGAAATGATTATCCACTCAGATGACAGACAGCTGTGCAGCATGTTTTCTCAGTTGTGCTAAAAATAAGGAGGGGTACTTTGGTCTGTGGTTTTAAAGCATAACTTGCCTACAAAGTAAATGCTTAACAAACAATGTTTTCATATTTTGTTGCAGTGAATGTTTTAAAACATGAAATCTTGTTGTGTCGTCTTTTCAGCTAAAAAACTGGAAGCTGAAAGTTCTTTTTAAATGCTCTCAGTCTCAGTGGAGATTGTAACTGGGCATGAGGAAAAAGTGCAGGCGAAAGGCACATAGCTCGCCAATCTCAGTCACAGAGTCCTTTAAAATTCTGTTTTCTTCATAAAGAATTTGCTTACATTCCAGGATGTAGCCTGATCCCCGTCGACTGCAGCAGGCTCTCACTAACTTTTACAGAAGCACCACAGAAAGCATTCTTCCTGGTTGTATCACAGCTTGGAAGCAGACATGATAGTGATTTTTAAGGGGAATCTTGACAAATAAATGAATAGAATGGGAATACAGAGATATGGTGCCCAGAAGGATAGGGGGTTTTAGTTCAGTCAGGTGATCAGGAAGGCAAATGGGATGCTGGCCTTTATAGCGAGGGGGATTGAATATAAAAGCAGGGAGGTTTGCTGCAACTGTACAGGGCATTGGTGAGGCCGCAGCTGGAGTACTGTGTGCAGTTTTGGTCGCCGCACTTGCGCAAGGATATTTTGGCCTTGGAGGGAGTGCAGAGGAGGTTTACTAGGCTGATGCCGGAGTTGAGGGGGTTGAGCTATGAAGAGAGGCTGAATAGACTGGGTTTGTACTCATTGGAGTTTAGAAGGATGAGGGGGGATCTTATAGAGACGTATAAGATAATGAAAGGGATGGATAGGGTGGAGGTAGAGAGATTCTTCCCGCTCAGAAAGGACAGCAGGACTAGAGGGCACAGCCTCAAGATAAAGGGGGGGGCAGTTTAGAACGGAGTTGAGGAGGAACTTCTTCACTCAAAGGGTGGTGAATCTCTGGAATTCTCTGCCCGTTGATGTGGTGGAGGCTACCTCGCTAAATATATTCAAGACACGGGTAGATAGGTTTTTGGTAGGCAAGGGAATTAAGGGTTATGGGGAGAAAGCGGGAAAGTGGAACTGAGCCACTTCAGATCAGCCATGATCTTATTGAATGGCGGGGCAGGCTCGAAGGGCTAGATGGCCTACTCCTGCTCCTATTTCTTATGTTCTTATAGGCAGCATGGTCAGTGCAAGCTTGGAAGACCAAAGAGCCTGTTCCTGTGCTGTAATTTTCTTTGTTCTTAGCATGGTTCCTGCTCTGCCCAGGACCGCAAGAAATTGCAAAGGGTCGTGAATGGAGCCTAGTCTATCACGCAAATCAGCCTCCCAATCATTGACTCTGTCTACACTGGTTAGCACTGCTGCTTCACAACGCCAGGGGCCTGGGTTCAATTTCCAGCTTGGATCACTGCCTGTGTGGAGTTTGCACATTCTTCTCATGTCTGTGTGGGTTTCCTCCCACAGTCCAAAGATGTGCGAGTTAGGTTGATTAGCCATGCTAAGAAATTGCCCTTCAGTGTCCAGGGATGCATAGGTTAGAGGGATTAGCAGGTAAATATGTAGGGATATGAGGATAGGACCTGGGTGGGATTGTGGTCAGTGCAGACTCGATGGGCCAAATGGCCTCTTTCTATCCTGTCGGGTTTCTATGATCTATGACTTCCCACTGCCTAGGAAAAGCAGCCAGCAGAATTAAAGACCCCAAGTGCCCCAGGCATACTCTCTTCCACTTTCTTCCATCGGAAAACAATTACAAAAGTCTGACATCATGTACCAACCGACCAAGAACAGCTTCTTTCCTATTGCCAGCGGACTTTTGAATGGACCTACCTTGCACTAAGTTGATCTTTCTCTGCACCTTAGCTATGACAGTAACACTACATTCTGCACTCTCTCCTTTCCTTCTCTATGAACAGTATGCTTTGTCTGTATAGCATGCAAGAAACAATACTTTTCACTGTACACTAAAACATGTGACAATAATTAATTAAATCAAATCAAATTGAGCTACACAGGTACAGTCTTCGAAAATGGCACACGTCAGCAGAACCTCGTCAACACGGTCTGGACGGTATAGATCCACCAATGACATCTTCAAGTAACAGAAACAGCTGCAGCAACCTCACCATTGCTTATTCTCAGCTTCTGGATCTAGCCTCAGTCTTCAGCAGCCTGATTGCACTGCACCTTTGGACTCATCATGGGGCTGAGCTCTGATGGCGCTGTCTCCTTTTTATATCATTTCAGCCACAATGTTTTGATTTCAATCACAGTTTCCTTAGCAACCGGAGGCTCAGTTTCCCTTTTCAATTCGGGACTGTAACAAAGACAAATACATGCTTGGCCCAGAGAATCAGTCACAGTTTATACTGCGTCCTTCAGAATCTCAGGAAGTCCCAAAAGCAATTTACATCCAATCTACTTAACCATCCGCTGGGAGCGCAGCTTCGATCAATTTGCCATCAACTACATTTCTTATGTAAGAAATTCGAGATTGGGTTTTTAAATTATTTGATTCAAATTAATAATTGCCTTGTTCAATAATGGGTTATTCAACATCATGCCTTCCAACTTTGCATTCAAATGTCTGCACTACACCCAGCGCTTAGAGCAGGAGTGGCACTTCTCTGTCTTCAGGGAGTTTGTTTGTTAAGTAGTAATTTCTCTTTTGCTACCTTTTAAGAATTGTTTTCTAATTTCCTACTTGGGGGGGGGAGGGGATGTTCATGCTGGGAAGCCAGCTACTTAAATTTAAATGTATTATGATGAAGTTCCTGTCATTGTACAGCGGGTACCCCATTATGTCACTGGTAGGGGATGAGGAAATCCCGCTGGTGTAAAAGCTGTTTTGGAACTGCTCTTTAATTCTCCACCCCTGTCCATCATTCCCAGCTGCTGAAAACTGGAGCAAAGATACCCCCCTCCCACCAATATCTCAAAGGAAGATCTATTTAAAATATAAGACTTGTAAACAACTTTACAGGATATCTAACCTCAAAGGTAGAATAATTTGTCAACTGAACCTTTTGATAATGGGTATTTATCATATTCCCAAGCAATATTGCAGCTGACAGAAATTGGCTATTACTGCCCATTCCTCTCTCTTGGACCCATTGCAGCCTGGAAGCAAAAGGAGAATTGAGGGTATGCTACTTTAATTATCTTACGTGTATAATTTTTATTTGAACTTCAACCTGGATAAGGCAGTGCGAGTATAATTGGAACAAGATTTGAGAACACATCACTGGTGGCCACTAACAAGCATTAACCTGCCTTTTGTCATTTAATCACCCCGGCCTTCCAACAGAACAGACACCTCCCTTTTTCTTATTTCCTCCCTCCCCTCACCACTTTCCCTTGTTTAATTACACTTAAAGCTTGGACACGTTCCATTTCTCATCAAAGTACCCGAAACATTCACTCGATTTCTCTCCCACAGCTGTACTTGCCTGTGGAGTATTTCCAATATTCTCGAGTTTTATCTCAGATTCACAGCAGCCACAGTATTTTGCCGTGGAATTAACCTGTTTTTCCTCTCTCAAGGTGTCAATCAAGGTGTTTTACACTCCAAACATTTTCTATTTTTGAATTTTAAAATATGAGCTTTGGGAATTTCGAACAACCTCAAATCCAATGAATGAGGTTGAGTTTTCTTTTGAGTCATATATCAAATTGAGGCAAAGTACTGGTTGCCAGTCACCAAGGAGGGGGCAATCTTACCAGAATTTGGCAAGGTGCTGTTTTCAGTGGGGAAAACGGAGTGAATGGAGTCAGTGCCTCCAGCGTAATTTCTGACCGAATGTGAAGTCCCAGTGACAAGTTTGCATGGCCACGAGAATCACACGGCTCCCCTGGCAACCTCCCTCTGATTCATCCTCCACGACTCCACTTAATCACATCAATCACTGGGAAGCCGCATATAAACGGCCCCTCGGCTCCTGTTTGACAGATACTGCAGGGGATGGCAGCCAGGAAGGACGCATTGCGATTCTCAGAGGGAACCCTCACCAGGACCCCCTTGCACACCTCCACCTTCATCTCTCACCCAGCCGCTTCGGCCTTTGCCAACACCGGTAAGGGGACCCTCCTCCTCCCCCTTCCCCAATCACCATATTCACGCCCCCCACCCCCACACCCCCGCCCCCCCACTCACTGCCATGCTCATCACACTCCTACTCAAGGTCCATGCCTGCCACGCTTCATCACCATCTTCTTTCTTGTGACTCCTACACTCTTCCTATCTGTGTCATTGCAGGACAATATATACTAAGTGTGATCAAGCTTGTCCAGCCAGAGTACTGCCAGAGTTCAGAACTTTCACATTATTTGAGCACAAAGCCTTAGAGGTGACCAGGAAGAAGAAGCTGATGGTGAAGTGGGGGCAGCAGACAAACATGAGAATCTTCAAGACATGCTGTCATTCTTCATGTGAGCAATCAATGTTCGCTCCCTTATCCACTGGAATGCAACAATGCCATCTCCCTTCTCTTGCAGACAAAGCAATTGAGCTTTGTCTGCAAGCACCATTCTCATACTCCCTGGACCCACCGAACACAAGGTGTCTGAGGGTGTCTTCTCACTGCTGAAGAGGTGTCACAGCTGTCACCCAAACCCAACACCAGCGCAGATACTCTCACCGCGGTGGGATCACTAAGTGGATAGGCTTCTGGGTCACTTGCTGTTGATGACCACAGCGCTGAAGGTCCAGGGCCAGGTGGAGGCAGGGTTGCCCCAGGAAACCGGCACTCAAAAGGATGCTGGAGCCCAAGACTCTGCTGGGCCCCTTGACAATGATGTGCCCCCGGGTCCAGTTGTTCCAGAGATGACTGAACTGCAAAGATGGAGACATGAGCATCAGGCCAGGATGACAGGATCCCTCCTCAGAGTGCAAGGCCAACTGGAGGAGTTACATCACCTTCTGTTCAAGGAGATGGTGCCATCACTCTAGTGTATTGAGTTCAACACAGCGAGCATGGCAACTGCAGTGTAGAGCTTGGTGCAGGACATGCGTGGCAGGAGATGTCCACATCAGAGTTCACCTCATGTCTGAGGGCATGAACTCCATGATAGACGGTTTCAACTGCATGGTTCAGGAATTGGTGGGAAGCCACGTGTCAGTGCTGAGAACAGTGGGGCATCTGGACCTCACTCTAGCTGCCCCTCCATGCTGGAGAGGACCACCAGGCCCATCTGGCACCTGAAAAGATGAGGATCATCTGGTGCAAAGCCTGAGCCTTATACCCAGGAGACCTTGTGTGTGATCCGCCAATCTGAATCCCCCCTTCCTATGAGCAACACACCTCCAGCTCCATACACCGATGAGGGCAGCACTGCAATACCCGGGTTGCCTGAAAGCAGGCCAGGGCCTTCAAGATCCAGGCCGCCCAGAGGACCGCCCACCAAGATCATCACAGGCAACAGGGCGCGGAAATCAGCAAGTCACCTAAACCTTAGCTGTGAATCCTGGGGAAGATGTAGTGGGAGGGTGATGAAATTTAAGAAGTGATAGGCACCTAGCTAGCACGGGTGTTAGTAGACACTAGTGTAGAGAGGTCACCACTGTGTATAGCTACAAATAATAAATCACTCAGTTCAGTCAGAGAGATTCCAACCTATCATTTCTTTCCACCAAGCTTAGCGGACCCACGCGCACACCCAACCCTTCATTCTTGTGGAGTGTGAGAATGACCGTGCCATGTCTCTCCCACACTGAGGACAGGGTAAAGAAACTCTGCTGCAGGCAACTCCCACATCTCCCTCCAACCCTTTCTGAAACCTCACTTATGGAAGGAGCAAACCCTCACCAATCCATCAGGACCAGAGGATTTCATTTTGCATCTCTTCACCTGAGTGGGGGAGGCCAAGGGGGCTACCTTGGGTTAGGTGGATTGGCCATGCTAAATTGACCTTAGTGTCAGGGACTTAACAGGGTAAATATGTGGGGGTTATGGGAATAGGGCCTGGGTTTCCATGCTGCAAAACCTCTATGACTCTCTGACTCTAACCGGTTAGATAATGCTGGCGCAACATCATTGGTTTGACCTTACACCCATTGTCAGGGAGGATCTCACTGCCCTCATAAACATTTCTGGCCAATAATTTGCCACAAATTTATTGCACATAATAAAGTAAAACATGCAGCAGCAAAGAAGCTTCTTTAATCTTGCAATTAACTTTCACTTCTGCGAATGAGGGAAGAAGAAATGAGGCAGTGGAGGAAGATCATTGGGCCTGTGATAGTTAACATTTATTGTACTTTTTATGACTGTGAAGCAAATAGAGTTCTAACTCCAAAATCAAATCATTGCCCCCAGTAAATATATACAGAAGAGATTTCAAAGGCGCGACTGCCTTCTGTGAAGTACATTCTTCTAAACTGTAAACAGCAGCTGAATTTTGAACTTTGGACCACACAACATGAATTATTTAGACTTCCAAATTTGCTCCCTTATCATTAATTTCACTATTCCTCTTTATGTAACAGACTAAGGTCAACTTTCAACATGGGTGAACATCAGGCAGGCGTTGAGTGGAGTTATTGATATGCTCTGTCACATGTCACTCACTGTATGATGATACAGTGCTATTTTGCTATGTTTTATGTTTTAGGTAAGATTGTTTTAAGAGGCTGTGTTTTGTTAACATAAAATCCTACAGCGCAGCAGGAGGTCATGTGGCCCAGCGAGTCTGCACCGATCACAATCCCACCCAGCCCCTATCCCCATAACCCTATGCATTTACCCTAATTAGTCTCCCTGATACTAAGGGACAATTTGGCATGGCCTAACCCACACATCTTTGGACTGTGGGAGGAAACTGGAGTACCCGTAGATAACCCAAGCAGACACAGGGAGAATGTGCAAACTCCGCACAGAAAGTGACCCAAGCAGGGAATCGAACCCGTGTCCCTGGTGCTGTGAGGCAGTAGTGCTAACCACTGTGCCACCATGCTGCTCAAGAGTTAATTTGTCTGGGAAACATGCAGATCAACTGCCGAGAGCAGGATAATAACAGATTTCAGCTCGGAATGTATTATTTTGTGGAGTTAATGAACACTTGGTTATTTAAGTTCTTTGGGGATTTTAGACTAGGTATGCAGTGTCCTATGAGGTCTGATTAGGTTGATTGACAGAGGCAGAGTCATGTGGTTGATGAGAGCATCTAAGGTCGCAGAAAAGACCAGTTTCATTTTCATTTTAAAATACAAGCAGTTGCTGCTGGAAGAAGCAAGTCTCTCTTTCTTTCTCTCTCTTTCTCTCTTTCTCTCTCTCTCTCCCCAGAGGATTTCTGAAAGCTCCAGGACTGTTCACCTAAGTCAAGCAAGTATATCTGTGTTTTGCTAAATAATTATAAAGAGGAATCTATGTGTGTAAAGGAAAGTTTGCTTGATTAGAACTCTTAGTGATAGGGTAGCATTTAAATATTATAGTTATAGTTAAACTGTGTTGTTAAATAAATGAGTCTGTCAGTAGAATGACACCTAGAATGAAACATTTTATCCTCACATTCATACCAGAATTGAGAATTTGTCAGGGTTTAGTCTGGCTTCATAATATACTTTGGGGTTTCTGATTGGTACCCTAACAACTGGCAAAAAGCCCAAGCCACTTCCACGGTCAGGCCTCTTTGTAACTTGATGGGTGAGCTGTCTGTGGTTCTCCATGATGCCCAGGTCTGGAGGCAGCATGAGAAATCCATCACTTCTGTGTGGAGAGCCAAGCTTGCACAGGCACATCAGCAGGTAATGATGATGGGAGAGAGTGAGGATGCGGGGAGACTGCAATGAATGATGCGACGGCCAAGAAGATTTAGTGGAGGAACATTCATGCTCTTCCTGCCCCACAAAACTTGCTGCAGTGCCTTTATTGCAGTGCTTTCACAGCAGCCTCGGTGTACAATTTCTCTGTGCAGGATTCTCGTTGTGCACCCACAATAAGCCCAAATTTATGTATTTTACTTATTTATTAGTGTCCCAAGTAGGCTTACATTAACACCGCAATGAAGTTACTGTGAAAATCCCCTATCAACTTTGTATCATATGTATGTCATATAACCCCAATTTGTACATATTAAGTATGTTCTTGGCTCCCTTGGGAAGGGGGGGTGCTGCTTGACAATGTTAGAAATGCAGGGCCCTTTAAGAGTAAACCAGCACAAGCTTCAGACTGCAGATGTTGCTCAATGAAGCCTGTACTTAAGAGCTGTGATTTTCCCCAGTAGGGTGTTGCTTCTGAATAAGTAGAGGATCCAGAAGGAAAGAGTACACACTGGCATTTTCACTGAACAATAGTATCACAGTAAAACAACCTTGAATCACAAAATGTCTTCCGGTGTCTGATTCAAGAAATGGATAGCTACCTATTTAGCAGCAGAGATTTGACCTTGATCTCTTCAAGTGGGAAGATAAAGAAAACAGAAAGCAATCCCCGTTTCTGACAAAAAATAAATAACCTGGCGGCTTTTGAGGTGAAATGACTGAGTCTCACCACAGAATCACAAATTATGATTACTTGCCAGCTTCTTAGAATTGGCACCATATGGACAATGGAAGAAAGAGGTGGAGATGAGGACTGAGGTCATTTCTCTGGTCATGAGGAAGTAAGGCTTTGGCCTTGTCTTTACCAAGAAGAAGTAAGCTTATAAATAAATCATTTTCAGAACTGAATGTAATTGATTTTATTACAAATTACAGACTAAATTTACAAAAAAGATGACTTGTTGGAAGCTTATGAGATGTGATCAATATTTGATTAATGTAAGAACTTAGACAATCAGTCCATGCAAGAATATGTTATGAATTTTGACAGGCTATAAAAAAAGTAAATTTGATTCCAAAATCTGTCATTGTATTTGAATAATTAAATTTTATTCGTGTAAATTTCATGCACAGACAGACTTGGTTTTGTTTAATTTGACAGCAGGGTCTCTTTGAACAAATGGCTGCTGCGCTTGAAAAACAAATTTCAGGGAAACAATCATTTCCAGCTACCTTTGTGACAGATGCATTTATAAATCAAAGAAGGGGCCTCGCCCTGGACCACTCCAAGCTCCCCACAATTCTCAACAGGTTCTTATTTATAATGAGTCAGCTGACCATCACATCACTCTGTAATTCTGTGGTTTACTGGGTCAGCTGATGCTTAGTTTGTTACTTTTGGTCACATTACATCAAGTACAAAATTGTCACTGGTTACATTCTAATATTAGGGACCTCAAGAGAAACACATAATACACAGACTGACATGAAGAACACGAAAATGTAATCTTATGCAGGGTCAACCTGCCTAAAGGAGGTTCCTGGGTAATGTACCAGCTCGAAGGATCAGACGACAGTTGGAAGGCTGTGATAAGAAGGGAAAATCTACAGGAAAATATAACAATTGTCCAAGATGAGTGACAAGAGGTGAGAATCATGGATAGGCAGCAGGAACACATGCGCAGAACTTGCTGAAGGTTCCAGAAACATAATAGGCAACCTAGGCTAGTGAGTGGGCTGCCTGAGTGGCCCTCCTTCACCTCAGTCACAAGATTGAAATCAGGCTTATTCACCAACCACAACCCCATGAATAAGATCAAATACATTTAATACTCAAGTAACATTCACACAACACAAATGCCAGGCAATGACCATCACCAATAAGAGACACTCTAACCACCACTCCTTGACATTCATTGGGTTACCGTCACTGATTCCCCCACTGTCAACATTGTTGGGGGAGTGTGTTGGAATACTCCCCAGTTGCCTGGATGGGTGCAGTTCCAACAACACTCAAGAAGCTTGACACCATCCTGGACTAAGCAGCTCGCTTGATTGGCACCACATCTACAAAGATCTACTCCTTTCACCACCAACACCCAATAGCGACAGTGTGTACTATTTACATGATGCAATACAGCAATTCACCAAAGGTCCTTAGACAGTACCTTCCGAACCCATGACCGCTTCCAACTAGAAGGATAAAGGCAGCAGATACATGGGAAGGTCCTGCAAGGTCCCCTCCAAGCCACTCACCATCCTGATTTGGAAATGTATCGCTGTACCTTCACTGTCACTGGGTCAAAATACTGGAATTCCTTTTCAAACGGCATTGTGGGTCAACCCATAGCACATGGACTTCAGCAATTCAAGAAGGAAGTTTACTAGCACCTTGTCAAAGGCAACTAACGATGGGCAATAAATGCTGGCCAGCCAGAGACGCCCATGTCCCAAGAATGAATAAAAGGACAGAGTAGACAAATTGATCTTGATAAGGTGAACATGGAAAGGATGTTTCCTCATGTGGAAGAGTTCAGAACGAGGGAGGTGGAAGGTGCTATTTTAAAATTAGGCATTATCTATTTGGGACAGAGATGAATAGAATTGTTTTTCTCTCAGAGGGTTATGCAACTTTGAAACTCTCTATTTCACAAGGCGGTGGAGATGACAGTGGAGAGGAGGAGGTGAGTATATTCTTGTTAGTGTGATGATACTGTGCCTTTAAGAAATGTATTTTAATTATGTTCCTTTACAGGATGTTTCTAGGAGGCCTTGAAAGTTTTTGGCACCATGTTGTCTATGATCAGTGCCCTTTATTGCTGCTGAGGCAGTATAATCGATATCATGTTTATTTTTAATCTGCACTAATGCAGTGACCTGTGATTTTATGATCCTTCGGGAATTGCTGAGTGAAGCTTGATTTGGGGATGATTGACAAGTCAGGTGATATGCTTGGGTACAGTTTTTTTCTACAGAAAAGTCCAAGTTTTAGTTTCATTTTCTCAGTTGCTGTTAGAAGCTGTTGGAAGAAGGTGGTGTCTCTGTTTCTCTCCAGAGACTGGCTGAAAATTCCAGGACTGGGAAGCCTCAAAGAATTGATCCAACATTCAAAGGACCACTTCATAGCAGGTAGAAAAAAAGCTGAAGATCCAGCACCATTTCAGCATACTTACTTTTTGTGCCAAGTCTAGAAAAGGGTATGTGTCGGTGGGAAGATTTTTGACTTGAAACAGCAGAGATAGCAAACTGTTAAGATTTGTATTGTGTCATGTTTAATTCTTGTAATTTGTAAAAGTTATGCTAATTTGTTTTACTATATTTTAACTGTGTTCTTTAATAAACTTTGTTTGATAAAAGCTTCCTAGTGGGTCATTTGAATTATACCTGGAGTGAAACACCTAGAGGGTTTTCAGTATAACTTCATTACAATGTGAATGTAAGCCTACTTGTGACTAATAAATAAATTTTAACTTTACCTTGGGCGGGATTTTCCAGCCGCACTCGTCTCAAAATGGGAAAATCCCGCTGAAAGTCAATAGACCTTTCCATGGTCCACCTCACAACATTCAATTCCCATAGCGAATGAGATAATAAAATTCTTCTCTTATGTTCACCAAATCAAATGTAAAGCTTGGGATCTAGGCTAACTTCACAAAGTACCCTGGAGTTTCTGGCCTGGGTCATAACATTAGACTAGGGAATCAAATGTTATCTCATGTAGCTGGAAATGCAGGTCCTGCAACACAAACAGGTCAGCAGAACAGCCTTGAGGGGCTGAATGGCCTACCTCGCCTATTTTGTTTATTCATATGTCTGCTGAGAGACGGGAAATGTGAGCCAAAATTCTCTGGCCATTCATGTGGGCAGGATACTCTTGTCCCTACGGTGGCGCACCCCTTGCCATGGATGGCTTGGGATGGCTTCAATAGGAATTCCCATTAACAGTGGCAGGACCGGAGGATCCCACCACCAGCCAACAGCACTCTCCTCCCACCGCTGATGGACACATTGAGGGGAAGCCAGAGAATCGGGCCTGTAACCTCAAGCAAGTTACTGACGTTTTCAGAAGCTCTAAAATGGTTAATTGGCAGCTGAGCAGTATTAATAGGAAACTGATCAGGCCTTGCACTCTGCTGAGAGGCACTTCAGGCCTTCCAAGCATAAGACAATGGAGATAAGAAAGGACTATTTACAGAACAGCCAGCAGAGAGATTAAAGCCAGATTACTGGATATAAATATTGCAGAGGAGTTGACACAAAAGATAAGAAAGAATATCCACCACAGGGAAAGCAGTACTCTAACTACAAGAAGCTGAATCACTTTGCATGCAAGTGTTTTTCTGGAGAGAAGAAAAAGTAGCCTATAAAGATGGTTGCCGGGGAGATGTCAAACAAATATTCTGATGAATCACACTGCACTCTAGAACAGGTTTTTACTATCAAGTCTCAAGGCAAGAACTGGTTTGTGGTTATTGGAATGATGTCTACAAGGGGAGACCATCAGATTAATCTGAATTTAAGGTAGAAAATTAGCAAGCGGGACCTCAAATGTAGTAATCTCCAGTGCCATGTGCAAGTAAGCACAGAAGTAGGGGAATGAGGCAGATGAATGTGTGGTTGGAAAAATGGTGTAGGAAGGAGGGGCTTTACATTCCTGTGGCAATGGGCTGGCTCTGGGGGAGATGGCACCTGTACGAGGTGGACGGGTTGCACCTGAACAGAGCTGAGACTGGGTTCCTTGTGCAGCATTTTGCTAATGCTGCTGGATGGCTTTAAATTAATTCGGCAGGACTGAGCGAACAAAGAGGAAATATTAGAACCACCAGGTTGCACAAAATGGGAGGGAAAGAATGTACCAGCAAGGAGATTGGTAAATAAATAAGTGAAATACGAGTAAGGGAGAAAGTAATGACATCTAAATCAGGGTCACTGTGCATGTATATGAATGTATGAAGTATAGTAAATAAGATTAGGGAATTACAGATACAGATTGTGTTATGGAAATATGATGTTAGGTCACAACAGATACCTGGCTCAAGGAAGGTCAGGGCTGAGTGTTAAATATTCCTGGTCACAAAGGGTTCAGAAAAGATACAAAAGAAAGAAAGGAGGAGAGATGGTGGTATCAGTTAAGGAGTGCATTCCAGTTGCTCTGGAAGGTTCAAGGATGGAATCAATTTGGCCAGAGCTAAGGAACAAAAGGGATGCAATTACATTAGTTGGTGTAGGCTATAGACATCAACTAGTGAGAAGGAAGTTGAAGAATAAATCTGCAGAAAAATTACAGACAGATGCAACTATTATAGAATACTTGTAATAGGGAACTTTCATTACCCAAATGTAGACTGGGACAGTGGTAGTGTAAAGGGCAGAGGGAGGCAAAATTTCCAAGATTGTGTTCAGAGTAATGTTCTATACCAATATGTGTTCAGTCTAACAAGAAAGATGCACAACTGGATTTGGTTCTTGGGAATGAGGTGGGTCAAGTAGATCATGTGCCAGTGGGGAAACAGTTAACATCGCTGTATCATAAGGTTTAGGATGATGACAGAAAAGGAAAATAGGTAATCCAGAGTAAAAATGATTAACTGGGAAACAGCTGACTTCAATGGGGCAAGAATGGAACTGGGCTAGTTAGATTGGAATAACAGGTTGGTGGAAAAGTATCAAGCTGAACAATGAGCTACCTTCAAAACAGAAATGGTCCAGGCACAGTCAAGGTATATTCCCAAGGCATATAAATGGAAAGCTAGGGCAAACAAATCCAGAACTCCCTGGACGAAAAAAGGTATAGAAATTATGAAAAGAAAAAAAAAATTGTGCTTATGACAGGTGTCAGGTAGAAAGTGTGGTTGAGAGCTAGGAGGAATACAGAAGGTTCAGAGGGGAGGTGAAAAAGCACATTAGAGAAGCGATGGACGGCAGGTGAAGGAACAGAAGTGTGAGGTAACGCATATTGGGAGGAAGAACATGGAGAGGCAATATAAAATGAGGAGTAAAATTCTTGAGCCGTGCAGGAGCAGAGGGACATGGGTGTAAGCATCAATCATTCAAGGTGGCAGAACAGATGAAGAGAGCAGTTAATAAAGCATATTCTGTTATGGGCTTTATTAATAGGGGCATAGAGTACAAGAGCAAGAAAGTTATGTTGAACTTATACAAGGTACTAGTTAGTCATTGCTTAAATACTATCTATAGCTCTGGGCAGTTCACAACAGAAAGGATGTGAACACATTGGAGAGAGTGCAAAAGAAGTTTATAAGAATGGTTCCAGGGATGAGAAACTTTGGTTATGAGGATAGATTGGAAAGGTTGGGGCTGTTCTCCTTGGAGAGAAGAAGGCTAAGAGGACATTTAATAGAGATGTTCAAAATCACGAGGGGGGCTGGGCAAAATAGAGAGGAAGAATCTGTTCCCGCTCATAAAAAGATCAAGAACAAGAGGACACAGATTTAAAGTGATTTGAAAAAGAAGCAAATGTGATATGAGAGAAAAACATTTTTCACACAGTGCATGGTTCGAGTCTGGAATGCTCTGCCTAGAAGTATGGTAGAGGCAGGTTCAATGGAGGCATTCAAGACAGCATTAGATAGCTATTTGAATAGTGTCGAAGTAATGTAAAACCTGAAGTAAATCCCTTTGGTTTTTCTGGAATGGGGCCGGGGGGAGAGGTGGGTTCAAAATGAATCTCCTACACTGTGCACCAATGCCCAGTGGGCAGTGCCAAGATGCCCCCTAGGCATTACCACTTTGTTTCTTCAGCAGGGCAAGTGAGCCCAGGCTGGCACTGCCAAGGTGGCAACACCCATGGGCCAGCCCCTCTCCCACCCTCCACTGTCTGGGGGGATTCGCTCGCCTCCCCTTCACTTCAGTGGGGTATGGCTGCCAACTCCCTGCAAGTGGAGAGTTATAGTAAACCCCTCTGGGAGTGGCTGGAACACATGCAGTTCCGCGCGTAAGCATTTACCATAGACATATCATCCAAATTGGTTTATTGCAGGCTGCCTGGCCTTAGGATAGTGCCCTAAGCCTGTTTAATATTTAAAAATCAGACTTCTAGCCCCATTTGTATTTGGTTTCTGTCCATTTGATTGATTGGAATGACTTTATTACCTATCGTAAAATCAAAGTCAGTCATTCCAAATAAACAGAGCAGTCCACATACTCAGCCTGATGTTAAAACCTTCTGCCCTGAAGTTAGCCATATTTTCCATCAGGCCACAGTTATGTCCTTTCTCTTTGCTTTGCCATTTTTTGCATTAGGCAATAGCTTGCTGGCTGCAGGAATGTGAGACCAACTCAACAACCTCTAAGGAGAGTTCCAGCTGCCCTTAAATCCTGCCTGAAAGATGAGATGGAGAAAGTTGAAAAGATGGGTACAATCAAGAAACAGGTGAAGATTGCTACAGACTGGATCAGCAGCATGGTAACAGTTAACAAGGGCGGAAAGTCAAGAGAGCAAACGTGCAATGCACTGAACACTTGGCAACTTGGAAACTCAGCCGTACACAATGGAAGTGAAAGGTCAGAAATATTGCCACGATAGTAGGCACCTGGGAAAAATGGAGAAGCTGCTGCTCCACAGCACACAGCTGGTGAGTAAGAACTAAACAAAGAACAAAACAACCATCAACGTCTAGAGGTCACCTGCACCCCAACAAATGCAGCGCGGATCAGCAGCAACACTCACCACGGCAACGACATTCCCCAGGGAGGCAAAGTCACCCAGAAACCAGCAGACACCAGATGAGTAATAATAACCCGCACACACTGAATGCTTCAAAGATTGTAGAGATAGAAGGAAGTGAGGCAGACTATAATTAACAGTTCACATTTGATTACTTTCCTTATAAACTGTCAAGTTGGGTAGCTTGCACCTGAAAATGATAAATCAAATGAAAAGGGAAATGTTTGGAGAAACATCCTTGCGCAAGGTTGCCCATACTGCACTGTGGTTTGCCAAAATCATGCATCCTCTGATATTTCTTTGTGAGTAAAAGACTGAGGCAAAAGCCATTATATCCACAACATGGAACATAACTCACCATAAGGGTAAGATTTGCAAAGTTCTCCTCCATCAACAGTCACCTGCGGGCATCCTGTGAATGAGGTCCCCAATGGCAGAAGTCCTAAATGTAAGGCTGGCAGCTCTTCATGCCATCAGTACCAACAGTTGCAGCGGCAGTGGGAACCACCTAAGGTTCAGGATCATGGTGGTGAGTGAACAAGGATGGGAATCATGGGGAGGAGTGGGGCGGGGGGGGGGGGGGGGGGGGGGGGGGGGGGGAGAAATGTTGGGAGAGAGCACAGTGGTTAGCATTGCTGCCTCACAGCAAGGACCAGGGTTCAATTCCGACCTTGGGTGACTGGTTGTGTGGAGTTTGGACATTCTCCCCCTGTCTGTGCAGGTTTACTCCAGGCGCTCAGGTTTCCTCCTACACTCCAAAGACATGCGGGTTAGGCTAATTGGCCATGTTAAATTTCCAGTAAGTATCCACAGGGTAAATGCATGAGGTTATGGGGATAGGGCCTGGGAGGGTTTGTTGTCGTTGCAGGTCCAATAGGCGGAAAGGCCTCTTTCTGCATTGTAGGGATCCTATGACTCTAACAGTGCTAGGATGCTAGGATTGCCCACTCTGTTTCGACTTGGCAATTTGATCACATGTTCTTCAACTGAACAACATTCAATGTGACATTTGATCACAAGACATTTGTCCACTATTTTGCAAGTAGTTTTGCACTTCCCTCAGTTCAGTGTCTCAGGATTCCAGGCTTCCAAAGATAATTATGTCATAGTATGGTGAAAATGTTTTAAACTCAATGCACAATTGGACAGAAATTTTCTGGAATCATATTACACTGACATTTATGATGTGTGGCCGGATTAGAGGGCATCAAACCTATTGTTATCCACCCATCCACATCAGCAGCTTTGCACAGATTGCTGAGAGCTACTTTGTTGTAACTCATTGCTCTTACTTATTTGCTAAATAATAAAAATGAATTTTAGGATATAAAAACATGAGGTAAAGGGTATTTCTTCATATAAAGCTTTGCTTCCTAAATCCAGGTTCAGCGAATGAATCTATGGAACCTGATTCACTTGCTCATTTGCAACGTTCTCTCTATTTCAACTCTACGGAGGCAACTTTTCTTTGTCTTAGCAAAGGATCATATCGATTAACTTAATGTCTGACTTTGTGATGTACTCATTAGTAACAATATAATTGTTTCTGACTTTTTTCCCCTCTATTCAAGGGTTAAGTTGCTAAACACATTTTATCCATATCTAAATATCTACATACTTGCCTTGTGAACCGGATGATGTGTTAATACAATGCAATGCTGCACTTTCACAGCACTGGACGAAGTGTCCTGGGATTTGACAGCAGTGGGGTTAGGTCCCTAGAGTATGGCAGCATCTCTAGTTCTGTGTTCTGTTCAGGACAGCAGATATTGTGTTCCATGCCACACACTTTGGATCTGAACTTTCTCCCTCCAGCTCTGGATCCTGGTCATCCCCTCCGTTCTTTTCCTCCTTCTGTGTGCGTGCATTCTGGGAAACATAAATTGCGAACAAAACTTACTTTACAACTTGATTTCAAACACCAGAACTTGAGCATGTGTTAAATGGCAGATAATTGTCATTCACGCGTACACAAACAATGATTGTGACATCAAATTTACTAAAAAGCTAGAAATTGTTCTCTACAGAATACATGCCAATGTTATCACTTGTCAAGCAATTTGGAAGAGGTCTTAAAATGCAAACTGTTCTGAAATATACACCGATAAACTTGACTCACAACTATTGAATATCACAATTTTTGTTCTTAAAATCAATAATATATTCCCAAAATGCAACTTTGGCAGATGTTGATTTTGTTATATATGCAAATTTTGATACGTTAAGCCACATAGCGGGTAGAATCACCTGCAGATTGAAATAAGCTCAAAGGAAATTGACAGCTGATTATTCTCATTATCTGATCTTCTTTCTACTGAAGTTAACAGTCACAGTTCAAACATTTTTTGGAGACCTATTTCCTAGTCTCTCTGCTTCTTTTACTTGATTTTAATATTTAAAAAATAGTATATGTTCCAAGTTAATGGCAAGTTAAAACAAGCACAGTGTATATATAACTGGTTGCCAATTCATAAAGAACCTATGATTGAAGTTCACTAATTTTACACTGCAAAGAGTTTTAATTTGAACATGAATCAAGTCAATCACAATCAATCACTATGTCAATTTTCCATTATCCAACAATTGTCACTTCTTTTTGGTCATACCAATGTGGAAATTAAGCAATCTGTCAGTTCTGCAAAAGTTTATTGGAACGATTAAAATACAGTTACGGGCAGAATTTTCCCAAAAATTGTTTAGGTGTCATAATGGCAATAAAAATGGGGTGAACCACACTTCTCTCTCAGGTACACTAATCATCACAATCTTCTCACACTCAGTGCAATGAAAAAGCCTCCATATGAATCACGCGTTATGGAGGCTCCAGGCAAGTGACTCACCCAGAGTGGCCGAGCTGTGTGCCCTTAAGCTGGGAGAGCTGCATTTAAACACTCCCATTCAGCCACAGTCAGGAATATGGCACCACATGGAATAGCCCCATGCTTCACCAAGGGACAGTTAGGACGGCTGCTAACATGCCGTTAAAGAGAGAATCTTCTTCCCCTGAGAGGGTCGACGACACAGGGGTTAGGCCAGCAATGCAGCCAGTGAAGTGATGGCAGCAGCAGTCACTGCCCGCGCGTTGGCAAGGAAGACAGCTTCTAGTGCCACAAGAAATTGAATGACCTCACTCCAACAGCAAGGGTGAGTGTCCATCCCATCCTGGCATCAATCCCGTCTGTTACTGTCCACATCAATCTACTCCCCAACACCCCACTGCCTCCCAGCACCCAGACCCCTCCAACCCCTCTGGCACCACCTGTTATAAACCCTGCCTGCCAAGGCACAGTGCCAACATACACCACTCCATTGCCCTGCACCCTTCCAGCCATCAAGCTTTCCACCTCCCCTTTTGTCCCTGCGGGAGAAGACGGTACATAATAGGAGGGAGCGGGAGAAGACCAAAGGTGGAGTTCCCGAGCAGGTGTTCTAACATTTTGTGGGCATTTTTCAATTCTGCTTCTAATGCGCCTGATTTACTGGCAAATGCCTCCAGATTGGCGCTTTTTCTTATGTAATGACTTTAATCAGGCAACCGAGGTGGGCCTGTTAGAATATGAACTCCCTGTTTAAGGGCCGAATTGATGGACCCATCAGGGAGCCTCTTGCCTTGTAATTAACCAGGCGTGTCAGTTCTTCTGGAACACCTAGTGTAGACTGCTAACAGAAAACCCTCTGTATGCTGTTGTCAAACTGGTAAATAAAGGGATTTTGGTGAAGGGACTTCTGCCTCTGAGGACTTATTACACCTTGCTTGTGTGGATAGCCCTTTTTCTTTTGCTAAAATTTCAACCGATCCCCATTAGCCTTGGTGTTACTTTCACTGAAGGCCTCACTGCTGAGCTGTCCCCAACCTCCCCGGATTTCCCTCCCTTTGCTTTGTTGCTGTTGGCACCCTTCCCCAGGCAACTGGGCTTCCCTCACTGTGTGGCTGGTTATGCTGCCACTTCCTGATCCCATGCCAGTGGACTGCCTTCCCAACTGCATTGCTGCACCTGATTCGGTCACACCACCCAGACTATATTGCTGCCTGGGGCTACTCCTGGGTAGTTTGTGCTACCAAATAAACCTGTTGGACTTTAACTGGGTGTTGTGAGACTTCTTACTGTGCTTACCCCAGTCCAACACTGGCTGGGAACAGGGTTGCAACAGAGCATTGCAAGGAATAAAGTGATAGCAAAGCAACTTTCCAACCTGCTGTTCTGTTTCCATGTTGTAGTTTCATTTCTTAAGGACAGAACCCTGGAAACATTTCAAGAAATGTTGGTGGTCTTAATGCTCTGATCATAATAACAGGATATTGGCTGACCCAGGGGTCAGCTTTTGGAACAGAAGTTAAAAAAAGTTAAGGTCTCATTTACTCCTTCTGGAAGAAATCAGAAGAGTGAAGAGAGGCATAGTGCTAAAAGAGCAGGAAGAGAAGAGATTCTGAATTCTAAAACTGCACTGAAAAGAACTTTATTTATTTGTTAGTGTTAGTAAGCTTACATTAATACCGCAATGAAGTTACAGTGAAAATTCCCTAGTCACCACACACTGGCACCTGTTCAGGTACATGGAGGGAGAATTTGGCATGGCTAATGCACCTAACCAGCACGTCATTGTGGACTGTGGGAGGAAACCAAACACCTGCAGACACGGGAAGAATGTGTAAGCTCCGCACAGACAGTGACCCAAGCCAGGAACCGAACCCAGGTCCCTGGCACTGTGAGGCAGCAGTGCTAACCACTGCACCAAAGGGGCAATTTAGCATAACCAATCCACCTACCTTGCACATCTTTGAACTGTGGGAGGAAACCGGAGCACCCAGAGGAAACCAATACAGACACAGGGATAACGTGCAAACTCCATACTGACAGTGACCCAAGCTGGGAATCAAACTCGGATCTCTGGCACTGTGAGGCAGCAGTGCTAACCTCTCTGTCACCAAGCCACACTAACTTATCTGTTAACAGAAGGATCTGAATAAATCCTTTCAAAAATTTGCATTGTAGCACATATTTTCTGAAAATTAATAAGTGCTCTTTCAGCTTATCTCTGTATGATTTTAAAAGTTGCAGGCGAGGTGGAAAGTCTTGGAGGAACTGGGTAGGGTGTCAATTCCTGTTCCTGACAAATTCCTAACTAATTACTGTTTGCAGGTAAATACAATCTCTCCACACAGATTTCTGTTTTGGACTCTTTAAAGCTGAATCTTATAAAGCGTTATAAATGTCAAAGTTCTTAACTATACTTGGAATGTCATGAGCAATCACAGGCAGTGTCAGGGAGAGAGAGAGAGGCTTTGAGGAATGGCACACATATTTTCAGTGGAAGGCAGAGAAGAGTGTGTCTGTACATTTCCGTTGTGGAGTGAGATTGCAGAGTGCAGAGAGTGTCTCAGCATCTCAGTGACGGGAAGGGAAGGGAAGAAATTCAGTACCACTGGAAGGGGAAGTATCTCTGAGAAGTGGCAACAGTGGGTGAGGTTAAGGGAGAAAGGACAGAAGGTGCAAAATATCCCCCCACCCTTCCCCCAAATCCAAACATCCCCTTCCCCCCAGATTCCATCTGTGTGCATCAGCACATAGGAGAACAATGTATTAGAAAAATAGGTGCACGATTCTAAATTTCCAGTCAAAAGACCTTCCAATGTTTAAGTTTTCATCCCTGGCAATGTGACATTGTGAATGTCCATTGTTCTAAACTATGACTAACTATAATAACCATGGCAATTATACTGAGTCAAGTTAACTTCAAGTATCTGGGTTGGCTCTCAGCAGTTACTCCCACATTTGATCCGGAAGTCAGCAGTGGGTGTGCATGGTGTGCTGCCGAACACAGCCAGGGACCTGGGTTCGATTCCCAGCTTGGATCAGTATCTGTGCGGAGTTTGCACATTCTCCCCCTGACCTGCGAGGGTTTCCTGCGGATGCTCCAGTTCCCCTCCCCGCAGTCTGAAAGATGTGCTAGTTAGGTGTGCATTGGCCATGCTAAATTCTCCCTCAGCATACCCGAACAGGCACCGGAGTGTGGTGAAAGGGGGATTTTCACAGTAACTTCATTGCAGTATTAATATAAGCCGACTTATGACACTAAGAAATAGAGCTGAAACTTAAAACTTAAACTTAAAAATGTCTGCAGCTTAATGGAATAAAGACGCCATCAAAGATGATTTAGCACACGCACATTGGTCACAACCATTGGACGATGCCTGCACCATCTGCTCCAGCAGCAAGTTTACGGTTATACTCCTGAGGTCATCCTCCTCCACTGTCTCAATGAGGATGTTATTTTGAAGCAAAGTACATCATCAATAACCTGACGCCCAAAACAGCCTATAATATGGGTAATTCCCGGATCTATGGAGGCGCTTTGACATTCCAGTAAGCTGCTTTATAACTCTGCTGATAGAATGGGCAACATCGAAGGAGTGCCCAGCTGGTGGCCTGGTGTCAACAGCTTGTAAAACTATAACGCTTATCTTCTATATTTAAGTTAGACACTTACCTCTCCAGCTTTTGGTTAGACAGAAGACTCAGAGGTTAGGGGGGCAGACAAGAAAGTGGAGCTGAGATCACAACCAGATCAGTCATGGTCTTATTGGATGGTGCAGCAAGTTCGAAGGGCCAAATGGCCTACTCTTGTTCCTAACTGCTATGTTTTCATTAAAAGTTTCTATCCCTGATTCCTGGCATTGTACAACAGCAATGCTAACTACTGTGCCACACCGTGGGCAGCATGTTATGAACTCCATTCCAGGCATTGGTAGCACAGAAGCTCTATGTACGCCTGATGGTCTGTTAGTATCCTTGTCTTTAAGAAGTAAGATACATATGGGGGAAACTCTCTCAGCTGCGTAGCGGGTCAGGAGACTTAAGTGGAGGCCATTTAGCAGGTTCCCCTCTGTGAGTCTCTGGCTGCTGGATTTCCAGCATCGTCAGCCCCCCAGCAGAAATTGGTGCAGAGATGTATAATTTATTCAGATTAGTATCTGAATCTGATTAGCAGGCCCAGGACTGAATTTTCCAGGCCTGCTAGCGTCCCCCCCACCTGCCCGGAGCGCTCCACTCCAACAGGGTTTACAATAGCCCCCCATTTACAGGGAGCTGGTGGCCCGAAATTGCTGGAGCGAAAGAGGGCAATCGAGGCCCCCTCAGAGGTCAGGGCTGAGGGATATGCGTCTTGGGCATTGCCAGCATGGCTGTGCCAACCTGGTCCCTGACATTGCCCAAGGGACAAAGTGGCAATGCCCAGCAACATCTTGGCACTGTCCACCAGACCTCGGGCAGTGTCAAGGGGCAGGGCCAAATTGGGCAGGGCCTCTGGGGGAGTTCAGTGGGGGTCCCACTGCCACTCTGCAGTCAGCAGTGACAGAAGAAGGGAGGCCACGATCGGGGTGGGGGATGGGGGGGGGGGGGGAGGTACAGCCTGCAAGGGGGAGGGGGGGTTCAGAGTTGCAGGAAGGGAGGAGATTGGGGCTGCCAGGGGGAGAGGGGGGTGGAATCGAGGCGGGCCAGGACGGAAAGATAGTCGGGCTGGCCTGCACACGTCCACGGGGGCCATCAATCTGGTGGGGGGGGGGGATAGGAGTCAGTGGGGCAGCAATGGAAGGTCACGAGACTGGCCAGTGATTGATCTGGCCAGTAATAGGGAGGCCAGCAGTGTGGGGTTACTGCACACGCACAGTGGCCCACTCAGCACTACGCTGCCATTCTCCCCAGCGCAATTAAGCCCTGCTCACTGATTATTTGCATGATTCATGCTAGAGTTCTCTGCGATGCACAGAGTGTGGAAGATTCATTTTGAAAATCCGGTTGAAAAAACCGGTGGGATTTACTCCAGTTTTACAGGAATTCAACACTTAGAATTTATTTTGGGAGAATTCCCACCCCCCCTGTTATATTTCACCTCTCACAACCTCAGGATGTTCCAAAGAACATCACAGCTAATTAAATACTTTTGAAGTGTGGTCACTGCTGCAATGTTGTCAACATGACAGTTAATTTACATGTAGCAAGATTTCAAAGGAGCAATAAAATACTGACCAGTTTTAGCAACGTTGGCCAGGACTCCAGGGAGAACTCCCTGTTGCCCTTTGAAATAGCGTCATAGGAACTTATACATCTGCATTGCGGGCAGAAGGCATTGCAGTTTCAAGTCTCATATGATGCTGGCACCTTGACAGTGCAGCGCTCCCTCAGCAGTGCAGTCAATCTAAACTCTCAGTTTAATCTCTAGAACGTGAACTCAAATGGAACTTGAACTCACAACCTTTGGCTCAGAGGTGAGTATGCAAACAACCGTGCCACTGCTAATTTTTAAAGCAAAACTCTTGAGAATGCCATATTTTCTCCACAGCCAGGAACTGACCTGTCTTACATGCATCTTCAACTACACTGGGCTCTAACTCTTCCTCTGAATCTTTTGGTCCTCTTGTGCTGTGCCGCATGGATTGTCAGTTCCTTATCTCCGGAATCTGCCCCCCATGTTTATTTCCATGAGCTGCTACAAGAGGAGGTGAATGAGGTGTGTTGGTCAGCAGGCATGAGAGGTGGAGGGGACTTGCATACCCCTTGAAGTCTAGAGGCAACACAGAAAGCAACACCAACAATGGAGCAACATTGTAATCAGCCACTTTCTGAATTTCTAATGAGGAAAGCAGTAGCTGGTGAAGGGATTGTAGAATACCCAGAAACATGAAATAATAAAGAATTACGTTCTCAAAGGCCCAATGAAGTCAGTCTCACATCTTTACTTCCAGCTTGGCCAGAGTGGGGGCCAACTATAGACATTGGATGGTGGATGGTATGTGATCATCTCCTGCAGGAGGAATGGAAAGTGTCAATTGGCTACTGTGGTCCTCAGTTCCTGCAGTCACAATCAGGCTGGATTCATAGAATGGAAGTTCAATTCACAGTGCAGAATGTGAGAAGCTTAACAGGAGTGTTGCCAACATATCTGACTTCTGGGACAAAGAGCATGATGCAATGTGATACCTGAATGCCTTATTATTGTTCTGGGAAATATCCAAGTGCTCCTCTATGTTTCAGTTATATATCTTGTTATTTATTTGAAAATACTTTTATCTCTGACTAAAAAAATGTTTCTTTGCAGGTGCAACAGATAATTAAGAAGGCAAATGGAATTTTGTCTTTCCTTTGCTAGAGGGATGGAGTTTAAAAACAGTGAGTTATGTTGCAGCTGTATAAGGTGCTGGTGAAGCCACGCCTGAAATAGTGTGCACAGTTTTGCCCTCCTCACTTGAGTAAGGATACACTGAAGAGGGTGCAGAGGAGATTCACTAAGTTGATTCGAGAGTTGAGAGAGTTGGCTTATGAGGAGAGGCTGAGTTGACTGGGGCTATACTCACTGGAATTCAGAAGAATGAGGGAAGACCTTATAGAAACATATAAAATTATGAAGGGAATAAATAAGATGGAAGCAGGGAGGTTGTTTCAACTGGCAGGTGAAACCAGAACTAGGGGGCATGGCCTCAAAATAAGGGGAGCAAATTTAGAACTGAGTTGAGAAGGAACTTCTTCACGCAAAGATTTGTCAACCTGTGGAATCCCTTGCCCAGTGAAGTAGCTGAGGCTACCTCATTGAATGTTTTTAAGGCAAGGTTAGATACATTTTGAACAGTAAAGGAAATAAGGGTGAGTGGGTGGGTAAGTGGAGCTGAGTCCATGGAAAGATCAGCCATGATCTTATTGAATGGCGGAGCAAGCTCGAGGGGCCAGATGGCCTACTCTTGCTCCTAGTTCTTATGTTTAGTCGGTTGTTCTAATATTTTCTTCTTTAATTTTTTTTGTCCTGGATATGCTCCTGAGAAGTGCTTTGTGCTACTTTACTAGGGTTAAAGGTGCTATATAAATGCAAATTGATGCTGTGCCTTGTGTTGTTGGGATCACACATTAGTCCCCTTCACAACTCCTAAAGAAGCAGTAATGGTTTGTCATTGATCAAACTCATGTGAGTGTGCTTTTATAGAGAAGGCAACACAGGGCAGAATGATGGCACAGTGGTTCATGCTGCTGTCTCACAGCGCCAGTAACTTGGGTTCAATTCCTGATTTGGGTCACTGTCTATGCAGAGTCTGCACATTCTCCCCGTGACTATGTAGATTTCCTCCAGCTGCTCTGGTTTTCCCTCATAGTCTTAAAAATGCGCTGGTTCAATGCATTGACCATACCAAACTTTCCCTCAGTGTACCGAACAGGTGACGGGGGGATTTTCATACTAACTCCATTGCAGTGTTAACGTAAGACTACTTGTGACACTAATAAATAAACTTAAAAAAAACTTACATTTATAGAGAAAGACGAGTAGGAAGAATGAGAGGAAGAGAACTTGGCCGGACACCACGGGGATTCGGATTATATAAATCAAGATGCTCTTAAATTCCACTCATAAGGGAGCTTCCCTTGTGGAGGCTTCGCTTCGAAAGGGGGTCCCGTCAATGAGTGAAACCCCATGCTGCAACCTAACCTGCAGCTCCCCTCCATAGCCAGTGCACTGTGAAGGTCAACAGTCTGTACTCAACAAGATGCCTCTGGGAAAATCAGCACTAATAGTCAATCAGTTGTGCACTGATGCATCAAGCACATTACTGTTACTACAGCGCTACTGTGACTACACTTCATAGGTTGTGAAGCCTGTGGTCATGAAAGATATAATTGTAAGCCTTTCTTTCACTCGGATTGGGCCGAGTGTTTCTGGTGGACTTCACGATTAAGTAGAGGTCAAGAAAACTCAATGTGTTTTTCCCCAAATTGGTCAATCGATGGTCAGTTGGTGGGACCACCATCCAGATATGGATGGTGGGCAGGTTCCCGAAGTTGGAGGGCCAGTATGAGATAACTTCTAGGTCACCGAGAGAAAGCACTCCAAAATGGAGGTGCTGCCCTCTCTCCAACATTTTGAAATTTAAAACAGAAACAAAGATCAAGCAGCCTCGGTCATCATTGCATGTCCTTGGGTAATCTCTTCACATTTCAGCCTGCGACTGAAGAGTCAGGCAGTACTGGCTTTCCCTGTTTGCTCATAGAACCCCTACACTGCAGAAGAAGGCATTCGGCCCAATGAGTCTGCACCGACTCTCCAATACAGGCCCTATCCCTGTAACTCCATATACTTACCCCACTAATCCCCCTAATCTACATATCTTTGGACACTAAGGGGCTAATCCATCTAACCTGCACATCTTTGGGTTGTGGGAGGAAACCGGAGCACCCAGAGGAAACCCACGCAGACACGGGAAGAATGTGCAAATGCCACACAGACAGGCACCCAAGGCAGGAATTGAATCCGGGTCCCTGGCACTTTGAGGCAGCAGTACTAACCACTGTGCCACCATGCCCCGAGTGCCACTGTGCTACTGGGAGGCTGCCTCCAGGCTGTAATTAAATTCCTGGCACTGGGAGAACCAGAACAGATGAAATTAATTGTATTAGTGATGCTTCATATGCCAATCTATCTGATGGACATTCAAGCGATGTCAGATTTATAACATTCTTGATAAGTAAGGAAGGAAAATGTTGCCCCTTGGCCTGGGGAACAAAGAAAATAAAAAGGGTGATCAAAAGCACATTGGCAGCCGAAACCCTGAATTAGTGGTGGATGTGGGGATATATTTGTCTAAATATTAACAGAGTTATTTTTCATGACAACATCAGAAAAGAAGGTGCCAATTACATGTTATGTGGATAATCGGATCTTATGGGACAATTTTTACTCGCCAAAACGTGTAACAGAAAAGCAACTGAGAATTGATTTGGCCAGCATTAAACAAATGCTGGATAACAAGGAAGTTTCAAAGCTCGCTGAACTGGAGTAAATCTACAGTTTACTAAAAGGGGTGCAGGTACTGGAAAGTTGTTAAGAATACTGGAGGATAGTTACCTGAAATTAATTTTGAAAAAAAGAAGAGAGAATCTATTAAAACGTAACCAATGATAACATTGGAATCTGTTATGATGTAACCAATGGTAACATATTGTGAAGGTCAGCTGACTAGCTGACCCAGTGGAAAATGTAACCAACTGGCAAAAATTATATGATGGTCAGCTGACCCAGTATAAATAGAAAGCAGGTGGGGACTGTGGGAAGCTTGTGTGGCTGAGTGTTGAAGTTTCTTTATTGAACCTTTTTTTCTTTGATTTACTTTGTGAAGTTAGTTCTTCTCTTGCTTACAACTGAAGATCCTTGCTGCCAGGAGAACACAGGCAACTACACTGTCGTCTATGGGAAATCAGAGTTTGATGAGACAATCCCAGTCAGCCTCCCACACTCAACCTCATCTGTCCATTAACAAAGTCAAGTGGCCACCTGCTTCCTGTGTGCAGATAGCCCACTCCAACAGCCACCATGGGGAAACACGCAGGCAGACTGGCGGTGTGAAATCCCACAATTCCCTGCCTTGGTTTCTGCTTTCAACAGGGGCTAAATATGCAACCCATCATTTGCTAGGGAAAACCAGTTCATATAAGGGTACTGTGATTTTACAGCAATTGGATTCCCTAAATAACAAAGGCTTATCACTTTCATCTATGTACTCCCAATCCATCCGTCCCATTTCCTATATAAACAGAAGAAGGCTGTAAAAATATTAACTTTAAGATTACAGGGATGTCAAATCTCATCAAATATGTTGAAAAATTGGGAAGGGGGGGGGCGAGTTAGAGGCTAGTCAAGATGAATGTCAATAGCATAGAATTCAATCCAGTTCAATTTAAGGTCAGCCTCCTCACCCAACCAGTGGGAAAATATCATGGTGCTTTGCTGTGGTTTGACAAATGATTGGTCACTTCTCGGCCTTTTGGCTAAGATCAAGCGTCGTATCGATGTGCTGCACTTGTTTGAAGTCATGAGATTTCACTGAGGCTTCATTTGAAGCAATTTTTTAAAAGTGGCATCTCAGCCTTTTGGCTAAAATGCAAAGGTGATCGAGCCTTGGAGGGGGTGCGATCCCTGCTCCAATCAGCTTGGATCATGTAGATCAAGCCCAAGACATGAGGTGAGAAGCCCTGTCTTATCAGATTGGATCAGGATTGTCTCACTTGCTGAGACTTTGATTGGACTTTGATTGATTTGAATTGGATATATAAACAAAAAAAATGGTCAGAGAACTGAAGAAGAAAGACATGAATATTTTGTCTGAATTTCTTAATTTCATATCCCTAACAGACCAACCCCTGGCCTTCTCCCTAACATGTACGCAAAGGAAACTGGGACTGGACACCTCAAGCTTTAAGCCATCAATGAAGAAATTGTCAGTAGCTTTTTAACTTTCCACCTTAAATTCTTCACTTGCCAGAAGTATTGGAGGCCAGTGTGAAACAGGCAATGTTAATGTCCAGTGTGAACAGTGAAGATTAAAATTGCCAACGGTGGAGATTTGGTGGTAAATAGCCATCGGTGTTGGGGGCAATAAAGCATAAATAGGCCAGCAACTTCTGGCGGTAAATGCAAATACAGAAAATGCTGGAAAGCCTCAGCAGATCTGATAGCATCTTTGGAGAGAGAATAGAGCCAATGTTTTGAATCAGGCTGACCCTTCATCAGATGCATGTGCATTTGATGAGAAAGTGGGACAAAATAGGGAATGTATTTCCCTGATGAGGAGGTTATCATCACCAATGGAATGTATTTCACAAGAAGTGTGTAAGCTGGAAAAGGGAAATCATTTCATACGGCTGGTCAGACAGTCATATAGGTTTACAGCATGGAAAAAGGCTCTTCAACCCAATTTGTCCATGCTATCTTGTTTTAAAACCCCTAAGCTCATCCCAATTGCCCGCATTTGGTCCATATCCCTCTATGCCCATTTTACCCATGTAACTGTCTAAATACCTTTTAAAAGACAAAATTGTACCCACCTCTACCATTACTACCTCTGGCAGCTTGTTCCAGACATTCACCAACCTCTGTGTGAAAAAATTGCCCCACTGGACACTTTTGTATCTCTTCCCCTCACACCTTAAACCTATGCCCTCTAGTTTTAGATTTTTTAAAAAAACACAGACATTTGAGGAGAAAGTGGGACAGTGCAAGAAACGTATTTTCGTAGAAAAAGAAGCAGTAGTTGGCCCTTCGGCCCTTCAAGCCTGCTGCACCATCCATTATGACCACGGCTGATCATCAAATTCAATATCCTGATTCTCCCCTTCCCCTCATATCCCTTTATGGCTAAGAGCTATATCTAATTTCCTCTTGAAATCAGACAACGTTTTCCCTTTGCCTTAAGAAAGTGCGTAAGTTGGAAAAGGCAACCACCTCCTTTATACACTGCCGGTTTACTTAAAAAACGCACACACATTTCATGAGAAAGTGGGACAAAGTAGGGGATGTATTTCCCTGATGAGGAGGTTGTCATCACCAGTGGAATGTATTTCACAAGAAGCGAGTACGTTGGAAAAGGGAAATCATGTCTACATTGCTGGATTTTTTTAAAAAAAAAGCACATTTGATGAGAAAGTGGGACAGGACAGGGGATGTATTTTCACAGAAGGGGGTTATCACCGCGAAGTGAATGGATTTCATAAGAAATGTGTAAAGTTAGCACGTATTTCTCTAAATGTATGTAAGTTAGACTACATTTCACAAGAAGCTTCTAAATTAGAATGCGTTTCACAAGAAGTGCGTAAGTCCTACATTGCTGGTTTATTTAAAAAAAAACACACATTTGATGATGAGTTGGGACAGGGCAGGGGATGTATCTTCTCCGGAGGGGTCTATCATTACCAATGGAATGTATTAGTGTGTATACGCACACGCATCAAACCCCCCTCCTAGTCATTCTTTCCGCTCGCCTCCAAAACAAAATGCAGCCCGCCTCAGATGATGCACATCAGATCTAAGAACAGAACCAAAAACATCTCCATGGAAACTAATCTCTGGGCTGTTCGGGTAGACGTCAGGCGCCGCGCCCTGATACTTATCTGAGCAGCGTGGTGGGAGGGGGGAAACAAGCGGCAGGAGCTGGAGAGAGAGAGAGAAGGTAGTAGGAGTAACAGCAGCAGCGCAGTACCTGGCCAGTGACTCCTTTCCCCACTCTCCCTTCAAATTGGGGGAAGCGGTAGCTCCTCAACTCCACACCTGACAGTCATCTAGAGCCAAGGGGCGAGGTCACATTCCTGTCGTCTGCTGACTCGCCTCCGGAACGACACACACTCAATCAATCCAGTCCTCAGCCGGAGATTATTCCTGAGCGGTAGTAAGGCGAAAGCAGAACAACAACCCCCTCCTCTCGACTGGAACTCCCTATTCTTCAGCATCAAGATGGTGCACGGTGGTATGAAGTGTGTTAAATATCTCCTGTTTGGCTTTAATTTCTTGTTCTGGGTAAGTTTTTATTTTGAACTTTCTCTTTCCCCCCCCCCCCTCTCTCGTTTAAAAAATGTTCAGGCCCCGACGACCTAAAACAAGAGTTTTTGTCTGCCCTTTATCCTTAATGTTCAGTAATCCAAATGCAGCCGTCTACAATAAAAAAAACATTCGTCCTGTTACTCCCCCCAGCGCTCCTCCCAAATCTGAGGTTAATATAGTGGTTATTTTGAAACCGACCATATTTTGTGTTTATAGGTTTAGACTCGTGTGGAATTTTTCACTCACTCCCTGAGTTCTGACTAATTTTGCTGCTCCCACTTTTTTTTTCCCAAATTCCTGATGCAGTTTCACTTGGCACCTTCCTGCCCAAGTGGAAAATAGTTGGGCTGGGCTGCACTGCTGTCTAATCCCTCTCCAGGTGAGGGAGTGTTCAGAGACAAACATGGCTGTCGCAATCGTAAGGAGCGTGATTTCACCAGTTTACAGGAGCGTGTGGAAATGTTTGTGGGTGGTCCTGGTTGAGTAACAGGGAAGTTCAGCAGAATTCTCATTGGTCTTGGGAGTTCCTGACTCCGTTTAACAAACAGAATTCTTAAAACACCCTATTATAAATAACTGCCACCACTTTCTCGCTAATTGATTTGGTGTGGTTGATTTTAATACTAAGGTGGACTATCTGCACAGAGAGGGCATTTCTCTCCAAACTAATAACTAAGCTTGGCTAATAACTTGCACACTATTACTTGGTTTTCTGGCCCTCAGTGTTCAAAATTGTGGGGTAAGTTCCACATGTATGCTATTGACATGGAGCCTAACCCTGTCAATGCCTTTGTGTTGGCCAGTTGTGGGTGAATCATTGTTTCCTTCCATGAATTGAAGAGTGAAAAGCTATTGTGTTTGGACTGTCACAAATTCCATTCCCCAAATTCTTGGCTGTTTTCTCAACCTTTACTAGACTGCTTTCAGTTTTGCCATCCCATTGACTCATGGGATGAGCTTCTAATCCTATTTTTTTCACAGACCACCTCTAACATCACTCATCCATCTCTGCCCCTGCCTCAGCTCATCTGCTGAAACATTCATCTATCACTTTGCTTCCAGTTTGACAACTGTAAGGCCCATTAGGCCTCTTCCTTCCTACCATAAACTTGAGCTTATCCTCGCATCAAGTGCTTCTCATGCCGTCATTCCTGTTTGTTCATCTATGTTAGTTTCTTACCCACTTTTTTTATTCAGTCACAGGACATGGATGTTACTGGCTGATCAGCATTTATTGCCCTTGAGAAAATTTTAAACTAAAGCAATCGTCCCTTTCAAACACAAACAGGGAATATTGACAGGTTAGACCCAAATGGTGGTTTCCCCTGGCTGGAAGAATCAAGAACTCAAGGCCACAGATAAGGGGTAATTCCTTAGAAAGAAAAGGAGAACATAAGAAATAGGAGCAGGCCATCTAGCCCTTCGAGCCTGCCCTGCCATTCAATAAGATCTGAAGCGGATCAGTTCCACTTTCCTGCTTTCTCCCCCATAACCCTTAATTCCCTCGTCTATCAAAAACCTATTTACCTGTGACTTAAATATATTTAGCGAGGTAGCCACCACTTCAACGGGCAGAGATTCACCACCCTTTGAGTGAAGAAGTTCTTCCTTAACTCTGATTTAAACTGCCCCCCCCCCCTTATCTTGAGGCTGTGCCCTCTAGTCCTGCTATCCTTTCTAAGTGGGAAGAATCTCTCTATCTCTACCCTACCCATCCGCTTCATTATCTTATACGTCTCTATAAGATCCCCCCTCAGCCTTCTAAACTCCGAGTACAGACCTAGTTTATTTAGTCTCTCTTCATTATCCAACCCCCCTCATCTCCAGTATCCACCTAGTGAACCTCCTCTGCACTCCCTTCCAGGCCAATATATCCTTCAAGTGCGGTGACCAAAACTGCACACAGTACTCCAGCTGCAGCCTCACCAGTACCCTGTACAGTTGCATCAAGACCTCCCTGCTTTTATGTTCTATCCCCCTCAGTATAAAAGCCAACATTCCATTTGCCTTCTTGATCACCTGCTGCACCTGCAGACTGGGTTTTTGCGACTCGTGCACAAGGACCCCCAGGTCCCTGTGCACTGTAGCATGCTGCAGCTTTTTGCCTTTTAAATAATAATCCCTCCTATTATTTCTGCCAAAGTGGATAACCACACATTTGCTAACATTATACTCCATCTGCCAGGTCCTCGTTCAGCCTATCCAGATCTCTCTGCAGACTTTCCACACTCTCCATGCAATTTGCTTTTCCACTCCTCTTCGTGTCATCAGCAAATTTCGTCACCCTACACTCAGCCCCCTCCTCCAGATCATCTATATGAATGGTGGGTGTTTCAGGAGGAATTTCTTCACTTGAAGAATTGTGAATCAGATTTTCTGCATTGAGGTTGTCCATGCTCCATTGTTAAGGGTATATTTAAGTCTGAGGCAGATCTTTCTTGATGTCTCAGAATGACTAGATATGGGAGTGGGTGGGGATGTGGATTTGAGGCAGGTGAACCCTGCTTCTACTGCATGATAAAAGGTGGCTTGAGTGACTAGTCTAGTTCTATTTCTTACATTCTTATTAACTTCTGACCTCCTATGCTTGCAACTCAAGCATTGTGTTCTAACAGTTTTAACTTTTTTCACATTCCCTTTCCAAATATGCCCTCAGCACAAAGGCCCTAACCTGATTCCTACTGAGCAGTTCCTTGAAACTTGCAATGAAGCCTTTAGTCCTTTCTGTTAATATCATCTTTGGCTCAGTATCAATTAATCCTATTAATAACAATTAAGGGGAGGCAATGGCCTATTGGTATTATTGCTAGACTATTAATTCAGAAACTCGGCTGATGTTCTGGGGACCTGGATTCGCAGCTGGTGGAATTTTGAATTCAATGAAAAAAACAAAAATCTGGAATTAAGAATCTATAGATGACCATGAAACCATTGTCAATTGCTGGAAAAACTCTTCAGTTCACTTATGTCCTTCAGGGAAGGAAATCTGTCATCCTTAATGGTCTGGCCTATATGTGACTTCAGAGCCACAGCAATGTGGTTGAATCTCAACTGCCCTCAGGCACTAGGAATGGGCAATAAGTGCTGGCCTGCCAGCGATGTTCATGTCCCACAAATGAATAAAAAATATTTTGCTTGTTAGCAATTGTCATGACCACAAAGGGGGTTTCCTCAAAGTGGTCAAAGAGCTTAGAATTTGTATGTGTGCATGTAGGCTGACCTTTCCCTTTTGGTTTTGTGATGTATTCCCATGCCTCAAACATTTTCTTATGTTAATGATATTTTAATGCAAGTAATTCTGTGTGTAAGTATTTTCGTTTGATAAATACTTTTTCAAAATAAAGTAAGCCTGAGGGTCAAAATCACCACTTTTAATTAGGAGATTTTCTTTAATCTAAATAGGATGAAGTCTTTGGAAAAGTTTTTGTGCATTTATAAATGCACAATGCATACAGTAGTATTTCATTGGATCACATTCTGACAGGTCAAACCTTTCATGGGGGTTTTTCCAATTTGAATAAGTTTGCTATACTTTCACGGCACAGGGGTTAGCACTGCTACTCACAGTGCCAGGGACCCAGGTTCAGTTGTGGCCTCAGATGACTGCATGGAGTTTTTGTGTTCTCCATGTGTGTGGGGGTTTCCAATGGGTGCCCTGGTTTCCTTCCCCTGTCCAAAGATGTGCAGGTTAGGTTGATTGGCTGTGTTAAATTGTCCCTTGGTGTCAGGATGATGAGGAGGGTAAATACATGGGATAGGGCTTGGGTAGGATTGTTGATGCAAGCTCGATGGGCTGAATGGCCGCCTTCTACACTTCAGGAATTCTATGGTAGTTAAAATAGTCATCAAGAATTTTACTAAAATTAATCTTTTGCATATTTGTGCAGGTTGTGATCCATTATTTGAAGTTCATTAAATAGTAGACTATGAAGTTCCAAGCAAATGTTTTCATCTTTTTTGTAGAATACCCAAAGGCTAGGGTACTCCTTTACAGTTCTTCCTCAAATTGTAGTTCTTCTTATGCTGTATAGACCTCAATTCCACACCACATTACGTAATTAAGTGTAATGATGTGAATTAGTATTGACTGCACTTTGAAGCTTAAAATGGCAGGCCACGATGTGGTTTTTATGCGCGTACATTTGTATTGCAGACACTGGCTGGTGTACAGTAATTTCAGTCTGAGGCACAATATAGATCTATTTTCAATACTGTTGGATTTTTTAAATCCTGCAAATGTGAAGAGAAATATCTAGCTTTGCTAATTTATATATGTCCCTCTTTCTTCACTGCACACATTGTTCTGAGGAAAGTGAAAGTTAAAAGCCACCCTGTTTATAAAGGAACAGATTGCATCTAACCACAATAAGCAGACAATCGTTTCCATAAAGCAAATGGACACAATTTTAAAAATACATGTTTTCAAGGAACACTGAGGTTGAAACCACTATTTTAAGTTGAAAATAGTTTGCTGTTTCTCTGCATCCTATCAGTATTGGATGAATTGTTGATGTGTCTTAAGATGTCTGCCATGTTGCATTGAATGTCAGTGCATCTGGAACGCAATCATAACCTGGTCTGAGATACAGATAAGGGCATTTGAGGTGGCTAGAGATGAATCGCAGAAAACAATTTGTGGCTCTTCCTATTTCGTTTGCCATATTTTGCATCTTTTGTTTTAAAAACAAGAAAGCTAGCACTGGCTATTAGCTTTGTGACTCGGCAAAGACATGCCACATCTTGTCTTGAACGTGAACTTTCTGACTTCATTACAAATTTGAATTCTGAGTCCCAGTGAGAGATTAACTTAACTAAATCTGACTGGTACACATCGGTCTGCCAACAGACCGTCTCAGTAGATGAAAAAAATCAAAGAACCTTGTGTACGCCCCACTTTCTTCAGTGAAAATGTTCATTAGAATTGTTTTTTTAAATCCAAACGTGCTGACTAGAGGCATGTGGCAATGTTGTAGGCTTGAGTTCATTATTCACTTAGTTTGCTTATAGAAGCTGCAGTTAGGCTGAATGACAAAAAGAGAGGGTTCTTAGTTTGTCATCCATATGTTGAAAGGATTGAGTGAGGATTCTTTGTTATGCTCTTTATTGTTAAACACTTGCTTTTAAATCCCAATAATCTTTCTATTGGAAATAAAATTTAATTTTACAGTCATGTAGGACAACAGAAACATAACACTAAAGCTGTACTTTTGGTCTAAAATCAGTAGGTGTGAAAGGGTGGCATATTGGCACTGCTACCTCACAGCACCAAGGACCCAGGTACATTTCTGACCTTGAGTGACCACCTGTGTGGAGTTTTCATGTTCTCCCCATGTCTGTGTGGATTTCCTCCAGGTGCTCTGGTTTCCTCCCACAGTCCAAGTTGCAAGCTTGTGCAAGTTAGATGGATTTGGTGGAGGGGAGGAGAGAGGGGGTTTGGGTAAGATACTTGAATGGCCTCCTGTACTGTGGGAATCTTTGATTAGGCTTCAGCCTGATTATATTCTGAGACCGAGCTTAGAACTGTACTGATTCCAATTGTAACATATTTTAATAAATGACACTAACTTGAATGAGAACAAATTGATACCTAAATATTGCCCTATTAATGTTCCTCAACATTAATGAGAATTAATTGACAACATACACAATTAACATGCTCATGGGCAATGAGGATGGAACCAAATTAATCATATGATTGTATTATTGATCTGCATTGCTGGCAAGGCTTTCAGGTGACTTTGCCCTGAAAAGGGATATTTTAGGAAACCAGTATTGGAGGGATGGTCCTGATGCCACTGAACACTTCAGTTACATTTTGTTTTATGTTTATACTTCTGTCAAGTACAAGACGTAGTGATAGAAACAGGGTATTGCTAAGTTTTTCTTTGCTTAATGTTTTTGTATGTTTTGCCATATAGATGTTAATCCAAGTTCTGTCATTACAAAAAGCCTCCGCATTTTTGAGTTTCTTTATTACTTTGACTCAGACTGAAGGTTTTTGTAATCTAGTGAAATCTGTGCTTGCTGTTACTTCAGTTAATATTGCTTCATAAAGTTGGTAGTTTACAGGTTTACACATTATCTTTCATAAGAGATCCTAGGTGAATGCAAGGCAGCTGGTACTGTTTACAATGAGTTTATCGACACACACAAGGGCTTTATTGTTCACTCGTGTTTACAGCAATTGTGGGCATGCCTGTGCAAATCGTCTCTTTTTACTGGATATTATTAGGAGGAGTATGTGGAACCCCACTTAAATGTTAGCATTTCCACTTACACAATTCTAAATCTGAATTATATGCTTAGGTGCAGTGAGTTTCAATGCTTGTTCATATTCACAGCCAGAACATGCTTGTTCAACATTAAACATGAAGATTTATTTTTACCAAGGTGGCCAAGTGGACCCTTTTTAAATATATTTAGTCCAGGTTTGACTAAATATGTCAAACCCAAATGGTGGGGAGTCAGTCACTGCTGTACTCGTCATTCAGAACTCTTGCTTTATTTTGACTGAAATAGAAAACAATTTACAGTAAGTTGATAGAAAAGCAAGGTACTGCTGATGGGGGAAATTTGAAATAGAAACTGAACGTTGGAAAAACCCAGTCAGTTGGGCAGTGGCGAGAGAGCAACAGAACGAATGTTTCAGGGCAATGACAACTTGCCAGTTTTTAAAATCCAGGAATCTAGGCTAAAACTCCATGTGATTCAAATTAAAGTTTCATCCTTACAGCCAGTGTGTAAACTATGCGATCCCGTTCTAGCACTGTAGGTTGTTGAATAATAAACAGGGCCTTTGATCTGTTTTTCCTCTCCTTTTGTCACAAGCTGGCCAACTTGGCACAGAATAGGGACTGAATTTGGACCCACTTCTGGTCTCTGGTACAATCTGTTGTATTTAAAGTTAATTTATTAGTCACAAGTTAGGTTACATTCACATGAAGTTACTGTGAAATTCTCCTAGTCGCCACACGGGCACCTATTCGGGTCAGTGCACATAACCAGCATGTCTTTCGGACTGTGGGAGAAAACCAGAGGAAACCCACACAGACACGGGGAGAATGTGCAAACTCCACACAGTGACCCAAGCCAGGAATTGAACCCAGGTTCCTGACAGCAGTGCTTGCCACAGTGCTGCCCCATTTACCAGTTCAAACCTTGATAGTGGAAAGACAGCATTTTTTTTAATGACTGGTTATGAACTCTCAAAAGAAGAGGTTTTTACCCCCAGCATCTTGCTTGCTGATTACAAAACCTCTCTTACTACTATAAAATTGTCGCATAGGTTTAAATAAGGAAAGCTTATGCCTGTCCCTTCTACCAATAAGCATGGTTTAATTGCCAAAAGAAACTCTTGCCTTTTGGAATGGTGAGCTGTTTACCTGTCATTATTAGGCATTCCTTCCTCTTGCCTATATAGTCAGTGTTTGATGTGATGCTTTTTCCAATATGTTGTATAAAATGGGCAATTCCTGAATAGTTAACTAAAGTAGCTTATTTTCGTTTCAATACCAAACGAAACCTGTCCTGATTCAATGTACTCTCTAGAGTGATGATCTGTGTTGCTAATTAGAAAATCAGTATTCCAACCAATGTTGAAATGTTTCCATTGTTACTATGTAAATATTTCAAGGGCATTATTCTTCACTGAAATTAAAGTGAGCAAGCTAAGGACATAAACGGTACTAGTAAGTGTTCTGATGAGAAAGTTGGAATTTATAACTAACAGCTGCCCAGTTTTATGGATTTTAAAACTTCACTGATCATCAGAACTGACTTTTTGAAGTTCCGGGAATGAGGGAAGATGGTGGGAAGTGCTTGACCTTTGCATCAAAGTAGGAGCTGTTTTTCCTGGTAATGTTGATGTGTGGTGTGAGCTTAATGCTGTGCTGAGAAATGACGATGTAAAGAATTTGGGACTAGAGGGGTTCGAGGCAGAGAGGGTGTGGTAGTGATGAAGGGGATCTGGAGAACATGGGAACAGGATGAAATGTGGCTGAATAGAGCATTGTCAGAAATACATGAGATGTAAATCTCTTATGCTGATCGATCATTCATTCCTATCGCTTATGAGAAGTCTAGAGGATGCAGTGTTAATAAGCCTGAAGAAATCTCTTTCAATAAAGTAAATGGTGGGTTAAATTAAATCATAGATTACATTGTCATTGTGGAGATTGTGAACTCACTAAGTTAATGAACAGATAATTAGATGTGTATGAATACTTAAAACTACATAGGTATGGTCATGAAGTGAGTCAAAACTTAATGTGAAATTGTAGATTGAAATGTGACATTTGGAGGGAAAAAATGAATTGTATGCAATTTGTAAATGTTAATCTTGTGGATCAACATCTTGGCGTCCTTAAGAGTCAAAAGATCCAGCTTATCTACAGTTAAGTAACACCCTGTTGGCAATCCCTCCTGGGGAGGTGGCCTATTTTCATGGATGGGGCTTGTTTCTAGTACAAAGATTTTAAAATTGGCTAAAGGCTGGCAAAAGTATGTTCTCTAAATTCAATTTTCACTTCCATGATCTGTGCCACTTCTGCTGAATGCCTGTAAAACTTGTGCAGTTGAGTGGAGAACACTTAGGCCTGTAATTTTGCTGGTGATCTTATGGTTGACATTTCAGTGTTATTGAGAGAATGCTGCATTGTCATAGGTCTGGGCTGCAAAGGAACCTGGAGTGGGAGGGTGAGAACCTGGTCGTTGTAGTACATGTGGGTGCCAATGACGTAGGCAAAATGCAAACTGAGGATCTGGGGAGGGAGTATGAAAAGCTGGGAATGGAATTAAAAAGTAGAACCGACAAGGTGGTTACCTCTGGACTACTGCCTGAACCGTGTGCAGACGGGTGTTGGGTTGATAAGATTAAAGAAGTGAATGGGTGGCTCAGGGATTGGTGTGGGAGGAATGGGTTTGAATTTATGGGGCATTGGCAGCAGTATTGGGGTAGGTGGGATGGGGTTGGTCTGAACTGTGCTGGGACCAGAGTCCTGGCGAATCGTGTAGATAGGACTGTAGCTAGGGCTTTAAACTAATTGGGGGGGGGGGTGCGAGAGTAGGTGAAATTACAGGGTTGAAAGTAAAGGAGAGGGTACAGGTATGGGAAGAGGCCAAGGATGTCCCAATAATAAAGGGAGTAGGGGGCATGAGTAAGGTTGGTGGTGTTCCGGCAAATAGGGTACAGGTGAAGGCTGGATGAAGGCACTTTATCTGAATGCATGAAGCATTCGGAATAAAGTGAGCTGGAGGCGCAGATTAGCACAAATGGATACGATCTGGTGGCCATTAGAGACGTGGCTGCAAGGTGACAGGGACTGGGAGCTGAATGTACAGGGGTATCAAGTGTTTAGGGAGGAAAAAGGGGGGGCGTAGCTCTCCTGATTAAGGATAGCATCAGGGTGGTAGTAAGGGATGATATAGAAGCCAAAGAGCAGAAAGTGGAATCGTTGTGGGTGGAGATTAGGAACAGCAAAGGGAGGAAGACACTGGTGGGTGTCGTCTATAGGCCCCCAAATAATGACCTGGAGGTGGGGCGGGCTATTAATGCGCAAATAAATGCAGCGTACAGGAATGGAACGGCAATAATTAGGGGGGATTTCAATCTACACATTGGTCGACCCATGTTGGATGCGGTGGGCTCGAGGAAGAGTTCTTGGAATGCTGTCGGGATAGTTTCCTTGAACAGTGTGTGTTGGAGCCGACAAGGGAGCGAGCTATTCTGGATCTGGTGTTATGTAATGAGGCAGGTAGAATTAGGGACCTTGTGGTGAAGGATCCTCTTGGGAAGAGAGATCATTGTGTGGTGGAGTTTCTGATGCCAATGGAGGAGGAGAAAGTGGGTTCCCGGACCTGTGTCCTTTGTTTGAACAGAGGGGAGTACGATAGGATGAGAGGAATTGGCGAATGTTGATTGGGGGAGCGCATTGGAAGGTAGGCCTGCTGAGGAACAGTGGAGGATCTTTAAGGAGATCTTTCTTGATACTCAGCAGAAATTTATTCCGATGGTTAAAAAGGATCGTAGGAGGAGAGATAATCAGCCATGGATAACGAAGGAGGTAAAGGAAAGTGTTAAATTAAAAGCGGATGCGTTTAGAGTAGCTAAGAGTAGTGGGTGAGAAGAGGATTGGGAGAGGTTTAAATACCAACAAAGAATGACGAAGAGGTTGACAAAGAAGAGTAGGATAAACTATGAAGCTGGGCTAGCGCATAATATAAAAAAAGTAAGAGTTTTTATACATATATATAAAAAGGAAGAGGCTGACTAGGGTGAACGTTGGACCCTTAAAGGATGACAGGGGGGACTTAGTGGTAGGGGATGGGGAAATGGCTGAGGCCTTGAATAACTTTTTTGTTTCGGTCTTCACGGAGGAGGACGTGAATAATTTGCCGGGTGTTAGCGGGGGAAAGATGTTAGGGGTGGAGGGCTTGAATGACATTATTGTTACTAGAGAGGCAGTGCTTGACAGACTGGAGGGACTGATTGTAGACAAATCCCCAGGACCGGATGGAATGCATCCAAGGGTTCTGAAAGAAATGGCGGAGGTGATAGTGGATGCCTTGGTGATTATTTTCCAAACATCGCTGGATTCCAGGGAAGTGCCGGAAGATTGGAAAATGGCTAATGTTACGCCGTTGTTTAAGAAGGGTGGCAGGCAAAAGGCAGGGAATTATAGGCCGGTTAGTTTAACGTCTGTTGTAGGTAAAATGTTAGAATCCGTGATCAAGGAGAAAATAGCGAGGCATCTTGAGGAGAATTGTTTGATAGAGCAGACGCAGCACGGTTTCGTTAAGGGGAAGTCGTGTCTGACGAATTTACTGGAATTCTGAGGATGTGTCCAAGGCAGTGGATAGAGGAGAGCCGCTGGATGTGGTGTTTCTTGATTTTCAGAAGGCGTCTGATAAGGTGCCGCACAAGAGGTTATTACAGAAGGTTCGAGGGCATGGAGTTGGGGGTAGGGTGTTAGCGTGGATAGGGGATTGGCTGTCAAATAGGAGGCAGAGAGTGGGTGTCAATGGGTGCTCTTCGGATTGGCGGTTGGTGACTAGTGGAGTGCCCCAGGGGTCGGTGCTGTGGCCTCAGCTATTTACCATTTATATAGATGATCTGGAGGAGGGAACCGAGCGTATGGTGTCGAAATTTGCTGATGACACCAAGATTGGAACGGCAAATTGTGCGGAGGGTGTGGAAAGTCTGCAGAAGGATCTAGATAGGCTGGGCGAATGGGCCAGGAACTGGCAAATGGAATTTAATGTTGGCAAGTGTGAAGTTGTCCACTTTGGTAGGAATAATGGTAGGAAGGACTATTACTTACATGGCGAAAAACTGCAGCATGCGACGGTGCAGAGGGACCTCAGGGTCCTTGTCCATGAGTCGCAAAAACCCAGCCTGCAGGTGGTCAGGAAGGCTAATGGTTTGCTGGCCTTCATAGCGAGGGGGATTGAATATAAAATAGGGAGGTCTTGCTGCAATTGTACAGGGCACTGGTGAGGCCGCAGCTGGAGTACTGTGTGCAGTTTTGGTCGCCGCACTTACGCAAGGATATTTTGGCCTTGGAGGGAGTGCAGAGGAGGTTTACTAGGCTGATACCGGAGTTGAGGGGGTTGAACTATGAGGAGCGGCTGAATAAACTAGGCTTGTACTCATTAGAGTTTAGAAGAATGAGGGGAGATCTCATTGAGACATATAAGATGATGAATGGGATGGATAGGATAGAGGTGGAGAGGCTGTTCCCGCTCAAAGGACAGTAGGACTAGAGGGCACAGCCTCAAGATAAAGTGGGGGGGGGTTTAGAACGGAGTTGAGGAGGAACTTCTTCACTCAAAGGGTGGTGAATCTCTAGAATTCTCTGCCCGTTGAAGTGGTGGAGGCTGCCTCGCTAAATATATTTAAGACAAGGGTAGATAGGTTGATAGGCAAGGGGATTAAGGGTTATGGGGAGAGGGTGGAAAAGTGGAACTGGGCCACGACAGATCAGCCATGATCTTATCGAATGGTGGGGCAGGCTCGAAGGGGTAGATGGCCTGCTCCTGCTCCTATTTCTTATGTTCTTGTGTGTGCTTTTCAGATAAGATGTTGAGCCTAAATTCCAATAGTGCCATCCGGTGTTCAATTCCTGGCTTGGGTCACTCTGTATGAAGTCTGCATGTTCTTCCAATGTCTGCATGGGTTTCCCCTCACGGTCCAAAGATGTGCGGGTTAGGTGCGCTGGCCATATTAAATTCTCCCTCAGTGTACCTGATCAGGCACCGGAGTATGGCAACAAAGGGATTTTCACAGTAATTTCATTGCAGTGTTAATGTAAGTCTACTTGTGACACTAATAAATAAACTTAATATGGGGACCGTGAGCAAGGCCAGATTTATTACTCACTGCCAATTGCCCTAGCGATAGGCCAGTTTATTTCGTGGTGATTGATTTACAGCAATATAGTTAGAGTTAACTTTAGAAAAAGTTAATAATCAACTACATTACACATAACAGGAGCTGTGTATTGGCTTGACAGTAAAGTTTTCTTGCAGGAAATTGAGTGGACAGCAAAAAATTTATTGAATTCAGTTTTACAATTTGCTATTGCCAAATGTGAGCATTCTAGCTTGTCAAACCATAATCAGTGTCTAGAATGAATAGGTCAAAAGGGTCTTTGAATCTGAGTATGAAAGGCATACTGGTAGCATTGAAGGGCAAGGTGAAGACTTGATGCAATTTGGTGTGACCTCCACGTAACCTCTGGCTCTCAGCTTTAATATTGTTGTCATTGTGATGTGGTGCGATTGCAGAGCCCTGGCACTGGATTTGGTTTACATTGGAAGCATGTACATAATCTATAATTTGAGTTACTGAAGCAAATAGCAAGGAATGTTTCCTAACCATATGAAGTAAATATTGAATTAAGCTTTCATGTTGTTTTGGTGGACTTCCTTTCTGCATGGTTCAAGCATAAGCACTTGTCAGGTTGGAGGCATTGAGTGAAAAGACTAATGCAAGGCTGGAATCGTAATTAATCAAGAAACTCAGCAAATGTTCTGTGAATCTGGGTTCAAATTCAAAGAAGAATAATCTGGAATTAAAGAATCTACTAATGACCATGAAACTAATGTTGATTGGCAGAAAAAAGTCTGGTTCGCTAATAGCCTTTAGGGAAAGAAATCTGCCGTCTTTATTCACTCTGGCCTACGTGTGACTCCATAGCCACAGCAATGTGGTTGACTCTCAATTGCTGTCTCAATTGGCTTGGCAAGCTACTCGGTTTCAATGGCAACAAGGGACGGGCAATAAATGCTGGATAGCCAGCGATGCCCACATTCCACAAATGAATTTAAGTGGGGAGGTGGGGTGCTGAGAAGGCCTGGAAAAATGAGGGTCCTAGGTATTTGTGAGCACTGATGGAGAGGTCTTGGGATCTGGAAGTGGTTGGGGATTTGCAGTTTGGCTAGCCAAAATTGGGAGTCTGCACCTAAGGGGTGTTGGAACAGATGAAATGCTATCTGGAATCCTGTTCCATACACTCCCTGCCAGAAGCTGATTTTTTTTTTCCATTTTGGTGAAATTCAAGCACAATGCTAGTCTTTGCTGACTATGCAGCAACTTATCTACAAGCTCAGAGCAAACAAGAATGAAATCTTAAACTGGGCAGCAAGAGGGGAAATGTGATGTTGAACAGTGATGTCTGTTAATAGAATTGAAATCCTTACTAAACCACACTCTATTTTACAGTTTCTTCACAACTTGTATTCTGTTTTATGCTTTTTGTGATGGTGCATTTAAAATTACTCAGTGTCAGGTTACTAAATTACTTGAATTTTCACAAGCTGAATTGAGTCTTCATTGAGATCTTGTTTTCAATGTCATGGTAGCACAGTGGTTAACACTGCTGCCTCAAAACTAGGGACACGGGTTCAATTCTGGCCTTAAGTGACTGTATGGTATGTTCTCCCCATGTCTGGGCATGGGTTTCCTCCGGGTGCTCCAGTTTCCTACCACAGTCCAAAGATGTGTGGCCTAAGTTGATTGGTTAGCAGGGTAAATGCATGGGTTACAAGGAAAGGGTGGGATTGTTGTCAGTGCAGGCTTGATGGGCCTGAAGGTCTCTTGCATGATGCGGATTTGATGGTTATAGAGTCAGAAGTTTACAGCACGGCCTTCGGCCCAACTTGTCTATGCTGCCCTTTATTTAAAAACCCTAAGCTAATCCCAGTTGCCCGCATTTGGCCCATTTTCCTCTATACCCATCGTATCCACGTAACTATCTAAATGCTCTTTAAAAGACAATTATACCTGCTTCTACTACTATCTCTGGCAACTTGTTCCAGACACTTGCCATCCTCTGAAAAAATTGCCCCTCTGGACAGGTTTGTGTATCTCCCCTCATGTTAAACCTATGCCCTCTTTTAGACCTTTGGGAAAAGATATTGAATATCTAGAAATGGAATATTTATGCTGATGTAACTGTTTGGGTGCAGGGCAGTAGACGTGGTGAGTAGAGAGATGGAAGGCACAATTAAGTGTTTCAATTACACAAGATTTTCAGCTGCGACATCACTCACAGATACTCTGGAGTCTTGAATTGTTGTCCTTATTTTGAGCAATAGGCCAAATTAAAAGGCCCAACACTGAAAATTCAGCGGAATAAAACTATTCTGCAAAGATTGTTTAGCTACTCAGTTGCCAAAAAGCACGAGAAAAGTTAGACAAAACTGTTTCACCTGACACCAAAAACCTCAAATTTGAGATTAAAAACAGCATTTTATTAAGTTAATTTTAGTCACAACTGTGCTTACATTAACACCATAAAAAGTCTGACAACACCTGGTTTTAGTCCAACCGATTTATTTGATAGTAAACGCACAAGCTTTCGGGTTAGTCCCTTTGTCGGGTGAATGGAAAGTTCTGGCCTCAGAGTGTATAAAGCAGAGATTACTGATTAGAATGCGAATCTTTACACCTAACCATTAACACCGCCATGAAGTTACTGTGAAATTCCCTTGGTCGCCTATTTGGGTCAGTGCACCTAACCAGCACATCTTTCATGATGTGCCCCTCATTATTTTATAGACTTTTTATAAGATCACCCCTCAGCCTCCTACGCTCCAGAGAAAAAATCCCAGTCTATCCAGCTTCTCCTTGTAACTCAATCCATCAAGTCATGGTAGCATCCTAGTAAATGTTTTCTGCACTCTTTCTAGTTTAATAATATCCTTTCTATAATAGGGTGACCAGAATTGCACAAAGTATTCCAAGTGTGGCCTTGTTCTATGAATATATAATGGAGTGGCACAGTGGCTAGCACTGCTACTTCACAGCACCAGGGACCCAGGTTTGATTTCCCTGCTTGAGTCACTGTGTGGAGTCTGCATGTTCTTCCCATGTCTGCATTGGTTTCCTCCCACGTCATGAAAGATCTATCCTGGACTGCTCAGGGAAACAGATGAAATTGCTGGGCCTCTGATGGAAATCTTTGTCTCTTGGACACGGGAGGTCTCAGGATTGGAGGATAGCGAATGTGGTACCGTTATTTAAGAAGGGTAGCAGGGATAACCTGGGTAATTATAGGCTGGTGAGCTTGACATCCATGGTAGGGAAGTTGTTGGAGAGGATTCTTAGAGGTAGGATGTATGCATGTTTTAGAACAGAACAATCTCATTAGTGACAGCACGGTTTTGTAAGGGGGAGGTCATGCCTTACAAATTTGGAGTTTTTTGAGGAGGTGACAAAAACGGTTGAAGGAAGGGCCATGGATGCCGCCTATATGGATTTCAGCAAGGCGTTTGACAAAGTCCCTCATGGCAGGTTGGTGAAAAAGGTTAAGGCTCATGGGATACAAGGAGAGGTGGCTAGATGGGTAGAGAACTGGCTTGGCCACAGGAGACAGGGTAGCAGTCGAAGGGTCTTTTTCTAGCTGGAAGCCTGTGACCAGTGGTGTTTTGCAGGGCTCTGTACTGGTACCTCTTATTTGTGAAGTATATAAATGATTTGGAAGACAGTGTAACTGGTGTGATCGGCAAGTTTGCGAATGACACAAAGATGGCTGGTCTTGCTGATAGCAATGAACATTGTCGGACAATATAGCAGGATATAGGCTGGAAAATTGGCTGGAGAAATGGCAAATGCAATTTAATCCAGATAAATGTGAAGTGATGCATTTTGGAAGAACTAATGTAGGGGGGAGTTATGCAATAAATGGCAGAACCGTCGAGTATAGAAACACAGAGGGACCTAGGTGTGCAAGCCCACAAATCCTTGAAGGTGGCAACACAGGTGGTGAAGGAATATGGCATGCTTGCCTTTGTAGGACAGGGTGTAGAGTATAAAAGCTGGAGTCTAATGTTGCAGCTATATAGAACATTAGTTAGGCCACATTTGGAGTACTGCGTCCAGTTCTGGTTGCTGCACTACCACAGGGACGTGGAGGCTTTGGAGAGAGTGCAGAGGAGGTTTACCAGGATGTTGCCTGGTATGGAGGGTCTTAGCTATGAGGAGAGATTGGGTAAACTGGGGTTGTTCTCCCTTGAAAGATGGAGAATGAGGGGAGACCTAATAGAGGTGTACAAAATTATGAAGGGTATAGATAGGGTGAACAGTAGGAAGCTTTTTCCCAGGTTGGAGGTGATGATCACAAGGGGTCACGGGCTCAAGGTGAGAGGGGCGAGGTATAACTCAGATATCAGAGGGACGTATTTTACAGAGGGGGTGGTGGGGGCCTGGAATGCACTGCCAAGTAGGTTGGTGGAGACAGACATGCTGGGATAATTTAAGACTTGCTTGGATAGTCACATGAGCAGACTGGGAATGGAGGGATACAAATGAATGGTCTAGTTGGACCAATGAGCAGCACAGGCTTGGCGGGCCAAAGGGCCTGTTTCTTTGTTCTTTGTTTTTGATATCAGGTGAAATACTCAGTTTTTGCCTAACTTTTCTCGTGCTTTTGGGCAATTGAGTAGCTAACCAATCCTTGTGAAATAGGTTTTATTCCCTTGAATTTTCTGAATTGGACTCTTTGGTTTGGCCTATTGCTCTAAGTAAGGACAACAATTCGAAACTCCAGGCTATCTGTGAGCAATGTTGCAGCCGATAATCTTGTGTAATTGAAACACTTAACTATGCCTTCTCATCTCCCTACTCACCACCTCTACTGCCCTGCACCCAAACAATTACATCATAAATATTGGTTCCCTGTAGCAAGGTACTCAATTACTGCTTCATTCACCAGAAAATATTTTACCATAGGTTTTGAGTTTGTCTTTAAATGCTGCTGTATTTGGGTATGTTGCCTTTGAAATGCAACTAATGAGCAGATTGTCAGTTTGCAAGGGTTGGGCACAGTTCACCTTGGACATGTGTTAATTACAAAAAAAGTTCGAGTTTGAGTCACCTTCAAACTGTGGGAAGCATTATTGTGCCCTCATGAAGTGCAGCACAACAATGCAGAGGTCAACACAGTTTATTTTTACAGCAGCCTTGCTCCTGGTTATACTTTGGTTTCTCTTCAGATCGTGTAAATCTTTCACCTTCTAAAGATTTCCCAGAAGGGGTTTGCCAGTATTCAGGGCAGTAAAACAAATGTTTTGGGAGTGGTGGAGGACAGAATTCAACAGGAAGTGTCTGGCACCAGCACTGGAAAATGTGTTGAATGATTCAGAATGTAAGCTTTGGTACTTTTTGTGGAAAGCTCTGGGGCGGGGGGGGATGTGCAACACTGACTCTGCGCTGTACTTCTAGTCCTTTCAAGGGAAATGCTACAGTTTTTTCCCTGTTTTTGTACAATGTGAAGCTAAGTAAATTACATGAATGCTGCCTATTGTGTGGGTGCTAATGTAAACTTTTCCATTTTCCTGATTCTTTTTCGTACCCTAGGTAAGATTACAGGTTTGTTTTTGGGGTAGTTTATGGCAATGGCTTAATTTCCCATGTTAGAGTAAATAGTGGGTATTTGCATATAATCTAGTTGTTTCCCTAACAAAGGAATCTGTAATTACTTGAACTATATATATTTAAATATTGTAATTTAAATGATCAATTTTTAATTGACTTTCAGTAACTTCAGTTCTAATGTTGTAATTGAATTCACTTCTGAAATGAACCATAAACTCTCATTGTATTAACCTAATTGTGGTTTCTAAGCAAAATATACGGACACTTACCATTGTAGATGATAGGCTTTTTTAAAAAAAGATTCACTCTTAACAGCCTTGTGTGGGGAAATTGATAGAAATTTTAAACATTTGGTACAAACCAGTTTAACTTCCATAAATGGTTCAAAAGCAAACGTCTGAGTTAGTCTCTCTCTCTTTGCTGGAGTTAATTTGTCTCTGTTTAATTCAGTAACACTTTCTTTGGAGAAAATATTTGAGAATTAGGATTCTCCTTTGGCATAGGGCAATGAGGTGAAAATTAGGAGAACTTTTGTAACTTTTGTAACTTTTTATGTGCACTGCAAGTCGATTGCAATATTTTTTGTTCAAGTATAGTATGTGCAATTGTTTCATATCAACTGAAGTATAGATCATACCCAATTATGAGACCAGGTTCTAGGATCCCAACATTACATATTGTATAAGTTGTAGCATAAAGTTACAGCTACCATACCTGAGGCTCCTCTCTTTGTGCTCCATAATCTATACCAGAAAACACATTTAATGGTGCAGGGTCACTTCAGTCACTAAACCACACAGAATTTTGAAGGAAATACCTTAGATTCTGAAAATTATTCTGTATCTCAGGTGATTGCAAGCTTTAGTAGGTCGCAATTCATAATTTAAAGGCCTGATTTAGGGCATTGTTGCTCAAGATTATTAAATGAGGGGCCTGATTGCTCTGATTCTTCTAAACAAAATTTACCATGCTATCTATCAACTTCCTAGCTTTAGGAAACTTGACACAATCATCACTGTACCCAGTTCAACAGCAATAATAGTTTTGCAGCTCTAAAACTGGCCAATCAATCAGCACTTTTTTCCTCATGCAGTAAAAATTGTTGCTCCCTTTTTGAAGTTTAGCATTCTTGCAAAATGAAGGAGACATGTCATTGGGTGGGATTGTGGTTGGTACAGACACGATGGGCTGAATGGCCGCCTCCTGCACTGTAGGATTCGATGATTCACTGACTTCAGGAAGCATAGTGAAGGACATTTCCCTGTCTAAATCAATGGGGATGAAGTGAAAATAGTCAAGTGATAATGGTGTTTGAGGAGACAATGAGAAGAGAAATGATCAACTAACTTAACTATTTGCTTATTTGTGTTTGACTTGTCTCATTTCATCAAGTAGTTGGAATTTGAGGTAAATTTGATTTTAGGAATTGAGAATCCTTTTTAAGTAATGACCAGAGACTTCTCAGGTGACATCTTACCTATCTCATTGAGATCTTGTTCCTGTTTATTGAAGCTTCCATGATTATGATGAATGTCATCCAGCAAGGAACATGATCTCTTGTATGGAATTCAGCCTGTATTACATATACTCCTGCAAGAAAAGCTGAGGGGTCTCTGGTGATTTGTATACAAACGTTTGATCCACATAATCAAAGGGGAAACTGTTAACTTTAAGTTTTGGCAAGCTGATATTGGTATACAACACTTTGAAATCTGCAGCTGACTACAGAAAACTAAGAAATTGCCCCTTAGTGTCCAGGGATGCATAGGCTGGAGGAATTAGTGGGTATAATATGTATGGATATGGGGGTAGGGCCTGGGTGGGATTGTGTTCGGTGCAGACTTGATGGGCCTCTTTCTGCACTGTAGGGTTTTATGCTTCTATGATCCTATGTAAAGTGCCTTCGAGCTCATCATCATCTTCTGAAACAAATTACTCATACCATCTCTACCAAGAAGGTGAGAGAAGCTTGTTTCCAATGAAAGTGCTGAATGTCTGGAAGCTAATGAACCAATGATAGGAGGCTACAAATACACCTAAGACCTGTCATGCAACAACTCTCAAAGAACTTGCAGTAAGCAGTTGGCTCTGACTCATTCTTCACCTTTTGGCACAACCAACATAAAGAAATAGTCAACGTTGTGACAGTCAGAGTCCATGTCTCTCAAATGCTTATGATGCATGGAAAAATCAAACTATTGTAAAGGAGTCGATGGTTTTGGCACTGGGAAAATGACTGAACAAGCCTATGGGAAGCTTGCCAAGCATCTGGCAAAGCACGATTACCTGTTTTACCCTACAGTCTTGTACATCTTCAGACATGGCTCAGGATATTCATCAGGTTTGCAACAATTGGGTGCAGTCTGCACACTTGTCTAAGCATTCTGACGAATGGCAATGCTAGCAGGATTAACAAAAAGAGTTGGAACCCAAGAAATGCAGAATGCAAAAGCAGATAAGATCCTGGACTGCATCAGCTCAGTGTTCATGGAGAAAAGCTTTGCAGAGTGGAAGAACCACTTGATGGGCGTTAGTGTGAATGGAGCTCCTCGACTTCTAAGAGGGAGGATCTTGGCAGAGCTGGCTGCTGAGGTGCCATAACTGATTAGAATGCATTGTGTGGAGCATAGATTAGTACTTTTTATTATTGTCACATATATTGACATAGTGAAAAGTATTGTTTCTTGCGCACTATACAGACAAAGCATACTGTTCATAGAAGGAAGGGAGAGAGTGCAGAATGTAGTGTTAAGCATTGTTAGAGTTTGGGTTAGAATTTTTACAAGCATAGAATGAGTCAAAGAAAAGGGGGTATGCTGGACACAGCTTAGAAGTTGCCATGCTCTGGCATGTTGAAAGTGGGAAATGGACAATGTTGCTGCCAAAGATGCTACTTCACCAGAGAGATTGTGTAGGAGGTCAAGAAGCCATCAATCTAAAGAAACACACTTGTCTTGGGAGTTTGGTGAAATGGCTGACTGGCAAGAAGAAACCTTCCTCAGACTGACATGGGTAGAGGCATTTATTGGATTGGCCACAGGAGATGAGCACTAGTAATGTTGGAGAGGAACTTTCTCACTGTTTCTAATTTAAATGACACAGGATGTGAGCAGTGGGCTGAGGTTAAGAAGGTACGTCAATAACAAGAGGGATGGTAAAGGAAAACTCGGCCTCTAATTTCCTTCTAAATATGGTTTTGTACTTTGGATGTTCTGGAGGAGTTATCTTGCATCTCTTCTTGACAGATATGTACCTTGGGCTATGATAACACAGGTATGTGATGGCCTTAATTTGCAATGCATCAAGTGTGCAGTAAGGAGACCTGAAGAGGTATTGAATTGAATAAGGTTGCAGAAGGTGAAGCTGGTTTCTCCTGGTCATGCAGAAACCATTATTGAGCCACTGCCTACAAGAGCACTTTGTCAACCAGCTGCAATAAATCTCAGAGAAAATCTGGCCAAAGGAGCTGAAAGGCTATAGCGATGCTGATTTTCAAATCCATCTCTGCATTCTAGATTGCAAATGTTTGGAGTTTTGGCCAAGCAGTTTCAACAAAAGATGATCCAAAAATACTACAGTGGCACACTTTGCAATAGGCTGTTCAAAGAGAGGCTTTCTTAATCTCAAGTTGAGAGCCTTTTCACTCAATAGATTTATTGCTGAATCAACATTCAACACATCATTGACATGATCTCCCTTAAGAGCTTGCCTGGGGATGACTTCAATATACAATCAACTGTAACCAGGTGGCACAAAGCAGATAAACAAGAGTAAACCACATTTCAGCTGTATGATAGGCATCAGTGAGCATCAACCTTGTCTGATGAAAAGAAACCCGTTTTTATGAAGAATGGGAGATAGAGAAGCAGGAAATGCCATAGCACTGAGATGGTGTATGATGGGCACACATGTCAGCAAATCATGTTTTCATTAAATCTCTAATCTTATTGTTGACACGTGATGAACAACTCGTGAGTAAGAGACAGGAAAGGGGTTAATTTAAACAACTAATTTCTCCTCTCCTCCCATCCATTGGTAAACAAAGGTGTTTTGATTTGTTTCCTCTGTACACGATGGTGTTATTTCGCAACCGTCAGTTTCGATGCAATCCAATTTTCAATGATCCCATAGCGCAAAGTGTCCGTTTATTTGAAAACACCCAAAAGGCAAAAGAGGGTTCACGATATCCTTCATATTCAGATCATAAATGCCATAGCTGTACTCTGCCATTTATCTATTGCAGAAAATAAATATTGTTTCACGTATGTTCTAGAATCAATAACGACTCCCTAGAGATGAAGGGTAGGATTTTACAGCCTTGCTCGTCCTAGAACTTTAAAATCCCATCCGAGGTCAATGGACCTTTCCATGTTCTGCCCCTTACTCGGTCCAATTCACTTCACTTGGCAGGTGGGGCAATAAAATTCCGACCAGAGTTTCCTGATTGCCAAAATGGCTGCTTTTTGTTGAGGTCCTGGATGTAAACCATCTTAAACATGTTCAGGTTTTGTACGTCTTTTATACAGATATTCTCATGGCTATTTGTTTTATAAAAGTATACAGTGAGAGGACACAGTCCCCTCAATGTATGTAGACATTACAGAAAATTTCATTTAAATTTCAAAACACTGCTACCACATTTATCCAATTAATCCTTATCTTGAGATTGGACATACCATATACTATAGCACACATGCCAAATGGAAAGTCCATCTTCTCCGCTATCTAAAAAAAATAAATTTTTTTGTACTGTTACTAAATGACTGAAGCACCTAATAAAGGAGTTAGAGACCAAAGCACCATTTTAAAAACTAAAAAGCCCTAAAGAGAAAACACATCCTGGATCACAAGACATAGGAGCAGAATTAGGTCATTCGGCCCATCAAGTCTGCTCCGCCATTCAATCATGGCTGATATTTTTCTCATCCCTGTTCTCTTGCCTTTTCCTCGTAACTCCTAATCTCCTTATTAATCAAGAACCTAACTATCTGTCTTAAAGACAACTAATGACTTGGCCTCCGCTACCTTCTGTGAGAGAGAGAGTTCCACAGGTTCACCATTCTCCGGCTGAAGAAATTCCTCCATCTGTTTTAAAGAATTGTCCCTTTTTTTAGCCTGAGGTTGTGCCCTCTGGTTCTAGTTTTTCCTACTAGTGGAAGCATCCCCTCCGCGTCCACTGTATCCAAGACTTGCAGTATCCTGTAAGTTTCAACAAGATTCCCCCCTCCCCCCCTCCCCCCCCCCTAAACCATCCCTCATATGCCAAGCTCTTAATGTGTCTTCTGGACCCTTTACACGGCCAGTACATCTTTCCTTGGGTATGGGGCCCAAAGCTGCTTGCGGTACTCCAAATGAGGTCTGACCAGAGCCTTTATACAGCCTCAGAAGTACATCCTGCTCTTGTACTCTAGTCCTCTTGACATGAATGCTAATGTTACATTTGTCTGCCAACTGAACCTGCACGTTAACCTTAAGAGACTCTGAACATGGACTCCCAAGTTCCTTTCTGATTTTCCTAAGCATTGTCACATTTGGGAAAATAGTCTTGCCTCCATTTCTCCTTCCAAAGTGCATAACATACTTTTCAATGTTGTATTCCAGCTGTCACTTTGCCCACTTTCCTCAGCTATCCAAGTCCTTCTGCAGCACCCCCCCCCACCCCCCACGTTTCCTCAATACTACCTATCCTTCCACATATCTTTGTATCATCTGCAAACTTAGCAAGTGTCTTCAATTCCTTCTTCCAAATCGTTAACATATTGTGAAAATTTATGGTCCCAGCACCAACCCTGAGGCACACCCCTAATCACTGGTTGCCATCCTGAAAAATACCTCTTTATCCCCACTCTCTCTGCCTTCTGGCAGTCAGCCAATCCATGCCAGGATCTTGTCCTTAACATCATGGATTCTTAGCTTATACAGTCTCCTATGCAACACCTTGCCAAAGACCTTTTGGAAATCTGAATAGATCACATCCACCGGTTGTTCTTTTTGTCTAACTTCCTTGTTACCACCTCAAAAAATTCTAACACATTTGTCAGGCATGACCAACCACCCACCCACTTGGCAAAGCCATGCTGACTTAGTCCTACTTTATCATGCACTTCCAAATGCTCTGCAATCTCAACTTTAATAATGGACTCTCAAATCTCGCCAATGGCCAAAGTCAGGCTAACTGACAATTTCCCATCTACTGCCTGTCTCCCTCCCTTGCTTAAATGTGTTACATTAGGTACTTTCCAGTCCTCTGGGACCCTGCCTGCCTCCAGTGGTTCCTGAAAGATCATCAATGCCTCCAATTTCCTGAGCTATCTCGCTCTCAGAACTCTGGAGTGTAGTCCATCTTGTCCAGGTTATTTATCCACCTTCAGACCTTTCAGTTTCCCTGGAACCACCTCCTTAGTGATGGCCACTACACTCACCTGTGCTGTTGATTCCCCTGGAGCTCTGGCATCCCACTGGTGTCTTCAATCAGTGGGTGCTACTGCTGCCTCAGTGCCAGGGACCCAGGTTCAATTCCCAGCATGGGTCACTGTGCAGCATCTGCATGTTCTCACCATCTCTGCATGGGCTTCCTCCAGGTGCTCCACTTTCCTCCCATAGTGTAAAAGACATGTTGGCTAGGTGCATTGGCCATGCTGAATTCTCCGTGTCCCTGAACAGCAACCAGAGTGTGGTGACTAAGGAATTTTCACTAACTTCATTGCAGTGTTAATGTAAGCCTACTTTAGATGTCACCCTTAAGTACTGTACTATTGCCTGATTATAGCTGATCACAAAATGTGTTATTTCCCCTATTGCAGATGTATTAAAATTGTATTGATATCAATCACCTCTGACACACTCTAACTGGCGTGAATGAGTTTGTCAAACAAACACAATGTGTGAGATGTAAATCGAATGTTTATACAGGTAATAGTACAGACACATTTTATAGATAAGCCTTTCAAAGTGTACTGTCTAAAGAAATATCTCACCTTGTGTTCTTTTATGTTATTACATAAAAGGCCAGAGATTCCAGTTCTGTGCTCATCAGCTTGTGGTTCCTCATCCATTTGAATGAATGGATGATCAAAAGTTGGCAAGTACAGAAATGGAAAATATTGGCTAAACATGTATAAAAATTGAAATTGTTCCTGAAAGTCTGACATGTCTAATCACTTATGTTTCTCTGCTGTCACAGCTTGCAGGAACTGCAGTCCTGGCAATTGGATTATGGCTCCGTTTTGATCCACAAACTAAAGGCATATTTGACATTGAAGACCATCCTTCTACGTTCTATATAGGTAAGATTAAGTTCTGGCCTTTAATGATTTTTTATTCGTTCTTGGGACATGGGTGTTTCTGACTGGCATTTGTCACCTGAGGGCAGTTGAGTCAGCCACATTGCTGTGGATCTGGAGTCACATACCTGCCAGACTGGGAAAGGATGGCAGACTTCCTTCCATAAAGGACATTAGTGAACCAGATAACTGCATAGAGTTTGCATGTTCTCCCTGTGTCTGTGTAGGCTTCTTCCTCACAGTCCGGCTCGGTGGATTAGCTGTGCTAAATTGCCCCTTAAGATTCGTAGATTATGGGGATTAGCAGGGGTAAGTGCATGGGTGGGATCTTCTGATCGCAAGTCAGTGCAGACTTGATGAACCAAATGGTCTCTTTCTGAACTGTAGAGAGAGAGATTATTAAGTTTTTTACATCTGTATTTGTAAGTGTATGAATTCGCTTTGACAAAAGATTTGTTTGAAAGGTGGCAATAATTTTCAGTTGGTTCTGGCACAGTAACAATTAAGTTCTAGGTACTACTTGATGTTGAATTCTAAATGTGTGAATTTGGAACGTTAACCATCCAGGCAACAAGAAAGCACTTGAAGTACTCAGGAAATTTTTAACAAGTTGTAGATCAATGCTTGTCAAAAATGGGGCAAGACTTCATTTGTATATACTGGTTCTTGCTTTCCGATTTCAGGATGAGGTGCAAGTTGACACTGTCTCTCCTCAAATTCTGCTTCCCTACGGACAGCAGACTCTATGAACTTAAGTTTCAAAATTGTTGCATCTTGGTGAAAGCCACTGCTCATTAATGCTTTCTAAGCCACAACACAGTGTGATCAATTGTTGATTGTTCTGATTGGCCTAAATGAGGCAAGGCTAATTCCTAATTGGCTTAATCAAGCCATGATTGGCACAGTGGTTAACAATGCTGCTCAGTACCAATGACCCAGGTTCGATCCTAGCCTCAGGTGACTGTTCGGAATTTATACTATTCTCTATTTATACTATACTAATTTTGGAATATGCTCGTACCACCTTATTCTGTGTCTGTGTGGATTTCCTCCAGTTACTTAGGTTTCATCCCAAAGTCCAAAGATGTGTAGGTTAGGTGGATTGATCATGGTAAATGCACAAGGATTATGGGGATGAGACGGGGTAAAATGCACTTTGAGAGTTGGTGTAAACTTAATGGGCTGAATGGCGTCCTTCTGGTCCAGGTGGTGTGCGATCAATTTCTGATTGGTTTCTTGAGGGTGATGGTTATGTAATTTCATTTCCCATTGTCTCCTGACTGAACGTCTTAAGATGTTAGTTACTCATAGGATTAACTCCCTCATTTAAAGTTTGCACTATTACTTCTAAGCACCACTTTTTTTGTTAAAAGTAATAGTGTGTGTATAGAATATAATAAATGATCCTCTTCTTTACAGTAAGACCATGTGAAGTCTGGATTCATCAGTCCAGATGTCAAATTGATCCACAAGTATATCATTATATATAACCATAGAATTCCTACAGTGCAGAAGGCCCATCAAGCCTGCACTGACCACAATCCCACCCAGGCCTTATCCTGTAACCGTACATATTTATTCTACTAATCCCCCTAACACTGAAGGGAACTTAGCTTGGCCGATCCACCTAACCTGCACGTTTTTGGACTGTGGGAGGAAACCAGAGCACCTGGGGGAAACCGACACGGATGGGGAGAATGTGTGGAGTTTGCACAGTCAGTGACCTGAGGCTGGAATTGAACCCAGCTTCCTAACGCTGAGGCAGCAGTGCTTACCACTGTGGCACCCATGTACTGTGTAAAAAAAAAAAAAAAATTCATTAAAATGAACACAATGTGTCTGCTGTGGTATGTTTTATTGCATCTATTAATGTTTGGTACAAATCAATTAAAAATACAGGATGGCTTTACAGACTCTTATGTTACAAAGTTACAGAAATTAACCTAGCCTAGATAAAAATCTGTGCTTGACAGTGATTTGTGCCAATCTAACAAACATTCAATTAATGCATACTAAAATTTTGGAAGGACTGCACAAAGCTAATTATAGCTTAATTATAAACTTAAAATCTAAGATTGTTAACATACCACAAAAGAGTGACTTCCTTCTTTTTCAACATCACAAGTCAAACTGCACCAGCGTAATGAGTAAGGCTGAATGTTGTTAACACGTTTTCTTTCAGCAGTATCACTTTGAATGGAAGTGATAATTAATTGCTAGGGAGGTGGATGGTTTGACACCGGTAATTCTTCAACCTTTATCTTGCATCACCTGGTTTAAGGGCCATATGGTTTTTCTCCCTTGATCAGTTGTGCAGCTCATGCCAAGACCAAGTCATGTGATGAGCTAGTATCCTAGAATTTGGCATAAAATCATTGGGTTGATGTACTTCGATTATTAAACTAATGCTCATAACTTTACTATATAATCTAACAGTATATCAAGTTTATCAAATTAAACTTTTTTATTAAGGCTTTTGTCTGTTATCAAGCAAGGTTTTTCAGAATTGAATGCTCTACTGTCATTCATTTGAAACCCACTCTATTTTTGATATATAATAATTTCAGATGGATCGCTGTATCATGCTTAGTGTGACAGTTCCCATTCCCAATAGCTTGTACATCAGTTCAACCTCTTGCTCTTTTGCAGAGCCGTATATGTGGTATAACACTGCAGAAAGAAAGTTATAACATCACAGGGGGAGGGGGGGAGTGAGAAATGATGCAGCCATAACTTGTAGATGGTAACTATGACTTGAGTGAAATAAAGAACAAACAACACAGCACCGGAATCAGGCCCTTTGCCCCGACAAGCCCGCGTCGCCCATTTTAACATTGAGTGCCTCATTCCAATCCTTCTACCTACGACTTTTGTCTATGCCTCTTGGACTCCAAATATTTCAAATTCTGCAACAGCATATGAGCAAGGAGCAGGAATAGGCCATTCCACTGCTCCAGTATTAAAAAATCATGGCTAATCTGGCATCAGCCTTGAATCTGCATCCTTTTGTGTTCCATACCCCACAATGGGCATCCAATGATAAGCTTTCTTAATGTCGCAAGCTTTCTAACTCACTTTAAATGAGGTAAAAGTGGAAACAGCAGTCAGGGGCTATGATAATCACATACCCAATTGCTATTCTGTTGGAGACCTGACCTGGCACTATTGTGTCCATTCGTTGCAGAGTCGCCCTAAGCCAAACATGTGGCTCAAGCATTACTATCTCGGTACAGCACAAATCTAGAATGTTGGAAATTGAATAGAGCTGTGGTGATGTTTCAGTTTGAATGCTGTGACTGATGCACATGGGAGCTTGGAAGGGGATAAGGAAGGTCACAAGGCAGATCTCTTACCTTTCCCCACAGCCATTTCCTCTGAGGCACAAGTTGTAAGGAAAATGAAGTCATTACGGGCAGTGAATGAATATCTAAAATAAATGAAATAAGAATAGAAAATAGAAGGATAAAGACTTAGGGAGATGCATATTGGCAAAAAATGAGAATAATGGGAAGCACTTTCATATAGAGTGACTTCATCTTGGGAACAAATTTCTGGATTAGGGGCAAAGATTAGAATGAAATGCTGTAATGGGAAGTACAATAGGTTTTTATGAAAAGACAAAGAAAATGGTCTCTTGCATGCCAACCACTTTTTGAGACGCATGTCAGACTAAGTAAATATTAATCAAAATAAGGCTGTTGTTGCAAAAGACTAATTGGAAACCAAATAATGCACAAAGCTGTTGGCTTCAGGAAAAGCATGTGAATATAAGGTTCCATGTAAATATTTGCAAAAGTACCTGATACACAAGCTTGCCTGAAAACACATGCCTTCCTCCCACCCCAGCAAAGAACCTTTGAATATTTGCAAGATGGCCAATGCCTGAAACCAGCATTTGCTGTGTACTGTAATAGACTTTGTTCTGTCAATTTAAGTAAATTGAATGGATAGAAAATCTTGAGTTTTACATTCAAGATTTCCCTCCAAGTGCTGACTTCAGAAATTGCTCTACCTGTTTTCTCCTTCCAGTCCAGTCTTTTAAATAAGAAAAATGTTTTATAATTGAAGGTTATGTGGGTCTGACCTAACCTTGATGATCTGGATGGCTTGTAGTTTGTTTGCTTATTACTGGCAGTGGCTGGATCACTTGCCACTGCTAAAGATAAAGAAGATCTTGTACATTAGTGTTTCCTGTTTCTTGCCATGAAGAATGACTTTGTAGAAAACATTTTCCAGTGTGCTGACATATGCTTCGGATAGAGTTGAATGTTACTGTAAGAAGTATCGTTCAGCTTCTCTAGAATATCGATGTTAAAATATTTTATGGATTTTTCAAGCAGTTTTTGTAGTGAGATTACTTCTTAGAACTGCAGAAGAATTGATCAAGTGAAACACCTCTTTGGCATTTGCATTGAAGATTAATGTGCAGGCTATAAATATAGATTTAAAAAAAAACAAGCTGCAGTTATTGGCTTCTGACCAGTATCTGCTGCACATGATGCACAGTCAGCTGACTCCAGCTTTACACAATTGCAAGTTTGCACTGGGAACAGCCCTAAAGGAGATCTGGAGGCAGTTGCTTGGGTGTATGCAAGAACGTCATTCCCTGAGTGGTTGGTTTTTTTGTCAGAAGGATACTCTACTATTAGAATTTTCTGATGGATTGTCTGGACATTTCAAAATGTTGCTTTGTAAGCTGACCAGAGTTGTAGTCAGCATGATGTAAACGTGCAGTGGGGTATCTCAATACTTTAGTGAAAATTTCTAAAGGAGCAAATCCCAGGATTTGGATTTCACCAACATGGCCAACGCTTAATACCCAGTTCCTAGTTATCCTTGAAGTTAATGAGCCTCAAACTACTGTAGTCTATGCAGTGGAGATAATCAATGGTGCTGTGTTAGATAATTCATGAATGTTATCAAATGATCATGAATAGTTACCATTTATATAGATGATTTGGAGGAGGGGGCTGAGTGTAGGGTAACGAAATTTGCTGATGAGACAAAGATGAGTGGAAAAGCAAATTGTGCGGAGGATGTGGAAAGTCTGCAGAGGGATCTGGATAGGCTGAGCGAGTGGGCGAGGACCTGGCAGATGGAGTATAATGTTAGCAAGTGTGAGGTTATCCACTTTGGCAGAAATAATAGGAGGGATTATTATTTAAAAGGTGAAAAGCTGCAGCATGCTACGGTGCAGAGGGACCTGGGGGTCCTTGTGCACGAGTCGCAAAAACCCAGTCTGCAGGTGCAGCAGATGATCAAGAAGGCAAATGGAATGCTAGCCTTTATAGCGAGGGGGATAGAATATAAAAGCAGGGAGGTCTTGCTGCAACTGTACAGGGCACTGGTGAGGCCACAGCTGGAGTACTGTGTGCGGTTTTGGTCACCGCACTTGCACAAGGATATTTTGGCCTTGGAGGGAGCGCAGAGGAGGTTCATTAGGCTGATACCGGAGACGAGGGGGTTGGACTATGAAGAGAGACTAAATAGACTGGGTCTGTACTCGTTGGAGTTTAGAAGGATAAGGGGGGATCTTGTATAAGATAATGAAAGGGATGGATAGGGTAGAGGTAGAGATTCTTCCTGCTCAAAGGACAGCAGGACTAGAGGGCACAGCCTCAAGATAAGGGGGGGGGGGGGGGGGGGGGGTGCAGTTTAATCAGAGTTGAGGAGGAACTTCTTCACTCGAAGGGTGGTGAATCTCTGGAATTCTCTGCCCATTGAAGTGGTGGAGGCTACCTCGCTAAATATATTTAAGTCACGGGTAGATAAGTTTTTGACGGACAAAGGAATTAAGGGTTATGGGGAGAAAGTGGGAAAGTGGAACTGATCCACTTCACATCAGCCATGATCTTATTGAATGGCGGGGCAGGCTCGAAGGGCTAGATGGCCTACTCCTGCTCCTATTTCTTATGTTCTTCGTGATAAATCTCCAAGTTGGGATAATATGACAGGGTGGGGAATTTGGAAATGTTTCCATGCACTTGCACACACATGGTTTATGCATTTCCTTACAGGTGTCTACATCCTGATTGGCGCTGGTGCATTGATGATGATTGTTGGCTTCCTCGGATGCTGTGGTGCAATCCAGGAATCTACATGCATGCTTGGATGTGTAAGTTGAAATACATGGCATAAATGATCTTGATGTAGGTTTTTAAAGCATTCTTTATAAAAGTTCACATTAAATGACAGAAGTTAACATACCTTTACCATTTAATTTTTTGAAAATGTGCATGTCTTGAAACTAAGCTAGTAACTTATGTTATTTCTTTTTGTTACTGCTGAACATACAATTTTCATGATATACATTTAACTATCTACAGGGAATATGTATAGTTAGACAGGATCAAACTTTAAAGCTCCCAGCAATGCATCATGTCCAACTGAAGTTTATATGTTCTCTATTGGCATATCATTTAATAGGCTTTCCATCACTTATTCAAAGCCACACCTACCTGTTAAGGAATTGACCTGTTGCACAATCTGCAGTCTGTTGGAAACGAATCCTGTTCCTTAAGTCTACCCTTCTGGGTTCATTAGGGAGGTAACTTGGCTAATCATTTATCCAACATTTCCCTGGGGTACAGTGGACATGCTGGTTCAAGTATTGAATCAACCAGTTTTGGAGAGAGTTATCATAGATATCCTCTTTAGTGCATCATAGAGCTACTTCATCCCCAAAGACTCACTGCCGCCAAGGTAGATAATCAATAGATGATTATCCGACTGAGTATGGATTTCAAATTCTTTCAGAGGACACATACTGAAAGCATTTTACAAGCAGCACGTCAGTTCATAAGACGTGAATACGTAACCACCCTTGATTCCAGCATGGGCGGTTAATGCTATAACCATTGACTGGAAATGCAGTCCTTTGGCACCTCTCTGCAGTCTATTTATACTAGATACCAGGGCCTGAGGATAAAGACTTGTGTGCTAATACCTGGGCTTCAGTAAATACCTTCAAGTGCTACATGTCCCTAGTCTGTTTTGTCATCAGCTACATGAAAAAATGTGGCACAAGAGCCTACATTATACAGCTTATCAATTGCCAACTACTGTAATCTAATACCAAGCATAATCTTCAACTGCTTAATGGGGAACGTTATCAAAGTGGTATTATGCACCATTATTTCCAAACTCCCGGAAACCCAATATTCAACTGATTGGATCTCATTTTCCTGAATCACTACTTTTTTCCACGGTCCATTTCATGACTTGACCTTGCTGTGTGTCTTGCCAGAGGATTGTTTAACACATCTTGCATCAGGAAGGATCAGAATAGCTTTCACTCTTATTAAACTCCCAAAAGACTGTCCTGAAGGTCTGACTCGGCACTCATGTGATGTCATCTCAGTTGAGTAGTTTGTGTGGCTGCAAATGATGAAACTGTCCACTTGGTGAGTTACCATCGTCTGCAAAAACAACATCCTACTTGTGCTCTGAGAGGCGACAGACTAGGGAGAGTAAATGGAGAGAAACCTCCATTGGACAGTCTATGGCCAGCTTTCAACTAAAGTATCAAATTCACCTAGGCATGGTGAATTTGTGGAATTCTTTGCTGCAGAAGACTGGAGGCTAGGTCATTGAGTGTCTTTAAGACAGGTTCTTGATAAGGGGATCAGGGGTTATGGGGAAAAGGCAGGAGAATGGGGATGCGAATCATATCAGCTGTGATTGAATGGCAGAGCAGGCTCGATGGGCCGAGTGGCCTAATTCTGCTCTTATGTCTTGTGGTCTTAAAAAGAATCTCCTTCAGAGAGCATCACTCCTTTGCCTGGTCAGGATCTGATTTCTGAATTGCAGTGCCGTTTACTTTGGTGCAGTTGTGTGCCTTGAGATGCTAATTATATTAAAAATACATAATTGGAAATAGAACTATAGTTTGTGTCCTCCTGCAAGTATTGACTTTATGTAATTATTTCTTTTTTCAGTTCTTCCTGTTTCTCCTGCTCATATTTGCAGTTGAAATCGCAGCTGGAATATGGGGCTTTCTGAATAAGGACAAGGTATGTAGGAGCTTCTGCTTTAAAACAGTCTGATGGCTTACTTTGTTGATCAATTGGATATTAGTTCTGTGGAATTTACCCATAGTGGTGAAAACGATCACCCAGCAGTTGTGCGCTTTGCAGCCTTTTGGTTAAGATCAAGCATTGAGCGTGTCGAGCCCAGAGTTGCAATGCCTTATGTCAGCTTGGATCTTGTCTCTCTTTTGGGGATCTCGTGAATTGGTTTCGATTTGAATTTGGTTTTTGGAACAACAAGGAGATGGATTTGGGCTTGCTCAATCCTCTCTGCATTGACTTTGTAACTTTAAAACTGGAGTAAAAATTCAACAAACACAAAATACTTCAGCCATCCGTGGTCCCCAGTCACTCCCAGGTGAGATGTAGTAAAACACTATCCCAGTGATATTTGCCATACTCATCGGCTACGTGCTATGTTTCTATTCCCACACCAATCATCAAACCCTCTGAATGAGATTGGGTGGCTGATCCATAATTAGGGACTGGAAAGAGATTATCTAACTTCACTATTTTGGATTTCATTTTTGACACAGAAGAAACTTTAATCTGCATTGAATTTGGAACCAGAAATGGGAGCCCGATGTACAACTCAGCTCAAAGTTCCCCCTTAATCATTTTCTTCTTTCCAATATTTTGTAATGTATAGCTCTCCAGATCCATTAAATAATAAAAATTGGCAACCTGGAAAGCTTGCTGTAATTTTATGGATTTTCTCTCCATGTCAATTTCTTGCTGAATTCTAATATCAAGTCCTCAGACTTCCTATTATTTTTGGCCACATTATACCTTTGACTTAATTTAATCTTGTTAGCCATCGTTGGATAATTCTGTGGATGTTCTTTGTTTTAAAGGAATTTTTTTGATATTATTAACTGTATAGGTTGTCTGCTGTCATGTATTAATCTACCTTGAACAATTTGCCCCTCAAATAAGAGTAGTTTGTTTTGTTTGAATATAGGACGTTAGTTTCAGATTCATCAAATCACTTTCAAACTCAGTGTAAAAAATCTAGACTGTTACGGCCACATTTCCCTGGAGGCCCCTTTGTTCCTCATTGTACAATAATAGATTTAATGTAGTCTGTTCCCTCTTGGCTGCTCAACATTCTGATCTAGAGAACTATCTTTTGTTCTTTTACGCTTACTACAAATTTGGCTAACCCAGCCTATGTAGATTAAAGTCCCCCATGATTACTGTATTGCCCTGGTTAAATGCCCCTCTAATTTCGTGAATTATACTCTGTCCTGCGCTATGACCACTTGTTAGGTGACCCATCAGTAACTCTGAAATAAGAACATAAGAACATAAGAAATAGGAGCAGGAGTAGGCCATCTGGCCCTTCGAGCCTGCCCCGCCATTCAATAAGATCATGGCTGATCTGTCGTGGCTCAGTTCCACTTTCCCGCTCTCTCCCCATAACCCTTAATCCCCTCTCTTATCAAAAACCCATCAACCCGCTTCTTAAAAATATTTAGCGAGGCAGCCTCCACCACTTCAACGGGCAGAGAATTCCAGAGATTCACCACCCTTTGAGTGAAGAAGTTCCTCCTCAACTCCGTTCTGAACCGCCCCCCCTTTATCTTGAGGCTGTGCCCCCTAGTCCTACTGTCTTTTTTGAGCGGGAAGAGTCTTTCCACCTCTATCCTATCCATCCCATTCATCATCTTATACGTCTCAATGAGATCTCCCCTCATTCTTCTAAACTCTAACGAGTACAAGCCCAGTTTATTCAGCCTCTCCTCATAGCTCAACCCCCTCAACTCCGGTATCAGCCTAGTAAACCTCCTCTGCACTCCCTCCAGGGCCAAAATATCCTTGCGCAGGTGCGGCGCCCAAAACTGCACACAGTACTCCAGCTGCGGCCTCACCAATGCCCTATACAGCTGCAGCAAGACCTCCCTACTTTTATATTCAATCCCCCTCGCTATGAAGGCCAGCATCCCATTCGCCTTCCTGACCACCTGCTGCACTTGCAGGCTGGGTTTTTGCGACTCATGCACAAGGACCCCGAGGTCCCTTCTACCACTTGCCAATGTATTCAAACAATTTTGTTTCTTGACCTTTTTTGGAGCTAAAATCCTTTCTATTGTCTTTATCATTTTTTAAAATCAGGGCTATCTCCTTTTATTCTACTTTCAGTTTTTATTCCATAAATTCAGTATCCTGGAATATTTAGTTCACATTACAACTAGATATCCATAAAGGGTATTAGATCAAATCTGTTAATTTCTACCTGTGCTATTGATTCTTGACAAACTTTGGGATCCCAATCATGGCTGCAGAAAATTTATTCCATTTAATATCTCTCTTGACACTGCTACATTCCTTTACACTCGTGTGTTCATGTTCCTAGTTGGAACAGGGTCACTTCTCATGACCTACTGATAACAACATCTTTTAGCAGCCTGGTCAAATCTATTCTAGCAGCCTGAGTGTAAATACTTTCCCAATAAAATTATTTTTAATTCATTTGTTCATTGGATGTGGGCTGCACTGGCTGGCCCAGCATTTGTTGCCCATCCTTGAGGACATTGAGAGTCAACCACATTGGTTTGTACCTTTCGTGGACTGCACGTCTGTACTTCAGAATACCACTTTTCCCTCCACTGTGTCCTGCACCAATGTACTATGGTCAGTTTGTCCATTGTTTCTGGTAGTCCTTGCCCTCATTCAGAGGTACCTTGTTAATGTTAGTCAAGTCAAGGATCACCATCATTACTACATCCAGCATCCCCAAAAATGCCTGATTTGTCAGTCACACCCCCTTGCCCAACAATGAGCACCACCTGAAGTAACACTTAACCTGAAAGGTGTGACTGGCTCGAAACAAAATATCTGGGTAACTGTACTCCTCCCTGGCACACTGCACTGTCTGCAACATAAATGTGAGGGATGCACTTAGGGAATTCTAATATCCTTCATATATTTTCTTTTCAATTTTAAGTTCAGATGGTGGTCTGGAATTCTTATGAAGCAATTTTGTGACAACTAAAATGAGATATTTAATTACAAATTAGTCATATTATTCAAGGCCATCAAACATAAAGATATGTACCTCCACACAAATCTTTGGGATTCCTAATTACTGCTGTAGATAATAGTACCTATTCCCCTAACTATACTGTCCCAAGCTTAAAATGATCAGATGTAGTGACATAGTGGTATTGTCATTGGACCGGTAATCCTGAGACCTAGGATACTGGTGAGGGGTTCTGGCTTTGAATCCCACCACAGCAGATGGTGAAATTTGAATTCAATTGTTAAAAATCTGGAAATTACAAGTCTAATGATCATGAAACCATTGATGGTTATGACAACCCATCTTGGCCTTTTAGAGAAGGAAATCTGCTATCCTTAGCTGTTCTTGTCTACATGTGACTCCAGATCCTCCCCTTACCTGCCACTGAGTTCAAGGGCAATTTGGAACAGGCAATAATGTGATATCCTGAGAAAATAATGAAGGGAGAAAATGGAACTAATTTTCATTGGCTTGAAGTAATGCACAAAGTGTTTTTAATTCATTCAAAGTCCCAAAAGGAACCAAGAAAGTAGTTTGAACTAGTTGGTGCTAGATTATTAAGAGACCTTCCTCCACACTCACTGGCTCAGACAAGAGACAAGTTGAGGGACTGGAGAAAGATCTGTTCTTTTATTGTCAATAATATTTTGTCTAATACCAATCGAGGAAAACACTTAATGAAACTTGATTTTAAAAATCAAAATATTGCAATGCTGGAAACCTGAACCAAAATAAAGCAATGTTGAGATCAGGCAGCATCTGTAAAAAATGATATCATAGATACTGAACTCTTTAAATTTCTCTTTTTTGGGCTTTGATTAAATTACCCTAAGTTTGTAATAGTGATATTTTTTATAGCTACTGTATAATTCAGGAGGTAACTTTCAACTTGCACCTTTTGACCTCAATCTCTCTAGTTTTACTTTGAATAGAGCACTTCATAATTTATTCTGCAGGTTACTAAAGATGTGGAGGATTTCTATACGTCTACGTATGGAGCATATCTGTCGTCTAAGGATCCGAGCAAGAAAGCAGCTTTGCAAGCAATGCAGGAAGGAGTAAGTTATTAATCTCTTGATAAATCTGGTTTTGTTTATAAACCTTTCAAGTTCTTCTGTAGTGAAATGTGTTTAATGTCATAACTTTCTCCAACTATTTTCTATCTAAGATAATGTTGCCTTCACACTAACTGCCAAATTGTATGGCTTACAACGGTGTTGAGGCCCAACTAGCTTTGGGATGAAGTACAGTGAAACTCCTACCTCAATTTAAATCCTGAATTCAAGCTTTGTTGAGATGGAGGGGGATTTGCATCAGTGCTAATGTAGTCTAAATGTTCCCCAATTTTTAAAGATACCTATTCTGGTGATTTAGCATTCACCGCAATTTCTATGTCAGTATTAGAAAGTGGCACTTAGTTTGCTAATCAGATTTTCTTTGTAAACCCAAGTACCTTTTGGAAACTCCTTAATTCATCTCCACCATCCTATTTGAAAATATATACATGATAAGCTACTAATAAAACATAAAGTTGTTGAAGCACAACATTGATGGCTCGCAACATCCTGGGAGCTACCACTGACCATAAACTGAACTGGATTAGTCCTATGAATGCTGTGCCTACAAGAACAGGTCAGAGGCTAGGAATTCTGTGGTGAGTACCTCCACTGCTGACTCCCCAAAGCCAGTCCACCATCCACAAGGCCAAGTCAGGAATGTGATGGGGCAGGCTCCACTTCCTGGATGAGCGCAGCTCTGGCAACACTCGAAGCTTAACACCATCCAGGAAAAAGCAAATGGCTAGATTGGTACCCCATCCACATTCACTCCCTCCAGCACCATCATCCAAGTCTCTCGTCATTCTGACTATGAACTACCGTTGTTTGTTCTTGGTCACTGGGTCAAGATAGCGTTGCTGGGGAAGTAGTTCCACTATGTGTAACAACACTATATGAACATCACAAACATGCTGTTTGGATGCAGTTTTGGTTTCCTTAAATGATACATAAGATGGTGTTAGTTTTCCAAAAATTAGAACTTATAGTTGAAAATGTGTAACTTGATATGTTGACTACTTCTGTTCGTTATTTATCCTGAATCTGTTTTCTATAATCTTGCAAGACTGTTTCTGAGAAAATGATTTTATTTTAGCTGAATTGCTGCGGATTGGGAGGAGCACTGGAACCATTAATTCGAGAGACCTGCCCGAAAACAGATCTTGTAGGAGAGCTTACAAGACGGGTATTACAATTTATTTTCTCATTTTTGGTTTGTGGTACAGTAGGTTTAAAATTTTACACTGTCCATGTTGATGTATAACCAAATCTTCCTGTAGGGAATATCCCCTGACTTAAATCAGTAACTAGTGTGTATTTGTTCAAGTCTGAAAATTTCTACTTCAAGCCACCTGGGTAGCCAGAACTATTAAACTGCAAATTGGGTGCGTCACTAGCTATTTGACTTGTTCTTCTGAAATGGGGAATATTTCTGCATCCATTTTATCTGCGCCTATCTTTTGGGGAAACTAATTGGATAGTGTGCAATCCCAATTTTAAATTTAGCCCAGCTTTACTCTCTATTGAATTCAATGAAGAATAACACAAGGCAGATGCATTAAACCAAAGTTCCACCTAATAAGAACATAAGAAATAAGAACATAAGAAATAGGAGCAGGAGTAGGCCATCTAGCCCTTCGAGCCTGCCCCGCCATTCAATAAGATCATGGCTGATCTGTCGTGGCTCAGTTCCACATTCCCGCCCTCTCCCCATAACCCTTAATCCCCTCTGTTATCAAAAACCCATCAACCCGCGTCTTAAAAATATTTAGCGAGGTAGCCTCCACCACTTCAACAGGCAGAGAATTCCAGAGATTCACCACCCTTTGAGTGAAGAAGTTCTTCCTCAACTCTGTTCTAAACTGCACCTCCCCTCTTTATCTTGAGGCTGTGCCCCCTAGTCCTACTGTCCTTTTGAGTGGGAAGAGTCTCTCCACCTCTACAGCCTCAGTCTTTCCAATGAGAACAATCCTATTTTATTCAACTGCTCCTCATAGCCAATACCCTCCAAGATCAGGCAACTTCTTGGTTAATCTTCTTTGCACTTTCTCCAAAGTTTCCAGAACCTTTCTGATGGTGTGGCAACCAAAACTGCACACAGTACTCCAAGTGTGGCTTAGCCAATGTTTATATAGCTGCAACATAATTTGCCAACTCTTGTACTCAATGCCCTGATTCATATTCTGATTCATTTTGTTTATAGAACTCTTTCTAGTACTAAAATGCATCAAATGATTAAAGCTAGGTGCATCTTATAGGATGGAAGGTGAAGGAAACAGTTGCTCGGTCACTTGACATGAAAAATGTTCCATTGCGTTGAAAGATGGGTTGGAGACTGAATTGAGTGCATTCTGATGTATCCTATAGCTTAATTTTAAGGAATTTGCATTTCAAAGTCATAGGTGGTAATAAAGCTACATTTGCCACTCTGAATACAGTTGGCAATTTGATATGACATCTTCTGATTTTGGAAGCAGCAACATGTTTATCTTGGTCTTCAGCATTGCTGCCAGCACACCAACATTTTTTTAAATGTAGATGTTCATGTTAGAGCAAATTGTCATAGCAATGAGTATGTGAGATGCACTGACTTCCTCAGCAACTGTTCATATCTTGTGTGTACATGTTGCTTAGGACCTTGTTGACCAGTATTTCCCAGAACCATTTTTAATCCCAAAGCACATGAGATGACTTAAATCTGGAGTTCTCTAAAGTGTAGCTTAGTACATTGAAGGATCCACAGATGAACCAAAAGGAACGATACCTGGTGCAAATCAGATAGGTTTGGAGGGCAGATTTGACCAGTTTAAGTTCATAGTGTACAGAAAATATTACCAGAACATTACCTTTGAGATGTATGGATTAAATTTTTAATTAAAATCCAGCAAATTACAGCAAGAAATGCATATTTAATTTTGAAGTGATTGTAAAATTTATTTTATTAACTGTTAATGTTTTATTTTGGTTTTTGGAATGACCTAATGTTAAGATCATTCTAAATAGTGAGATTATGAAATGTTGGTATTTGTAGGAATCTGCATGTCATTGTATACAAGTCGCAGTGGCAGAGGTTAGCACTGGCAGTGCCTGGGTTTGATTCTTGGCTTGGGTCACTGTCTGTGTGGGTTTCCTTCGACAGTCCAAAAGACATGCTGGTTAGGTGCACTAGCGATACTAAATTCTCCCTTGATATACTCAAACTGGCACTGAAGTGTGCAACTAGGGGATTTTCACAGTAACTTTATTCGGTGTTAATGTAAGCCTACTTGTGACACTGAACTTTTAAGTGCAGCAAGCAATTAGAACATAAGAACATAAGAAATAGGAGCAGGAGTAGGCCATCTAGCCCTTCGAGCCTGCCCCGCCATTCAATAAGATCATGGCTGATCTGTCGTGGCTCAGTTCCACTTTCCCGCCCTCTCCCCATAACCCTTAATCCCTTCTCTTATCAAAAACCCATCAACCCGCTTCTTAAAAATATTTAGCGAGGCAGCCTCCACCACTTCAACGGGCAGAGAATTCCAGAGATTCACCACCCTTTGAGTGAAGAAGTTCCTCCTCAACTCCGTTCTAAACCGCCTCCCCTTTATCTTGAGGCTGTGCCCCCTAGTCCTACTGTCTTTTTTGAGCGGGAAGAGTCTCTCCACCTCTATCCTATCCATCCCATTCATCATCTTATACGTCTCAATGAGATCTCCCCTCATTCTTCTAAACTCTAACGAGTACAAGCCTAGTTTATTCAGCCTCTCCTCATAGCTCAATCCCCAATTCCCCAATCCTCAATTAGGAAGGCAAATGGTATATTAGTCTTTATTGCAAAGGAATTGGGATTGAGTGAAGAGGTATTATTGTAACAGTAATGACACCTGATGTATTCTAGCATTTGGTTTGACAGGGTTTATATTCCCTGCTGTTTTGAAGAATGAGGGGTGACTTTTTTTGAAACATTTTAAAAATTATTAAATAGCTCAGTGAGGTAGGTGTCAGGGTGATGCTTCCAAAGTCTGGAAATTGGGATCACAGTCACAGGATATGGAGTTGGCCATTCAGAATTAAAATGAGAACTTTTTGTGCTCAGAATTTTGGTTTTTAGATTATTCTACCCCAGAGGACTGTGAATTCTTATGTTGAATATATCTGTGACAGAAATTGGTAGTTTTTTGGATACTAAGGGAATTGAAGGATATGGGTTTATTGCCCAGGAAGATGGAGTTGGGAGGAGATCGGTCACGATCTTGATCTTAATGAATGGCAGAGCAGGGTTGAATGGCCAATTTGCATTCCATTGCCATTATTTCATGTGTTCTGACTTGTGTTTGATAAATGCACAACAGCTTCTTTGACTTTAATAATTGTTTGCATTTTTTATCTCGCATGCAGTCATGCATTACGGCCATCAATGAAATATTCAATGAGAAGCTGTACATCATTGGGGCGATTGGGATTGGCATTGGAATTGTAATGGTAAGTAAAATGGGCTCGGTACTAGGTCATGGAATAGTTAGCCCTATTACATTTATCTTTGGTAAGTTGTACAACAAAAATAACAACACCTTGATTATTTTCTCCAGATTTTTGGCATGATTTTCAGCATGGTGCTATGCTGTGCTATCCGGAACAGCAAAGAGATGATTTGAAGATTGGTAAAGAACAATCGTGACATTCACCAATGGAATGAATTTTTGCCTAATATTTGCTTCTTGTTAACAGCTCAACTTTAGCATTTAATTTTTTTCACTTTTGTATTCAGTTTAAAATCTCTGAATAACTTTTTTTAAAAAACACTTCAGTTTAATGTATCCACATTTTGTTTAATTTTTTGTAAAAGTTGAGAGAAATAAGACAGTAATCTAATGTTTTCATTAATGTTTCAGTAAATTTAAAGATATATATTTGTTTTATCTGTTTAATTGGAAATGTTTGCTCTAGAAAGGGTGCAGACCCTTTGATTCAGAATGTAATATGCTGAACTAGTTAAGCTAAATAGATATTACAAATATTAAATGTTTAGTCAAAATGTGTTGGCTCAAATGAGAATATGCTACTATGGAATCTTGGCCTTATCAATAAATCCTTTTTAAAGTATTTTGATTGTTTAAAGAAGTTACAAACTGTAGATATCAGATTTGCCTCTTGAGAAAATAAAGTTTAAATTTGAACCTCCAGATGATGGAGTCTGTCTTTGCTCAATTACAGTTTTGCTTCTCAATATTCAAAGATATGGGTGGCACGGTAGCAAAGCGGTTAGCACTGCTGCTTCACAGCTCCAGGGACCTGCGTTCGATTCCTGGCTCAGTCGCCATCTGTGTGGAGTGTGCACATTCTGTTCATGTCTGCATGGGTTTCCTCCCACAGTCCAAAGATATGCAGGTTAGGTTGATCGGCCAAACTAAAATTTGCCCCTTAGACATGAGATGTGTAGGTTAGAGGGATTAGCAGGTAAATATGTAGGAATGGGGGGGGGGTAGGGCCTGGGTGGGTTTATGGTCAATGCAGACTTGATGGGCTGAATGGCCTCCTTCTGCACTGTAGGGTTTCTAATGATTTCTGTTATTTAACATAATTCTTCCATTCTTGTCTTCACTTCCTTATCTATGAAAGTGTGAAAGAAAAGTCCTCTGTAGATAGTTGAGCAAAGTTCCAGGGTTGTTGCTTTTTTTTTGCTTTAGCTTCTGGCCATGGAGCCATTAAGACACAAAAGATGCCATTTGGTCCAGTAAATCTATGCCAGCCCTCCAAATATGAGGACATATATGAGAAGTCTAGTTGTGAACTCAATGGAGTTTGAGGAGAGATTGCATTGAAACTCTCAGAATACTGGCAAGGCCTTACTAGAATGGATGTCTCCATTAGTAGGAGACTAGGATCTGAGGGCACAGCCTTAGCCAAGGGATGACTCTTTCAGAACTGACATGCTGAGAAATTTCTTCAGCCAGAGGTGGTGAATCTATGGAACTCATACCACAGAAGGCTGCAGAGGACACATCATTGAATGTATTCAAGACAGAGATAATCCTTGATCCTCTTACCAATCAAGGACCTATGGAGAAAAGGCAGGAGAATCAGCCATGATTGACGGTGGAGCAGACTTGATGGGCAGAATGGTCTAATTCTGCTTTTTTTTTTGTATCTTATGGTCCAAAGACTCCAATAGGTCCCATTCCACCATTCTATCCCTGCACATTTATTTCTCTCCAGTGCCAATCTAATTTCTTTCTAGGTCATTGATCATTTCTCAGGTGGCAAGTTCCAACACAAAGTAGGTCAAAGTTATTCCTCATCTACCTCCCTGCATCTGTTGCCCAAAAATCTTAAATCTGTGTTCCCTACCACTTGTACCATTAGCTAATGGAAACCATTCTTCCTTGTTTGTCCAACCCAAATTGGTCATAATAATCAGTCTTTTTCATGCCAGTACAGTGCTTTGTTTGGCTGTGACCTCTGGAGGGCTGACTGGACTTGAATCAAAAGAGCCCAGAGAAAATGAATCCTTCACCTCAGTTGACTGTTTCCACTTGCAGCAAATGTGACAGTGATGACCATGCCAGACAGGGCTCCTGAGCCATATTGAGGTGACAACCATTTCAAGACCAAAGGCTGCTAAAGTCATAATCTTGCACACATGTATCAAATATCTCCTTTGGTCAGTGCAGAACAACCAAAGCTTCCCTAATTTAGCCTGTAGATAAATTCCAGCACACCTGAAACCACTCTAGTGCATCACCTTCCTAAAATTTGATGATCAGAACTGGATATAACATTCTAGCCATAGCTTTGTAATGGTCCAGCATAACTTCTCACCTTTTGTACTTGATACTTTTATGAAGCACACAATCTTGTTTATTTTGCTAACCATTCTCAGTATAATTGCCACCTTCAGGAATCCATATGTATGCATCTCCAGATGTCTCTGTCCCTGCACACAGAACTGTGCCATTAAATCTATATTACTTTTCCCTATCTGTGGGATCCACTGTGTGGTTCACCCAATTGATTTCAAGGTAGTTCTGCCTGGGATAACTAATTGTGCTATGCTTTAAGCTAATTTGGCCACACCAGCTTGGAATTCTTAGCTGCATTTTCTGAAAGTACAGCATAAGGTAAACAAACTTCCATGGCCACATCCACAAGTGCTTTGATGTAGCTAAATACTTACATTAAAGATTTGGCTACAAGCAGTCTTCAGTTATGTTACAAACATGACTGACTGACTGATCCAGACTGAATTGTTCAAACCAGCCTTGGCTTTTTGCTTCTCTCTCTCACACATGTAATCCTTATTTTGTATTCTGCAAAATGCTTATAAAAGATCAAGTAAAGGAGTATTTACTTCAAATCAGTCATACTCAATTTTATTCTTAAGAAATAAACAGACCCAACATTATCCCTACTACCAAAATGCATCAACTTGCACTCCTATATTCTACTCACCACTTTGTCTGCCTATTCTGCCCACTTACCAATGTGCTGTTGCAGCTAATGTCTGCATAAAGTCAACAGTTAAGTGTCCAAAAATCCTAGAAGTGGAGCTTGACTTGTATGCAATTGCACAAAATATTAGCTGCAGTGTGGGTAGCCACCATTTTGAAATGTGGGGGGGAAAGAAAACCACCAGTAATCCAAATTAAATTAGTGTGGCATGGTTTATTAAATCAAATACTTGTACAAAGGACAGAAGTGCCCTTGAGAGGGGGCAAATGTGATATGTCAGGATTGTTTCAATGAGGGAGTTTATGTACAACATTGGAGAAGCTTAGCCACAATCAGTGTTATAAACCCTCTTCAGTACAGGAGCAAGGCTGACTTGGGGCAATTGTACAGGGTCTGGGTGAGGCCACACCTGCAATATTGTCTGGCTCCTGGCTCCTGGCTCCTGGCAATTCACTTTGGCAGGAATAACAGATGTGTAGAGTATAGGGCTAACAGGAGGACTCTGAATAGTGTGGATGAACAGAGGGATCTAGCTGTATGTGTACATAAATCCCTGAAAGTTGGGAATCAGGTAGATAGGGTTGTTAGGAAGACATACAGTGTCTTGGCATTTAGTGGCAGGGGGTTTGAATTTAGGAACCACAGCATCATGTTGCAACTGTACAAAACTCTGGTGCAGCCACACTTGGAGTATTGTGTGCAGTTCTGGTCCCCACATTACAGGAAGGACATGGAGGCTTTGGAGAGGGTGCAGAGGAGGTTTACCAGGATGTTGCCTGGTATGGAGGGGAGGTCCTGTGAGGACACTGAGGGATTTGAGGTTGTTTTCATCAGAAAGAAGGTGGCTACAAGGGGACCTTATTGAAACATATAAGAGGTTTAGATAGGGTGGACAGTGATAGCCTTTTTCCGCAGATGGAGAAAGCTAGCACGAGGGAGCATAGCTTTAAATTAAGGGGTGGTAGTTATAGGACAGATGTCAGGGGTAGGTTCTTTACCCAGAGGGTGGTGAGGGATTGGAATGCCCTGCCTGCTGTTGTAAATGCACCTAGTTTGAGGGCGTTTAAGAGATCCGTGGATAGGTTTATGGATGGAAAGGGTTTGGTTTAAGTTAGAGGGTCATTGCTTTTTAACTGGTCGGCACAACATCGTGGGCCGAAGGGCCCGTTCTGTGCTGTAATGTTCTATGTTCTACAAAATAGCTTACCTGTTAGATCCCCCTCTCAGTCAGCATCTTTCAAGGGAAAAGAGCCCCAATTTCTTCAATCTTTCCTCATACCCCAGTCCTTCCATACCAGGCAACATCCCGGTAAACCTCCTCTGCGCTCTCTCCAGAGTCTCCACGTCCTTCCGGTAGTAAGGCGACCAGAACTGGACGCAGTACTCTAAATGCGGCCTGACCAACGTTCTGTACAACTGCAACATTAGACTCCAGCTCTTATATTCTATACCCCTTCCTATAAAGGCTAACGTACCGTAGGCTTTCTTCACCACACTCTCCTCTTGCACTGCCACCTTCAAAGATTCACACACTTGCACCCCCAGGTCTCGCTGCGATTCTGTACTCCTTACGGGCTTACCCTTTACTGTATAACTCCTCCCTACGTTATTCCGGCCAAAATGCATCACCTCATGTTTACCCGGATGAAACTCCATTTGCCATGTATCTGCCCAATCGACCAGCCTATCGATATCCCGTTGTATTGCCAGACACTGCTCCTCACTGCCCGCCAATCCAGCCGTCTTGGTGTCGTCAGCAAATTTGCTGATCACACCACCTACTCCCTCTTCCAAATCATTTATATACACTACAAAGAGAAGAGGTCCCAGTACCGAGCCCTGCGGCACGCCACTAGTGACAGACCTCCAGCTAGAAAAGGACCCCTCCACTACCACTCTCTGATTCCTCTTTGCAAGCCAGTTCTCTACCCATCTAGATACCTGACCACGTATCCCGTGAGCTTTAATCTTCTGTACCAACCTACCATGAGGGACTGCGTCAAACGCCTTACTGAAATCCATGTAGACGACATCAACGGCTCGTCCTTCGTCGACCGTTTTTGTCACCACCTCAAAGAATTCTACCAGATTCCTAAGGCAAGACTTCCCCTTGACAAAGCCATGCTGCGTATCCTTAAATCAGATTGCGACGCTCTAAGTGCTCGTACATCCTAACCGTAAGGATCCTCTCCATCAACTTGCCTACCACTGATGTCAAACTCACTGGCCTATAGTTACCCGGGCTATCCCTCCTACCCTTTTTAAGCAATGGTACCACGTCCGCTATCCTCCGGTCCTCTGGGACCTCTTCTGTGTCCAAAGAAGAGACAAAGATTCGCGTCAGAGGCCCAGCAATCTCATCCCTCACCTCCCTAAGCAGCCTAGGATAAATGCCATCGGGCCCCGGAGATTTATCGGTTTTAATGCTACCTAAAAGCCCTGACGCTACTTCCCTCGTGATCGATAGATCTTTTGACTGGTCTACTGCTCCCTCGTTGACCGTACCAGACATCAAGCCCCTCTCCTTCGTGAATACCGACGCAAAGTATTCATTCAGGATCTCCCCCGTTCCCTCTGCCTCTAAGCACAATTCCCCACGTCTGTCCCTGAGAGGACCGATTTTACCCCTAGCCACCCTTTTGCTCTTAAGATAGGAGTAAAACACCTTTGGACTCTCCTTAACCCGACCTGCCAAAGCCATCTCATGCCCCCTCTTTGCTCTCCTAACTCCCCTTTTGAGATCCCTCCTACTCTCTCTGCATTCCTCTAACTCTCTCTCTGTTCCCAGCTGCTTAGACCTGACGTACGCCTCTCGTTTCTTCCTAACCAGGTCTTCTATGTCTCTAGTAATCCACGGCTCTCTAATCCTACCTTTCCCATCCTTTCTCCTAACCGGCACATGCCTTTCCTGCACCCGTTGCGGTTTTCCCTTGAAAGACTCCCACGTGCCTAACGTGGTCTTGCCTTCCAACAGCCTATCCCAGTCTGTATCCCTGAGCTCCTGCCTAATCCGGCTGTATCTAGCCTTCCCCCAATTTAGCACCCTTCCATTAGAACGGCTCTCGTCTTTTTCCATTCGTATCCTAAAGTAGACAGAGTTGTGGTCGCTATTAGCCACGTGTTCGCCTACCGCGACCTCAACCGCCTGACCCGGCTCATTGCCCAGAACTAAATCCGGTATAGCCCCCTCTCTAGTCGGGCTATCTACGTACTGTTGCAAGGATCCTTCCAATACACGTCTTACGGATTCCTCCCCGTCCGACCCCCCGGCTCTAGGCACCTTCCAATCCACCCCAGGGAGATTAAAATCTCCCGCTATAACAACCCTGTTCTTCCTACACTTGTCCAAAACGTCCCTACGTATACCCTCTTCCACTGCCCACGGGCTGTCGGGCAGCCTATAGTACACTCCTAGCGTAGTAATGGCCCCCCTTCCTATTCCTCAACTCCACCCACAGAGACTCAATTCCCAACCCCTCCATGTTATCCTCCCTCTGCACCGCTGTGATCCGCTCCCTAACTAAGAGCGCCACTCCCCCTCCTCTTTTCAACCCTCCCTTGTCACACCTAAACCACTTATACCCTGGAATATTTAGCTGCCAGTCCTGCCCCTCCTTTAACCACGTGTCTGTCACTGCCACCACATCTGAATTCCTCGCAAACACCAAGGCCTTAAGTTCATCCGTCTTACCCGTCACACTCCTCGCATTAAAACGATGCGCCGATGACCCTCAGGCCCACTCGGATCCTCCTTCTCCTGGGAGATTTTCCTATCGTATAGACTTACCCTGACCTCCAACTCACTTCCACTCCCAGTGCCTGAGCTGTCTGCCTCCTCCCCCACCCCATATTAGTTTAAACCCTGCCGAAACACTCCAGCCAACCTCCCAGCTAAAATATGTGTACCCTTCCCATTTAAATGTTCCCTATCCCTCTTGTACAAGTGCCCTTCCTTTGCAAAGACTTCCCAATGGTCTACAAAACTAAAACCCTCTGTCCTGCACCAATCCCTCAGCCACACATTCAGCTGCAGGATCTCATTATTTTTGTCCCTGCTATTACTGGGCACTGGCAGCAGCCCAGAGATCGCCACCCTGGAGGCCCTGCACTTCAGCCTGGCTCCCAACTCCCTGAACTGCCTGCGTATGTCCACACTGCTCTTCCTTCCGACGTCCTTCTCTCCTACGTGTATAATTACATCTGCCTCTTGGCCCTTCAAGATTCCCTCTACCCTCTCCGACACATCCTGTACCCCTGCTCCGGGGAGGCAGACTACCGTCCTGGAGTCCCGCTTTTGCCCACAGAAACGCCCATCAATTCCTTTAACCCTCCCGTCCCCCACCGCTATCTCACATCCAGCCCCCTTCCTTCCCTCTGAGGCATTCTGGTCTTCCCCTCATGCCCTTTCCACCTCAGTTGGCACCTTACCCCTAATATCGTGAGACTACCCCCGGGGTAGCCTTTGGAACATTACTCCTCTTCTTTCTCCCCTTCCAAACTGTAACCCACCCATCCCCCCTCCTAGGCTCTGGGATCCCCTCTTGAATGTGGTTCCTATTCATCAGCGCCTCATTTTCCCTAACTAAACTTAAATCCTCCAGCCTCAACTCCGGTTGCCTAACCCGGGCTCTCAAACGCTGCAATTCCAGACATTTGGTGCAGATGTGGACTCTCCGGAGATGCTGTGTCTCCAGGAACTCCCACGTATTGCACCTTACACAGCTGACACGCCTCCCTTCATGGACCCTACCATTTATTTGACCACCCTTAAACTTATGGACAGTTAGAAAAATTTGACCAGTATCTCACCTTGCCTAAGCCTGCCTCGCCTAAGCCCTGCGTGGGTTTCCTCCCACAGTCCAAAGATACGTGGACGAAGTTGACTGACCGTGTTAAATTGACCCTAATGTCAGGGGGATTAACAGGGTAAATATGTGGGGATTCAGAAACAGGGCCTGGGTAGGATTGTGGTTGGTGCAGACTCGATGGGCCAAATGGCCTCATTCTGCACTGTAGGGATTCTATCCTAAGAGATAAAGAATCTGCTAAAATAGTGTGACGACGATCTCTTCCTCAGTGAAACAAGGAAGATAGTGATTGACTCCTGGAAGCATAGCAGAGGACATGCTCCACTCTACATCAATGGGGATGAAGTGGAGAGCGTTGAGAGACCTTCATGTTTCTAGGTGTTCAGGTCACCAATAAACTGCCCTGGTCCCTCCACGCTCACACTGATACTATGGTTTAGAAAGCTCATCAATGCTTCTAGTTTCTCAGAAGGCTAAGAAAATTTAGCACGTCCGCTACGACTCTCACCGAGCCTTCCAGATGCACTCGGAAAGCATCCTTTTCGGATGTGTCACAGCTTGGTAGGGCTCCTGCTCTGACCAAAATCGCAAGAATCTGAAAAAGATTGTGAACAAAGCTCAGTCTATTACATAAACCAGCCTCCCGACCATCGATTCCATCTACATTTCCCACTGCCTCAGAAAAGCAGCCAGCACAATCAAGAACCTCACGCGCCCTAGACGTATTCTCTTCCATCTTCTGTTGGGAAAAGGATACAAGAGTCTGAGATTACACACCAAATCGACTCGAGAACAGCTTCTTCCCTGCTGCCATCAGACTTTTGATTGGTTCTATCGTGCATTAAGCAGATCTTCCTCTTGGTGCAATGGTTAGCACTGCTGCCTCCCAGCTCCTGGGACCCGCGTTTGATTCCTGATTTGGGTCACTGTCTATGTGGAGTTTGCACGTTCTCCCTGTGTCAGGGTAGGCTTCCCACGGGTCCTCCTGTTTCCTCATACTAAATTCTCCCTCAGTGTACCTAAACAGGCACCAGATTGTGGCAACTAGGGGATTTTCACAGTAACTTCATTGCAATGTTAATGTATGCCTGACACTAATAAATAAACTAAAAAAAATTAACTGCAACACTATATTCTGAGCCCTATCCTTTGCTTCTTCCCTATGTACTCTACGAATGGTATATTTTGACTTTATAGCTGGCAAGCTGGTGTGTCGGTCCACCTCGTCGTTTAACAAGGGGCACGCGCTCGGGGGTCGTGCGTGGGCTGCTCTTGGATGTTTCGAGAATGGCCGAGTACTTCGCGTCGGCGTGTGTGCTTAAAACCGGACCAGCAGACGGGCACCACCACAGCTCAGTGACTATCACTGCTAGCTGTGCAGACACGTGGATTTGGGCCGGTGTCTGTGGGAGTTTGCGCATTCTCCCTGCGGTTGTGTGGGTTTCCTCCGGGCGCTCCGGTTTCCTCCCGCACCCCAAAAGATGTGCTCTTAGGCTGATTGGTGTAACAAATTGTCCCTAAACTATCCTCCCCTGAATATGGTTACAATAGGGGTACCATAGGCATACACACGGGTCAAGGTAGGTGTAGGAAAATACTTTGTTAAGATGGCGGCGCGGGCTCGTTGGGCCGAAGGGCCTGTTTCCCGTGCTGGGTTGTTCTTTGTTCTTGTTCAGGAACAATACTTTTCACTGTATCCCAAACTACATGTGACAATAATAAACCAATTCAAAGATCAGCCAGCATTGCGTTGATCCTTTGTGTCTAATTTATTTACAGGCTGTCGACATCGCTGGTTAGGTCAGCATTAACTGCCCATCCCTAGCTACCTTTAGAAGGTGGTATTAAGATGCCTTCTTGAACTGCTGCTGTCTTGGAGATGTAGGTACGTCCGCAGTGCTGTTAGAGGGAATTCCAGGATTTGAGAGAAAAGGAAAGAGGAACCAAACATAGCAGTTCATGAAAACTGAAATAGCGATATTCAATGGAAAAATTAGAAGATCTGCGCACTACACAGATAGTTGCTTACATCTGGAAGTAAAAGTTTTGGTGACCAGTAACTGTTTAGTTCCACTTGTGGATGTCATTTCTGACTCTTTCCTATTCATGAAATAACAACAATTTAGCATCTGAGCATACACACAAACAGAGAGTGCAAAAATATCTAATTAAAGTATTGGCAATGTGTGAAACTACTTAAACTAACAGATATCAACAAATGGCTTCTGACATTTTAACGGAGAGTTTTTATTCCAAACGACTGTCTTGATTCTTATTAAACTGGAAAGCGTAGTGTTAGAAATCTTGATAGTGACATAATAAAAGCTTTTAAAAATGGTATTTAAAAATGGCAGTAGTGTTTGTCTATTTGAAGTAAGTTTTCTGAAGTTCCTGAAGAACTGCAGCTTAGATTTTATGGATCTTCCCGACTCAACAAAGAGGTTACCAACTCTTGTGACCCGTCCGTCTGTGTTAACCAATGTTTGGGTTTGAAATGCAATCGGTTCTAGAGGTCCCATCTAGCTTTCCGTTGTTGGAGTGAAATCAAAGTTAAAGGACACAAAATGGTTACCTGGCACAAAATGGACTCTGGCAAAAAACATTAAGACGCACTGACTTTGGGCACAGACAGTACACAAAAGAGTTAAAACCTGTAGTGTTTAAATTACTTTGAGCCACCTTAAACTTGAGATAAAAGCAGACCCAAAACAATGAGTTTGATAACGAGATCAGCCACTGATGGAGGGACGTAAACGTATATAACTAGATCAGCCTTTGATAGGGACGTAGCTGCATAAACGTATCTACTCTTTGTACAACGATGTGCTAACTGTCGACGTCCGTACTCGTCTACTCAACGTGTAACGATGTGCTGACGGCTAATGTCCGTACTGTCTATTATCTGAATGTATAAAAGATGCTCAACTACCACTGTATAGTTCAAAAGACGACTGCCTATACTGCAGAGTGCCAGCGCTTCTCCCAAAGCTTTGTCCAAATGAAACTGTTTATTGAACCTCCAAGTCCGACTCTGAAGTGGTGACTTTCCCACGTACCGTAATCAGTTGACCTCTGCCACGAGGCAATCGCCGTCAGCAGACATTTTAAGTCTGATTAAAGATCCACAATGAGAGGGCACTGAGAAACTCTGCTGCTGCCTTTAAACTTGAAACCACCACTTTACCTCAAACTCCCAATAATTTATTTTCGATTGGCTGCAGGGCTAGGCATTGAAAGTGGGTCACCTTCAATTTCAGCAGCATGCAATACTAAAACCTTGCAGGATGCAATTTATTGTCAAAGATAACATATCAAAACAGTAAAGAAGTGAACTTCAAACTTATTCCACAGTAACTTTACACATAAACAATCATTTTGCTATATTATTATCTTCTTGGCAATCGTAACCATGTTGTATGCATGCCAAGTGAATTTTGTACACTTTGCAACTCTATCTTTCTTCAGTTCTGATAAACTGACTTCAACATGATACATTACATGGCACAGTGGTTAGCACTGTGCCTTGCAATACCAGGGACGCGGGTTCGATTCCTGGCTCGGGTCACTGTCTGTGCAGAGTCTGCACGTTCTCCCCGTGACTGCATTGGTTTCACCTATGTTCACCAGTTTCCTCCCGCAGTCCAATGATTAGGCGCATTGGCCACGCTAAATTCTCTCTCGGTGTACCCGAATAGGTACTAGAGTATGGCAACCAGGGGATTTTCACAGAAACTGCATTGCAATGTTAATGTAAGCCTTCTTGTTGCACTAATAAAACTTTAAGGATTAACTCTTGTTTCTCTTTACAGGTGCTGCCTGCATTGCCGAATATTTCTTAACATGTTCTTTGCTTTTATTTCAGATTCCCGACATCTTAATATGTTTTTGTCTACATAATGAAATGCTGCTATTTTATACTTTTTAAAAGTTAGAGGAGCTACGTTCTTAAAAATTACTTAGGTATCATCTAATAAAGACAATAAGGCCATCACTAATCTATACCTAAGTTCACCGTAGCTCAACTACTGTTCAATGTTTGGCATTCCAAGCACCGGATATCATTGAATCCTTACAGTGCAGAAAGAGGTCGTTCGGCCCATTGAGCCTGCACCAAGGACAACTGTCCCCCATCACCCCTCCCAGGCCCTATCTGGGAGTCAAGTGAACTGAGCAATTGGCGGTATACACAAACCAATAACCGGGACATTAAATGCTGCCGGGCTAAGAAGGGATTTGTACTCCTCTTCGACAGCACCTACATGACAGCAACACCAATCCTCCCGATCCTTTTTACAAATAGGAACAACAGGACTTCAGGTAGAATTGTCTCGGTGTGTTTGGACAGAGGTAGTTCCAAGATATCTTGTTTTTAGGCCAATTTCTATGCTCTTATATCAGTTTTTATCAGCGTTCATATTTCTGGCATCATGGTTACCTGCAGTTGGTTCCCTTCCAAAGATTCTACTTTACTCGAGCGCTCGCAGGCTGCTACGTGTTCCACCAAAACCCCGTAGTGTCACAAGTAGGGCTTACATTAACACTGCAGTGAAGTTACAGTGAAAACTCCTAGTCGCCACACTCCAGCACCTGTTCAGATACACTGAGGGGGAACTTGGTGTGACCAATGCGCCTAACCAGCGTGTCTTTCAGAATGTGGGAGGAAACCGGGTCACCCGGAGGAAACCTACATAAACGTGGGGAGAACGTGCAAACTCCACACACACACAGTGACCCAAGCCAGGAATTAAACCTGGGTCCCTGGCCCTGTGGGGCAGCAGTGCCAACAACTGTGCCACCGTGCCGCGAACCTTAGAACTTCAACTCTCCCCTGCTGTGTCATTTTGTTCAGGGTTTCACAGGTCAAAATCATTTTCTGCACAGCTTCCAGCGCCTGTTAAGGCCACAATACACTTCTCCTTCAGCCGCGACGCAATTCCCCTTTAAGAGCTGCATACGAGCTTTAAGTGATGCAAAACTCTCACAATTTTGCTCAACGCAGCACACGGTCAGGCAATCGGTACCATTGAAATCAGGAGCCAGCTGCTGTAATGCCTGCATTGCAATGGACACGTCTGGAGACTACTGAAGAGGGTATCAAATTTAACTCCGCCAAAGATTGTAAAACCCAAAATTAGTGAAACAATGGAATGCAGAAGCAGGCTGATGGGATATAATCCATCAAGTAATAAACACCACACAAATGTCAGGTTATGACTATATCCAAAAACAGAGAACCTAACAATCTTTCCATAGCAATAAAAGGCATTATCGACATACATGTGGTTACCATTGATTAGAAATTGAATTGGACTAGTCAAATAAATACTGTGGTTTACAAACGCAGGTTAGAGGCGCCTCATGATTCTTCTAAGCTTTTTCCAACAGGCGCAAGTCAGGACTGTGATAGAATAATCTCCAATCGCCTAGATGAACGTGGCTTTAGCGAGACTCGAAGCTCAATTGCATCCAAGACAAAGCTCGATCAGTGTCCCAGCCACCGACTTAATATTCACTTCTTCCACCAACACAGTGACAGAAGTGTACATTATATAGCTTGGTTTAGCTCAGTTGGTTGGACAACTAGTTAGTGATGCAGAGTGACACCAACAATATGGGTTCAGTTCCCATACCGGCTGTGGCCCACCTTCACAATTTTTCCCCTCACCTGAGGTGTGGTGATCTTCAAGTTAAATCGCCACCAGTCAGCTCTCCCCTCTGCCTATGGTCATCTGGGACGATGGTGACTTTACTCACATTCTACAAGATACACTGCAGAAATTCACCGCAAATCCTTCGACAGCAGTTTTCAAATCTGGGACCTCTATCGCCTAAAAGGAGAAGGGCAGCAGACACGTGGAAGCATCACGCCAGCGATTCCTTCTCTGTTGTGGGATCAATATCCTGGAACTCCCAAACTGCACTGTGTGTACATATCTATACCAGATGAGCTGCAGCAATTTGAGAAGATGGCTTACTACCATTTTCTCAAGGGCAATGAGGGATGGGTAACAATGCTTTACATCCATAAAAATCACCCACTGATATGCAGCAGTGTACAGTGTTCCTGACGTGTGAATTATTTATGGGAAAATAAGTGCTGACCTGCTTGGATCTAATTAGAACTGTTTTTTCCTGTATGTTTACACAGTTTAATAATTTATACTAAGCTTTGTCTTGCAAGTAAATTCCTTCATGGAGATCGAAGTAGTACAGATCCAAAAAGTATAAAGGAGTGCTAATGTTACACCTCCATCGTGCAGGCAAACATTGGATATTGCAAGTCAACCTCCAGAAAAATAAGACACTCGGTCGCTTATTGGAGCGACTGATGTCACTAAATCTCAGAAGGCTTTAACGGGCAACTCAAATTTGAAGCAACTATCACGAAAGTGCTCAAAGTTGATGGAAACTAAATGACCTGATCAGCATCCACTGCTTTCTGTAGAGTTCACTATCCTTGGAGATGTTGACCTTGATTCCATGACAACACCAACACGTCAGGGGTCAGAAGATTATGTCGGAATTTTACCACCCCACCCGTCACAGAGATCGGATTGGGCGGGGGGCGAACCTTGGAAAGATCTGTTGACCTGGGGTGGGATTTTACAGTTTCAGGATGAGCGAGGCCGTAAAATCCCATCCACAGAGTTTTAATCCCGCTGCATTTGAGATTTGAGCGTATTAATCCAAGCTGATAGTTCAGTATAGTTCTGGCAATGCCGCTGTCTTTTGTCGTTCTTTTCTCTTGGATCAGTTTTTTGCTAAGAGTAGTTTGTTGTCTTTGTAGTTCAGTGACTCTACAACCTACACACTGCTTCCCAGCAATGCTGCTAAAGTGTCGTCCCGTTCAGTGGATGACGACGTCTTACCAGATGCAGAGGAAGGCCCTCACGTTTCCAAAATGTCTTCCCGAAGGGCCAGCAGCACTATGGGGGATTGAGTCCCCCAGCGCTGTGACTTGGAGAGGAGGAAGTGTGGGAGTTGGTATTGGGTAGAAGTTGTAGTTGTAAAAAGTGAGTTACAGAAGCGTTTTGTAAATGGTTATAGACACGGGACAAACTTTTCCATTCCATTCACCGTGGGAATCGGAGCAGGCGAAGGGCGGACCGTAAGAAAGGTCCGTTGACTTCGGACAGGATTTTCTGATCTCGAGATGAGTGCGGCCAGAAAATCCCACCCATAGTTTCATGCTGTAGCTTATAAAATAGGATACTATCCTTAGGGGCGATGTAGTATAAAAGGATTAACAAACATGATTTCCTAATGTATGATGAAGATGATATACCACTGACATCTGTCAGACATGTGATAGACTCTTTTGAGTTAATCATAGAATCCCTACAGTACAGAAGGAGGCCATTCGGCCCATCATATCTGTACTGATCGCAATCCCACCCAGGCCCCCATCTCCGTAACCCCACACATTTACCCTGCTAATCCACCTGACATTAGGGTCAATTTAGCATGGCCAATCAACCTAACCCGCACATCTTTGGACTGTAGGAGGAAACCGGAGCACCCAGAGGAAACACATAGGGACACAAGGAGAATGTGCAAACTCCACACAGACAGTGACCCAAGCTGGGAGTCCAGCCCAGGTCTCTGGCACTGTGAGGCAGCAGTGCTAACCACTGTGCCGCCGTGTTGCGTGAGAGAGATTGGAATCCTTCCTAGAAGCAACATGCCTACTCTGCAGCTACTTAGGGGCATTACTAATAAACAAGTGTTAAGCAGATACCAGAGCATTTCACAGACTGTCTAGTAACCAAGTCCCATGTCGATGGTCCAAGGTCAAGGGACACATTTCTGAACAATAAGTACTTAATTGGTTGTGTAGCCATTCAATTCTGCACACACGATACTCAGCCTGTCCTTGAATATTGCCAAAACAAAACTCATACCAGTCCTGGGCAGCCCATATATGTTGAAGGCGAGGCTCTGGAATACGTTTAGCACTTTCCATGCCTTGGCAGTCACTTACCTCAAAAGGCAAGCATGAGGAGGTCCAACACCGGACCAGCTGTGCCACCTGGTCTCGAGTGAGCGATTGAAAACAAAGGTCTCCGCAAATGCACAAGATCACCAGCATGCTCCTGTGCCAAGTGAAACTTGTATTTTACATCAGCAATATACAAAAGCATTAGAGAAATTCCATTAGCAATCCTCTGGATTCAATGGGAGGACTATTGATCAGACATTCTATCCTTCTTGAAACCAGTTCCATAAGCTTTCAGGCAAAATTGCTACAAAATCAATTTTGATGGACTGGGCACTATGTCCAGATGGCCACAGAACCTCCTCCAACTTGTTCTGTTCTCTTACCTCTCAAATGACTTAAAGATGAGGCAGAATGGTGGCAGAGAAGGGGAATAAAGGGAGAAAACCCTTCGCTCTAAATCCCACTGCATCATCAGAGATCTGGACCCATGTGCCCAAAGACCTCTAACTCAAGAATCAGCCTGTTCAGTCACATGAAGAATACGGCAGACACTTGCCACCCTGAGAAAATGTTATCTTCAAGTCAAGACGCAGTTGATGACGATGACTTTGGGGTGGATTGAACTCATACGTGGTACCGTTGTTTAAAAAGGGTAGGAGGGATAGCCCAGGCAACTATAGGCCGGTGAGCTTAACGTCAGTGGTAGGTAAGTCGATGGAGAGGATTCTTAGGGATAGGATGTATGCGCACTTAGAGCGTTGCAATCTGATTAAGGATACGCAGCATGGCTTTGTCAAACGGAAGTCTTGCCTTACGAATCTGGTAGAATTCTTTGAGGAGGTGACAAAAACGGTCGACGAAGGACGAGCCGTTGATGTCGTCTATATGGATTTCAGTAAGGCGTTTGACAAAGTCCCTCGTGGTAGGTTGGTACAGAAGATTAAAGCTCATGGGATACGTGGTCAGGTATCTAGATGGGTAGAGAACTGGCTTGCAAAGAGGAGTCAGAGAGTAGTAGTGGAGGGGTCCTTTTCTAGCTGGAGGTCTGTCACTAGTGGCGCGCCGCAGGGCTCGGTACTGGGACCTCTTCTCTTTGTAGTGTATATAAATGATTTGGAAGAGGGAGTAGGTGGTGTGATCAGCAAATTTGCTGACGACACCAAGATGGCTGGATTGGCGGGCAGTGAGGATCAGTGTCTGGAAATACAGCGGGATATTGATAGGCTGGTCGATTGGGCAGATACATGGCAAATGGAGTTTCATCCGGGTAAACGTGAGGTGATGCATTTTGGCCGGAATAACGTAGGGAGGAGTTATACGGTAAAGGGTAAGCCCGTAAGGAGTACAAGATTGCAGTGAGACCTGGGGGTGCAAGTGCACGAGTCTTTGAAGGTGGCAGTGCCAGTGGAGACAGTGTGGTGAAGAAAGCCTACGGTATGTTAGCCTTTATAGGAAGGGGTATAGAATATAAGAGCTGGAGTCTAATGTTGCAGTTGTACAGAACGTTGGTCAGGCCGCATTTGGAGTGCTGCGTCCAGTTCCGGTCGCCTTACTACCGGAAGGACGTGGAGACTCTGGAGAGTGTGCAGAGGAGGTTTACCGGGATGTTGCCTGGTATGGAAGGACTGGGGTATGAGGAAAGATTGAAGAAATTGGGGCTCTTTTCCCTTGAATGACGCCAACTGAGGGGGGATCTAATAGAGGTATATAAGATTATGAAGGGTATAGATAAAGTAAACAGAGGTAAGCTATTTCCTATGATAGAGACACGTAGGACAAGGGGCCATGGACTTAAGGTGAGGGGGGAGAGGTACAACACAAATATTAGAGGGAGGTTTTTCACACAGAGGGTAGTGGGGGTATGGAATGCTCTGCCAAGTAAGGTGGTGGAGGCAAACACGCTAGAGTCATTTAAGAGTAACTTAGACAGGCACATGACTGGGTTGGAGATGGGTGGATATAGGAGATTGTTTTAAATAAGGGTCATTAGCATTGGGGCGTCCCTGGTAATGTAAATGGGCAAGGTATGAAAATAATGTTTTTTCTCTTTTCATTCACAGGTTTTAAGTCGGTCCACCTCGTGTCCAACGAGGGGCATACGCGCGATGGGTCGTACTGGGGCTGCTCTTGGTTGTTCGAGATTGGCCTAGTGCTTCATGTCGTTAGTGTGTGCCTAAACTGGACAAGATACTGGGCAAGACGACAGCTCAGTGACTATCGCTGATTGCTGTGCAGACACGTGGATTTGGGCCGGTGTCTGTGGGAGTTTGCGCATTCTCCCCGTGCTTGCGTGGGTTTTCTCCGGGCGCTCCGGTTTCCTCCCACACCCCAAAGATGTGCTGTTAGGCTGATTGGCAGGAATAAATTGTCCCTAAATCAGTTTCCCTCAATCTGGATGGCCATAAAACATTAGACAGGGGTCGTGGGTGGAGAGGGGGACTGGTGGTGTTGAGATGGCGGCGTGGGCTCGTTGGGCTGAAAGGCCTGTTTCCCGGGCTGATTTTGTTCTTTGTATAAAAGGCACTATGTAAATACACATTCTTTCTTTAGTGATTTTTAACTGATATAAATGGACATAACAACATCGCTTGAGGGCACGTAACTTTTTGTTTGGTTCAGGAATCTTATAATTTATTTCATTGTCGCAACTGCCTGCAAACTATTCCAGTTAATGGGATAATAGCTATGTATTTCAAACAATATCAGAGAAACCCGTGATTGACCTTAAAGTTGTAATAATTTACATCTGGGTCACTGCATGAATTTAAAATCAAAAGACAAATCAAAAGAGGTAGGAATATCCTTAGATCTGCACTCACCCTAAAGTTTAACCACATGGCTAAAATTTTACCTCTAGATTCCATAAAACTTCAGATTTTGGAAGGTCCTTAAAGGCCACCATCCCTTCCATTAATAATTGGAGTGGTATGGAGAGGAGAAAAGGGCTAGTGCAAGTGCATTAGCGACTGTCTCAAGGACAAGCTAACAGGGAGAAAAGGACAGCGATGAAGGAGGCGGGGACAATTAAGCAACAGTGAGAGGGAAGAGGGTAGTCCATGGAAATGATGGTGAGAGGAGCGACGGGTAAGATTGAAGTGCAAAGTGATGGATGGAAATGTCCTCTTAGCAAAAGAGAGATAGAAAGACTAGAACCAGAGGGCACAACCTCAGGCTAAAGGGACGATCCTTTAAAACAGAGATAATGAGGAATTTCTTCAGCCGGAGAGTGGTGAATCTGTGGAACTCTTTGCCGGAGAGGACTGTGAAGGCCAGGTCGTTGAGTGTCTTTAAGACAGAGATAGATAGGTCCTTGATTAATAAAGTGATCAGGGATTATGAGAAAAAGGTAGAAGAATGGGGATGGAAAATAAAAAGCCGCGATTGAAGGGAGGAGCAGACTCGATGGGCCGAGTGGCCTAATTCTGCTCCTACGTCTTACGGTTTTACAGCAGCAGCAGAAGCTGGTAGTAGCGTGGGACAACAGTAGGAAAAGCTTGGATTTGTCCTTTCAGTGGGGAGGTAAGAAAAATTAATGGCAAGGAAGGACACTAGCTGAAACTGAGACAGAGTAAGAGAGTCAGCAGAAACGCTGGAGAGGGAGCAGAATGCCAGCTTGGACTCTGAAAAGAGGGTTGCTAGTAACACAGTGCCATGAAACCGTGCACTGGGATCCACAGGGCAAATCTCAAACCCGATTTCCCATCTGGCTAGTCCGCCTTTGCTGCTTATCCTGTCCATCTGTGACAATGTCTGCTCTTCCAACAAGCCAAAAGGTGCAAAACTGAATCAGTTCACCTCAGGTGAGCTGGGTACAAAACTGCAGCATAATAGTAACTTTCTACAGCTTTGTGAGGAACCGTTTAACTGCAGGAGCTTTCTAAGAGAAAGGAAAAATCCAGCCTACAACCCAAAAGATTACTCCTGACCCTAGCCGATGGCAATGATCCATTTTTTTAAGTCAAGGCAGCCAAAGCCTATTTCAAAGAGGGTGGATTTTTATTTTAAGAATTTGAAACAGCTGCTTTTTATCAAATTCCAATTGGGTTCAATTTGATGTTGTCCTAGTGCAGGTTGTTACTGGCTGAAATGCAGGGAGAACCAGGGACTCCCACTCCTGCCCCGTTCCATTCTGTTGTTTTTTTTTAAGACCAACTCAAGGCAATTTTTATTGCACTATGCTTGATCGAAACAGAGCGTGTACAGAGCTGCAATCTCCAGCATTTCCGGTAGCAGGGAACGAGTGGAATGAGAAACCCGATCAGGCATGTTTGTGTATTAAATAGCAGTTGCTGAAGTTTCCTTCAAAGTTGCCACACCCAGATTTTCCATGGATACATTAAAGTGGAATGCAGTCTTCCACATTAAAAGGGAAACAGGAATTTACGAAGAACAGCCCTTCAACTCACCAAGCCTATGCCAGTCATGTTGTCCTATCTAAGCCTGTATCCCTCTGTACCCTGCCTGCTCATGTGCCTATCCAGATAAGTCTTAAATGTTGATAATGTGTCTGCCTCAACTGCCTCACTTGACAGTGCATTCTAGGCCCTCACCACCCTCGATGTAAAAAACTTTCCTCGCACATTTCTACTGAACCTTTCCCCCCTTGAGTTGAGTCCCCTTGTAATCGTCATTTCTGCTCTGGGAAAAAGCTTCCAACTAAGAACAAAGAACAGCACAGCACAGGAAACAGGCCCTTCGGCCCGACAAGCCCGCGCCGCCCATTTTAACACTCAGTGAGTGCCTTATTCAAGTCTTTCTTCGCTTGTCGACGTTTTTCTCTACCTCTAGTGGAATTCCACAATAAAGGGGGTGGAAATTTAGGGAATTATACGTACGCCGGGTAAAGGGAGATCCAATTCAGGGACAATTTATTGACACCAATCAGCCTAAAAAGCACGTTTTTGGGGCGTGGGAGGAAACCGGACCATCCGGAGGAAACACACGCAAGCACGGGGAGAATGTGCAAACTCCCACAGACATTGATCCAAGCCGGAGATCCGACCCGGGTCCCTGTAACCGTACAGCAGACAGTGATAGTCACTGAGCTGACATGTTGCCCGTCAATTGGTCCAGATTAAGCGTACACTAACGGACGTGAAGCACTAGGCAACTCTCGAACCAACATCCAAGAGCAACCCTCGCACGACCCACCGCGTGTGCGTGCCTTGTTGGCCAACAAGGTGGACCGAAACGCCTATGGATGTAAAAGGAGACATCAATAAACATAAATAGACATACAACAGGCACCTTACCCATGAATGTGCTGCCTATGGAAACAATTGTCTGTACAAACAATGGTAAAACCCATGGGTAGAAGCTATGTAAGCATATAGGCTGCTTAGCCTTTAAGCGCACTGTCACAAAGAATCAGGGACAACTGTCTCCCATGTTAGAATCAATCCGTATGCTGATATAGGGAAGGCTTATTTTTCCTCACAAAACATACAAAAGCAGTAGCTTTTGAGCCAAAAAATGTAGCATGGGAGGTCACGTGCTATTTTGTGAGGGAGTACACTGTCTCAATGGGGCGATCAGCAAAGCTCCTGAAAAAACATCTGGCAAGTTTTGAAGGTCGTGCTGTGGAGATGCCGGTGTTGGACTGGGATAAACACAGTAAGAAGTCTCACAACACCAGGTCAAAGTCCAACAGGTTTATTTGGTAGTAAACACCACTAGCTTTCGGAGCGCTGTTCCTTCGTCAGGCGAGTGGAGAGTTCTGATCACAAACAGGTTTTGAAGGGACATTGCCTGCCATGTGCCTCTGTGCCAGGCCAGGCCTATAAGGATCGGAGGAAGTCACTCGTAACTGTACCCAAAGCAACTCAGATTTCCTGCTGCCTTTCACCCAAATTTGACGCAAAGATCCGGTAGGAAATAGATAACCCACGATGCTGCAACAGGATGATAGGATAGAGGTGGAGAGACTCTTCCCGCTCAGAAAGGATAGTAGGACTAGGGGGCACAGCCTCAAGATAAAGGGGGGGCGGTTTAGAACGGAGTTGAGGAAGAACTTCTTCACTCAAAGGGTGGTGAATCTCTGGAATTCTCTGCCCATTGAAGTGGTGGAGGCTACCTCGCTAAATATTTTTAAGACGCTGGTTGATGGGTTTTTGATAAGAGAGGGGATTAAGGGTTATGGGGAAAGGGCGGGAAAGTGGAACTGAGCCACGACAGATCAGCCATGATCTTATTGAATGGCGGGGCAGGCTTGAAGGGCTAGATGGCCTACTCCTGCTCCTATTTCTTATGTTCTTATGTTCTTATTATGTTTCTCCATTTTTCACCACAACACCTGACTGGGTCACACAACAAGTTTGAGATGTGGCTTTACATAAATGAAGCGATAATGGCCTAGCAGTGACACCCACCAATCAGCTGCAGTTACTGGAATCTTCTCACTGTTTTTGCTTACTGTGTTCACTGATTTGACATCTGTGCTGTGCGATTTCTTCTCCACACTGCATTAAATGGAGATTTGGAGCTATTCATGCTTCTTGGATGAGCAATAAATGGTGACCACACTGTTGATTCATAGATTCGCAGACATTTATAGCACACAAGGAAGCTATTTGCCACCATGTTTAAGCCAGTCAACAAAGATGCTAGTACACTAATAGCTAGTACTTGACACATAACCCTGGAGATTATGGCAGTATGTAAATACTCCTGAAATGCTCTGAGATTTTCCACCTCAACCACCCTTTCTGGCAGAGAGGGTCTTTTAAGAGACTTTTAGATAAGTGCATGGAACTTAGTACAATAGAGGGTTATAGGTAAGCCTACTAATCTCTAAGGTAGGGACATGTTCGGCACAACTTTGTGGGCCGAAGGGCCTGTATTGTGCTGTAGTTTTTCTATGTTTCTATGAGTTCCAAACTCCCTTCACCCTCTGGGTCAAAATGCATCTCAACTCCCTTCTTAGCCTCTTATCCTTACTATTATTAAAGCTTATGTGGTTCATTAAAACTACAAAGGGTTGTAAATGTAGCCTAGTCCCCCACTCAAACCAACCTCCCACCCATTGACACTGCCTACACTTTCCGCTGCCTTGGAAAAGCAGCCAGCATAATTAAGGACCCCACGCACCCTGGACATACTTTCTTCCATCAGGAAAAAGATACAAAAGTCTGAGGACATGTATCAATCGACTCAAGAACAGTTTCTTTCCTGCTGCCGTCAGACTTTTGAAAGGACCTACCTTGCATTAAGTTGATCTTTCTCTATACCTAGCTCTGATTGTAGTACTACATTCTGCACTTTTTTTCCTTCTCTATGAACGGTATGGTTTTTCAACATAGCGCACGAGAAACAATACTTTTCACTCTATATTAATATGTGACAATAATAAATCAAATCAAAATTAAACCTACGCCCCACCCCTCCTGCCCCAGTTATTGACTCCTCAACTAATGGACAAACTGATCGCTCTACTAGTGCCTTCCTATCCACTCTATGTCCCTCATACTCTTATACACCTCTGTTAAGTCCTCTCTTAACCTTCGCCACTCCAAGACAAATAGCTCCAGCTCGTTCACTCTTTCCTCATCGCTGAGACCATCCAGCCCAGGCAGCATCCTCGTAAATCTCTCTGTACCCTCTCCAAAGCAATCATTCTGTACTCTCTCCAATGCAATCCTTCCTTTAATGTGATCAGAACTACACACAATACTCCAGCTGTGGCCTAACCAGTGTGTTATACTGTTTCAGCATGACCTCCCCACTAATAAAGACAAGCATCATTGTGTCAACCTTACCAATCTGTCCTGCCACCTTCAGGGACCTGCACTCCAAGGTCTCCCTGATCTTCAGGACTTTCCAGGGTTCTACCATTCTCAGTGTAATCCTTTACCTTGTTAGCCCTGCATTGAGTCTGCATTACAAGCACAGTACATTCACCACCTACTCACCCCACCCCAGCCTCTAGAAACATGAACAGTGCCTGTGGAAGCTTCGTTTTCCTAAAGAGACTGATGTCTCAATGTTATGGACCAAGTTGCAGCTGGACCAAAGCTGTGATGATTGAAGAAAGTGACATTTGTGACTGTAACCATCACAACTGCTTGGCCTCTGGCTGATCAGACCTCCCCTTAACTTCTGCCTTAGCGTATTCTCCAGCCTATGTATGGATGTGACATCAAGTCACATGTTCTTCAACGCAAGCAATTTCATCAATTTCCCCACGAACAAAGAGTGGCACGAATGAGCCTATTTAACTTTATTGTGTTCTCCCAAGAAGCCCTGGACTTTTATCAAGGGAAGAACGTGTGTCAATTCGAGGGAAACAGACATGCCAACAACGCAGCTTGGTTACAACCCAAATCGTGTGTCATTATAGAAAAATAATAGAAATTAGAAACAAGAGTAGGCCATTCTGCCCTTCGAGCCTGCTCTGCCATTCAATAAGGTCATGGCTGATCATTCAATTCAATATCCTGATTCCCCTCTTCCCCCATATCCCTTGATCCTTTTAGCCCCAAGAGCTAAATCTAATTTCTTCTTGAAATCAGACAATGTTTTGTCCTCATTATGCAGATAAATCCTGACTTCATTAGCAATCTCGAACCATTGCCTTGTATTGTTTACCACTTGTATTGCTTATCCCCTTCCAACTCCATTTCCTTCTGCGTCTATCACTTGAAAATGTCCTTCTCCAAGTCATACCCATATAGATGTCAGTTGGGGTGGAGACTTCTGAATGCCCTATCTTTAGTCACTGATTATCACAGTAGCTCTGCAGTTATTGATATGTTCACTTTTGGAAGCCCTTGTACCCAGCAAAGCCTTGTTGTTTCCTGTTATTTCCCCACCATTCTTTTCATTCATTCATGTGTTGTGACACTCATTGACAAGACCAGCATTTGTTGCTGATTATTATTGTAAAGGTGGTGATGACTCTTCCTGAACTGCTGCAGTCCAAGTTTTTGAGCCAAGTATAGTGGACCCATATCCACTCCCTTAAGTCCAAGGGTTGCAGATTTGAACACTTCCGATACATGTTGGCTTAGCTGGCCATCGCTGATCTGGCTAGTCTATATCTAGCACCACTAGAGGCCATTATTTACTTCTGCTAAAGCTCTTAACATCGAATGGCATTTTCATTGCTGAATCCCACATTATCAAAGTCCTGAGGTTACCATTGACGAGAAACTGAACTGGACTAGCCACTTAATTACTGTGGCTACGAGAGCAGGTCAGAGGCTGGGAATTCTGTGCCAAGTTACACATCTCTCCCCAAAGCCTGTAAACCATCTACAAAACACAAGTTGGGAGTTGATGGCGTACGCTCCATTTGCCTGTGTGGCTGAAGTTCCAACAACGCTCAAGAAGATCAACAGTAGGTGGCACAGTGGCACATTGGCTAGCACTGCTCCCTCAAAGCGTCAGGGACCCAGGTTCAATTCTGGCTGTGGCTCACAGACTGCATGGAGTTTGCACGTTCTCCCCATATCTGCATGGGTTTCCTCCAGGTGCTCAGGTTTCCTCCCATGCTCCAAAAAATGTGTGGGTTAGGTGGATTGGCCATAATAAATTACCCTTTAATGTCCAAAGATGTAGAAACTCACAGGGTTACGGGGATAGGGAGGAGGGGAGGGCCTGGTTAGGATGCTTTTTCAGACAGTCAGTGTTGACTCGATAGGTTGAATGGCCTCTTTCTGCACTGTAGGGACTCTATAATTCTAACATCATTCAGGATAAAGCAGCCCGTGTGATTGGCACCCCAACCACAAACATTCAGTCCCACCACCACTGACTCAAGGCATCCATGTGTATCATCTACAAGATGCACTGCAGGGACTCACCGAGGTCCCTGAGACATCACCTTCCAAACACACAAGCACTATCAGAAGGACAAGGGCAGAAAATACATGGGAACGCCACAAACTGCAAGTTTCTCTCCAAGCCATCCACCATCCTGACTTGGAAATATATAACTGTTTATTCACTTTCCCCGGGTCAAAAGCCTGGAACTCCCTCTCTAACAGCACTGTGGGTGTAATGAAGAACTCCCCACTCACCTGATGAAGGGGCAGAGCCCCGAAAGCTAGTGGCGTTTGCTACCAAGTAAACCTGTTGGACTTTAACCTGGTGCTGTGAGACTTCTTATGGTGTAATGATAGCACAGGGACTGCAGTGGTTCAAGAAGGCAGCTTCCTTCACAAGGACAATTAGGGATGGACAATGAATGCTGGCCTAGCCAGCAAAGCCCACTTCCCATAAACAAAATTCCAGTACTATAGAACTGCCCCAGAATGCACTGGCACGCTTCCTTTCTACCCTGGCAACTATTTCCTTAGCGCCTTCGTCCCTGCCCTTGCTACATCTAACAGCAAGTTCACAGTATATTTTATCACAGTGTGCAAACATTGAGCTGTCTGTGCTGCTTCTCCTTGCCCATCATGTCAAATATCCCACCAGTCTTCTACCTTAGCATTGAACTCTATTCACTCTAATAAACTAACAGTGGAATCAAATAAAGGCAGTCCCAGCGAGCTGAACAAATTTCTATTCCTCACACAAGTTATGCATGTGCCTTCTAATTACGTATTTGCCATCAATTAGTATTGAATCAGAGTTAACTTTGTACTATGGGCTAACGTCCACTGAGAAAGGTGGGTTGAGCCTGTACAAACTCATTTAACATCACACAGCGCCCTTGTAGCCAACACAGACAGTGTTTGATTCTCCTGGATTTGAGTCAGTTTCAAATGGGTGCAAAGTAAATAGTCAAACTTAATTTATCCACACCACAAAGTCCCCAGGATTTAAAACCTTCACCAACACCATCCCCCCACCCCATCCCTCCAGCTCTCCGCTTAGGTCACATCAGGCTTTTTTGTGACTTTCTACATTTTTTTTCTATTTATTAGTGTCATAAGGAAGCTTACATCAACACTGCAATGAAGTTACTGTGAAAATACTCCAGTGTCTGTTTGGGTACACTGAGGGAGAATTTAGCACGGCCAACGCACTTAACCAGCACGTCTTTCACACTGTGGGAGGGGTACTAGAGGACATAGGTTTAAAGGTGTGTGGGCAAAAGTTATGGGGAGACGTATGAGGCAAGTTTTTTTTTTACACAGAGGGTAGTGAATATCTGGAACGCACTGCCCAGAAAGGTGGTGGGAGCAAGAACAATAGTGACATTTAAGGGGCAACTTGACGAATTAATGAATAGGATGGGAATAGAAGGATACACACTCCATAAGTGCACACGGTTTTAGTTTAGGCAGACATCATGATCGGCAAAGGTTTGGAGAGTCTAAGGGCTTGTTCACGTGCTGTACTGTTCTTAAAACCAGAGTACCCGAAGGAAACCCACGTAAACACGGGGAGACTGTGCAAACTCCACAGTGATCCAAGCTGGGAATTGAACCCGGGTCCCCAGCACTGTGAGGTAGAGACACACTGCTCAAACATTTCCCAATGAATGCTGAGAAATGATCTTTGGTGAATCACTGGATTTGATTTGCATCAGGTCCAGGATGTAAGGGTAACTTAATTGTAACCTGTAGAAAATATGAGATGTTAAAGCTCCATATAGTTAGGACATGGTTTGTAGACCATGCAACTACCATCTTGCTGGTCGCATATTCCAAAGATAATAGTTTTGTTGACCAATTATAGTAAGTATTAGAACCATGCAAACACTCAGGGACAAAAGAACATTTCAGGTATTTTGGCATTGAAAAGTATACAAAAACCCACAATACCTGGAGCCATGATTCACCTGTGATTCTCATTTGCGGATTCGATAGGGTCTTTTAAGAGACTTTTGGCTAAGTACATGGGACTTAATAAGATAGAGGATTATAGATAAGCCTAGTAGGTAGGGATATGTTTGGCGCAACTTGTGGGCCGAAGGGCCTGTTTGTGCTGTTTTTCTATGTTCTATGTCAATGGTTCAAGAAGGCAGCTCACCACCATCTTCACAAGGACCATTCGGGAAAGGCAATAAATGCTGGCCTAGCTGGCGAAGCCCACATCCCATGAATGGGTATTCCTTTCTACTGTAACAACTATTTCAACCATGACACTTCTCATTGATCAATATAGGACCAGGAAGCAAACACACTGGATATAATCAGAAACATGTGTTATTCAAAAGCCTGGACTCATGCAACATTGGAGAATACAAAAGATGCTGTTGCTCTGTTCATATGAAAGAATTTTAGAATCCCTACTTTGAAGAAGGAGGCCATTTGGCCCATCAAGCCTGAACCGACCACAATCCCACTCAGACTCTATCCCCGCAACCCCACATATTTGTCCTACTAATCCCTCTAACCTACGCATTCCAGGAAACTAAGGGGCAATTTAGCCCCTTATTTAGGGGCAATCAACCTAACCTGAACATCTTTGGATTGTGGGAGGAAACTGGAGCACCAAGAGGAAACCCATGCAGACACGGGGAGAACGTGCAAACTCCACACAGACAGTGACCCAAGCTGGGAATCGAACCCGGGTCCCTGGCACTGTGAAGCAGCAGTGATGATTACTATGCCACTGAAAGGTTGGAATAACAAATGGCATGTACCCTGCAGGGTGCACACTAAAAGAGAATTGGTGTGACAGTGTTAGAACTGTCGAACAGTAGAAAATTACAACTCAGAAACAGGCCTTTTGGCCCTTCTTGTCTGTGCTGAACCATTTTTTGCCTAGTCCTACTGACCTGCACTTGAACCATATACCTCCACACCCCTCTCATCCATGAACCGGTCCAAGTTTTTCTTAAATGTTACAAGTGACCCCGCATCTACCACTTTATCCGGCAGCTCATTCCACCCTCCCACCACTCTCTGCGTGAAGAAGCCCCCCTCTAATACTCCCTTTAAACTTTTCTGCTTTCACCTTCCCTTCATCCACTTTCCGGGTAACCTCCTCGAAAAACACTAATAGATTGGTCAAACATGACCTACCGCGCACAAGGCCATGTTGACTCTCCCTAACAAGTCCCTGTCTATCCAAATATTTGTAGATCCTATCCCTTATCACACCTTCCAGTAACTTGCCCACCACCGTCGTCAAACTTACTGGCCTATAATTTCCTGGATTTCTTTTGGAACCTTTTTTTAAAACAACAGAACAACACGAGCCACCCTCCAATCATCTGGCACCTCCCCCGTGAATACTGACATTTTAAATGTGTCTGCCAGGGCCCCTGCAAGTTCAACACTAGCCTCCCTCAAGGTCCGTGGGAATGTTGCGCTATCTCGCTCCATGTGAATATATCGCTTAACATCAAATGCACGTTCACTTTACAGTTCACCATATTTCAAGCTGCTGATTTAAATTGGAATCAGGCTAGACAGTAAAGTTCTTGATTCAGTCGTGTGATGTCACAGTCACATGAAAGTTGGAACAAACACAGCCTTCTGAGAGCAGTACTTGCAGCTGAATACTTTTCAAACCACAGATTTAAACTGTAATCTAATGAATTTTCAGGAATTGTGAACAGAAAGCCCCTTGAAAGAGACCTTAATTGTTGTGAGGCCTGTCGTGTATCATAGCACAAAATGTCTATTATATCTATTCCAGTGAAGCTATAGCTGGACCAGTGCAGACAGGAGCCATGCCAGCTGTTTGATGAGATTTCCTTTGTCCTTTGTCTTGACAGCTTCAGGGTAGAATATTGGTTCAGGCATATGCTAATCATTTGTGAGTGCGCCACATGGAATCAACAAGATGCAAATCTATCTGCTCAAAAATGTCTGTTGTGTTGATCTCAAATACTTATTAAATATACTGCTGAAAATTAAGTACCATTGCTCTTTATTTGCCGATTCCCTGTTGTCTTTGTTAGTTTCACATACTACAGTAAAGCAACATATACAGATCAGTCTGACTTTACTGCCTGATTGCAGGGTGTTTCTCAGCAACTTTTATGAACACATGTACTCTATGTCATGTGAAACTGGAGCTGCACATACTGACTCACCCACTCCGTTAGGCCGATTAAATTTAAATTCATAACAGGCTCACTAAAGAAACTGACTTTGGTGAAGACCCAGATTAAAGGGAGCTTTGAGAAAGCCCAAATTGTAGCAGAAATCGTGAATTGAGTTGTTTAATCAGGGCACAATTCTTGATGAACAATCTCAACATTAAAAAGGACCATTTCCATTTGGGCAGCACGGTAGCACAGCTGTCATCACTGCCGCCTCACAGTGTCAGTGACCTGGGTTCAATTCTGGCTTGGGGACAGTCTGTGTGGAATTTGCACATTCTCCCTATGCCTGCATGGGTTTCCTCTGGGTGCCCTGGTTTCCTCCCACAGTCCAAAGTTATGCAGGTTAGGTGGATTGGACATGCCATATTATCAGGGTAAATATGTGGGGTTATGGAGATAGGGTGGAAATGTGATTGGTGCAGAATCAATGGGCCCAATGGTCTTTTTCTGCCGTGTAAGAATTCTATACTTCTATTCAATGTTATGTCATTTTGTAGTATAGTCTACCTTGGGGTCTACCTTGCATAAAGCTTAAGTCAAACGTTTGAATCGGGGTATCTCTTAGCTTATAATCTTCCATTTTCATAGAATCACGAAGTCCTACATTGGAGAAGGAGGCCATTTGGCCCATTGAGTCTAGACTGACCACAATCTCACCCAGATCCTATCCCCACAATCCTGTGCATTTAACCTAGCTAGTCCCCCTGACATGAAGGGGCAATTTAGCATGGCCAATCCACCTAACCCGCACATGTTTGGACTGTGGGAGGAAACCCATGCAGACATGGGGAGAATGTGCAGACTCGTCACAAACTGTGACCCAAGCCAGGAATAGAACCCAGGTCCCTGGCGCTGTGAGGGAGCAGTACTAACCACTGTGTCACCATGCCATCCCAGAACATTAGCTACATTTCTGGATTAACAGTGACTAAGACAATAATAGTCATTAATGTAACAAGGCCATCACCTCCCTCTGCACCACTAGCCTCATATGGTATCCACTCCTTTCAACATCTACCCACAATCCCTCTCAATGATGACTCGTGCCTAACATCACATCACCCTTGCGCCTTTAGCATGGCTACAAACAGTGTGCCACACTCATCAACACACTTCAACCCTTTCCGCAGCATCTTTTCTTTACATGCTGTCTTTTGAAATCAATCTTCTATTTTTGTTTTTTAATTTTATTTTTACCTCTATTTTCCAAACTTTTTTTTAAACAAAGGTAAATATTGCATGTTTGAGTAGACGCAGCAACTTTGCAGCAACGTGGTGGTGCCGGCTTGTACAAATGAATTGAACGCCTTCCTTAAATTATTCGGTCCCAAAATCTCAGCTGTTGGGACATCTGGCAAGTCAACGGTTTGGAAAGGGCTTCTTGGAAAATTAAAGTTGATCCATCCACTTCAAGGAGAGAGTTGTGGGGGGTGAGGGGGCGCTGTTAAAAATATTAGAGTCCTGCTAAAGGCTGCAAACAGTTTATTTCCCTCCACCCCACCCCCCCTGCCCCCGTATTGGGGATGGGGTGGAATAGGTGGGAGGTTAGTGTATGAAGGAAGGAAATATAGACGCAGAACATCGAGTCTGGAGGCAAACAGCATGGCGACACAAAGCCCAACAATGTCTCATATCTCCAAATTGGAAAAGCTGGTACATATTGTACTATTTCCAATCATGTATCGTAGAGAGCCAGCAGCCAAATTCCATCTTGTGCCTGATACTTGTAGGATCTGGTGCAGAGGCAGGAGAAAATGGAAGCTTCAAAAACCTGAATCAATAATCATAGTAGACAAATGTCAGAAAGATGGTCTGACACAACATGCTACCTGTCTGCCAATCTCTTCCATACTTACAGATTTCCAAAGCCCTCCAAAAGTCTTGCAGCTAACCTTGGAGCACCTATTGGCTACCGGCAACTTCAAACTTTAATATCGGCACACTGATATCTACCGAGGGCTGTGTACATCAAGGGGTGAATTTTACCGTCCCGCCTGCCTCTGGAATCGGAGCAGGCGAGGGGCAGACCATGGAAATGTCCATTGCCCTCGAGTGGGATTTTCCAGTTTCAGGATGAGGGAGGCTGGAAAATCCCACCCTAAATCTTTGCAATTGAACCTACATGATGCATTATAATCTTTAGGTTTACAGAGTGCACAAATTAGGCATTTATCTGCCACTGTGTACATGCCCTTAACCTCTTTATTTGCACAGCTGGGTCACACGTAGCACAAGGGAACAGTTCTGAATTGCAGAAGTGTTCAGAAAGAGTTGGCTTTTGACTGAGAGGAAATTATCTCAGACATTCTTATAACAGGAAGGATTCAGATAAGGTAAATCAGCAGATTTCCCTTAATTCATGTCAATTGCTATGTCTTAATCCATTTCTTATTCACTTCCACATAAAGATACACACAACCCACAGATATCACACAGTTCCTTGGAAGGCCATCCCTGTTGAAAAGTGGGAGTTGGAGCCAGAAATGAATACTTAACCCGCTTTTGTCAATGTAAACATGGAAAATGGTCTTTTAACCCCTCATAGCACTTATGAGTAACATCTGCGCTGAAATATGACTGTACAGCACTTGGAAATGCAGTTAAGTAGGATTCAGGAAGTAGCATAAATCATAGGTCAAAGAGGCATGTGACGTCGGAAAGGATGTGCAATAACCTCCTGCTAGATGGTCACATATCTACTAACAGCAACTGCCCTCCTCACACCCCCTGACCACAGTGTTTTCTCAAATATAGCAGTAAATAGGCAGACAGGTAATGTTTCTGCTGCCCTTCAGTGACAAAGAAGTTGAACATAATACCCAGGCTGGCTGACACATTGGGCAGCTGGTTGATATACATGTACATAACACATAACCAAGCTTCGCTGAGGGCCAGACTAGTTTGTTGAAATAGGTACACGCAAATGAAAATATTGCTTGATTGACAATTTTTTCTTGGATCTATTTTTGTCAATGGCTCAATTTCTTTACTCACACAAGATGGAAAGGTGTCAAATGCTGGCAGTTTCTGCTATTGATACTTTGAAGACCTGGCTGATTGACTTTTTTTTAAATAGAGTTACAGTAGTCTTTTGGAGAAAGTTTTTTGTAAGCTCTGCAGCACATGTCATTATACTTGGTGAATGAGCTTGGAAGTTCTGAGTTGACATGGATATTGTGAGGGGCCATTAGAGTGGGTAGGGGGAGGCATGAATCAGCATGAGGGCATGAATAAGACCTTTTGAATGATCTTTCAAAAGGTTGCTGTGTCCAGGGTGTAGTTCACATCTCGTCTGAAAGGCCATGAACCAGGAATCATTCAGAAGCTGGCCTGACTCAACCAATCATGGAGTTGTAGAGGAGATGGGAAATGCCTACCACCACACAATGCAACTGGGTCAGGAAATCAGGGTACGAACTCACCTTTCCCACACTATCAGAACATTATGGCACCAGGAATAGGGTAAGAATCCCAAAATCTGGTCCTTTTCACCATTTTTAAACATACATGTTTGTCTCCCTGACTCAGTGAAAACCCAGCCCATAAAAAGAAGATTAGGTTTAGTCAGCCTCTTAAGCTGGTTTTAACAATCAATTAGATCATGAACAAATTGTATAATATCTCCATGTTGTTTGCCTTGTTTCCATTTCGCTAAATATAGAACCACAGAAATGTTACAGGCCAAAAGGAGGCCATTTAGCCCATTGTGTCTGCTCTGACACTCCAGGCCCGCATCAGGATTTAGTGCTATTTCACTGTCTTTTCCCCATGCTCCTGCACACTGATTTGATTTGATTTATTATTGTCACATGTATTAGCATACAGTGAAAAGTATTGTTTCTTGCGCGCTATACAGACAAAACATACCTTTCGTAGAGAAGGAAATGAGACAGTGCAGAATGTAGTCATAGCTAGGGTGTACAGCAAGATCAATTTAATGCAAGATTCAAAAGTCTGACAGCAGTAGAGAAGATGCTGTGCTTGAGTTAGTTGATACGTGACCTCAGACTTTTGTATCTTTTTCCCGATGGAAGAAGTTGGAAGAGAGAATGTCCAGGGTGCATGGGTCCCTAATTATGTTGGCTACTTTTCTGAAGCAGCAGGGAGTGTAGACAGAGTCAATGGATAGGAGGTTGGTTTGCGGATTGGGCTATATTCATGACCTTTTGTGGTTCCTTGCAGTCTTAGGCAGAGCAGGAGCCATACCAAGCTGTGATACAACCAGAAATAATGCTTTCTATGGTGCGTCTGTAAAAGCTGGTGACAGTCATAGCGGACATGCCAAATTTCCTTAGTCTTCTGAGAAAGTAGAGGCGTTGGTGGGTTTTCTTAACTACAGTGGCGACATGGGGGGGGGGGCGGGGAACCAGGACAGGCTGTTGGTGATCTGGACACCTAAAATCTTGAAGCTCTCAACCCTTTCTACTTTGTCCCTGTTGATGTAGACAGGGGTATGTTCTCCTTTACGCTTCCTGAAGTCAACGACAATCTCTTTTGTTTTGTTGACATTGAGGGACAGATTATTGTTGCCGCACCAGTTCACCAAATTCTCTATCTCATTCCTGTAGTCTGTCTCGTCATTGTTTGAGATCTGGCCCACTACTAAGGCGTTGTTGTCAGCAAACTTGAAAATCGAATTGGAGGGGAATTTGGCCACACCATCATAAGAAATATAGTAGGGGGCTCAGAGCACATCTGTAGTATTTTGGTTTTATTCTCATGAAGTCCCATTCATCTGGTTTCCTGAGTGAACGCCGCTGGAGCAAGACAGGGGATGGCAGCACAGTGATTAGGACTGCTACCTCGCAGCGCCAGAACCCTGGGTTCGATTCCGACCCTGGGTGACTGTCTGTGTGGAGTCTGCACATTCTCCTCATGTTTACACGGGTTTCCTTCGGGTCCTCCAGTTTCCGCCCACAGTCTGAAAGAGTGCTGGATTGGAGGATTAAGCAGATGCTAGAAATCTGAAATAGGAACAGAAAGTGCTGAATACAGGTCTGACAGTATCTGTGGGGACAAACAGTTAACGTTTTGAGTGTGTATGGAATCAGATGGACTTGAAAGGTTAACTCAATTTCTTTCCCCACAGATTTTACCAGATCTCCTGAATTTTTCTAGCATTTTCTTTGTTGACATGTGAGACTTCATTCACAGCTAGAAGCCTCTGGCCTCACCTGGAGCTGGGAGTCTCCTGACCCAATGCAGTGAATGGAGACTTGGCTAAGCGCCAAATTCACTGTTCTTGCTGTCAGTGGGGCTGGTAGAATTCCAGCCCATGATTGAGAAGGATTGTCCAAAATGAGACCTCAAGAGTTTAACTTGACCATTTCAACATTGAATATGAAACACCCTTCTCCTGACTGTTTGGAAAAGTCACCATCCATATGAAAACGTAGAGAGAGAGAGAGCACTGAGTTTCAGAATAAATTGCAGCTCACACAAGACCCTGGTAAGATCCTCTTTTGTAGAGCGAGTGTAGATTTGATGGGCTGAATCACCTCCTCCTGCACTGTAGGGATTCTGTGGATCCTAAATAATGAATTAGTCATTGTTTAAAGCTCAATTTCTCTAAAGGAGAAGTGGAACTGCTTCCAGAGGGTGGGCAGGCCCAATCCACCTCGGTCAAAATGGCGGATGCCAGGAATGGGTCAGAAAGCTGGCCCATTTGGATATTGTTTCACCCTGGCAGCATCCGTTCCTGGCCTTAGGAGGTCTGAATATCCTGCCCGAGAGTTGTTACAGAACCACATTTTTTGATGAAGGCTCTCAAGTATCCATCGACCACAGAAGTGCCAGTGCAGGAGGCAGCTGAAGAGTTAAGCAGAAATCAGCTTAAAACTGATCATTGTGAAAATATGTGGTGCCAGGCAGTGAGTGAGTGTGGCACCCAAGTAAAGAGGGAAATAAATCACATCGCAGATGAGAGTGGAAAGATAAAATAATAGGGCACAGAAATGTTTGCTGGCAGTGACTAATATGGAATAGACAAGGCGGCTGAGGAACAGCAGCAGTGGTCAGAAGGCACGTCAGCAGCTTAACATAACGGGTGGAGGGAGACAAAGAGGAGGGCAAAAAAATTCCAGAGACAGGATCATTCCAAACAGAAAGTTAAAAATAAAAAGTTAGCAAATCAATGGCCTTTTCTGTGAAGTAATATCTTGAATTAGATGTTTAATTCCAGACTTCTAACACACATGGCGACACGGTAGCAGAGTGATTAGCACTGTTGCCTCACAGCGCCAGGAACCTGGGTTCAATTTTTGGCGTGGGTCACTGTCTGTGCAGACTCTGCATGTTCTCCCCGTGCCTGTGTGGGTTTCCTCCAGTTTTCTTCCACAGTCCAAAAGACGTGCTGGTTAGGTGCATTGGCCACGCTAAATTGTGTGTGGATGGCTCGCAGTTCCTCAGCTGGCTCATTCTTTCATTCCTGGTTTCATTTCACATTTTTGAATTTCTCTGCAACAAATCTTCCCATGTGACGCAAAATGTCAGCTGACAACCAGAGCGGAGGGGGGAAATATAGGGACTGATTTTAGTGGAACTCACTTGCTTGAAGCAAAAGGTGCAGTCAGCAGGTTGGGTGCAGCATACAGGTGGAGTACATGCCAAGTTCATGCTTACTCCGTCCAATGTCCTCCAGGCTCATGGCTGAAATTTTTGGGATCTGTAGCTGCAGGATAGAAGGTGTGAAAATCAAGGAGGAGGATGAGAGTTCCCTTTGCCTCCCTGTCAACGAGGTATTCCGCCAGTGGCAGCAAGATGATGGATCCCCTTCCCACTCTTATTTGTGTCACTTAAGTTGCCAACAGAAGACTCACCGTGGGACGGCATGGTGTCACAGTGGTTAGCACTGCTGCCTCACAATGCCAGGGGCCTGGGTTTCAATTCCAGCCTCGGGACACTGTGCAGAGGCAGCACGCTCTCCCCATGTCTGCGTGAGTGTCCTCCGGGTGCTCCAGTTTCCACTCACAGTCCAAAGATGTATGGGATAGGTGGATTGGCCATGCTAAATTGCTCTTAAGTGTCAGGGGATTAATGGCATTAATGCATGGGGTTATGGGGATAGGGCCTGGGTAGAATTGTGGTCGGTGCAGACTCAATGGGCCAAATGGCCTCCTTCTGCACGGTAGGGTTCTATGATTCTCTCCTTGATGCCACTGACATTTTACCAGCAGTGGGTGGCCCCTCCACCACATGGAGAAACTGTCTGGTGTACTCTGGCAGCTACCCTGCAGACTTGGGGCTGGTAAGGAGGAAGGAGGTCTCCTAACTGCACACTCTGTGGCACACAGAGAAACTCTCTGGTGCCGATAGCTGTCTCTGTAGCGTTGCACCTGTCCTCACCAACACATTGCCCTCCCCATCCTCCTCCCACCCAATGGGATCGGCCTTACTCTTTTCCTCAACCTCCTCTTGCTCTGAGTTGAGCGCCCATTGCTGAGTTTCTTAGTTGGGTGTAATTCCAGTATTGATCAGTGCTCCTGGTGGCGTTGCTGAGACTGAAGAGCTGCCACCCTTTCGATTGGCTGCCAGCTCTTGGGCACAGGTTCTTGTCCCTTAAAAGGATAGGCGCCCTGATGGCACGTCATTCACTGCATAAAATCCAGGTGGGCTGCCCCACATGACAGAGGGTGGGGGTTGATCCAAGCTCTGGCTGGTACTCAATCTAACAAAATCCTGCCCTGGGATTCAGCGGGATGAAGGAAAGCTTCACTTTGGCTGTTCACTGAAGTGCAGTGCAACATTCTCCAGCTTTTGGTGAGCTTGGAGGTGCGAGTCTGGCGTGAGAGGGAAGGTAGAGGAAGGGCAGATGGAAATATGGGCTCTGTTTAAGCCTCTCCCACGTCCCAGTCTTTGCCCTATTCCTCTTGGTCAGACTTTACGAGCTGCCCCCTGTCCCGATGCCCCCACGCACATACAGGAGTGGCAATCTTTGGTGATACTTTAACGGGACATGACTGGTAGAAAGCCAGAGGATGGTGCCCCAGGCATCTCAGCCGTCAGAGCAGGGGAATCAGCAGCCTGTCTCCAGGCCAGCTGAAGCCACAGGGATTGCACAACATAGTTGCAATAGGAGAAGACAAGGAAAGACGCACAAGCGAATTCATTTTGCTGATCATAGGAATGTCAGTGTGTTAGCTTATTGCATAAATTATATGCTTTACACCAAGCTTTCATTGTCCATTCACTGTTACCATCCCCACTTCAAAATAGATATTAATCCATCCTCTCTTCAAAATAGATATCAATCTTTAGGGAACGTTAAGACCAGAGTGGGAGATGGGCAGAAGGTATTAATAAAAAAGAAAGATTTTTAACAGTCAGATTGATTTCTATTTCAGGGGGATGTGGTTCAGCATTGTTGTGCCAAATGGCTTCAGGCTCTCTGAATGGTGCCAGAATGAGTCTATCACAGGCTTCTCCGGCAGCTAGGTGAGTGCTGCAGCCTCCAAGCTACATCAGATTCCAGCTCCTCCTCCTCTGAAGATGCAGAGCAGACCACACCTTTCTCCTCCTACAGCTTCTCTCCTTTCTGCAGGAGGTGCAAAGACACTGCCACTCAAGACATCCTTGCTGGTATATCGTCAAGGGGGCCCCCAGATCTGTCTGGATCGTATCTTCATCGGATCAAACGGTTTGCTCAGTGATTGCCCTGGTGGTCATATGGCTCTGGTCCTGTCTGCCCCCTGCAGCAGTGATAGGGCTCTTCACTGGAGCCATCAGTCACATCCTTAGAGTGTAGGCCTCAGCTGAAAGGAGCCAGGCTTTTGAAGACCTATGGGATTTGTGGTTGGTGCACGACTGCATGAAATCCAGCCAACAAAAGCTGCCAGTTGAACTGAGGATGCCTGGATTGCCACTTGCGAGCTGTCCATGTCTCCTTGCACCTGTGGAAATTCAGCCACTGCAGCAACCGTGAAAACCCCCTGGTTCTGACCCTCCCGCGAACAAAGTGGGTGCGAGTGGCAGTGCTCACCAAGATGGCATTGGTCACCTGGAAGATGTTCTTGTGGGCAGCTAATTGCAAAATCCAATAGCAGTTCCCTGGAAGGAGTTGGAGGCAGAGAAGTTCAGGGCTAGGCTGAACTTGATGAGCACTAGCATTGTGTGATTACATGGAAAACTGGGGGCTGGGTCTTAGTCCAGGAGTCAGAAGTTGGCAGCAGTGACCTGCTGTGATTGCCAGAACCTTTGGAAACGCCGGTGTTCAGGCTTATCAGGAAGGCTGATGCACTGCTATATCTGTGCTGGGTGGATTGGCTTCTTCTGGCTCGATCCCTGGGTGCATCCTGTCTTCCCTTTGAAGCAGCACGTGATTGATGAGAAGGCAGCAAGTGTTACGCCTTCTGTTCTTCATCAGAGATCCAAAGTAGAGCTGTACATGTTGTTCCTGCGCTGCAGTGAAGGGTGACAGCAGGGAATTGAAGATAATGAAGAATGTTGTCCAAGGAAAACAAAATGACTTGCAAAAAATTGAAAATTACTTGCGAAGTTGTAAAAGCACACTCTCTGTATAGGTTCTGTAAGAAAAATTCTTTCATTTATGCAAGAGAGGCAGCAGCGCAAGTTTCACTCTTTAAAGGCTTCTCAACCTTCTCAGGTTGGCACGGTTGCCCAGTGGTTAGCACTACTGCCTCACAATGCCAGGGACCCAGGTTCAATTCCCGCTTGGGCTGCTATCGGTATTGAGTTTTGCACATTCTCCCCATGTCTATGTGGGTTTCCTCCGGGTGGTCCGATTTCCTCCCACAGTCCAAAAATGTGTGAGTGAGGTGGATTGGCTATGCTAAATTGTCCATGAGTGTGAGGGGGACTAGCAGGTAAGCATATGGGGTGACAGGGATAGGCCGTGAGCGGGGTTGTTGTAGGTTCTGGCTCAGTGGGCTGAATGACCTCCTTCTGCACTGTGGGGATTCTATGTCCAATTGTTAGTTTCACAGAGCAATGAATCTCCATTGTGCTTTCATCTGATTAACCCACATAGCTGGGGGAACATGACTGGCTGTTAAAGCCAGAATATTGGGTTATGGTCTCATTGTCCAGCTCATTATAGAACCGACAGATCCACAGGGGTTTTCTCCGAGCCTCTCAACACATTCTGATAAACGCGGGAAGTCAGTGACATCACGTTCAGTTTCTAAGATGCCAGCGTACTTTGTGGGGGAGGGGGCCAAATTTAAATCCCTTGTACCTGAGCTTGAATCCCAGAAGACGAATATTCCAAGAGCCAACTTTTTTTTATTCTTTTGTGGGATTTGGGCATCATTGGCAAGGGCAGCATTTGTTGCCCATCCCTAATTGACCTTGAGTTCAATGGCCATTTTAGAGGGGGTGGGGGTTAAGAGTCAACCACATTGCTGTGGGTCACATGTAGGACAAGTAAGGACAGCAGATTTCCTTCCCTAAAGAACATTAGTGAACCAGCTGGGTTTTTCCCAGCAATCGACAATGGTTTCATTGAATCATAGAATCCCTACAGTGCAGAAGGAGACTATTCAGCCCAACACTGACAACAATCCCACCAAAGCCCTAGCCCCATAACATCGTGTATTTACCCTACTAATCCCCCTGACACAAAGGGGCAATTTATCATGGCCAAACAACATAACCGGCACATCTTCGGACTGTGGGAGGAGACCAGAGCACCCGAGGAAACCCACGCAGACATGGGGAGGACGTGCAAATTCCACACAGACAGTCACCCGAGGCCGGAATTGAAACCGGGTCCCTGATGTAGTGAGGCAGCAGTGTGCCACCTTCCTGGTCACTGTTACTGAGACTAACTTTCAATTCCTGATTTATTAATTGAATTTATATTCTACCAGGTGCAGTGGTGGGACTTGAACCCATGACCCTGCAAAACATTAACCTGGACCACCGGATTACTACACTACTGACATTACCACTGCACCATTGTCTCCCGTATCAAAGAATCCACATGGTTAAAACGCCAGCAGTTTCTTGGCATATTGGCTATATTATAAATGACAGGCGCTTTATAGCTTCAGTAATAGTATACTGCCCACATTGTAGGGAAGAAGAAAGTGCGTTCTGTGTACAAAAGGAGGTTGTACTGGCAGAACGGGTTTGAGCCTCGATACCATTCTGGTGATTAACAGATTGTGTTCAAAGACTTTGAACTGCTAAACATTCATTGCATGACTCCACACACCTACAGTAAATAGAAACTAAATGTTTACTTGGAAACCAAACCAAATCATGACCAATCTCAAAATAATGTTGCCTCATTCGCTTTGTCATCTACTTGTCATTGCAGACACCGGTATGGAACATCAGACATGTAATTATATTACTAGGTCAACAAGAAAATCTGTCACTTTGCATTGAAAATATCACCATCCTGGCAGAGATAGTAATTCACTTGTTTCACTGCAAGTTTATCGCAATAACTCTTTTGCCACATCTCATTTATTACCAAGTTGTGCAAACACACTGCTTTGCAATAGGCTGCTGATGATAGAATTTGGACCTTTCACAAGGAAGACTTATAATAAGTGCTTCAATGTTAGGTCACTTGTTGTTTGGCCAACCACTACTGCCCCTGAAGATTCTCATGATACAATTCCGAGTTCACAAAGCCAAGCTCTCCCAAAACTTGGTTTTCAAATGGAAATGCAAGCATCCAAAACACACGAAGCTCTAAGTTTGCAGGCTTGGTGGGCCGAAGGGCCTCTTTCTGAGCTGTATTTTTCTTGTTTTATGTATTGAGAAGGGGAAAAGAAGCAAAAATTAAAAGTCACCAAACAAATGGGCAGGGAGCTTTCAAGTAGAGCATTTGATTGTAATGGGTCAGCTCTCAAACAATGATGAGACAGAGTAAAGAAAAGAGATAGAGAATCTGGTGAACTGGTGCAATGAAAATAATCTCCCCCTCAATGTCAACAAAATGAAGGACATAGACTTCAGGAAACATAGACTTCAGGAAACATAGACTTCAGGAAACATAGACTTCAGGAAACATAGACTTCAGGAAACATGCCCCTGCCTACGTCAATGGGTTTGAAGTAAAGATAGTCGAGAGCTTCAAATTTCTATATGTCCAGATCACCAACAACCTGTCCTGATCCCTTCATACTGACATTATAGTTAATTAAGTCCACCAATACCTCTACTTTCCCAGCAGGCTAAGGAAAATTATACATGTCAGCTATGGCTCTTACCAACTTTTATAGATGCACCATAGAAAGCATCCTTTCTGGTTGTAACGCAGCTTGGTATGGCTCCTGCTCTGCCCAAGACTGCAAGAAATTACAAAAGGTCACGAATGAAGCACAGTTCAGCATGCAAACCAGGCTCCATCCCATTGACTCCGTCTACATTTTCCACTGCCTTGGAAAAGCAGCCAGCGTAATCAAGGACCCCGTGCACCCTGGACATACTGTCTTCCACCTTTTTCCATCAGGAGGAAGGTACAAATGTCTGAGGACATGTACCAACAGCTCAAGAACAGCTTCTTCCCTTCTGCCATCAGACTTTTGAACAGACCTACCTCACATTAAATTGATCTTTCTTTACAGCCTAGCTATAACTTTAATAGTACATTCTGCACTCTCTTGTTTCCTTCTCTATGCATGGTATGCTTTGTCTGTACAGCATGCAAGAAACAATACTTTTCACTGTATACTAATACACATGACAATAATAAGTCAAATCAAATCAAAATCTAGCCATCCCATACTGTCAAACCAGGATTAGCAGGACAGATAATTTTCGTGATCGCTTCCAACTCTTGAGTTTAATGTGCCAGAGTGCCAGGAGTCAATGAACCCTGCAAGATTTTTTAATCATTAAATTGAATAGGCACTGAACACCATGTGGAGTTCATTGAGTCCCACTACCATGTTTTAATATACTCAAGCAGCCTGTAAATTCCAGTCAAAAAATGAGTTCATAAAAGTAATGATCTGACCTACTTTTTGTCCACCTGCAGTGTTGTCCTAGTTACTCACGATCACAAATACCCCCAGGCAAAGTCTTTATTTGCTTATGTTTGCAATGTCCTTAATTTCACCACTGGCAGCACTCGAAAGATTTCGGTGCAGGTAGACCCACACACCAGGACTCGTGACTGAGGCAATTAAACCTATGGAGCACTTCATCACAAGGAAAGAAGTTATAAACATTCCACAGCCTAATAACTTGTTTATGAGGGAGAGAAATAACTTAGAAGGAAAGCACAGAGGACCCACGTGCATTGGTTCCTTCGAAGAAATGGCTTCGAAAGGAAAATGACATGCTTCTGATCTATTCACTATTGAGGAAATCAATTTCAAAATTGAGTCCACGCTAACGGACTCAATTTCTACCCACAGCGTAGTTTGCTGTGGCCAAAGTCAGTCTCCCAATTTAGTTTATCGAAACAGTTGGTTGTAAACAACAAACACTTTGGCGCTAGGTTGTTTGATGAAGCAAAGGAATGGGGGAGTGAAGAGAGATTAGACTAATTGCCTCATGTGGAAAAACACCAGCCCAGATGCTCTGAATGGCATGTCTTTACACTAACATCCTTTGACTCCAAATTGCTGTCTTCTATGCAACAATTTGAATTCGACACTGTCGCTGTTTATTAACCCGTCTTTAATATATAAATTGTCCAAAATTCATCACTTTCAGGGCCAAGATTGAACCAGACTTAGCACATCAAATTTAGTGTGCCATTGAAAGTATGTTTTGATCTCATGCAATAGGCATGATGCCTCGTAAGAACCAACAGACAGTGCGATATACAAGATTTACATCCAGTTCCCATGCAGAATCAGATCGAGGGAGTAAGCAATGATAATTAAATTGTATAAATGTGCACTAATGTACTCAGAATGCCTAATTTTTTCTGACGAAAACTATGAGTTCTTTATATTATCTGATTTTTGCAATTTTTAAAGAGTTCTTTGGGGAAGATTTGCAGCAAATCTATCCATATTTCTGTAATACTTCATTACTGATGCAAAGTTGCAATTCATTATTTTTAATCTATAGCAACACAGGGGCCATTCAATTTTCCTTATCGTATCTCTGCGAAAAATACCGTTTCACTGGGTCTCTGGGATATTTGCCTGCCAGTTGTGCTACTTTTGATCCTGATATGTGGTCTAGGCTTGTTCTGTGTGTGCTGAGGCATCTAGACTTATTGAATCTTTCCAAATATAGCAGTGAATCAGGATTGTGGGCAGATTGAGACTCCTCACCCTGCTGATCTACAATGATTGTAGCTGTGTTCTCTGTTGGTATATCATCAACAACTGCTGTCCCTTTTCCTGAGGAGACTGTATTTTTGAAACCACTATTTAATGCCTCGTAAGAACGAATAATACTTCATTCTTATTGTATCCAGGATTTAAGACAAAACTATAATGGTAGTCAGTTTGATACTGAAAGTTCTCAAATATCGGCCTTAGTTAAGCTGCACACATAGCCTACATCTGCGACTCTGCAGCCGCAGGTTATAGATTGCAAACCATTTGTCTAGAAACAATGGAACTTGGATGATACCAAACTAAAGGTAGAGTTAATTCTTGTGAAGACCAATGGGAGTTTCAAAGGGATATAGGAGAATGGGCTAACAAGAAGAATTTGAAATCAGTGAGTATGAGGTGAAATATTTTGGTCAAAGAAACAACAGTATTTAAATCTGAATGACAGCAAACCTGGTGTTGTGGAAGACAAAGGGATTCAGTGCTACAGGCTATTCAGAATGATAAAGCTACTAACTAGTTGATGATGAACAGAATAACTATTGGTTCTACTTTTTTAAAAAGGACCCCATCCTGCAGAATTGCGTTTGGTCCTCTCAGTTCCACGGGCCTGAAACTGGTTTCTCCCATTGGATGAACTGTCTGTTACTGTGTAACCGGAAGCTCACCCCATGTTTGTAAATGATGCCCGATGACCGATTTCAATTGCTTAACACTTCAACCTCCAGGACTAATTTCTATCCCTTATATTCAGATTCCATCTCCACGTGCTGGTTACACATAGGAATTAACCCATCTTTAATATATAAGTTGTCCAAAATTCATCACTTTCAGGGCCAAGATCGAGCCAGACTTTGGACATCAAATGTAGTGTGCATCATTGAAAGTCAGCATGTTTTGATATCATGCAATAGGCATAATGCCTCGTAAGAACCAGTAGACAGTTCTATAGACCAGATTTACATCCAATTCCCATGTAGTATCAAACTTCAGTGTGATAATGTCTGGCTTAACTCATATGTTGGAGGCATTTTGCCAGTCAGAATCAGATCGAGGGAGTAGGCAATGATCATTAAATTGTATAAATGTGCACTAATGTACTCAGAATGCCTAATTTTTCTGATGAATAACTATTAGTTCTTTATATTATCTGACTTCAGCATTTTTTTTTTAAAGGGTTCTTTGGGGAAGATTTGCAGCAAATCTATTCATTTTTCTTTGAAAATGGTGTCCCTGCAGATCTGAATAAGTTGATTTTTATAGTTTGTGTTCCAGAACTAAATATTAAAAATTAAAGTGTGGAAGGATTGAAGCATTCCAACCAAGTTTTTAATATTTCAAACTTATGGATTCAACCACACCCTAAGTCCCCTCAGTTTATCTTTTGTTAGGTTGACTGAATTTGGAAAAATGTTCGTACATTATTCATTTATTTAATGCAAACTTATTCAAGGAGTATATTCGCACTAAATTATTAAACATTGCAATGAATGCTTCAATTATTGGGGCAAGGAGCTATACATTTATTTTAAATGTCAATTTTGCCACAGGAGAATTCTACAGTGCAGCAAGAGGCCATTCAGCCCATCGAATCTGCACCGATCACAATCTCAGCCAGGCCGTGTCCCTATAACCCCATGCATTTACTCTGCTAATCCTCCTGACACTAAGTAGCAAACTAGCATGGCCAATCCACCTAATCTGCACATCTTTGGGGTGTGGGGGGAAACCAGAGCACCTGGAGAAAAGCCACACAGATACAGGGAGAATGTGCAAACTCCACACAGACAATGACCCACGCTGGGAATTGAACACAGATCCCTGGCACTGTGAGGTGGCAGTGCTAATCACTGTGACGCCATGCCACCCATTCCGCATTGTTAACTGTTTAACATACACATTGGTTTTTAAAACACTTGATTTTTGATTTGAAAAAAAGGCAAGTGCTGGACCTCTGATTTTTCTAGTGACTGGAGATGTGAGAGGTACTGCTGTAGCATGCTTACTGTACTGGGGCCAGACCTGGTATACTACAGTATAGTGGAAATACATAAATTACAAATACTTGTAAAAGGTATAAAGTGCTTTGTTCTGCCTAAGTATAGCAGGAACGAAGGCCAAAAGGAAACTGCCTGCTGCGTTTCCTACATGACAGAAAATACTCAATTGGCTGTAAAGTGCTATGGGATTTCCTGAGGCCATTAAAGGCACTATATGAATACAAGTCTTTCTTTTTCCTTTACACCTTATTCATAGAATCATAGAAAATTTACAGCACAGAAAACAGCCACATGGCTCATCATCTCTGCAACAGCCAAAAAGCAAACCAACCAACATGATCGCACTTTCCAGCATATGCAGGTTACAGGACTTGAGCTATATATTCAGACACATTTTTAAATGTGTCCATGGTTTTGTGCCTCTGATGCAGAGTTGGTAGTGAGTTCCAGACCCTTACCAATGGCTGGGTAAAAAAAAAACTTCTTCATAACCCCTCTAATTTTTTTCTCTAATCTCTTTCAAGTACAGGGTGGATGGGAAGCTCTTCAACCTGAGCAGACTTCAAGCCATTATTAAAGTGAAAGAGGCCGTTCTGAGAGATTCCCTCTTTGCCAATGACTGCACCCTGTATACTGGCTCAGAGCCAGAGATGCAAGTCAGTACAGACAAATTTTCCACGGCTTGTGACAACTTTGGACTCACCATCAACATTAAAAAGACCAAAGTCATGCACCAGCCTGCTCCTCATGCACCGTACACAGAACCCATAATCACAATCAAAGGGCAGAAACTACAGGCAGTGGACCAGTTCACTTATCTTGGCAGCACCCTCTCCCAAGCAGTGACTATTGATACAGAAGTTAACTGCAGAATAGCAAAGGCAAATTCTACTTTTGGTAGACTGCGCTCCACTGTATGGGAAAGTCGAGGAATCAGCCCAGCAACAAAACTGAAGGTCTATCCTCCTGTATGCCTGTGAAATGCAGACTGTGTATCAAAGGCATGCAAGACAGCTCAATCATTTCCACATGACTTGTCTTTGGAGATTATTACGCATCAGATGGCAAGACAAAATACCAGACACTGAAGTTCTTTTTCGAGCAAGTCTACCATCAGTCCACACACTGCTGGTGAGAGCGTGGACCCTGTGGGCAGGTCATGTCGTCCGTATGCCAGACGGGTGCATATCCAAGCAGCTCCTTTTTGGGGAACTCTCTGCTGGAAGATGCTTACACGAAGGGCAGAAGAAACATCACAGGGAATTACTCAAGGCCTCCCTGAAGTCGCCTGACATTGACACGACCACCTGGGAAACGCTGGCACAAAACCACTCTACCTAGTGCTGCCTCATCCACAAGGGCTGTCAAGCTCACGAAGCAAGGTGTATTGCTGAAGCACAACTTACGTGCGAGCTGTGCAAGTCCACAGCCACCAGCGCAACAACTACAGCGTCTACACAAGTCTGTCCAATATGTGCCAGGACATTCCGTGCCCAAATTGGCCTGATCAGTCATCTTCGGACACACCGCAACTAGCCTCAAAATGACTAATGGTGTCGAGGTCCTCATCGACGACGATAGACAAACAACTAACGAATTTTCCACCAATCAATTGTGCAGATTAGGTGTACTGGCTATGCTAAGTTTTACCTCCATGTACCCAAACAGGTGCCAGACTGTGGCGACTAGGGGATTTTCGCATTTCATTTCAGCGTGAATACAAGCCTACTTGTGACTAATAAATAAACTTTACTTTTAAATCAGTGCATTCTGGTCACTGACTCTCTGCTGAAGTAAATAGGCCCTCCCCATCCATTTTAGCCAGACCCCTCAGAATTTTGTACATCTCAATCAAATCTCTCCTCAGCCTCCTCTGTTCCAAAGAGAACAACACCAGCTAAATCCAACCTTTCCTCAAATCTGCAATTGTCCAGTCCTGGTAACATCCTTGTAAATCTCCTCTGTACCCTCTCTAATGCAATTACATCCTTTCTGTAATCAGGTGAACAGAACTGCACACAGTACTCAAGTTGTGACCTAATGTTTTACGTACTTCCAGTATATATCCCTGATCTTATGTTTTATGCCTTGGCTATTAAATGGAAGGATTCCATATACCTTCTCAATCACCTTATTAACCTGTCCTGTCACCTCCAGGGATCTGTAGACTTTCACTCCAAGGTCCTTCACTTCCTCTGTTCCTTTCCCATCTATTGTGTAATCCTTTGCCCTGCTTGACATCCACAAATGCATCGCTTCTGTATTGGTGGCCACTAGCCACTTTTCTGCCTCCCTGATTCATCCAGGAATACTTTCAACAGAATTAAGCCCAATGAGTTATCTCTTCCAGGGCACAGTGGTTAGCACTGCTACCTCACAGTGCCAGGGACCTGGGTTCAATTCTGGCCTCAGGTCACAGTTTGGAGTTTGCATGTTCTCCCCATGTCTGTGTGGGTTTCCTCCGGGTGCTCCAATTTCCTCCCACAGTCCAAAGATGTGTGGGTTAGGTGGATTGGCTATGCTAAATTACAGCTTAGTGTCGGGGGATTAGCAGGGTAAATGTGTGGGGTTATGGGGATAAGGTGGGATTGTTGTCGGTGCAGGGGTGATGGGCCGACAGGCCTCCTGCAGTGTAGGGATTCTATGATGATGCTCAAGGGGTTAATGGCAACTCTTCTTAGTCAAGCTTCCTACAAGCAACATTTCATAAGAAAGTGCAATGCCATTGTACTGACTAACTGCAGAACTTCCTCTGATATAAAATATTGCTGTACTCTGACTTTTCCAAATACTTTTGAGTCCACTATTTATCACAGGGTCACATGGCCTCAGTGAAATCTGTGCATTCCAGTGTTGTCCTTGGGCTTGGCTCTGACACTATGAGACAATTGTCATGAAAACTTCCAAACATCTGGCTGACACAATTGTCGCTTTGTGATCCGTAATTGCTGTTCCTTTGGAACTCTATTTCTGTTATATCCATTGGTCTGATTTCCCACGTAACTATGGTTACTAAAACTTCTCTGAATTCATGAGTTGAATATTCAAAAGGCTGCTGTGATTCTCTGGTTCCTGTCACTGACGTTTGTTTGTGTAGGCTTGTCTCTCTCTCTCTCTCTGGCTCTCTCATGATTAAACTACTTGTGCTGATGGCATTACTGATTAGCAACAGCTCAGTGTATTCTTTCAAGTCTCTGGAACACTCACCATGCATCCAGCACTTTCCCCCGAGATGACTTTGCTTGAGAAATCTTGGAGGATCGTAGATCGTAGAAATCCTGCGGTGCAGAAGGAGGCCATTCAGTCAGCATCAACCACAATCCTACCCCTTTAACCCCATGTATTTACCCAAGCTGGTCCTCTTGACACTTAGGAGCAATTTAGTATCACCAAGCCACCCAACCCACACATCTTTGGACCGTGGGAGGAAACCAGAACACCCAGAGGAAATGGGGAGAATATGCAAACTTCACATAGACAGTGGCCCAAACAAGGAATCGAACCTGGGTCCCTGGGGCTGTGAGGCAGCAATGTTAACCACTGTGGCATCATGAGGCCCCTTTTCTCCTCCCAACACTGGAAAACCCTTGGAAACTTCCTTATTCCCTCCAATCTGACTACACTCTTTCTGTGAAACAATATTCAAGATATCTCCCAGTAAAGGTTTTTAATTTGTGCTTTCACATGGTTGTTTCATTTTGGAAGCTATTACAGTGTCTCACCTGCAATAAACCATCTAACTTCATTTTCTTGTGCTGTGGTCTGACATGCACCTGAAGCACCTTGTGTTTCTTGTTATGTGTGTGTGTGTGCTATTTAGACTAATAATAAGCTGCAAGGTCAGTGGTAGCAAAGTAATTGAAACAGTTTAACTTCTCTTAACCTTAGCACAGTCACCTCAAGAGTTTCTAGGCAAGCTCCACCCAGGGTGAAGCTTGGGTCCTGGGTCACCTGACCCATTCTCTTAAAGGAGAATGCCCCCCAACATACAAAACACTCCTCCCCCTTACTTCAAACTCCCCCATAACAAATAATTATTAACACAATTATAGAAATACACAGTCAACCGTAAACAAAAATATGAACACCAACTATGAATGGCAATATCAGCATCTATTAAAAGTCTACATAGATATAATTGCTGGAATTCTACTGCCCTGCTCACCACGGAATCGGAAGGGGCAAACAGGAATGCCCATTGACCTCGGGTGGGAATTTCCAGTCTCGATCCAGCGAGGCTGTACAATCTCACCCAATCAGTCTATCAGGAGAACAACAGTTTCTGAACAACAATCTCTCAGTTGTTCTTGCAGGCATTTCTGGAAGCTCTCGATCTTCCTCTCTAACCTGGTTATTGTCATCAGCAGCTTCTGCCAAAAGTTCCTCTGTGGTCAGAACTCCCTCAGTTTCAGGAACGCAAGATTCAATCAGTTCCTCAGGCTTCTCTTGCAACAGTTCCGTGTCAGGGAGGACTTCCCTGCTTTGATGTGGAGCAGCCACCGCCAGTCTTCTCCAAACCCGTTCATCCTGGGGCTTAACAGTGTTAGAACAGACTGGCCCTGTCTGGACCACCATCTGGATGTAGTGTTTCTCCATTTTCAAAAGGCGTTTGATAAGGTGCCGCACAAAAGGTTGCTTCAGAAGGTTAGGGGGCATGGAGGTGTTAGCGTGGATAGAGGATTGGTTGTCTAATAGGAGGCAGAGAGTTGGTATCAATGGGTGCTATTCTGATTGGCGGTTGGTGACTAGTGGAGTGCCGCAGGGATCGGTGCTGGGGCCTCAGCTATTTACCATTTATATAGATGATCTGGAGGAGGAGGCTGAGTGTAGGGTGACGTAATTTGCTGATGACACAAAGATGAGTGGAAAAGCAAATTGTGCGGAGGGTGTGGAAAGTCTGCAGAGGGATCTAGATAGGCTAAGCAAGTGGGCGAGGACCTGGCAGATGGAGTACAATGTTAGCAAGTGTGAGGTTATCCACTTTGGCAGGAATAATAGTAGGAGGGATTACTATTTAAAGGGTGAAAAGCTGCAGCATGCTACGGTGCAGAGGGACCTGGGGGTCCTTGTGCATGAGTCGCAAAAACCCAGTCTGCAGGTGCAGCAGGTGATCAGGAAGGCGAATGGGATGCTGGCCTTTATAGCGAGGGGGTTAGAATATAAAAGTAGGGAAGTCTTGCTGCAACTGTACAGGTCATTGGTGAGGCTGCAGCTGGATTACTGTGTGCAGTTTTGGTCGCCGCACTTGCGCAAGGATATTTTGGCCTTGGAGGAAGTGCAGAGGAGGTTTACTAGGCTGATACCGGAGATGAGGGGGTTGGACTACGAAGAGAGACTAAATAGACTGGGTCTGTACTCGGAGTTTAGAAGGATGAGGGGGGATCTTATAGAGACGTATAAGATAATGAAAGGGATGGATAGGGTGGAGGTAGAGAGATTCTTCCCGCTCAGAAAGGACAACAGGACTAGAGGGCACAGCCTCAAGATAAGGGGGGTGCAGTTTAGAACGGAGTTGAGGAGGAACTTCTTCACTCAAAGGGTGGTGAATCTCTGGAATTCTCTGCCCGTTGAAGTGGTGGAGGCTACCTCGCTAAATATATTTAAGACGCGGGTAGATAGGTTTTTGGTAGGCAAGGGAATTAAGGGTTATGGGGAGAAAGCGGGAAAGTGGAACTGAGCCACTTCAGATCAGCCACGATCTTATTGAATGGCGGGGCAGGCTCGAAGGGCTAGATGGCCTACTCCTGCTCCTATTTCTTATGTTCTTATGTTCTTATTGTTGAAGGAACCCATTACTCCCCCGCCATGTAGTTCCTCACCAACACGATTTCTCCCTTCCTGAACTTCCTTGTCTTTCTCTCTCTTCGGGTTACTACGTTCCATTTAATTTTAATTTCTGCAGCCAAAAGCAATCAAACAGGGCAGGCAAATCACCCTTGATCTCATACAACAATAGCTCTGCACACTGGTCCCACAGTTGTACCTTTGCCATCACATATCCTCTCGGTGGCACTATTTGTTCTGTATAGGTACATAAGATAATTTAGAAGACTTCAAAGGCAGTATTTTCACCTTGTCTCTGCATACTGAGACCACTATCAATGGTATTGCTGCCCCTGATTCTATCCCATTTTGATTACCTTTCCTTCCACTATTGGCTATTCCTTCAATTGATAAAATATTCAACTGAAATTCTGTCGATTTATGTTCTTCTACGTCTTCAGTAGATCCAGCAGAACTCTCTCTCTCCTTCTTGGCTGGCAGCATGTACCCAGCATCTAGTCTTTGCACTCATCTCTCTCTGAGTCCCTTTTCCCTCTTTTAATTTCACCCTGAATTCTGGGCAATATGCCACGCTTACACTGGAGCATTGGACTTCACGAGTCCAGCATGTGGACTCTTTGTGGCCAGACTTGTCCCAGCAATGGCATTCTAAGGTTGACACCATCTTCTATTGCTCCTTGGCAATTTTGTATACTTGGGCACTGGCACCCAACTGTATTGCTTCATTTGCAGCCAGTTCCATGGAAGTTGCTATCTTAGAAACCACTTTAAAATTTAGACCCTTTTTTGTCAGTAGTTTATGTTGTATCGCTTCATTGTGAAGCCCACACACCAAGCGATCCCTTAAGGCATTCTATAGGAAAGCACCAAATTTGCAGTGCTCAGCTTGTCTCTTTAACACAGCCACAAACTGCACAATAGATTCACTTCCCATTGCATTCTCCTATAAATTCAGGACCATTCTGCTATCATAAATGCATTCGGGGCATAATGATTCCTTCACACATCTCTGCTAGGGGACGTTCTGTGGGTATCTCTGGTTGAATGAGGCTTGTAAACATCACACATGTTTTACTCCCTGTTGTGTATAATTAAGAACATTGCTACTGTCAGTTCATCCCCTAACTTATTTGCCTTTAAAAATGAGTTGTAACACTCCTTTATAGCGTCCAGCTCTTCATGCTTCATTGCCCAAACTGGTCCACCATTTCCTGGTTCCTTTGGTGGGAGCTTTACCTGCCTTCATGTTCTGCTGCTGCTTTTCATGCACTTTTGCTGCTCTTTGTGCACTTCTCCCCGACTGTGCTCCCCGACACTTCCTGTTGGTTGCCGTCCGAGTCTCCTCGTGGCCGCCTTTCTCCTGAGGATCACAGTGGAGAGATCCCTCTCCTACTCCTGGCCTCCAGCTATAACCCGAGTCCCCTTCACGGCCACTGCCTTCAGCATTCCCGGCGTCGAATGCGGTCTGAATTCCCTCACAACCGCTCCTCTCGATGCCTAGGCTTATTCCATTGTGTCTACTCCAGTACCTCGGTAATTCCTGCCAATTTCAGGGTTGAGGACGACGATGTTAATCTTCCTCCCTCTCAAAGAACAAGGAACAAAGAACAATACAGCTCAGGAACGGGCCCTTCGGCCCTCCAAGCCTGCACTGATCAAGTGTTCCTAACTAGACCATCCGTTTATATCCCTCTATTCCCAGTCTGTTCATGTGGATATCTAGATAAGTCTTAAACAATCCTAGTGTGTCTGTCTCAACCACCTTGCTCAAGCACCTAGTGCATTCCAGGCCCCCACCAGGCTCTGTGTAAAAAATGTCCCCCCGCATACCTATGCAAACAATATCCCTTCCCTCGTCAATCATTTTTGTCACCTCCTCAAAAAACTCAACCAAATTTGTGAGGCATGACCTCCCTCATACAAAACCATGCTCTCTATCGCTAATGAGACTATTCAGTTCTAAATGTGTATAGATCCTGTTTCTCAGAATCTTCTCCAACAATTTCCTTACCACAGACATCAAGCTCACGGGCCTATAATTACCCAAGTTATCCTTGCTACCCTTCTTAAATAACAGGACCACATTTGCTGTCCTCCAATCCTCTGGGACCTCACCTGTGTCCAATGAAGAAATAAAGATTTCTGTTAGAGGCCCAGCAATTTCATCTCTTGTCTCTCTCAGTAATCTAGGACAGATGCCATCTGGCCCTGGGGATTTCTCTACCTTAATGCTTCCTAAAACACCTAACACTTCCTCCCTTGTAATTGCGATTTGTTCTAATGGATCTACATATCCTTCTGAGTGTCTCCCGAAGACGAGCAGTGAATTGCAGTCCACAGGCCATGACTCCACCCCGTCACTGGTTGTTATGTATGTGCTCTGCTATTGAGAGTAATAATAAACCACAAGGTTAGTGGCAATAAACTAACTGGAACAATTTATCATCGCCTGGGGCAGAGCTTGAGTCCTGGGTCACATGACCTGCTCTCTTAAAGGGGCATGCCCCCAAGATACATAACATGTCACAATGCAAATACTGAGTAATAATTGGAGTGGCCAGCACTCGGATATAATCGCAGAACATTAAAAGTAAATGAAGAATAAACATATGAATCACCCATTGAGGATACAGCAACAGGACCGTCTGTTCCACATGGCTAATTCTGGGCAGAGCAAAGGGAATTCTGGGTTAAAATTCATGACGTGAGGAATGTTAGGAATTGGATGTTTCCCACTGAATCATTGATGTTCAGATCTCATTAAAGTACCAACTCTCAATCATTTAAAACAAAGGTTTTAATTCTGAAATCCAAAAATACATTTGTTTAATGTGACCTTTATTCTCTGCTTCTATGGGAGACCTGAACAACCACCAAGTGAGATATCTGATGGTTGAGTCATGTTATATCTCCAAGTGTGGCCACTGCCATAGCAAGGCATTAGCAATATTGTTGTATTCTTGAAGCTGGGCGTTTTCAACAGAATCATCCCATCTGGAGTAATGTTACTATTCATAGCTCTTTGGTCAGTTTGACACTGGTGTAATTGTTGGCCACAATGTTTGCTCAGCTCAGCTGATTCTGTGTCAGTAGCACAGGATCAAGGCAGATACTTTGGTGTAGCCCTTAAAGAATGGGAAGTATCGTCTCTGAGATTCAGTGTGATCTGGTGGTTGTAATACACGATAATATTTGCGTAATATCTTGGCCAATACTTGAAAGCCAATCCAGAAAGTAGCTTAAATGAGTCATCCATGATGTTTACTATCTGTGGGATTGGTTGCTTTGTTTCCATATGTAACTATAAAGTTTAAAGTTTATTTCTTAATGTTACAAGTAGGCTTACATTCACACTGCAATGAAGTTACAGTGTAAATCCCCGAGTCACCACTCTCTGGGGCCTCTTCGGGTACATTCAGGGAGAACTTACCATGGCCACCGAGCCTAACCAGCACATCTTTTGAATACAGAGGAAACCGGAGCATCTGGAGAAAACCCACACAGACACAGGGAGGATGTGCAAACTCTCACAGACAGTGACCCAAGCCAGGAATCGAACCTGGGTCCCTGGTGCTGTGAGCAGCAGTGCCAACAACTGTGCCACTGTGCCGCCCATGACAGTTTCAAAATATAGTTGTAGTAGGGTTAAACAGGAGGTTAGGCTGCAACAAGATTGGAAGGGAGAACTTGCTGCAGGAATGCACGTGGAGACAAACTTCAAATAACTACCTCCCAGACAACAATAAACAACCACATCCCAGGTGTTTGTCTTCAGAGCTTATAGCAACGATAAAGAAATTGATATGTTTACCACGATGTCTGGAGATAATGCTTTGGATCCATCGTGCTTCCGGGAAACTAATCAAGCACCAGAATAATAATAATATTACAACGAGGTCCGCATGATCAATACAGGACATGAACAAGAGAATGGTTAAAGATAAAATCACACAGGGCAATTGAGATAGTACAGTGTGAGTAAAAACAGAACTTAGAGTAATATGATGATGGCTTAATCGGAATCTCGCACATAAACATTGTAACCCGAGAAGGTATAAGAATGCAGTAAGAATCCATAGGGGCTGGCTTCACTTAGAGCTCTGAATTAAAGGCAAAATACTGCAGAATCTAAAACAAAAACAGAATATGTTGGAGAAATTCAGCAAGTTTGACAGCATCTGTGAGGAGAGAATAGAGGCTTTTAGCATCTTCTTCAGCCTTTATCAGCACCCTTTATATTCCTCTTGTTCAACTACAGTCCCCCCAAACACCCACCATCATATTATAAACCTAATTTTTTTTTTGCCTTCATCCTTTGGTGGGAGATTTGTCTGATAATGGGTCACGAAACATTGGTTCTATTCTCTCTCCGCAGATGCTGTTCGACCTGTATAGTTTCTCCAGCATTTTCTGTTTTGTTATAGCCCTGAGTGCTTCCCCTCATGCATGTTGGACAAGCTTGAATAAACTGTTTTGTAGAAGCCTGAGGAACTCCTGCAGTGATGTCCTGGTACTGAGATGACTGACCTCCACAACCTCAACCATCCTCCTTTGTGCAAGGCCTGACTTCAACTGGTGATGAGTTGCCCCCTGAATCCTACTGGCTTCAGTTTTGCTAGGATTGCATGGTGCTATACTCAAGAGATTCTCAGAGATTCAGTTTTTTCGATCCCTCTAATAATACTGATCATGAAATACTGTGTAGAAAGTGTAAGATGCGGGTATTCTTTGCTGGTTGATGTCCTTCAGTTCAATGAAAATAGCTTTAATGGATTAGTACATACTGGCCCAATATCCAGGTACATCAACAGCCTGCTTAAAATTGTATTCTGTGAATGGGTGTACTATTCTAAGTACTAAGAATAGTGTACTAAGCAAAGTTAATATGTCAAACATAATTGACAGAATTCAATGTCTCACCCACCGTGGAATCGGAGCGGGCAAGGGGCGGACAACAGAAATGTCCATTGACCTTGGGCAGAAATTTCCGGTCTCACTCGAGTGGGGCCATAAAATCCCACCCAATGGAAATAACTCCCAGATTGAAAGGAGGAAGAATTCCTGAAAAGCATACAAACTATTTGTGTTTTGTACTTCAAGCACTTCATTCACCGGATCAGTTGGCGTGCAGACTTTGCAGCTTTTGCTGCTTTAAGTATTGTGGTCTTGGAATTCTCGCTTATCCTTGATGTAATCTCTGACAACATTCCAGAAATAATACTGCAGACTTGTGTTCCAGAACTAGTTATGAACCTGGCCAAGCTCTTCCATTACAGCTACGTCACGTTGAGCAGACAATGTGGACAGTTGCCCAGAAATGTTCTGTCCACAAAAGCCAGGACAAATGCAACCTGGCCAATTTGTCATCCATCAGTCTGCTCTCATTCACCAGGAAGGTGATGTTGACAGTGCTATCCAGCAGCATCTAAGCTGCTCACCAATTCTCAGTTTGGGTTCAGTCAGGGCTCAGCTCCCGACTTCATTACAGTCTTGGTCCAAATGGACAAAAGGGCTGAATTTGAGGTGAGGTGAGAGTGACTGCTCTTGATATCAATGCAGCATTTGACTAAAAGTTTTAAAAAGTTTATTTATTGGCGTCACCAGTAAGCTAACATTAACACTGCAATGAAGTTACTGTGAAAACCCCCTAGTTGCCACACTCCGGCATCTGTTCGGGTACACTGAGGTAGAATTTAGCACCAAACCAGCATGTCTTTCAGGCTGTAGGAGGAAACCAGAGTACCCTGGAGGAAACCCATGCAGAGAACATGCAGACTTCATACAATGAGTGACCCAAGCCACTGGCTCTCTGGAGCTGTAAGGCAGCAGTGCTAACCACTGTGCCACCATGCCGACTAAGTATGGCACCATGCAATCTTAGCAAAACTCAAGTCTATATGATTCAGGGGGAACCATTTCACCAGTTGGAGTCAGGCCTTGCACAAAGGAGGATGGTTGTGGTTGTTGGAGATCAGTCATCTCAGTACCAGGACATCACTGCAGGAGTTCCTCAGAGGAGTGCCCTAGGCCCAACCATCTTCAACTGCTTCATCAATGACCTTCCCTCCATCATAAGGTCAGAGCTGATTACACAACGTTCAGCACCATTCATGGCTTCTTTGGTTGGTAAGTGGCAAGTAATATTCGCGCCAAACAAATGCCAGTCAATGTCCAACAACAAATCATCTCCCCTTGCTGTTCAATTACATTACCATCAGTGAATCCCTCACTATCAACACCCAGTTAACCATTGACCAGAAACTGAACTGGACTTGGGTTATAAATACTATGGCTACAAGGCAGGTCAAAGGCTGGGAATGATAGAGTGAGTAACTCACCTCCAGACTCTGCAAGGTCTGTCCACCATCTGCAAGAATAAAGTCAGGCATGTGATGGAGTACTCCCCACTTATTTGGATGAGGGCAGCTCGAACAACGCTCAAGAAGTTCAACACCATCCAGAACAAAGCAGCTCACCTTTCATCCCTGACACACAATGACAGCAGTGTGTACTATTTACAAGATGCAATGCAGCAACTCACCAATACTTGTGACTTTTTTGTGCAACAAGCTGTTTGTGTTTTCATAGAACAATCTTGTTCTATGTTTTGAAACCCATGTCTAATGTTGCGCCAAACCAGATCTCGAGCCGCTGATGTTGAGATTCTCGCTGAAGGGGAACGAAAGGCTCAGATGAGTTTGATTGCTGTTTGGAGGATGTTAGTTTCACTCCAACAGAAATGGGAAGTATTAGATATGTTCGGCACATCTGGTGGCATCTGTGTAGAGAAAAACAGAGGTCAGTGGCCTTTCATCAGAACTAGCGCAGATCATGGGCCTGAAACATTGGGTGGTATAATCCCGTCCTGCCCTCCACAAGAATCGTAGTGGACAGGGTGGGACCATGCAAAGGTCTGTTGGCCTGAGGTGAGAATTTTCAGGCTTGGGGCAGAGCACAGCCGGAAAATCCTGCCTGTTATCTCTGTCTCTCTGCAGAAACCGACTGGGCAGCTGAGCACGTCCAGCATTTCCTGTTTACGTTTCAGATTTCCAGCATCTGTACAACTTTGTTCTCCTATTTTGCACTCCGCGCTGGGCACTTGTAAGTGTCTTTAGCAATTAAAATGAGAAAAAACTTATCACTCAATGCAAATTGGATTTTTTTTCTATTAACACCTCCCACTTGCATGGATCAAAATAGCACATTACTGCAGGAAAATTGGTTGGTATGAATTTTTTAGAAGATCTTCAACTTGAAAGTGAAATTAGGAGTTATGTGCCAATGGAATACTTAATAGATGGTTTATTTTTCACAAAGGATTGTTATTTGCAGTGCTTATGAGGTTCAAGTTTTTTTGAAAGTCTGGATATTACATAGGGCCAGGTTCAAGGAAGTGGATCTGGTTACATAATATGAATGACCAAGGTTTGCGCAATTGTCTGACGAAGCCGTGGTTGCAAATTCCACTGTAATCTGAGCTTTCAATGGGCTTTATAAGCAGAGACACTGGACAGGATTTTATGGCCTCGCTCATCCCGTAACAGTACAATCCTGCCTGACTTCAACGGACCTTTCCATGGTTCACCCCTTGCCCTCTCCGATTCCCCTGGAGGTCAAGGCAGTAAAATTCCGGCCATTGGGCAGGATTTTCCTGTGGTGCGCGCCCCCAAAGCCAGAAAATCCTGCCTGAGTTAAGAGAGCTTTGCATGGTCCGTGTCCCGCCTGCTCCAATTTCTGTGGCAGGCGAGACAGGGAAGTTCCACCCACTGAGTAACAAAACTAAGAAATTTTGCTAATCTCATATAAAATAGTTCAACCCTGCTGTGAATGTGGTTCCTAATTCTAGGTACCCAAAGGATGTGAGGGGGAAGGTTAAAGCTGGGATGTGGGAGTAAGGGTCCCCTAAAGAGCAGAAGAACCAAGGTTGATGATCCTGCTTCTGACTCTCCAATGTCTGTCCATCTGTGGCCTCTAGCAACAGAAAGGACAAGACACATAGGAACTACACCAACTGGAAGCTCCCTTCCAAGTCGCACCCATTCCAATTTAGGGCTTATGTCGCTGTTCCTTCGCTATCACTGGGTCAAAATCCTGAAATTCCATCCCTGACAGCATCGTCGATCAACCCATAACACATGGACAGCAGCGATTCAAGAAGGCAGCTCACAACCACCATCTCAAGGGCAACGAGGGATGGGCAATAAGTGCTGACCAACCAGTGACACCCATGTCCTGTGAAAAGAAGAACAGAATTCATTCTAACAGAGTAGGAGCTGGAGGTTTGGGCTACTGTGGGATCCTCTTCTGAATAGAAGAGAAAGAATAGAATAGAAAGACTTGCATTTTTTTCCTCCAGTAACCATAACCAAATCTTTCAAAAGCTGAGTGCTGGTGGATATAATGGATGGGCAGAGACTGTTTGCCCATCACTCAGAGTTGTAACTCCTGATAATCCATCTGGAGTCAGACGTGTAGTTCAAGAATCTGCCTAAGGTGGTGATTACTTGTCTCAGATGTGTCATCATGTAGAAAGTGCATGATCTGGATTGTGCCTGAAAGGTACCTGTGAACCGACATATTGGATTAAGGTAAGTATTGTCTTTGATACACTATGCACTATGAAACATTCCTAATATTTGTTTGTACATTTAGGGGTGGCAGCCTTGCTCATTCTGAAAACCGTAAGATCCCTCCTAAGGTCAGTGAATCTTCCCACTGGCTGCCCCTTGCCTGTTCCGATTCCCGTGGCGGTCAGGGTGGTAGAATTCTGGTGTATGTGTGTGTGGACGCACTTCAGATTCAGTATTGCTATCAATAATCTCAATCATTAACCACAGTCAAATGATCCAGGATAGATATTCTGAGCATTTCCTTCTTAGGGGATATGGATACAATGTCCTCTCCTGATGACTTTGTGACCCTCAGGAATATTCTGGTTACATTGCACCTGTTTATTGATGAAAGGTGCCAATCTAAAAAGAAACAGCACCCTGTCTCGGTGTCGCTTCTGCTCTGTGTCCAAGTCCCTCTACTTTCCCCAAAATCTCTCTTGGCTGAACGGACAACCATTCAAAGTTCAAGCCCTGGTGCTCTCAATGAGTCACTGAACACAAACCCATGATAACAGTGGTTCTCATGGTCATTGGCAGTACAGGGCAAAACTCTAAACATTAGAGTCTCATTGTTTTTCTGCAATCTGCTTGGTTTTCCCCAAGTGGGTGTCATCAATCATCCAGCAACCACATCCTGGTTTAATCTTAGGGTCAGTAAATGGCTCAGCCAGACTCTTTAAACAGTTGTTTATTAGTTTAAGTTTATTTATTAGTGTCAAAAGTAGGCTTACATTAACACTGCAATGAAGTAACTGTGAAAATCCCCTAGTTGCCACATTCCAGCGCCTGTTTGGATACACTGAAGGAGAATTTGGCATGGCCAATGCACGTGGGGTGGCACAGTGACACAGTGGTTAGCACTACTCTCTCACAGTGCCAGGGACTTGGGCTCGATTCCTGGCTTGGGTCGCTGTTTGTGTGGAATTTGCATGTTTTCCCCATGTTTGCAGGTAGTGGTCTGCTGTCTACTAACCACAGACAGCAATGGTTAGAACTGCTGTCTAACAGCTCCAGGGACCTGGGTTCGATTCCCGGCGTGCATCACTGTCTGTATGGAGTTTGCACGCTCTCCCTGAGCAGGTGCCTGAATGTAACAACTAGTGGATTTTCACAGTGCCTCAATTTCAATGCTATTGTAAGCTGATTTGTGACTAATAAATAAACTTTACTTTTAACCAGCACATCTTTCGGACTGTGGGAGAAAACTTGAGCACCCGGAGGAAACCCACATAGACACAGGGAGAATGTGTAGATTCCACAAAAAGGAATTGAACCTGGGTCCCTGGCACTGTGAGACAGCAATGCCATATGCTGTGCCACTGTGCCACTGTGCCACTGTGCCACCCAGGTTGGAGATTGCCTTTAAGGTGCTGGAGATTTACGTCAAGAGAAAAAAAATGGGGAGCAGTAACTCTCTGGAAGATTGACCTTTTCCAGCCAAAAAGACAGCAATGGGCAAATGAAGAGTAGCTGTCTCAGAAAGGGGAAGTCACACATCAACAAGAGGAACATTTTTCACATCATCCAACCTGGGGTGTATGGAATGCTAATCAGTGCATCAAAATACTGTAACTAAACACCAAGGGGTTAATGAGTCCAGATCTGCTTCACACCTGATTACGTCATGCCAAAATGCATCTCATTTCATTATTGACCAATATTTCCCGTTGTTCAGTGGATTCCTGGCATTGCCAAGCTGGAATTCCATTGCCTCATGTCTACTCCATAACCTGTGAAGTTCCTGCCTTGTAAAGCTTTGCCGTTTGGAATATCTCAGCTGAATGTACCATATTCTGTAATATTACAATAGCAGAATATCCATGGCAGTAACAATAAGAGTCAATGGCTTATTCACCAGATGATCATCTGCCAAAATTGATCACGGAGAATGTGGTTTATTTTATGGCTAATATATTTGGAGGGAGAACACACTGAAAATTGACATTCAATGGCATTGCTATCAGCATGTTGATAGCATTACTAATGCTATCAACATCCTGAGTCTCACCATTATACAGAAACTGAAATGGAATAGCTATGTAAGTACTGTGCCTACAAGAGCAGGTCAGAGGCTGGGAATCTTGGGGTGAATAACTCACCTCCTGATTCCCCAGAAAAGCCTATCCGTCGCCTACAAAGCACAAGTCAGGGATGTGATGGAATACTTTACATTTGCCTGGATGTTTGACACCATCCAGAACAATGCAGTTTATTTGATTGGCATCTCATCCAGAAACATTCACTCCCTACACCACTAACATACTGGCAGCAGTGACAATCATCGACAAAATACACTGCAGGAACTCACCAAAACTACTTAGCAACATCCAAACCCACAAATGCTACCAGGAAGGCAGTGATTTACCGGTATTGTCACAGGACTAGTAATCCAGAGATCCAGCCTAATGTTCTGGGGAACTGGGTTTGAATCCCACCACAGCAGATGGTAAAATTTGAATTCAATAAAAATCCGTAATTAATGGTCCAATGATAACTACAAAACCATTGTAAAAATTCATTCAATTTTAACCCATTCAAAATCCACCCACTTCCACAGGGTTAAAATTGACCAGAAAGCTCATCCTAAAGATCTTCCAAATCTGCTGGCAAGAAAGCTGGTTCCAGATCAATGTCCTCTCCCAAGACAACCTGCCCAACAATGAGGTGAGACTCACTCAAAACCAGCTTTGCTGGGTGGGGTCTGTCATGAGTACACTGGATATCGAACTCCTTAAGTGACGGCTCTGCTCAGAACTTGGTTGTGACGGGAGAACAGCAGAAACGTTTTAGGGACGTCCTCAAAGTATCTTTGAAGAGATCAAACATCCCCACTGACTCACAGGAGACTGACCTGTGACTGACCAGAATCATAGAAACCATAGAAACTCTATAGTGCAGAAGGATGCCATTCAGCCCACTGAGTCTGCACTGACAACAATCCCACCCAACCCCTATTTCCATAACCCCACATACTTACCCCGCGAATTTATGCATTCCAGGATACTAAAAGGAAATTTAGCATGGCCAATGCACCTAACCCGCATGTCTTTGGACCATGAGAGGAAACAGGAGCATCCGGAGGAAACAGACGCAGACACAGGGAGAACGTGCAAACTCCGTACAACAGTGATGCAAGCCAGGAATCAAACCCAGGTCCCTGGAGCTGTTAGACAGCAATGCTAACCACTGTGCCACAGTATTGTGGAAAGGTTTACTTGAAAAGGCATCAAACACATTAAGAGACTTTGTTGGGACCACACAAGAAAGTAAGTCTAGGCATCAGAGAAGGCACATCAATCTGTAAACTTCTCATTTGTCAAGCACCACTACCCTGCATCTGCTTGGATCTGCAGATCACGTATTGGGTTTATTAGCCACCTCTGAACCCATCAATTCAGCATCAAAGCAAGTTGTTCTCAATACCAATGGACTGCCTAAGTGGAGAAGAACAATCCATGAATGCTATATAAAGGGCTGGTAAATGTGGGATTGTTGTTGGTGCAGGTGTGATGGGATGAATGGCCTCTTTCTGCGTTGAAGGGATTCTATGATTCTGTGAAATACAGGGTTGATGTGAGACTGAGCACAGTACCATCAACAGTGATTTAAGAAGGCATATGATCCAGACCTGGGATCAGCATGATGTTGGCCAGATATTTGATAAGTATTACAGACGCAGATAGCATTTTGCCATTACCCATTATTGTATATCAATGTAGTTACCAGTAGTTGCTAAAAACTTGCTATTAACATATAGAATACAATGAAAACTTCTCTATTAGATGTTCTGTAATGAACACCATCCTAATATTGTAACTCCAAGTCAAAAGCCCTCATTCCGTGTCAGGATGCTGAAATACTTAAGAATTTTGAACTGAACAAAGCTCCCTACTCAAGCTACAGTCACCGAGAAAATTCATCAGGTAAAATTCCAAAAAGCAGAGCAAAGGTAAAGATTTTACTGCAGCAGAAGACTCTATATTATCTCCCTTGGGTGAGCAAGGGTGAGCTAAATCTTTTTAACTTCCAGGCTGCATCCAATCCTGAGAAGCCACTTTTACTAATTCAGTTAGAAGTGTCATTTGAATGCAACTCATCACTAATCCCAATCCCTCAATACATAGCCTGAGTTGAACAGAGAAGGAAAAGAATAATTAAGTTACTCAACTCACAGGCAACATGTGACTGACCAAATCCTTAAACAGCTAACCTGTGATTAAATCAAATCCCTCACTACTCCCAATGCTACATTGCTGAATAAATCAAGTTGGCAGATAGCCAATCCATGTAGACATTGCTGAAAATGATTCATCCAGAATGCCGCTGCCATTTTGCAAAGCCCATCTGAACAGGCAAGCAAGGGAAATCTATTGATCTGCTGTGAGTGACAATGCCATGGTGGAAGCCTTTTAGTCTTAAAGCTGTACCCATACGTACAAAATCTCCAAAATAGGTCACAATTCCACGCTTCCATATCAAATGAGACTTATCCAGGCCCCTCACAAAATTGGAACTTTTGTAGGAAAGTATGTTTAAAATAAAGCATTGCTTCAGGTTTCAATATAAACTCAAAAGAGGAACAAGTCTTTACTCAATAGAACAATTAGCAGATGGCATCATTGCACAACAGAACTTCAATGAGTTATCCAACACATCTGAGGAAGTTTTAAAATCCTTGATGTTTATTTCAATATGAGATTCAAGTTGAAATATTGAGAGAGCTTACTCCAGGAAGAGAGTCGAGCTGCCTGGGCAACCTGTTGAATCCTTCATAAATGATCACTACAGGATGGCAGAGGGATGTGACTATGGAAATTTAAAGTTTGAGCTCATCCACAACAGACAATTCAGTCTCTGACCCCCTACAAGCTAAAGATAATCTTACCCTGAGCAAGGCAATCTAGACAGTTAGATTGCCTGAGCTACATTGAGCAACAATCCTTAGGGGAGAGAATATGACATAGAACATAGAACATAGAACATTACAGCGCAGAACAGGCCCTTCGGCCCACGATGTTGCGCCGACCAGTTAAAAAACAATGACCCACTAATCTAAACCAATCCCTCTTCGTCCATATGGGGCAGAACCCTCAGTCCAGCTTCCCTGGTCACAGAGACACAGGGATAATCCAAATCAGGGAGAGAATTTCCTGAATCGCCCAGTGGAACGACCTTGCCAATGATGTGGTACAAAGTGTCCTCACAGAAGACGTCAATGTCCGCACAGCCCAGTGCTCCTAATGTCACAGACAGGAACACTTTAACAAACTGTGCAAGTCTAAACCCCAGCATCGCACAGACAGCCCAAAGGCAATCCACGAAGTCAAGGCTGAAATCCCAGAAGACACACAATCACAATTATTGGGCAAGATCAAAATTGTGGTTCTTCATTTGGCAATGCTGAAATCCTGATAAATGGTTACTGAATAAATGTTCAATTAGATTCAGCTGCCAGTGAGACAGACCCGTCAGACAAGGAACCGAAGCTCAAACACCGCTGGCTTCAAACAATGGCCACCACTTTGCAGAGCAAAGAGGGTCCAGTGCCCAGCAACTTCCTGGAAACACTGAGGTATGGCAGCAGCAGATCTCTGAGCTGATGTACATCATCCATAACCTCTCTCCTAATCAGGGATGCCTGCACAGCCCTGGTCCTTCAAACAATGGAGGATGTCAAGATTATGTCCATCGTCAGCCAGCCAGAACAGCACAGAACTTAGCGCACAAACACTAAAGTGTATTCAGACTCATATTTCACCACTGTTCCCTCCTGTCTCTCTTTGTGGAGTAGGTTTGTCCATTACCAGTTCCAGATCTCCAGTGGTCAGACCAACCCACTGCCCAAGAGACAGATGGCATGGTGGCACAGTTGGGCTGCACTGTAGCACAGTGGTTAGCACTTGATGCCTCACAGGGCCCAGGGTTCAATTCCAGCCTTCAGTGACTGTATGAAGTTTATATGCTCTCTCTTTGTCTGCACGGGTATCCTCCAGGTGCTCCGGTTGCCTCCCACAATCCAAAGATGAGCGGGTTAAGGGACAATTTAACTTGGCCAATCCACCTAGTGTTCCAAGTTGCATAGGTATGGGGAATTAGCAGAGTAAATGCATGGGGTTACAGGGATAATTCTTATACCTTTGGGTGGTGGAGGACAGAAAAAAACTGGCTTCCTTTCTTCATTCAACCCCTCGCTTTGTCGTAACAAAATTAATTTAAAAAGGATCCCTCGCAGATACCTGATTTGATTTGAATTGATTTGATTTAATATTGTCACATGTATTGGTAAACGATGAAAAGTATTGTTTCTTGTGCGCTATACAGACAAAGCATACTGTTCATAGAGAAGGAAAGGAAAGAGTGGAGAATGTAGTGTTACAGTCATAGCTAAGGTGTAGAGAAAGATCAACTTAATACAAGTTTAAAAGAGTTAGAATTAAACTTTTTCTCCCCAGTCCAAATCTATTTATGTTTTAAGAGGAACCAATTTAAACCAGGCTTTCCCGAGTTAAAGAGTTTATTAGCTACTAAAACATGAGAAATAATAAATGAACACAGAAACGTACACACTGATTAGAAATGAGAAGCAAGTCCAAAAAGTTAAAAAATATATGTATCAGTCTTTGATTTGTCAGTGAGAAGGATATTACAATCAGTGATGCCTGTGGCACTGACTACAGCAGTTGATGATTTGGTTTGGAGGTTCCTGGTATGCAGTTTAGCTGAGGGACGCTGCCCTGCTTCCTTTTCGACTGTGGCTTTGCTGTTTCAACTTGCTTCCAGCAATCAGAGAGAGGGTGAGGCTGTTTTACAGGCCAGAAGGAGCAGGGCGAGTCTGAGCTCGTTCCTGCGTCACATATTCTGACTCTCCAGTGCACTGATCATGTTTGTCGCTGGCTTTTTATGCCACTGCCCTGTGCATTCCTGTTGGGGAAAAGCGTTCAGTTAAGTAACTGAACTTGGACACTTTTTCCAGCCTGTGATCTCAGCGATGCTGAGATGATTATCATAAGAAGTCTCACAACAGCAGGTTCAGTAACCTGGTGTTGTGAGACTTCTTACTGTGTGCCCACCATTAAGGTTAACGTGAAGGTCCAGTCAGCAGTTAGGAAGGCAAATGCAATGTTAGCATTCATGTCGAGAGGGCTAGAATACAAGAGCAGGAATGTACTTCTGAGGCTGTATAAGAACATAAGAAATAGGAGCAGGAGTAGGCCATCTAGCCCTACTCCTGCTCCTATTTCTTATGTTCTTATACAGCCTCAGAAGTACATTCCTGCTCTTGTATTCTAGCCCTCTCGACATGAATGCTAACATTGCATTTGCCTTCCTAACTGCTGACTGGACCTTCACGTTAACCTTAATGGTGGGCACACAGTAATAAGGTTCTGGTTAGACCTCATTTGGAGAATTGTGAGCAGTTTTGGGCCCCATATCTAAGGAAGGATGTGCTGGCCTTGGAAAGGGTCCAGAGAGCTTCACAAGAATGATCCCTGGAATTAAGAGCTTGTCGTATGAGGAATGGTTGAGGATTCTGGGTCTGCACTCATTGGAATTTAGAAGGATGAGGGTGGATCTTATTGAAACTTACAGGATACTGTGAGGATAGAGTGGACGTGGAGAGGATGTTTTCATTAGTAGGAGAAACCAAAATCAGACGACGCAACCTCAGGCTAAAGGGACGATCCTTTGAAACAGAGATGAGGAGGGATTTCTTCAGCCAGAGAGTGGTGAATCTGTGGAACTCTTTGCCACAGAAGGCTGTGGAAACCAGGTCATTGGGTGTCTTTAAGACAGAGATAGATAGATTTTTGAATAATAAGGGGATCAGGGATCATGGGGAAAAGGCAGGAGAATGGGAAGGAGAAAAATATCAGCCATGATCAAATGGCAGAGCAGACTCAATGGGCCGAGTGGCCTAATTCTGCTCCTATGTCTTTTGGTCTTATGGTCACCCAGTCCAACGCTGGCATCTCCAAAAGATGATTATCAGCTTTCTTTACCACCACAGTTTCTATATTGTTTCTTCCTTTGAACGTTTCCCTGACATTTCATTGTTTCTCAGGATTTGGTATAATCCACACAGGAACAACTCAGGCAGTGGCTGAATTTACATTCTCAGATTTACATCCTTGATTTGTATGTCCAGTTTTAAAAACAGGTGTCTAGTTTAAAAGATTAATGGGCCACTACGTCCTCAAAGTGACAATCTGTCAGATTCCCATCTGTACCCACTTGCCAGCGCTAAACTTCTTAAGTGCCTGCCTGACCTTCCTGAATCAGGCTGGATAAGTTTCAGGCAGTGTGCCGCGAACCCAACTCCAATGTTAAAATCTAAAAGTAGCGGGGAGAAGGACACACTCCGTTTTACAGCACCCACTGTAATGGTCCTGTAGAGGAAAAATGGGCCAATGGGAAGGGAGAGGCTGGACATCCGCAGTGGGGAGGGGATGCGGAAGGTTTCAGACACTGAGGGGGTCTGGGGGGAGGGAGGGTGGTTGGAAGGGGGGACTGGGGGGCTGGTTGGAACCTGGGGAGTGGTCAGATATTGTGAGGGTGGAGGAAGGGACAGGTCGGGGCCAGGTCAGGCATGGGAGTTGGGTCGGTGTGGGGGTTGGTGGAGGGAGGGGGGTGGGTGGGGCGTACAGCAGAGTTAGGGTGGAAGGGAATCTGTCTGATCGAGTCAGGGAGTGGAGTTGGGAACATTTAGGTCAGGTTTGTTCGGAAACTGAGGGGGTTGGGTTGGCATAAGTGCTAGGTCAGAGGTTGGGATGGAGTGTGAGGCCTGGGTCAGGAGGGTCGGGGTAATGTGTAATATATTGCCAAGTCAGGGGGTGGGTAGCAGTTAAGGTGGTTGGTGTCAGGTGGGAGAGGTCCAGCGAGTCAGGCCGAGGGTTCAGGCCAGTTGGGGAGGCCGGGGGTCATGACATGGGTGGGTGCAAGGTCACAGAGGTGTGGGTCAGGTCAGGGAGGTTAGGTTCTGTCAGGTAGGATGGGTTCAGCTCAGATTGTGGGTGTGGGGTCAGGCATCGTTGGGGAGGGGAAGCGGGTCAGTTGTGGTGGATTGGGTGTTGGTCAGTTGCTCAGTGTGGCATTCAGGTGGGTGGGGGGGGAGGGGGCCAGCCGAGTCAGAGGGTCAGGTCAAGGTATGGGGCTGCGGGTTTGGGGTGAGGAATCTGTAGGGGTGTGTTTCAAGGGGGGGACGGGGGGGGGGTTCCCTGGGTGTTCTGGAGTGTGGGGCTGTCCCGTGCATGGCTAAGTTGGAAGTCTAAACAGTTTCTCTGACGTTTGAAATATTTTTATTTCTGTAACTCCTGTTACTCAGAGTAACAATGAGCGTAACGCTGGCAGAACCATAGCGATTTACATCACTTTGTCGAACGGTTCCCAGCACAGTGCGTCCAGGGGAAGTTAGTATTTCTGGACATTTGTCACGTAAACCTTTTCCCGGAAGCTTTCCAGAGGGGTTCCCCAGGAAATCTTCAGGGTAACTCTAAAATCCGATGCTGGCAAACAACATATTTGTCTATAACTTGGGGTTTTGAACCCTCTTTGTGACATTCCAAAAATACTCAACACTATCCTTCAGAATTCCCGATGCACTGGTTCCATGGGAATTGTTTGGGAGATTTGAACTTCCAATCGGATATTCCCCTGCTCCCTAGGACCCTCCAAAAATGTCTTCAACTCTGAGTTAGAGTTGTTTGACGGTTCTGACTTACTTACCTGAATGTTTATCCAGAAAATGTTAGACATAAAGGCCTAGCTCAACCTGACTAACTCTCCTGACCACCTGACTGCCCCTTAACCCAATCTGATTCAACCCAACCATCTGAAGAAGATTGCCCCCCCAAAACCTTCCCTGACACAACCTGACTAGACCAAGATCGGACAATCTTTCTCACCCCAACCAAGCTACCCTTGACCCACCTACCCATTCAACCACCTACCCATTTACCACCTGCCATTCAACCACCACACCCATCTGCCACACTACACACCTGGCACCCTATCTGACTACAACTCCACCTATGACCCCACCCATTTGCCAACATGCCAATATCTACCAGCCACCCCACCCACCTGGCACTCTGCCACCTTTTCCATCCATCTACTACTCTATACCCTTGCCATCCTACACCACTATGCAGTTACTTTGATTTGATTTTGATTTATTATTGTCACTTGTATTGGGATACAGTGAAAAGTATAGTTCTTGCATGCTATATAGACAAAACGTATTGTCCATAGAGTAAATAGGAGAGAAGAAAAGGAGAGGGTGCAGAATATAATGTTGCTGCCACCAATAGAGTGTAGAGATAGATCAGCTTAATATATGATAGATCCATTCAGAAGTGTGATGGCAGCAGGGAATAATCTGTTCCTGACTTGGTTAGTACATGTTCTTAGACTTTTGTATCTTTTTTCCAATGGAAGAAGATGGAAGAGAATATGTCCGAGGTGCATGGGTTCCTTGATTATGCTGGCTGCTTTTCCGAGATGCAGGAAGTGTAGACAGAGTCAATGGATGGGAGGCTGGTTTGCGTAATTGACCTTCATTCCCAGCCCTTTGTAGTTTCTTGTGGTCTTGGTAAGAGCGGACCAAGCTACCCTCGACCCACCTACCCATTCACCCACCTACCCATTTACCACATGCCACTCAACCACCATACCCATCTGCCACACTACACACCTGGCACCCATCTAACTACAACTCTACCTATGAGCCCACCCACTTGCCAACATGCCAATATCTACCTGCCACCCCACCCACCTGGACTCTGCCACCCTTTCCATCCATCTACCACTCTATACCCTTGCCACCCTAAGCCATTACACACTCACTTTGATTTGATTTTGATTTATTATGATTTGATTTGATTTAATGCTTTCTGTGGCACATCTGTAAAAATTGGTGAGAGTCATAATGGACATGCTGGATTTCCTGATGTAAATGTAGAGGCATTGGTGTGCTTGCTTAATTATAGAGGGACTAGGACAGGTTATTGGTGATCTGAACACCTAAAAACTTGAAGCTCTCAACCATTTCTACTTCATCGCCGTAGACTTCACCACAATACCCCATTACCCACTTATATTACCCACCCTACCCTGAACCGTTTATCTTATCTCATTAAGTGAGGGGATATCTCATATCTCCTCACCTAACCTACCATCCTTATCCACTCTACCCATCACCCACTTACTTTCGCTCTGCAGCTTTGTACAGCGGTTTTAGATCATTTAAACTCTTAACCTACAGGAATACCATGGACAGAATTCTTCAGCCGCGTTCACCCCAAAGCGAAAAGTCCCGCCTGAGGTCAAGGGATCTTTGCTTGGTCGATATCCAGCCCGCTCCGATTCCTGCAACAGGTGGGACAGTAAAATTCCGCCCTATGTGTACTTCCATGTTATAAGATGGGGGCTTGCCTTTTCCCCTGACCATCCAGCTCTACAAACGACTCCATTTCAGGCATGCTCCACACTTCTGGAGAAGCTGAGATCCGAAGTCCAATTCCAAAATGTGGAACTGTGGCGTGACGGAGAAAAGATGGAGCAAAGTGGCAATCCAATGGCGATTGCCACTGCCTGGAAGATTTGAGCTATTAACTTTCTTGCTCCAGAAATGCTGCCCCATCTGTGGTGTGTTTCCGACAGTTTCTGTTCGTGCTCCAGATTTTCAGCATCTTCAGTATTTGTGATCCGCTCACAAGAGCTAGAAATGCTTGCGGTTAAATCCTACTTAAGAACTAATCACAAACTCAAAACACCTCTCTGGGACTGACTGAGCTCCAGGTTGTTGCCGTGTGGTGAAGGAAGAAAGAAAAATAACGCTCACAGCATTATCCTGACATCCTTTCTATAAATAAAACACACCTGTGTATGTGTGCAAAGTGAGGACTAGCCACACTTTAGTTGTGATGTCCCTTCGGTCACATTAGGAAGCTGGCTGAAAAAGACCCACTTTGATGAGGAGCTTGTGGGCTGCCGGGGCTGTTGGAAAGTCAAAATTAGGTCATTGCCTTAAAGGAAAGTTTGCAAAGTCAATAAAACATTTGCAATCTGTGGAGCAGGGAGGTTTAATGTTGGTTCTTTCAATGTAATGGGATCAGTAGAGGATTGCACCACCTGCTGGATAAAGTTAATTGCTTATAAAGTTTAAACTGCAGAGGGGAGATTGTTCCTCAAATCATAGAATAGAATCAATAGAATCTCTGCAGTACAGAAGGAGGCCATTTGGCCCTTCGAGCCTGCACTGGCAACAATCCCACCCAGGTCCTATCCTCGTAACCCCATGTATTTACCCTGTTAATCCCCCTGACATGAAGGGTCAATTTAGCATGGCCAATCCGCCAGACACACATATCTGTGGAGTGTGGGAGGAAACCAGAGCACCCGGAGGAAACCCGGGAAGACATGGAAAGAATGCTCAAACTCCACACAGACAGTGACCTGAGGCCGGAATCAAACCTGGGTCCCTGGCGCTGTGAGGCAGCAGGAAAGGGATTATCAGTTCACATAAGTGTCATCTAGCTTTTTCCTTGCATATTTGTTCCCACAATGTGGTTTTAACTGGCAAAGCTGCATTCAGCCTGGAGAAGGGAATCTTACTGGAAAGGATGGTGATGAGTTTCAGACTAGATCCTTTTTATGGTCAGGGTCAGTGAAAAACACTGTTATCAATGATGCAATCTGTGTTACTGGAAACACGATTACAGTTGATTAGCCATATTTATACTTGATGCCAGAGTTGGTTCGGCCACAAATGCAACACATTTTCTTATTAAATTGAGTGATTTTCTTTCTGTTTTTTAACAGTAAAAGTTTAAATCTGAGTTGTCTATACAGGATAACTTCCTGATCGTTGTCATTTGCGCAACCCTCGAAGATCACACTGGAAATAAACTCATCAGATGAGTCACGTCAGCCCAATCTCATACGCCACCAGGTGGCCTGTTGAAGAGATGCAGAATCCTAAAAGAGGCTCCCATGGGGTTTCTAATAATCAGTTGCCTGAGGAAAATTAAATACCGAGAAAAATAACACCTTCCGTCATTTAGCATGATTGGGTTCAAATCCAGTTGCAAGGATAAGGCAATATTTGTTGTAATGTGCCTTACTATACCTCTGCCATCACTTTAAGGGAAGTGTGGTATGTGATCCAGTCTCAGTTTCACTTTATTCTGGAGCAGAGCACAGATACACAGCCCTGCCACTCTAATCTCCTCAAACCCTTTCTGTGCAGTCACCAATTCAACACTCTCCGATGTTTCAGCTTCATTGTGGTCTGACCAGAATATTGGGCGCCACCTCATGCCATGCAGTACCATCTGAGGTTGTTGACAAGGGCATATCTGTATTGAATTTTGCTGCTGGACTAAACAATGTGATGTAAAAGCACCAATCACTCGTAAGGAATTGTGCAAGCTGTCTGTGGGTTCATTTATTAATTCCAGGTGTATGTGAACATATACACATGGATAGAAATCAGAGCTGTGTGTGTATGAGAGTTTTGCTCCAAGTCAAAGTGAGGCTGGATCACATGACACATCTCCCTTAAAGTGACAGCGTGCTGCTAGAAGATGTCAGATGGACTTAAAGTGTTATTTCTGTTTCTTCCTCCACAGCTGCTGCCAGACCTGCTGAGTGTTCCCAGCCTTTTCTGTTTTTATTTCTGACCTATTCTGTTGGATTTATGTACAATACAATTATTAAAGGGATGGATTCTCAGAGTAGGGAGATAAATTTATTAGTATTGTTCCCCTTACTGTCCCAGTTGATCCTGTTTGCTCGCAGATTTACACAGTTATTATTAGCTTTGACGTTGGTGTGAATGAAGGGCCTTCAGCCCTTTATTGCATTGGTGTTAAGTGTTGACAATGAATAATACGCACAGCTTCAATGATGTTATGCAACCTTCAAACAGTTATCCTATCAGAGATATATACAGACTGGAATAAATACCGTGCATGTTATTGTCCACAAATTTGTTATTGTTATCAGGATATTGAGATTAACCCCAGTCTTTTATTTCTAATCCAGGCTTTCTCACCAACTTTTACAGATGCACCACAGAAAGCATCATTTCCAGTTGTATCACAGCTTGGTACGGCTCCTGCTCTAACCAAGACCGCAACAAACTACAAAGGGTTGTGAACCTAGCCCAGTCCATCATGCAAACCAGCCTCCCATCTGCTGTCTACACTTCCCACTGCCTTGGAAAAGCAGCCAGCATAATCAAGGACTCCATGAACCCCGGGCATACACTCTTCCACCTTCTTCCATTGGGAAAAAGATACAAAGTCTAAGATCAAGTCGCAAGCGACTCAAGGAGAGCTTCTTCCCTGCTGCCATCAGACTTTTGAATATTAAGTTGATCTTTTTCTACACCCTAGCTATGACTGTAACATTACATTCTGCATTCTCTCCTTTCCTTCTCTAGGTATTGTCTGCTTTATCTGTACAGTGCGCAAGAAACAATTCTCTTGGCTGTATAGTAATATATGTGACAATAATAAATCAAATCAGAAAGAATGCTGTCCTGATTGTGGGTGACATGGGTACAGTGAAATCAATCATGAAATGATAGCAGGTACTGTAGCACAGCAGGGACTGTATGTTCTCCACTGGTTTAGTGCCGAGAGCCATGCATGTTCAACTCAGCAAACAAAACATGGGGACAGCTGCAAACATTGCTGCTACAAGTCCAAGCCTCAGTGTTCTGTTTTTGGAGTTAAACATTTATAGTTGGATTTTATTTTGGCTAGTTTAAAGATTGTTAAAGTCAATTTAGTGAATTAAATTGTCCACCGTATAGATACTACCACTTAGAGAATCCCATCTTCGGCCTTGTTTTACTTTTTATAAAAATAACAAGTTAAGAACATAAGAAATAGGAGCAGGAGTAGGCCATCTGGCCCTTCGAGCCTGCCCCGCCATTCAATAAGATCATGGCTGATCTGAAGTGGCTCAGTTCCACTTTCCCACTTTCTCCCCATAACCCTTAATTCCCTTGTCTGTCAAAAACCTATCTACCCGCGTCTTAAATATATTTAGCGAGGTAGTCTCCACCACTTCAACAGGCAGAGAATTCCAGAGATTCACCACCCTTTGAGTGAAGAAGTTCCTCCTCAACTCCGTTCTAAACTGCGTGCCCCCCCCTCTTATCTTGAGGCTGTGCCCTCTAGTCCTGCAAAGTTGGCAATAAAGGGTGCAGCTTATACAATAAGGAGCATTACCAGTGTTTGTGCGAGGACACAGAAGGCAGGGCTGTTAGTGTTTACAGACTCTACAGAGTCTGCATTATTTCAAATTCCATCTGAGCAGCTTAGCACAGGCAAACACCAGCCCTCGGTGCACTGCTATATCTAGTGCTGTATTGAGGATCTGCTAAAGTATCTCCCTTCATAATCACAATGCACCATTGATGCACCGTAGAAAGCATCCGTTCCGGATGTATCACCGCTTGGTACGGCTCCTGCTCTGACCAAGGCCACAAGAAATTACAAAGGGTTGTGAACGTAGCCCAGTCTATCACACAAACAAACCTTTCATCCATTGACTCTGTCCACACTTCCCACTGCCTCGGAAAAGCAGCCAGCATAATCAAGGACCCCATGTACCCCGGACATAGTCTCTTCCACCTTCTTCTGTTGGGAATAAGATACAAAGTCTGAGATCACATTGTAAGCGACTCAAGAAAAACTTCGTCCTTGCTGCCATCAAACCTTTGGGTGGACCTATCCTATATTAACTTCATTTTTGTCTACACCGTGGCTGTAACTTAAAGGGAGGCAATAGCCTAGTGGCTTTATCACTAGACTGTTAATCTAGAAACTCAGCTAGTGTTCTGGGGACCCGGGTTCAAATCCCGCCATGGCAGATGGTAGAATTTGAATTCAATAAAAAATATCTGGAATTAACAATCCACTGATGACCACGAAACCATTGCCAATTGTCGGAAAACCTATCTGATTCACTAGGAACCAGAAGGAAGGAAATCTGCTGTCCTTACCCAGTCTAATCTACGTGTGACTGTGATGTGGAGTTGGCAGCGTTGAACTGGAGTAAACACAGTAAGAAGTCTCACAACACCAGGTTAAGGTCCAAAAGGTTTATTTGGCAGCACTAGTTTTCGGAGTCTCAAGCTTCTTCATTAGGTGAGTGAGGACTTGTGTTCACAATCAGGGCATATAAAGACACAAATTCAATTTACAGGATAATGGTTGGAATGCGAGTCTTTACAGCTAATCTGCTGTTCAAGTCTTAAAGGTACAGACAATGTGAGTGGAGGGAGCGTTAAGCACAGGTTAAAGAGATGTGTATTGTCTCCAGCCAGGACAGTTAGTGAGATTTTGCAAGCTCAGGCAAGTCATGGGGGTTACAGATAGTGTGACATAAACCCAAGATCCCGGTTGAGGCCATGTGTGCGGAACTTGGCTATGAGTTTCTGCTCAGTGACTCTGCGCTGTCATGTGTTGTGAAGGCGGCCTTGGAGAACGCTTACCCGAAGATCAGAGGCTGAATGCCCGTGATTGCTGAAGTGTTCCCCGACTTGAAGGGAACACCCCTGCCTGGTGATTGTCGAGCGGTGTTCATTCACTTATTGTCGAAATGTCTGCATGGTCTCCCCAATGTACCATGCCTCAGGACATCCTTTCCTGCAGCATATCAGGTGGACAACATTGGTCGAGTCACAAAAGTATGTACCGTGTAGCTGGTGGATGGTGTTCTCAAGTGAGATGATGGCATCAGTGTTGATGATCCGGCATGTCTTGCAGAGGTTGCTGTGGCAGGGTTGTGTGGTGTCGTGGTCACTGTTCCATAAATTGAGTTTGTGTCTTTATACGCCCAGTTTGTGAACACAAGTCCTCATTCACCTGATGAAGAAGCTCGAGACTCCGAAAGCTAGTGCTACCAAATAAACCTGTTGGACTTTAACCTGGTGTTGTACATAAGAACATAAGAAATAGGAGCAGGAGTAGGCCAACTAGCCCTTCGAGCCTGCCCCGCCATTCAGTAAGATCATGGCTGATCTGTCGTGGCTCAGTTCCACTTTCCCGCCCTCTCCCCATAACCCTTAATCCCCTCGCTTATCAAAAACCCATCAACCCGTGTCTTAAAAATATTTAGCGAGGCAGCCTCCTCCACCACCTCATAGCTCAATCCCCTCAACTCTGGCATCAGCCTAGTAAACCTCCTCTGCACTCCCTCCAAGGCCAAAATATCCTTGCGCAGGTACGGCGCCCAAAACTGCACACAGTACTCCAGCTGCGGCCTCACCAATGCCCTATACAGCTGCAGCAAGACCTCCCTACTTTTATATTCAATCCCCCTCGCTATGAAGGCCAGCATCCCATTCGCCTTCCTGACCACCTGCTGCACCTGCAGGCTGGGTTTTTGCGACTCATGCACAAGGACCCCGAGGTCCCTCTGCACCGTCACCAGCTGCAGTTTTTCGCCACGTAAGTAATAGTCCTTCCTACCATTATTCCTACCAAAGTGGACCACCTCGCACTTGCCAACATTAAATTCCATTTGCCAGTTCCTGGCCCATTCGCCCAGCCTATCTAGATCCTTCTGCAGACTCTCCACACCCTCCGCGCAACTTGCCGTTCCACCAATCTTGGTGTCATCAGCAAATTTCGACACCATACACTCGGTTCCCTCCTCCAGATCATCTATATAAATGGTAAATAGCTGAGGCCCCAGCACCGACCCCTGGGGCACCCCACTAGTCACCAACCGCCAATCCGAATAGCACCCATTGACCCCCACTCTCTAGCTCCTATTTGACAGCCAATCCTCTATCCACGCTAACACCCTACCCCCAACTCCATGCCCCCTGACCTTCTGTAATAACCTCTTGTGAGGTACCTTGTCAAACGCCTTCTGAAAATCAAGAAAGACTTCTTATTACATGTGACTCCAGAGCCACAGGGATGTGCTTGACTTTCAACTGCAGCTGAACAAGGGCAACTAGAAATGTGCAATAAATGCTGGGCAGCCAGTGGTGCCCACATATGAATAAAAAAATTACATTCTGCGACCTCTCCTTTCCTCCTCCCTTATGTACTCTATGAACTATATGCTTTGTCAGTATAGTACACAAGAAACAATCCTTTTCACTGTACCCCAATATATGTGACAATAATAAACCAAATCAAATCAAGAAGGTGTGCATTATGGCTGACACAGAGATACAAGTCTCTGTTAGTACTATTGATTACCTAAGGGTGCTGAGCATCACCTTCCACATATGGGTGCGCTTTCCTTCTTAACAGTGTTACTCTCATTAGGGAGTTTGGAGCAGTAAAGTACTCCACTTTAATATGTGTGGCTCATCTAGGCTAAAACTCCAGGGCAGACCCATTTCTGTGCTGATAATGCACTGCCTAATACATGTCCTACAAAAATAAAAAAGAATATTGCTCACTTAATGAACAGAAAAAGCAAACAAAGCACTCAAGTTCATTTGCACTGTAATAGAATTGGAATGCAGAGTGGTTATGTTAATGTTGCAGTGACCTTTAGTTAGAGCGCATTTGGAGCATTGTAAGGAATTCTAGTCCCCCTGGTATAAAAAGGATATCAATGTTGTCCACCTGATGTGCTGCAGGAAAGGATGTCCTGAGGCATGGTACACTGGGGAGACCATGCAGACATTTCGACAATAAGTGAATGAACACCGCTCGACAATCACCAGGCAGGAGTGTTCCCTTCAAGTCGGGGAACACTTCAGCAATCACGGGCATTCAGCCTCTGATCTTCGGGTAAGCGTTCTCCAAGGCCGCCTTCACAACACACGACAGCGCAGAGTCACTGAGCAGAAACTGATAGCCAAGTTCCGCACACATGGCCTTAACCGGGATTTTGGGTTTATGTCACACTACCTGTAACCCCCATCTGTAACTGGAGAAGGTGCCAAAAAGACTTGCTAAAACTGAGATTTCATAATCTATCGGGAAAGAATGAATGGGCTGGGGCTCTTTAATCTAGAATAGAGATGACTGAAGGTTTAATATTGTAGATGAGGTCTCCACTTGCGGGGAGGAGAGAACTTGGGGGCCTTGAGTATGAGATAATAAATCCAATAGGGAATTCAGAAGAAATTTTCTTCAACCAGAGATTCGTTAGAATGTGGAACTCACTGCGCAGGGTGGGGTTGAGAGAGCTAGCATTTAAAAGGAAGTAAGATAAGCACATGAGGGAGAAAACAATGGAAGGCAATGTTGATGGGGTTAGAATGGCAGGAGGCTCATTGGAAGCATAAACACTGGCGGAGATGTGCTGAGCTGAATGATCTGCTTCTGTACTGTAATATTATGATCTGGATACTTACTGAGTTTCCGAACTGGGGAGCCCAAATGTTGTGCAGCATTAATGTCCACAGCATCCATGTTTTCCTTGAATCAGTTTTACCAGAAGTAAGTCCAACCAACAGGCTTGGCACATTATAAAACAGGAATGAGTAGGTTTATTGCTCTTCAGGGTGGAGACTAAGAGAAGTGTGTGGGGTGGATAAGGAATGGTTTTAAGCAATCCGTAATCATAGGAGGATTTTTAAAAATGTATTCATTTACTTATTTATAAGTATTACAAGCGGGCTTACATTAATGCTGCAGCAAAGTTACTGTGAAAATCCCCTAGTAGCCACACTCTAGCACCTGTTCATGTATTTAGCATGGCCAATGCACCTAACCAGCACATCTTTCAGACTGTAGGGGAAACCGGAGCACCTGGAGGAAACCCACACAGAGATGGGGAGAATGTCTTGACTCCACACAGACCCAAGCCAGGAATTGAACCCAGGTCCCTGTCGCTGCGACGCAGCAGTGCTAACCACTGTGCAAGGTATGATCATAGAGGGGCAATGTCAGTCATTGGATGAGTTGGGGATAAGTTTGGCGCTGGGGGTGTTGGGGCACTTCTATGCCTTACAGTCTGCAAGAAGTCCTGGAAAAGCACTTACCTCTTCCACACAGCAATCCTCACTTTCCTTTAACTGCTGGGTTTTATAATGATGTAGAGATGCTGGCGTTGGACTGGAGTAAGCACAGTAAGAAGTCTCACGACACCAGGTTATAGTCCAACCAGTTTGTTTGATAGCAATCCCACAAGCTTTCGGAAACAGTGTTCCTTCGTCAGGTATGTGGAAGGTTCTGATCAGACTGATCCAACCTCCATTAAGAACTGGAAGTGAACATTTTTGAGCTGGATTTACTTGGGTTTGAGATTTTTAAAAATCTTAATATCCAACGCAGCCCAAACCCTCCCAGTAAAAATTACTCCCACTGTAATAGTGCGTGACTTATCCACCTCCACATTAAAACCTGGCTTCCCGAGAACTGGTGTGCTTCTGAACTCCCCCGACAGTCTGGCATCAGTTCTATGGAATTGGCAGGCTGCAATGATGGATGTTGAAACATTCCGGCTACTCTCTTCAACCTCAGCATGAAGATCATTAGTTGCCACAGCAACCAACAAGACTGTGGAATGTGACATCAATGCAAATGCCAAACCTTGAGCCTTGCAGAACAACAAAATGACAATTACGTTACAAATTATTACTGTACCTTTCGAGCATCGTCACGATGGTAAAGTATGAAATGCAGCTCCCAATTTGTGTACAGTTAAGTCCCACAAGAAACAATATTATCATGGCCAGGTCATCTGTTTCAATGATGTTGTTGAGAGATATGTATTGGAATGGACAATGAGAAAAATTCTTCATCAGAAGAGCGCCTTTGGATCTTTTATATCCACTTGAGGTGGCAGACAGGAGCTTAGATTAACATCCCCAAAATACAGCGCCTCTGACAATGCAGCACTCATTCAGTCATGCATTGCAGGTCTACCTAACTTGTGTCAGCCGTGGCTCAGTTAGTAGCACTGTTGCTTCACCATCAACAAATTCTACGTTCAAGTTTCATCCCAGGACTTGAGCATGTAATCCAGCCTGACATGTACAGTACAACTGAGGGAGTGCTACATTGTCAGAGGTGCCATCTTGTGGATGGGGTTTTAAACTGAGGCCCAATCTGCCTGAATGTAGAAAATCTTGTCTCGCTATTCTGAAAAAGAACAGGAGAGCCATCCCAAATGTCCTGGTCAATGTTTATTCCTCAATCAATGTCACAAAAACAGATTTGTTTCAATTGTACATGGGATGTGAGTGTCGCTGGCTAAGTCAACACTTATTCCCTAATTGCCCTTGAGAAGGTGATGGCGAACTGCCTTCTTGAACTGCTGCAGTCCATGTGGTGTAGGTACACCCACAGAGCTGTTAGAGAGGGAGTTCCAGGATTTTGACCCAGCAATAGTGAAGGAATGGTGAATGACTTGACAGGGAATTTTCAGGTAGCGGTGTTTCCAGATGTCTGCTGCCCTTATCCTTCTAGATGATAGTGCTTCTGGGTTTGGAATGTACTGTTGAAAGTGCCTTGGTGAATTCCTGTTGTGCACCTTGTAGAAACTGCCATTGTGTATTGGTGGAGGAGGGAGTGAATGTTTGCAACGGGGTACAGAACGAGCCAGTTGCTCCATCTGAACAATGTCAATTTTCTTGAGCGTTGTTAGAGCTATAATCGTCCAGGCAAGTGGAGAGTATCCCACCACACTCCTAACTTGTTCCTTGTAGATGGTGGACAGGCTTTTTCGGGGAGTCAGGAGGTGAGGTACTTGCAGCAGGGTTCCCAGCCTCTGAGCTGCTCTTGTAGCCACATTTTTTATTTGACTGGTTCTGTTCAGTATCTGATCAATGGTAACAGCCAGGATGTTGATAGTGGGGGATTCAATAATGTAATGCCATTGAATATCAATGGGTAGTGGTTATATTCTCTCTGTTTGAAGATGGTCATTGCATGACACTTGTGTGTCACAAATGTTACTTGTCACTTGTCAGCCCAAGCCTGCTAATACCCAAGTCTTGTTGAATTTTGACAAGGACTGCTTTAGTATCTAAGGAGTCGCAAATAATGCTGAACATTGTGCAAACAGCTTCGAACATCCCCATGTCTGACTTCATGGTGCAAGGAAGGTCATTGATGAACCAGTCGAAGATGGTTGGTCCCAGGACACTACCCTGAGGAACTCTTGCAGTGATGTCCTGCAACTGAGAAAATTGCTCTTTAACAACCACAACCATCTTTCTTTGTGTCAGGTGCAACTTCAGCCAACATAGAGTTATCTGCCTGATTCCCATTGATTCCAGTTTTGCTAGGGTTACTTGATGCCACACTGAGTCAAATACTGTCTTGATATATCAAGGGCACTCACCCTCACCTTATCTCTGGGGTTCAGCTCTGTTGCCCATGTTGGGATCAAGCCTGGAATTAGGTCAGGAGCTGAGTAACCCTCAGAGCCCAAAGTGAATGCCAGTGATCAGGCTATTGATAAGTGACTATCATCTGATCACACTGTTGATGACCCCTCCCATCACTTTACTAATGATCTAGAGTAGACTGATGGGGCGGTCATTAGTCAGGTTGGAATTGTCCTTTTTTTGTGTACAGGTCATAACGGATCAATTTTTCACATTGCCTGGTAGATGCTAGTGTTGTAGATGTACTGGAACAGCTTGGCTAGAGGCACAGCAAGTTATGGAACATAAGTCTTCAGAAGCATTGCTGGAATCTTGGCAGGGACCATAGTCTTTGAAGTAAGCAATACTTTCAGTCATTTCTTGATATGACGTGAAATATGTTGATAGAGCCATCTGGAGCAAGCCAAGATGGATCATCCACATGGCACTGCTGAAGATTTTATTTTATTCATTTGTGGGACATGGAGCATTATTAGTTGGTCAGCATTTGTTGCCCATCCCTAGTTGCTCATGGAGGGCAATTAAGAGTCAACCACATTGCTGTGGCTCTGGAGTCACATGTAGGCCAGACCAGGTAAGGACATCGGATTTCCTTCCCTAAAGGACATTAATGAACCAGTTGAGTTTTTCTGACAATTGGCAATGGTTTCATGGCCATCAGTCGATTCTTAATTCCAGATATTTTTTATTGAACTCAAGTTCCACTGCCTGCTGTGACGGGATTCAAACCCAGGTCTCCAGAACATTAGTTGAGTTTCTGGATTAATAGTCTAGCTTCAGCCTATCTTTTACACCAATGTACTGGGTTCCCTGCTCTCTGAGGATGGAGATAACTATGGAGCCTCATCCTCCAGTGAGTTGCCCAATTGTCCACCACCATTCACGACTGGATGTGGCAGGACTGCAGAACTTAGATCTGATCCATACGTTGTGAGATCACTTGTGAGCTCTGTTTATCACTTGCTGCTTCTTACTTTTGGCATGCACGTAACTCTGTGTTCTAAGGGTTTATTTATTAGTGTCACGAGTAGGCTTACATTAACATGCAATGAAGTTACTATGAAAATCCCCTAGTTGCCACACTCTTGAGCCTGTTCGGATATGCTGTGGAGAACCTAGCATGGACATTGCACCTAACCAGCATTGGGAGCTGTGGGAGGAAACCAGAGCACCTGGAGGAAACTCACATAGACACAAGGAGGATGTGCATATTCCACACATTGACCCAAGTCTGGAATCAAACACAGGTCCCTAGCATTGTGTGGCAGAAGTGCCACAGTGCTGCACCACCTAGCCTCACCCGATTGATACCTAATTTTTAGCTGTGCCTGGTGCTGCTCCTGACGTATTACTGGTTATGTTCTTTATCATGCATTTCAACAACCACTAAACTTCAAAAGTATTTCATTGGCTGTAAAGCACTTTGGGATGTCTGGTGACTGTGACCGGTGTGATATAATTGCAAACCTTTCAGTAGCTGTCTTGGGACCTGAATGTGCAATTACTGAGGCAAGAGTTATAAATCTGAGACCATTAGTAACACCTCTAAACACCTTAGGGTCATTAGGATAGTGAAAAGGTGCCTGGCAGCCCCACTACTAACTCAGACAGCACGGGGAGTTAAATAATCACCCAAGAGAGGACACAGGCCGCATCCGTTTGAGAATGGCAAGTACAAATGACTTCCCTTACTAACAGACTTCAACAAATCAGGGAGTGGAGGCAATCAGCTTGTGGAGTGATAAGTGGGCTATTAAAATGATTGATCTACTGTTGAAAAATCAACATCTTGATAGGAGTCTGACCTCTGATTTTTTTGCTTCTTCTGTATTAAGTGAAAATCATTTGCGTGATTCTATTAATTTATGAGAATGAACTTGTTGGAAATATACAAGGAAACAAGGTTTTGTTTTGGTTATTTGGCAAGATTTTCTGCAACCAGTGATCGTGGCCAACCCTCAACCACACCTCACAGTCAGTCTTTGTTTTTGTGGCATTCAGTCATTAGCTCCCTATCACATTTCACTTTGTCAAGTGCTTTCACTGACCTGCTAAGTGTCACACAATCGAACGACACTCACGCATTCTGATTGAGAGTACGAACTTTTCATTATAGGTCGTTGGTGAAAAATAAACAAAGCTCGGTGGCCTCTCAAATTAATTCACTCTCGCAAGCAACATAACTCTGAACTTGTGGCATTTTTCCCATGTAGGCAGCCTCCTTCCAAGGATGTTTAAGTAGGAATGCAAACAAAGTAGAGGCTTGTAATACTGAACTGTGGAAGTCCCCAAAGGATCGGTTCAAGTAATCCTGCACTAGATGAGCAGGTTGCGATGGTGCCATCTTTATTGTTGCCACTGCCAACTTCAAGAAAATTACCTTCAGCAAATTAAAAATGTGTGTTCAAGATTGTGCACTGTGTTTCAAACAATTCCTCGTGATAGCTGGCTATTTCGGGTTGTTCCATGGCCCTCGCAAGTACATTTGAGGAGCAAGGAAAGTACTTCCGCTCTCCCCTCATAACAGCAAAACCTCCTCCTTATATGGAAACAGGAGGAGGAATTTTGTGACTGTGCTGGTTCAGTGCAAAACATTTCACTGGAGGGTGATGTTGTACAAACCTGTGTGTTTTAACCCCTAATAGCGAATCAATACCAAGTTAACTTTAAATACTTAAACATATATTCCTTTATTTTGTAGCTACTGAGACAATAGTCAATATCTGCAATGCACAAACCAAATACTCACTATCCATTACTAAACTTAAGATTGATTTCCACACGCACATAAAACTGAGCCAAAATTTTGCCGCATGGATACTAGCCTTTTCTCTCGTTCTAGATGTTGTCCCCTTCTGTGGCCCTATGTTTTTCACTGAACACAATCTATTTGTGTTGACATCCTTATGCCCCAAATGTTCCTTGGCAACCAGCCAATGAATTGATCAGAAACCCGATTGCATTGTTCAATGAAGTCAATCAGATAGAGTTGGCAAAGAGGCTCAGGACCCTCCAGGCCCCATCATGTGTTTAGGCCTTACTGCATATAGCTTTCATTCCAATGTCCATATTAGGAAACACTGGCTCCAAAACTCTGTCTTCAATGATGGGGAGGTGGAGGCCTGGTGGTATTTCCACCTGACAATTAATTCAGAAACTCGGCTAATGTTCTGGGGATTCAAGTCCTGCCACAGAAGATAATGGAATTTGAATTTTAAAAAAATACCTGGAATTGAGAATCTTCTGATGACTATGAAACCATTGTTGATTATCGGAAAAACCTATCTGGTTCACTTATGTCCTTTAGAGAAGAAAATCTGCCATCCGTACCTGGCCTGGCCTACATGTGACTCCAGAGCCACAGCAATGTGGTTGACTCATAACTGCCCTCAGCTAGCAATGCCCTTGTCCCACAAATAAATTAAAAATCACAACTTCTTCTGCTGGGGTCAAGCTGATGTATCCAATCCCTTGTGTCCTTTGATAAGTTTCAGGCCAGCTTGACCATAGGAAATCCTAGCATACTTAAAAACAACTTTGGCCAAAAATCAGATTTGTTTGATTGAAGCTCTTTCACTATATTACAAGTTAAATCTCTGCAGGCGATTCAGCCACAATATGTGACCCCAACCAGCTGGGTTGCTTTCCACTGTTGTTAAGGTGACCAACTGTCCTCTATTTTACAGGACTGTCCCATATTTGTAAATTTGCCCCAGATATCATATATCATTTCCCAGGGATGCCATTCACCCCATACTCTGTAACCTTGTCAGACTAGAACTCTAAAATTCAGAAACACACGTTACAAGAAATTGTTTAGGTGCTCCCCAGTTCTCAAGCTCGCCATTTGTGGCACTGGAACAAGCCTGGATTTACTGGCTTGGATTTCCATCCTTGAGATGGATATTAAGAGTTGGGAAAATTCCTGGATTCCCAGGTAAGCATAAATAATGAAGCTTGGCTAAGAACCCAGACATCCATTAGGTTGTCAAAACAGCTGCCCCACAGAGGAAACATTGGAGAATTGACAGGCTCAGGCTCTCTGTAAAGTTAAAGTTTATTTATTAGTCACAAGTAAGGCTTAATTAACACTGCAATGAAGTTACTGTGAAATTCCCCTAGTCGCCACAGTCCGGCGTGTGTTCAGATCAATGCACCTAACCAGCATGTCTTTTAGACCACGGGAGGAAACTGGAGCACCCGGAGGGAACCCACACAGACACAGAGAGAATGTGCAAACTCCACACAGACGGTGACCTAAGCTAGGAATCAAACCCAGTCCCTGGCACTGTGAGGCAGCAGAGCTAACCACTGGGCTACCATGTCGCACAACTTGGACTTAGAGATACTACTTATGGTGAGGCAAAGTGATCAGATTACCTCCCGATTGCCTTTGTTCCTATGTCTCCAATTCCTAGACTTGCGGCTTTGCTGCTTCTTCTGAAATAGTTGATCCCGGGTTACTGCTGCCGATGTTTCCCTGTTTTTTATTCTTATACAGATCCTACTGGCACTGATCATGCTTCCAGTCATATGCTCCCGTGCCAGGCACTAATCAATCACTATCTTTTTGATCACAAATGCTGTAGAGTCATATCTCCATCAGGAATCATAATTCTCTCAGGAACACAGGGGTCTGTGTTCACTCACTCTCTGCTCAAACAGCCAGTGTCTAATTAACTCCTGTGCTTGTTCCATAGCTGCACATCCTGTTCTTTGTTGCCCCCACAGTCCTTAGCCTGATACAGAGTTAGCCTTTTTAACCATCAGGCTTTGCTGGTGTCCTGACATTGCTGGTGCCTTTATGAATACCCATCAGACCATGGCTAACTGATGGTAGCCAATTACTGTAATTATTACAGGCTGATTTAAAAATCAAGAGAAGTATTCATGCTTTGTAACACACTATTTGATCAGTTTACTGTATGACTTGTTGAATAAGCTTACTGATGACTTCCAACTCACTTCCATACAAATGGAGCTGAAAATGTAAGGTGCCTCATGTGATTGACAGTGCTTCTTTCTCTGCTTCTTGAATAAAATTGCTTAACAGGTATTGATGATCTGCTCGTCGTTGCGACAGTTGATGGGTCTTTTTGCAATAGGATGGTACCTAAGCCAACCAGGTTTGTGATCATGACTTGCTGGGTGGTTTTCTCAGTATTGCACACCTCCAACATAACTTCGCTGTTCTTGTAATCTACATGTGAGATGCCGGCATTGGATTGGGGTAAACACAGTAACAAGCCTCACAACACCAGGTTAAAGTCCAACAGGTTTATTTGGTAGCAAAAGCCACTAGCTTTCAGAGCGCTGCTCCTTCATCAGGTAAATGGGAGGTCTGTTCACAAACAGGGCATATAAAGACTCAATATCAATTTACAAAATAATGGTTGGAATGCGAGTCTTTACAGGTAATCAAGTCTTAAAGGTACTGACAATGTGAACGGAGAGAGCGTTAAGCACAGGTTAAAGAGATGTGTATTGTCTCCAGACAGGACAGTTAGTGAGCAAGCCCAAACAAGTCGTGGGTGTTATAGATAGTATGACATGAACCTAAGATCCTGGTTGAGGCCATCATCATGTGTGCGGAACTTGGTTATTAGTCTCTGTGCTGTCATGTGTCATGAAGGCCGCCTTGGAGAATGCTTACCCGAAGATCAGAGGCCAAATGCCCGTGACCGCTGAAGGATTTCCCAATAGGAAGAGAAAACTCTTGCCTGGTGATTATATAGCGGTGTTCATTCATCCATTGTCGCAGCATTTACATGGTCTCCCCAGTGTACCATGCCTCAGGACATCCTTTCCTGAAGTGTATCAAGTAATGGCATTCCAACCATTATTTTGTAAATTGAGTTTGTGTCTTTATATGCCCTGTTTGTGAACAGAACTCTCACTTACCTGATAAAGGAACAACGCTCCAAAAGCGAGTGAGTTTTGCTACCAAATAAACCTGTTAGACTTTAACCTGATGTTGTGAGCTTCCTAATGTCCTGCCATTCATTGGGTATTCCTTTGTCATTTATTCCTTCCAAAGTGTATGGTGATGCTGATGGACTGAAAGGAAAGAGAGTTAAAATTCCAGTAAAATCGATCTGCATGAATGAATGGGTTGAAGTGCTATGAACTGGGGAGAGATGATAGGCAAGATGCCATTTCTACTTCTGCTTATCTACTTACCAAAGGCAGCATGTTGAAATAAAAGGGGTTTTAACTCCTGAGTGCTTTAATTGTCAGGAACCAGCAAATGACAGTTTTGATTTAAATTTTCAAAGAACGATAAATATTTATTGCTCAACATCCAAGTATACCCAGCCACGTGCACACTCACGGTCATAGACAACACACACTGACAAAAAGATTGTCATTGTAAAAATAGCACATATTCACGTCCTATAATTTCAAGAGTTCTTTGTCATGCTGGCTTTACCCCAGGGTGAAGATTTGAAACAATTCAGGCCTGTAATCCTTTCCAAACACACTGGAGAAAAGTTCTGGTAACACAGATTCACTGATGTTTTATGTTCGCAACAGCAGATTTCTCTTACTAAACTCCAGTCAAGGTTCAATAGAGGATGCCTGGAATGGATCATTGGGTAAAGAGCCAAGGCCAACACAAGGCCCTGACGGCAGCTGGCTTCAGAGTGGGTATCCTTGGGCAGGGTTGGGATGGATATTTCTGCCTGCCTGACCAGAATGTGCCTTCTTAAGACCCTTTTCAGAAACCAGGGGAAGAATTTTCCCATTCCATCTGTCACAGGAATCATAGCGGGTGATAACGGACCATGGAAAGGTCAGTTGACTTTGGGTGGGATTTTCCAGTTTTGTGGTGAGCCTTTGGCTCTGTCACACAGATCTTCCCATTGTCCTGATAAATATTTTCTCATGGTTAGACCATTGTCACATAATGGAGTTCTAAGTATTGTTTTGCCGCATACTGTCTTGATAAGATAGAGCTTTTTACATCAATTGTTTCTCGATTTCAAGTCTGGAATCACAGAAGCTGCAAGAGTATTCTAAACCCTGCCTTTTTAATTAGTTGGAGAACTGTAGCAATTATCACAGGAAAGGTCATTTGAATTTAAATGACTTTAAGAAGACTTGTCCAGACATGAAAATAAACTCAGTGTTCTTACAGTTCCATGTGTTGGCAAAAAAGAAGGTTGCCTGACCTCTCACCTCCATTTTGCATTACTGAAAAGTGTACATTTTGAATTCATATTTCATAAGTTCACACTTACAGTTCATAAGTTAGTACTGTGTGACCACGACAAAAGGAACTGAAATGGCTAATGCAGTGATAGCAGTTCTTAAAGAACAAAGAAAATTACAGCACAGGAACAAGCCCTTCGGTCCTCCAAGCCTGCATCGACAAAGCTGCCCAATTTAATTAAAACTCCTACCCTTCCCGGGGACCACATCCCTCTATTCCCATCTCATTCACGTACTTGTCAAGACGCCCCTTAAATGTAACTATCTTATCCGCTCCCACTGCCTCCCCTGGCAATGAGTTCCAGGCTTACACTACTCTCTTCGTACACCTCTTTTAAACCTTGCTCCTTGCACCTTAAACCTATACCGCCTAGTAATTCACTCCTGCACCCTGGGAAAAAGCTTCTGACTATCCACTCTGTCCATACGTCTCACAATCTTGTAGACTTCTATCAGGTCTCCCCTCAACCTCCATTTGCCCCAGTAAGAACAAACCAAGTTTCTCCAACCTCTCCTCATAGCTAATGCCCTCCATACAAGACAACATCCTGGTAAATCTTTTCTGTACCCTCTCCAAAGCCTCCACTTCCTTCTGGTAGTGTGGCGACCAGAATTGAATACTATATTCCAAATGCGGCATAACTAAGGTTCTATAAAACTGCAACATGACTTGCCAATTTTTAAGTTCAATACTCTGGCCGATGAAGGCAAGCATTCCATATGCCTTCTTGACTACCTTCTCCACCTGCATTGCCACTTTCAGTGTACCTGTACACCCAGATCCCTTTGCCTAACAATACTCTTGAGGGTTCTGCCATTTACTGTATATTTCCTTTTTGTATTAGACCTTCTAAAATGCATTACCTCACATTTGTCCGGATTAAGCTCCATCTGCCATCTTTCCGCCCAAGTGTCCAATTGATCTATATCCTGCTGTATCCTCTGATGGTCCTCATCGTTATCTGCAAATCCACCAATCTTTGTGTCAGCCGCAAACTTACTAATCAATCCAGTTACATTTTGCTCCAAATCATTTATATATATTACAAACAGCAAAGGTCCCAGCACTTATCCCTGAGGAACACCACTTGTCACAGATCTCCATTCAGAAATGTACCCTTTCACTGCTACCCTCTGTCTTCTTTGCCTGAGCCAGTTTTGTATCCACCTTGCCTGCTCCCCTCTGATCCCATGCAACTTCACCTTCTGCACCAGTCTACCATGAGGGACCTTGTCAAAGGCCTTACTGAAGTCCATGCAGACAACATCCACTGCCTACCCTCATCAATCATCTTTGTCACTTCCTCAAAAAACTCAATCAAGTTCATGAGACACAACCTCCCCTTCACAAAACCATGTTGCTTCTCACTAATATGTCCATTTATTTCCAAGTGGGAATAAATCCTGTCTCGAAGAATCCTCTCCAATAATTTCCATACCACTGATGTAAGGCTCACCGGCCTGTAATTACCTGGATTATTCTTGCTACCCTTAAACAAAGGAACAACACTGGTTAATCTCCAATCCTCTAGGGCCTCCCTTGTAGCCAGTGAGGATGCAACGATTTCTCTCAAGGCCCCAGCAATTTCCTCCCTTCCCTCTCTCAGTATTTTGGGGTATATCCCATCAGGCCCTGGAGACTTGTCTTCCTTAATATTTCTCAAGAACCACAATACCTCCTCCTTTTTGATCTCAACATGACTCAAACTATCCACACATCCTTTCCCAGACTCATCATCCACCATTTCCTTCACTTTGCTGAATATTGACACAAAGTACTCATTTAGTATCTCGCCCATTTCCTCTGGTTCCACATATAGATTCTTTCCCTTGTCCTTGAGTGGACCAACCCTCTCCCTGGCTACTCTCTTCCTCTCAATAAGAAGTTTGAGAGAAGGCAGGAGATTGAATGGCTGAATGGCCTTTTTCTGCACTGCGGGGATTCTATGAGCAGGATTTTCCAATTGCGCTCGCCTCATGACCGAAAAATCCCACTTGGGGTCAACGGATCTTAGTATGGTCCATGTCCCATCCAGTACAATTCCATGGCGGGCTGAACAGGAAAATTCCACCTCTTGATTTTATGACTGTGATCAGAGGGAAGGCATCCAGAGACTTCAGAAGGAATCATGTTCTGAATACTGAACAGTTATGTGTGGAGCTCCTAAAACAAGGACAGAATAGAAGTTCAGTTCATCAACACATAGAATGAATTGAAAGTTAGACAGGAGCTGACCAAAAGATTGAAGTTGAGAAAAGATACAAAGATGAGCAGATTGGCCATGCTAAGTTCTCCCTCAGTGCGTCCGAACAGGTTCTGGAGTGTGGCGACTAGAGGATTTTCACAGTAACTTCATTGCAGTGTGCATGTAAACCTACTTGTGACGAATAAATAAATGTCTAACTTTAGGTTTTGGTGATTTTTTAAAAATCCATTCATGGGATGTGGGTGTTGCTGGCGGGGCCAGTATTTATTACGCATCCTGGTTGCTTTGGAGGGCAGTTGAGAGTCAACCACATTGCTGTGGCTGTGGGGTCACATTAGGCCAGGCCAGGTAAGGACAGCAGATTTCCTTTCATAAAGGACATTAGTGAGCCAGATGGGTTTCAAGAACCAGCCACAACGGTTTCATGGTCATCGGTAGATTCTTAATTCCAGGTATATTTTGTTGAATTCAAATTCCACCATTTGCCATGGCAGGATACAAACTCGGGTTCCCAGGACATGAGCTGAGTTACTGACTTAATAGTCTAGCGATAATACCATGAGGCCATCGCCTCCCCTCATTAGATTACAGTCACTGATGAGACAGGAAAAGGAGACAATTATGGAGAGCAGAATGAAAGAGATAAAGCTGGTGTCCAATGAGAGAAGAGATCTAAATCAATCTACAGAAAAGACTAATGACTCAGAATCCCAGAAGGAAAAGCAGGAAATGTTGGGAGTGTACGGCAGGAGTTTCTCATAAACAAACAAACTCCATGTTTCAATCCCTGCATTCAGGCTTCTGTCCCTGGCATGAACAGAACCAGTCCTCATCAAAGTCATGAATGTCATCCAACATCGTTGAGATGGTGTCAAGTGATTCCTTCCTGTCCTCCTCTATCTGTTTGCAACCTTTGGCTCTTCTGTGTGCTGCTCTTTGGCAAAATCATCCAAAAACTCAATGTCATCAGATATGCCTTGATGAATAAGTGTTGGCTATGTTTGCGGAGGAGAATTTCCCTGCTATGAGATACCTTACATCTGCCAGCTGGCCTCAGTTTAGCATCTCCCCATAAAGACAGTAACTCCATGTGACACCTACTTAGTACAACACTGAACTGTAAACACAGATTATATCCTCAGATTTCTAAAAAAGGGCTGAAATCCACATCCTTCTGACACAGGGACACAAATACTATCACTGATCCAAAGTTCCAGGATATAGATAAATCACAGCTGTGTGTATCAGTAAGAGATAGAATAAGTAAATAGGAGTATAAACTGAGATGTAGATTTAGTTGGAATGTAAAGAAATAATTTGCAAAAGAATGGACAGTTTTGTGGGAACATCTTACCAAGGAAAGTTTGGCCTAGCTAAATTACCCCTTAGTGTCCAAAGATGTGCAGGTGAGATGGATTGGCCATGCTAAATTACCCCTTAGTGTCCAAAGATGTGCAGGTGAGGTGGATTGGCCATGTTAAATTGCTCTTTAGTATCTAAAGATATGCAGGTTAGGTGGGTTGGCTATGCTAAATTGCCCATAGGGAGGAATTTTCCCACTGCATTGCCCCAAAACCGGAAAAGCCTGAGGTCAACAGACTTTTGCATGGTCCACCACTGCCCACTATGATTCCTGTGGCGGGCAGAATGGAAAACTTGCCCCCATAATGTCCAATAGTATGTAGGTTAGGTTGATTAGCCAAGGTAAATGCACAGGGTTATGGGGATGCTGCAGCAGAGAGGGCATGGGTAGGATGCTCTTTCGCCAAGTTGGCGCAGACCCAATGGACTGCATGGTAGGGATTCTATGGAAAGTTGTAGGGAAACGTTGCTTAGATAGCTCCAAAGCAAAATTGATCAATGTGAACAAAATTGATTAGAGGATAGATTAGAGCAAATTTTTTTGAAACTCCACACCACTGGCAGGTTAAGTCATCGAGTCATAGAGGTTTAGAGCATGGAAATATTTGAAAAGGGGCAAGCTATGCACAGAATTCAGGCACAGAGTTGCAGGAAAGATGAGCATAGATTTGGGACATGATAACATGTTCAAGGACCTTGTCATTGTCATAGAGATTTACAGCATGGAAACAGGCCCTTTGGCCCAACTTGTCCATGCTACCCCTTTTTTAGCCACTAAGCTAGTTTCAATTGTTCATGTTTGGCCCATACACTGCTATAGCCGTTTTACTCATATAACTGTCTAAATGATTTTTAAAAGATAAAATTTTCCTGCTTCTACTACGACCTCTGGCAGCTTGTTCCAAACACTCAGCCCCCCTCTGTGTGAAAAAATTGCCCCTCTGGACACTTTTGTAACTCTCCCCTCTCACCTTAAAACCTATGCCTTCTAGTTTTATACTCCCCTACCTTTGGGAAAAGATGTTGACTATCTAGCTGATCTATGGCCCTCTTTATTTTATAGACCTCTGTAAGATCACCCCTAAGTCTCCTATGCTCCAGAGAAAAAAGTTCCAATCTTTCCAGTCTCTCTTATAACTCAAACCACCAAGTCCTGGTAGCATCCTAGTTCTAGTTTAATAGTATCCTTTCTATAATAGGGTCACCAGAGCTGTTCACAGCATTCCAAGTGTGTCCTTACCAATGTATTGTACAACTTCAACAAGACATTCCAACTCCAGTATTCAATGTTCTGACCAATGAAACCAAGCATGCTGAATGCCTTCTCCACCATTCTGTCCACTTTCAAGGAGCTATGAACCTAGATCTTTTTTTCTATAATTCTCTCCAACATCCATTAATGGAGTAAGTCCTGCCCTGGTTTGATCAACCAAAATGCATGTGAAATATATTCTGTTCTCTCTTCCAGCCTTGGGTTTTATCACAGAAACCCTACAGTACAGAAAGACGCCATTCAGCCCATCGAGTCTGCGTTGACCACAATCCCACCCAAGCCCTATCCCCAAAACCCCACATATTTTACCCACTAATCCCTCTAACCTACGCATCTCAGGACATGAAGGGGCAACTTTAGCATGGCCAATCAACCTAACCCACACATTTTTGGACTGTGGGAGGAAACCGCAGCACCCACAGGAAACCCACACAGACACAAGGAGAAAGTGCAAATTCCACACAGACAGTGACCCAAGCTGGGAATCAAACCCAGGCCCCTGGAGCTATGAAGCAGCAGTGCTAATCACTATGCTACCGTACCACCCGGTTCTCTAGTCCTAAGGTTTCCAAGTCTACTTAAGTTTTCTTTTGAGATGCTAAAAATGGAAGTGATGGAAATACAGATGTAGCAGCATGTGTGGACACTTCAATCAAATATGACTCTTCACAAGAAATGTCTTGACTATTTAGCTTTTCTGACAGATTTGTAAATTGTAGTTCTAGAATTTATAGCATTGTTGGAAGCCATTCAGCCCATTGTAACTTTGCCAGTGCTAACTGTGTGACACAAAGTGCTCCAAAGACACCCCCTGCTCTGGTTCACACCTGGTATTAAATGACAGAATGACTGTTCCTCTTGGTGAGTTGCTTATTGTTCTGACATTTAACGGAAACCCCAGTGCAAGACCAGGGGAGTGGCTTTGAAAACTGCAACCTTGTCCAAAAACACTAAAGTTACATGTTGAATAAACATTCAGATCAAAGGCCATCAACCTGAAATACTGGGGGGATTTCAATTGAGCCAACTGCATTGGGGGTGGGGTGCGCAGGCAGGGCAAATTGGGCTAGAGGGCCCGCATCCAACTCTCGGTGGCAGGAAATGTATTCCACAATCATTGAGTGGTGGAAAGTGCCCGATATGGGAATCCTGTCCTCTGGCAGCAGCACACAAGGTTAAGGAGCCTCTTGAGACCAATTATCCATCAGCCCACCAGGATTTATTGGTGGCTGAGTGATCTAACAGAGTTCCTGTACTCAGAGAGCCATCCAATAGAACAGGTTTACCAGTATCCTACCAAGGGGTGTACATTCATAGACACCCAGTGCCCAATCGAGCATCTTAGCAAGAGAAAAATGTTGGTGCTGAAAAACATGTCCTTGCCCATGGTTCCGACTCTCAACCCCATTCCTTGTCAATGACCACCACCCCATTTATCCTGCAATCTCATCTCACCCCACTTCCCTTCGGGGATCCAGTTGCTAAATACTCAAGTGTGTAACCGGTAATGGCCACCACCCCTGCTGGTGCTGTCCTGGTGGTGAGCAGTTGCCAGTCTGTGATTAACCAACATCCTGTGGATTGGGATTCCTGCCCGTCTTGGGATTTGATTGAGTGGGAGATCCAACACTGCCCGGGTAAGTTCCTGTTCAGATTGAATTAGCATCGAGCCTCACGTGGAATGGCAATTAAGGTTTTCCATCTGTTCTACAATTGTGCAGAGCCTCTTGTAGCCAAACAGGCCATCTAAAATGGTGTTTTGTAAAGCACTCTGCGAAACCAAACTGACAGGCTGCAGTTTAAAGACAGACAAAGAGGCTGCAACACTGATGAGTGAATACACAGGATATGGGCCATCTCCAGGATGAAAGAGACTTTCTGGTCACACTGGGTTGTGTGCCAGACGTAAAGGCACCGTGAATCCCTATTTAGGAGGAAGGTATGTGACCTATGTGCCTACAACACCTACAGGCATGGCCGCCAGGGACACACCCAGAGATTGGTGTGGTAGCACCTGATTGGACTCTTATCAATCAGGGTGATCAAGTCCTGATCGATTGATTGGCAATGGCCAAAAAAAGGGTGTGAAACCAAACGGGGTATAAAGGATGCTGCACAACCAGGAATCTCTCTCTCTCTCTGACCCCACGAACAAGCTACAACAATGGTGAACATCGCCAGCAAGAGGAGAGCCACCACACCCGAGAAGGAAGAAAGAGAGACTACAGCCAGAATGCCAGACCAGAGCAAAGGACCAAACTACACAGACAACTACCAAGACCAGCACACAGATAAAGGCCAGTATCTGTTTGGGTATTTGTCAGTCACACAAAGTTAAGTCAAGGTCTTGTATTGTACTTGAATTCTAGCATTTCTGTAAGATAACTTATTGTTGGTCGGGTGGATGATTATCGATTGCGTGGGTTTAAATAAATATTGTTTGTACTAATAAAACGTCTACTCAAAGTTATTTGTCCATCGTATAAGGGTTAAAACAGACTGATTTTTACAACATTCTTAACTAAATTAACTCATTGACTGGAATTTTCCTGACCCGCCCACCATGGGATTTGTAGTGGACAGTGGACGGACCACGCAAAGGTCTGTTGACCTGTGGCAGGATTTTCTGTCTTGGGGCGAATCTGGCAGGAAAACCCTGCCCATTTATTCTGTTTCTCTATCCACAGATGCTGCCTGACTGCTGGGTATTTCCAGCATTTTCTGTTCTCTACTGCAGAATAAACTGCATTTTTATTGCATTTGTATGTTGCAACTGCTCCTTTTCTTGCCTTGTTGTGTTGTCAAGTATCTCATGACTATTTCCAGCACTTTATTTGAATAAGTCTTGCTTGGGTCTGTGAACTAGCTGAGTGCCATGTGTGCCCATGCCTTGGGCAGTGACCCAAAGATGTACATCGTCTCCAATCATACAGACTCAACAACATGTTTTGAGAAAGGAAAGATGGATAAACTATATGAAATCAGTGTGCTGGAAAGAGATCAATGTGTGACTTACTGCAAAACAATGCATCAGTAGCTCAGGAAAACGACCCTTAAAAAAAATTAAAAAGTACGTGATTTCAATCATTCTGAATAGCAGGAAGGATTAGATTTCTGCAAGCTTCTGATAGTGAACTGCAGCAAGTAACCATTAACTATTATACAGAAATCAAATGAGACAAGTGTTTTGATGTTTATTGTTGGCTCTTTTAATTCAGATTAAAACAAATCCCATAGTATGTGTTGACAAAAGAATTGATTTACACAGAGGCAGTTATTAAGCAAATGCAAGCATCATTGTTGTGTGATTGTAAGGATCTAGACTGTGGAGGTACGTCCCACACAGCAACATTCAGTGATGTGACAGAACCTGCCAGATGCCGTTAATCACGGTCGAGATAAAAGGCACAGTATTTAGTACGCAGGTCAATGTGATTGACACAATTAAATTGATCGTAGATCCATGTGAAGAAGCACCATTGGTAGATAGGTATTTAGCCAGAGCTCATGAGAGGTCTTAAAAACAGTTGGTTAAATAGGTTGAGAGGCACATTTCATATAAAACATGTGGCAATGAGTGTCACAAGTAGGCTTATATTAACACCGCAATGAAGTTATTATGAAAATCCACTAGCTGCCACACTCTAGCGCCTGTTCGGGTACACTGAGGGAGAATTAAGCACTGTTAATGCGTCTAACCAGCACAACTTTCGGACTGTGGGAGGAAACCTACACAGATACAGAAAACTGGTGCAGCAGCAATAATCACTCCCTCAATATCAACAAATGAAGGAGATTGTCATTGACTTCAGGAAGCATAAAGGAGAACATGCCCCTGTCTACATCAACAGGGATGAAGTAGAAAGGGTCAAGGGCTTTAAGTTTTTAGGTATCCAGATCACCAACAACCTATCCTGGTTCCCCCGTGCCAACACTGTAGTTAAGAAAGCCCACCAACGCCTCTACTTTCTCAGAAGATTAAGGAAATTTGGCATGTCAACTATGACTCTCACCAACTTTAACAGATGCACCATAGAAAGCATTCTTTCTGGTTGTATCATAGCTTGGTATGGCTCCTGCTCTGCCTATGAGTGCAAAGAAATACAAAAGGTCATGAATGTAGCCCAATCCCTCACGCAAACCAGCCTCCCAACCACTGACCCTGTCTACACTTCCCGGTGCCTCAGCAAAGCAACCAACATAATTAAGGACCCCATACACCTCAGACATTCTCTCTTCCACCTTCTTCCTTCGGGGAAAAAAATACGAAAGTCGAGGTCACGTACCAACTGACTCAAGAACAGCTTCTTCCCTGCTGCTATCAGACTTTTGAATGGACTTACCTTGCATTAAGTTGATCTTTCTCTACACCCTAACTATGATTGTAACACTACATTCTGCACTCTCTCGTTTCCTTCTCTATGAATGATATGTTTTGTCTGTATAGCACGCAAGAAACAATACTTTTCACTGCATACTAATACATGTGACAATAATATATCAAATCAAACAGGGAGAATGTGCAGACTCTGCACAGACAGTATGCCAAGCAGGGAATTGAACCCAGGTCCTTGTGAGAGAGCAGTGCTAACCACTATGCCACCATATCACCCCAGCTAAAAAAGAAGTCTACCTCAGTAGAAATAGGAATTGAACCACACACTAATCATCTAGCCAACTGATCTAACTGGCCCTTTATGTCTTGCAGCATGAAGCAAGAATGTATTAACTTTGTGGTGTCATTTTAACTAATATTCTCGATTTTAATATGTTCTGATTCAGTAACCTTGTGCCTCTTAGAGCCTGCAGAGACTTGCACCATTGCATAGCACAGTGAGCGGGACTGTCTGAAAGCAAGTAAATAGAACCTCAATTTTAATACTGCCTGACTGATGTGAACAGAGCAGCTAAGCAGAGAAAGTGACAGCAAAGTAAGTATATACCACATGTTCCCAAAGAGCTTCTGCTTGCTTCCACTTTAATTGTGCACTTTTTGCAGGTTGGGGACTCATGAATAGATTAAACCTGAGCTTCTCCAACGCAGTGGGAATCCAGAAACTATTTTAACTCAAATTGCGGTGTACCATTTACAATTTTTCTTTCTGTGAGAAAGGAAGAGCAGAGTGATGCTCCAGAAAGTGTAATAAAGGTTGTTTGGTGTTTCATCCAGAGGTCTGAGGGCTTGTATTTTTTAATTCAGTCGAGTGATATGGACTCCACTGACGAGGCCAGCATTCATTGTCTGTCCCTAATCAACCTTGCAAGGACGGTGGGACACTGCTTTCTTGAACTCCACGCCGTACCTGAGGTGTAGGCACACCCACAGTGCGGTGAGGGTGGGAGATCCAGGATTTTGGCTCAGTGATGGAATATTTCCAGGGCAGGATGGTGAGTGGCTTGGAGAGGAACCTCCAAGTGGTGGCAATCCGATGTGACTGTTGTTCTTGTCCTTCTACATGGTCATGTCACGGGATAGGAAGCTGCTATCTAAAGAGCCTTGGTGAATTGCTGCAGTGCACCTTGTAGATAGTACACACTGAGCGTCAGTGGTGGAGGGAGTGAATTTTTGTGGAAGGAGTGCCAATCAAGCAGGCTGCTTCATACAGGGTGCTGTCAAGCTTCTTGCGTGTTGTTGGAGCAACACTCATCCAGGCTAGTATGGTTGTCATTGCTAACTCAAAATTATGCACCTGTCTAATTATATACCTAATGCTGTCTCCTTCCAGACTCTGCTCTACAGACAGCTTACTATCATCTGACTCACTATGTGGGTGACACAATTCTCCAGTCCCACATTAACCCTTACTCTGCCAAACATTGTTAATTCCTCTAACGCAACTAAGACTCCGGTAACAACTTTAAGTAAAATTTAAGTAAAGTTCTAACCAGTGACAGCTGCCTGAAAAGCTAGGGACCAAGAAGTGCAGAAAATAACATCACTTTCAGCAGTGCTGCCCTGCAGCTCCTTCCTCCTCTCACTGATAGCAATACTTCTCCAAAGCTGACCCGACTACTGTGGTGTTCAATGATTTAATTGTTCTGTGTTCAATTACGTTAGTCTGGAAACTGATCTATGCTCACTAAGTGTGATTGGTTAAGCCTGTGAACATAGAGCTACAGTAAACAGACACCGGAGAAAGACCTGGGATCTCAGCTGTAAATGCAGACATTTTGTGTTTACTGTTATAAAGCTTTAAAAAGTAAATGTATTAAGTGGGTTTTTTATGAATAAGTGTAGTCCTTTCAATATAGAGATGTCTGCAATATACACTTAGAGCTTTAGAACCTTACTTGGTCTCATCTCTGCTTAGGTCTTGAGGTTTGCCCATGATGGATACTAGAAGAGTTGGCATGATAGATGTAAGGGCATGTAAGATGTGTGTGTGTAGGCTGGGGGCATGGTTGACATAAATTGGCACTAAATGGCATGGGGCTATAAAGACCCATAGGGCCAGGTGGGGAGCATGAGATGGCATTGATTGGGGCAGAGAGGGTGTATGGGAGTGGTGAAAACATAGAATCCCTACAGTGCAGAAGGAGGCCATTCGATCCATCAAGTCTGTAACGACCACAATCCCACCCAAGCCCTATTCCTGTATTTACCTCATATTTACTCTGCTCATCCCCCTGACACTAGAGTCAATTTAGCATGGCCAATCCACCTAACCCATACATTTTGGACTATGGGAGGAAATCAGAGCACCCAGAGGAAACCCACACAGACACAGAAACAATATGCAAGTTCCACAGAGGCAGTGGCCTTTGGTCGGAATTGAATCTGGGACCCTGTGCTGTGAGGCAGCAGCACTAACCACTGTGCCACGCATTAAGACCATCTCCATGCCGGGGCTGGTCTCCATGGACAGCACCATGGACCCTCCTGTGTCACTGACTCAAATCAGTACTGTTCCTGGAGATGGTCCTCTCCCCCCAGTGCCACAGACCAGTGTCTATCTGGCCAGAACTGCACCGTGGGACTCACACAACAAAGGTCCAAAGGGAGAAGGAGGAATAATGAGGCGGACAAGCATTGGAAGGCAGAGGCAAGCAACAGGGAGGGAAGTTGGATCCTACTAAGGCTGCAGACAAATAGAGAATGATGTGAAGATGCCGGTGTTGGACTGGGGTAAACGCAGTCAGAAGTCTCACAACACCAGGTTAAAGCCTTTAACTTCGTGTTGTGACACTTCTTACAAAGACAAATAGGGAAGCCAAGGGTATAGCACATGTACTTCTGGAAGGGCATCATGTGGAAGGGGACAGGACGTATTCACACAGGGGAGCTGGCTGGCTCAGTTGGTTGGATAGCTAATTTGCGATGCAAAGAGCGCATGTTCAATTCCTGTATCAGCTGAGGTTATTCATGAAGGCCCCGGCTTCTCAACCTTACCCCTGGCCTGAGGTGTGGTGACCCTCAGGTTAAATCGCCACCAGTCAGATCACCTATCATCATCTGGGACTATGACGATTTTACATTTTACGCCTGCAGATTATAGGGTGGGTGCCTCTGCGGCACATTAGGGATGGTTTACATGAACACCAAACGATCGGAGCTTCAGTGATTTGTGAAAATCACTGTTGTCCGTAGTCCTCTTTGGAAACAGGAACTATGTCAAGGTTTCTATTTTAGTTCAGGGGCTGGAGATAGGTGTCACAAAATGCAGAAGTTCCTGCTGTGAATGGACAGCAGTTACAGATAACAGGCAGTGTGGACCTCACAGTCTGAAGCCAGAGAAAGAAACCGAAGTGCAGTGAGCGTACAGCAGTAGCAATCTTTGGAAGCATTGTGTACCCCAGTTATAGGGAGGAGGCAAGGGCTGTGTGCTTCATAGAAATGATGCAGAGCTTGGTGTGCAGGGCTGTCCTATAGCCCATGAGTGTGGCAGGCTCTGTACTGGGCTGCAGAGGGTCTGGTGATGGTAACTGAGGGCATCTGCAGTCTGGAAATAGGGAACATATTGTACAGGGTATGGTTGTGAAGCTGATATGGGATGTGGGGCGGGGGGGGAGGTGGGGGTAGACCTCTGCAAGTGATGGTGCTCACAGCTTCCAGACGGCATGGCACAGGCTCACGTGGGGCATGGGTGCCTCGCAAGTGATAGACTCGAGGTGGGATGTCCACCAGCACAATGACAGGATCCAGGATTAATGGGGGAGGCTGGAGAATAATAGGTGGCATCTCAACCTGCACATTGTGAGGATCTGGGTAAATCAATAGCATGCAGACAGTGTGGGAGGGAGGGTCAAAACTCATTCCTGTAATAAAGATACACCACTATCTCAACACTCAGGTCAAGGGCAGTCTTTCCAAACCAAGAGTAAGATTGATTCTCTTTGAGAGAGATCTGATGAAGTGTGAGAGGACCATTAAACTGGGCTCTGGAGATCCTTCTTGCAATGCATACTCACTTGTTGGAGCCACTATAGTATACAGGATCTGGGTCACTAACATGGAACTCAGATCCTGTTGCCCAGAAGGAAGAGGAAGTGAGAATTCTAATATCATGATTCGAAAGGGCTCAGCACAACTCAACAGCTTCAGGTCAGATTTTGATAAGGTGGAAGGCAGGAATGCAGCCTTGAGGAGTGAAGGCTGTAGTGAAGGGGGCATCAACTGTGTCATTCCCATCAGTGAAGGGGAATCACAAGTTAATGAATACTATTCATCAGTGATCTAACAGATTCCATTCATTCACCATGAGCAAATGAGTGCTAATGGTTATGCCAAGTGAATGAATGGAGTTCAGGGCCACATTGGTTTAAAAAGTTTATTTATTAGTCACAAGTAAGGCTTACATTAACAATGAAGTACAATGAAGCTACTATGAAGCTACTGTGTCGCCACACACTGGTGCCCCTGTTCGGGTCAATGCACCTCACCATTGTTCAATGGTGTAAGTCACAAGTTCTCACCCTCCCCACAGGGCTCCAGATGTCACAGAACAAAGAACAACACAGCACGGGAAACAGGCCCTTCAGCCCAACGAGCCCGCACCGCCATTTTAACACTGTGAGTGCCCTCTGCTACCTATGACCTTTGTCTATGTCTATTGGACTCCACAATAAAGGAACCATAACTCCACAGCTGTGGAATGAAATGCTGCTCACCTCAATGTGTGTGCTGGAGTCCCAGGAGTAAGACCACATGAGGAACAATGTAAACTAAGGTTCCAAAGTTTAGCTGCCCAACTCCTCCCATCGCTTTCTTGTTTTCACACTTTGTACTCTGCACCCTTTACCCATTCTGCTCTCCAATATGTCTTTCCAGAGAGGAGGCAGAAGTAAGAATGGATCCAGTTGTCCAGGGAGATTTTGTATGAATCCTCATTCATCGCTGGAGGTGATGGAGGGGAAGGTGTCTGCACAAGAAGTTCCAGTAGGAGGCACTGCATGGGGGACAAGGCCAGGAGAAGTGTAAACATCAACCTGAGGCTGAGGAGCAGGGAGTCAGTCTGTGGAGATAATTAGTTACACCAAGGGTCCATCATCCACAAGTCTCCTTTCAGTGGGAAGCAATGCAGGGCAAGGCTGCGATTGTCCAGCAATCTGGTCAACCAGAGGGTGAACTGGAGGAGGATCCCTTCTCAAAAGATAAAGATAGGGAGGTGCACGAAGACCAGGGGGATGCTGAGGGCAATATGAGCATCATGATGTCATGGAGGAGGGGAGACATGGAAGACATGCCTATGATACCTTCATAGCTGAAAGGTTTCAAGAGGAATAAGTCTTGAAGTTCAATCATCCAGAAACATCTCTTCAAGCCCTCTGAACTAATTTGTGACTTCTGAGGAAATTGCTGAGAGGACGGGTTCTGCAATCACACTTGGGCCATAAATGCTCGTGAATCACTAGGGTCAGATCTTAGCTGTGGTCAGCAAGGCCCTGCCAATTGCTCACTCTGTCAACTTAAAGACCAGCAAGGGAGTGTTTCTTCTGAAGGAATTCTTCAAAATGTAGATAACGAAAATGTAACAAAACTTACTCCAACTTGTAAATCAAAGAAAGGGTTTAATAAAGAAACTTAATTACTCCAAACTTGGGGCCTAGCCCTGGGCTACTCCAAGCGTCCCACAATTACAAACAGGTTCTTATTTATAGTGATTCAGCTGGTCAGCTGACTATTACATCATTCCGTAATTGGTTCCATGGTTTACTGGGTCAGCTGACCCTCACAGCTTGTTACCATTGGTCACATTACATCCAATACAAAGTTGTCACTGGTTACATTCTAACAGGGAGGACAGTGACGTGAGTTGAGGCTGGAAGTTTTCCACACTGATTGCCAAACCTCCCATGGCAGCTTGCATGTCAGAGCCATGACATCAAACAAAATGCAAAGCTGTCTCCAATGTGTATTCTATTCTGATGAGAGACTGTCGAAGCTCTGCTCGATGTTCCACTACTTCCACCAATGAGATGGCAACTACTTTGAGAGACTCATTCGCTGACTAGGACTGAACTCCCTCATGCACGGACATGCTCCAAGGTCTCAGAGAGCCACTGGGCTGGCTAGCTACCCAAGGTCTGCTGATACCTGCAAAATACAAAAGGACAATTCTAGCGGATGATCTGAAGATAATTCAAAGGGTGTTTCACTCTGAGAATTACAGCATTGGCTGAATGATGGAGCTGAGGTTTACTAGATTGTTGCAAGGGACATTCGTGATCTTTAAGGGGCGTCTTTACAGCCACGTGAATGGGATGGGAATAGAGGCATATGGTTCCTGGAAGGGTAGGGGATTACAAATCAGATGGGCAGCTTGGTCGGTATGGCTTGGAGCACCGAAGGGCCTGTTCCTGTGATGTAATTTTCTTTGTGCTTTGTTCCATGTTCAATGGAGAAATGTGAATCACGAGTTGGTATCCCAGGTTCCTCTCCCTGCCTTGCTCTTAACCTTGAGTTCTATGTTGCAGGGACAGATCTGGATGCCTGGGACCTTCTAGACTACAGGCCCTTACTATAGCTTCCGCTCATCCTGTTCAGGACTGCTCGGACAAGTCCTCGGGGGATACGGCTGCAGGGACCTCCGAGTGTGGCACCGTTTTGGTGTCAGCTACCACCTCACAACTCACCATCCCAGATACTGACACAACGATGGTTCCAGTTAGTGGTGAGGCTTCTGGGTCACTCTCTGGTGAGCACGACTCATCTACTGATGTGCATCGGGTGGAGGAGGATTGTCCAAGGCCTTTGGCATGCAGGGGCCTGCTGAAGGCGAGGACTCAGCTGGCCCCAAGCTATAAGCTGGTCCTCTGAGATCACATCTCCCTTAGCAGCCAGAGATGCAGCAACAGAGCCAGGGAATGCAGGAGGGGCTGACAGCCACACTGAACTAACTGCGAGGCTGTTAGGACGGATCCCAAAGCTTTCAGATGGACCAGCTATTGCCTGACTTATAAGGGTGGCAGTGGAAAGCCTGGGGCAGGAGACCCTCACCATGAGTGGTATTCAAGCGATGGCCGGGTCACAGAAGGTCATGGCTGAGGAGCTGCAAAGTGTGGCTCAGTCTCAGAGGGCACTTGCTGAGGCCATTGAGACGTGACCCTCAACCCAGGTAGCCATTTCAGAGAGCTCGACCACCATGGTTGGACGCAGATGGTCCTCTAGGACCGGCAGTGCAAGGAGAAGCCGGAGCTTCTGGAACTCACTGCAGAAGCACCACCGTCCCATGGAGTGACCCAGGGGCCCACAAGAACCCCAAGGGAGGAGGAAGGACTCGAGCCCATGCTGGGGCCCTCCAACCAGGAGACTGTGGCTGTGGCTAAACCTTCTGACTCCCCCCTTCCTGACTCTGGGGCTCCTCAGGGGCGCAGGATGAAGAGGGTGTCATGGAAACATCCCAGACACCAGGAAGCTGGCCAGGGTTGTCAAGATGCAAGGCCTTCCAGAGGACGCCTACCACATGCATCACAGGCATCGGGGCGAGGTAGGCAGCTGGTCCCCCGGAACTCTGATGTACATTCTGGGGAGTCACTCAGACATAGTAGTAGGCCGTGTAAGGTTAGGAAGTTGTCACTGAGATGGCACAGGTGAAGGACTGCACTAGCTAGATCTTGAGGCACCGTAACAGTTTCTGTTCACAAGCTTTTAGGGAGGCGAGGGGGAGCGGTGGGAAATGGAACCCACAGGCACAAACCCCTAGTGATTGAACCGCCTGGTGATAGGGCTTCCCTAACTGCCTTCTCATGCCTCACTTGAGCTGCCAGCTCTCCTGAGCCTGGGTGGTGTTCCTCAGCTTGCTCTTCCTCTTCCTCCTCCTCCTCCTCTTCCTCCTCCACCTGCTAGTCATCCTCCCCAGTGACGCCCAGCTGGTCAGCCTCCATATCCTCCTCCTCCTCCTCCTCATCCAATAGGTCACCTCTCTACAGAGCCAGATTGTGCAGGGCACAGCACACGACCACAGTGCGGGAAGAGATCACTGGGCTGTATTGGAATGTCCAGGCACCGGAATCGTATTTTGAGGAGCCCAATGCACCTCTCCATTATCGCACGGGTGGCTACATGGGCCTCATTAAAGCGGGACTCTGTCTCAGACACAGCTCTCCACGCAGGCGTCATCAGCCATGTCCGAAGCCGGTGACCCAATCACCCATGAGCCATCCCTCCAGCCCGGCCTCCTTCTCAAATGCCTCCAGGATGTCTGAGCTCCTAACAATGAAGCTATTATGCACACTACCTGGATGTCTCGTGCAGACATGCATTAATGTTCATATTATGATCATACCTCAGTTGCACATTCAGGGAGTGGATTCTGTAAGGGGGCCTTGAGGGTGATGTGTGTGTGCAGTCAATGGCCCCCTGTACATTAGGCATCGCCCCAGTGGCTGTGAATCCTGCAGCCTAGGCTTCCTGACGGGCCTAGTCCAGGTTAAATTTGATGTACTGCCCAGCCTGGGCATACAGGGTTTCTGTGATCTGCTTAACACAGGGGTGTACAGGTGACTGGGGAACGCCATCTACATCTCTGCCAGGGGTCTGGAAAGAGCCGGTCGCATAAAAGTTCAGAGCGGCTGTCAATTTGACAGCCACCGATTAGCGGGTGCCTCCTGCCACCCCATCTCCGGGTGCCAGGTTCTGCAACAGCTTGCACAAGTGTTGCACTGTCTCCTTTCAGAGGTGGAGAAGCTGACGGCACATCATGTCCGACATCTGTTCAAATGACACTCATGAACGGAACTGCCAGGTTCTCTGCTCCCTCCTTCTCCTGCTCCTGAAGGCGGCCACCCCCTGTCTCTAGTGAGCGCCTCCCTCTACTCCTGCAAGTAGTAAGGCCCCGGGCCTCCTGTGTCCTCAATTCTTCCTCCAGCTCCTCCTCCTCCTCAGCTCCAGCCGCAACCAAAAGAACAGCAAGATGGATTGGTTGCATTGCAAAAGCCATCTCATCACTCTGAAAGGGTGAGGGGTCAGAGAGGAAGATGAGAGAAACACATGTAGAGGCTAAGGAACGCTGCTTGCCCCTAGCACATCAACAGTCACTGTCCATACTGCCCATTCCCCCAGCCACATACTCCCCACAATCACAGCCCCCCCAATTCCCCCAGCCACATACTCCCCACAATCACAGCCCCCCCAATTCCCCCAGCCACATACTCCCCACAGTCACAGCCCCCCCAATTCCCCCAGCCACATGCTCCCCATAATCACCATCCCCCCAATTCCCCCAGCCACATACTCCCCACAATCACAGCCCCCCCAATTCCCCCAGCCACATACTCCCCACAATCACAGCCCCCCCAATTCCCCCAGCCACACACTCCCCACAATCACAGCCCCCCCAATTCCCCCAGCCACATACTCCCCACAATCACAGCCCCCCCAATTCCCCCAGCCACATACTCCCCACAATCACAGCCCCCCCAATTCCCCCAGCCACACACTCCCCACAATCACAGCCCCCCCAATTCCCCCAGCCACATACTCCCCACAATCACAGCTCCCCCAATTCCCCCAGCCCCATGCTCCCCACAATCACAGCCCCCCCAATTCCCCCAGCCACATACTCCCCACAATCACAGCCCCCCCAATTCCCCCAGCCACATACTCCCCACAATCACAGCCCCCCCAATTCCCCCAGCCACACACTCCCCACAATCACAGCCCCCCCAATTCCCCCAGCCACATACTCCCCACAATCACAGCCCCCCCAATTCCCCCAGCCACATACTCCCCACAGTCACAGCCCCCCCAATTCCCCCAGCCACATACTCCCCACAATCACAGCCCCCCCAATTCCTCCAGCCACATACTCCCCACAATCACAGCCCCCCCAATTCCCCCAGCCACATGTTCCCCACAATCACAGCCCCCCCAATTCCCCCAGCCACATACTCCCCACAGTCACAGCCCCCCCAATTCCTCCAGCCACATACTCCCCACAATCACAGCCCCCCCAATTCCCCCAGCCACATGTTCCCCACAATCACAGCCCCCCCAATTCCCCCAGCCACATACTCCCCACAATCACAGCCCCCCCAATTCCCCCAGCCACATACTCCCCACAGTCACAGCCCCCCCAATTCCCCCAGCCACATACTCCCCACAATCACAGCCCCCCCAATTCCCCCAGCCACATGTTCCCCACAATCACAGCCCCCCCAATTCCCCCAGCCACATACTCCCCACAATCACAGCCCCCCCAATTCCCCCAGCCACATACTCCCCACAGTCACAGCCCCCCCAATTCCTCCAGCCACATACTCCCCACAATCACAGCCCCCCCAATTCCCCCAGCCACATGTTCCCCACAATCACAGCCCCCCCAATTCCCCCAGCCACATACTCCCCACAATCACAGCCCCCCCAATTCCTCCAGCCACATACTCCCCACAATCACAGCCCCCCCAATTCCCCCAGCCACATGTTCCCCACAATCACAGCCCCCCCAATTCCCCCAGCCACATACTCCCCACAGTCACAGCCCCCCCAATTCCCCAGCCACATACTCCCCACAATCACAGCCCCCCCAATTCCCCAGCCACATACTCCCCACAATCACAGCCCCCCCAATTCCCCAGCCACATACTCCCCACAGTCACAGCCCCCCCAATTCCTCCAGCCACATACTCCCCACAATCACAGCCCCCCCAATTCCCCCAGCCACACACTCCCCACAATCACAGCCCCCCCAATTCCCCCAGCCACACACTCCCCACAATCACAGCCCCCCCAATTCCCCCAGCCACATGTTCCCCACAATCACAGCCCCCCCAGTTCCCCCAGCCACATGCTCCCCACAGTCACAGCTCCTTGAAAAGTTGAGAGGCTGCAGCAGTGCAATTTATGAGGGCTTTGTGCTTCAGCTGGAAGTGAGCTGAGTGCGCTAGGACCCAGCAGCACCACAGTGCTCAGACCTAGGTCCGTGCAGCAAATCAGAGACCCTGCTGAGCAATGCCCACCCCCCCCCCATCCCCTACACACCCTCAGAGCCGCCACCGACCCAAGAAAGAAAATGGCTGCAACGAAAGGACACCCATGAGCAGCAGAGAGCCATCGGACGCTCAGCACTTACCTGCTCACTAACCCTCACTGATGGAGTGCCCGAATCGGACTTTTACAGAGCATGTCTGTTTCCCGATTGACGAACATATTGGACAAGGGGGAAGTGCTGTTAAAGTTGGGCTGCAGCCCATTAATTCAATTGAAATGGATGCAATGCATTTAAATGGCCATCACGTCTGTTTCGTGTACAGTCCCAATCGCGTCCATTTTTGGGCCTTGTAAAAGGGGAAACCGGTGCAGAGGTGGGCGTGGATCGGACTACTTGCCTCACGCCCGACTTTACCAAGTTTTCATGCCTGAAATCAGGCCCCGAGTCTTAAAATAGGGAAGTTCTGCCCTCTGTCTCCCTCCCTTTTTGAATCATGAAGTTGCATTTGCTGCTTCCCAATCTTGTGGACATTGTTCGAATCTAAGGAGTTTCAGAAAATTAAAACCAGTGCATTAACTATCTCGCTAAACATTTGTATTAAGGCCATAGGATGATGTCCATTAGGACCTGAACACTTGTCAGCCCACTGCTCCTATAATTTACTCAGGACCACCTCTCTGGTGATTGCAATTTTCCTGAGCTCCTTCCCCCCCCGCTCCTTCCATTTCCTGATTTGTAGCTACTTCCGGGATGTTACTTGTATCCTTTATGGTGAAGATCTCAGTCAACGTTAAAGAAATGAAAGGCATATGAGGAATAAAGTGTTGGGCGAATTGCTAAGACACTGGAAGGCCTAAGGAGGAAGCAAGAAGAGGGAAAATGGAAAGTCTCACAGTTTGAAAAAGAGTCTCCCCCACGCAAAGTGACCCGTCAACCCAGATAAAAAAGCTATTTTTTTTTTAAACTGAACACTCAGAACAAAATATATCCCAAATATTTTATTTTCCAGTGCAACTTGATTCGAAAGAGAAGATGGATACGTGGGTTCTTTTAATTCCTTTGGCCTTTGAATGAAACAGAATGTTGTGGACTGATGATAGAATACAAATTAACTTTGCACATTTGTGACCCGACATCACACAAAAACAGGAAGGTAGTTTCATCAAGTTCCATTACAATCACTTTCCTTTATATCTCACACCCTTCCGAAAACACTTTTTCTCCAGATAAGTGAGGTTAGGGTAATTAAGGATTAAATGTGCTTAAGTTCTCTGGTACTTATAAACCCTTAATATTATTTGTCTGAAGTGTTCCTCTTTCCTGTATATTTCAGAAAGTAAAGTGATTTGATAAGAGCTGTCAACATTCTTTGAAGAGAATATAATCTAAGATTCCAGCATGCTATGATTCCACAGTATTGGGAATCATCATGGACTCTCACGGCTGTTTCTCCTTCCCCAGTTCTCTCCACTGTAACTGGATTGGAAACAGCCTGATGGATCAATACGAAGGCTGGAATATTCTGGCTGGGATCCGCTAGCGGGATCTTCCAGTCCTGCCGACGACGCACCCCCACCGCGTATTTGCTGGCAAGCGAGGGGTGCACTCAACACAATCCTGCCACCGTCCAATGACACGTGCCTCTGCCACCACGAAACACACAGCGGGTAGCGTGGAAAATGCAGCCAGGTGTACTTGTACTGATACTTGGTTTACAACACCTGGTGTGCACTGGTAACAACACCTGATGTACCAAAACTCACAACTGAGTCAGCTATGCAGCCTCCCAGGTCTAGACTACCATTCGATTAGATCAATGATCCGCACCTTTACTCCACTTATCTCTTGCCGTCATTTTGCATCATATAAGTTGATAAACTTAAAAAAGCAACGCAGTAACAGAACCTGTTGTCTCAATATCAGCTTATCAGATATCCCGATACATGGTGGGCCTACAGTGTGCCAACATCAATTCTTGTGTACTTGCTGCTTCAATGCTGTGGGGTTGTGTAGGAATTACAGTTTCAATAGTTTATTATAAGGACTTTCAGCAGCTCTTGCATGCCATGCCTGGAGCCACGCTGGAGAGAATCCCCACACAACCATCACAACACTTGTGGTGCACAGGTCATGGCAATATATGCATGAATATACATTCTACAAGTACTATTGTTTAGAATACTTGGGGTGGAATTTTACTGGCGTGTCTGCCCAAGGTTCGTATGATCCCACCCGAGGCCAACAGAGTATGCCGTTCTCCAAAGCTCATCCGTCCCCAGAATGGGGCGGGTGTGCTGGTAGAATTCCAGCCAAGGTCTCTCTCATGTACCACACTGAATATCAGCTGAATATCAAAAGCTGGCCATCAATATTACTATCTATTGTACAAGTGACAACAACAAGCAAACCAGTAGAACGATTTGGTAAATTATTATCAGTAACTGTGTCTGGCATTATGAAAACTGGTGACTGGTGTGCCAATTATGGACTGATACCTGCTGTACCAATACCAACACTAGGTGCATTAATACCAAAACATGTAAGTGTCAACCCCTGGTTTAGTAAAAATGTCAAATTACTATTTCTATCAATCATGAACCACCGTGAATCCAGTAAAACTCACTGTGGGATATGATTATATTCTGGATTGGGTAAGTCCTGGATACTCTACATATTACAGCAATTAGAAGAACACATGAAATAACTTGAAGAATATTTTCAATATTGATTCAAGCATTAGGCTTGTAAATATATTTGAAATTGTTTTTTTTAAATTCATTCATGGGGCATGGGTGTCGCTGGTTGGCCAGCATTTAGTGCCCATCCCTAGTTACCCTGGGAAGGCATCCGAGAGTCATCCATATTGCTGTGGCTCTGGAGTCACATATAGGCAGGCCAGTTAAGCACGGTAGATCTCCTTCCCTAGAGGACATTAGTGAGCCAGATGGGTTTTTCCAACAATCAACAGTGGTTTCATGGTTACCAGTAGATTCTTAATTCCAGATATTTTTTATTGATTTCAAATTCCACCATCTGCCATGGCAGGATTTGAACCCAGGTCCCCAGAAGATTAACTGAGTTTCTGGATTAATAGTCTAGGGATAATACCAATAGGTCATCGCTAACTAATAGCTAAAAGGGTGTTAGCGTGCCAGGGGCAGTATCAGAATGACAGAGACAGTGTCAGGATACGAGGGACAGTGTCATGGTACGAGGGACAGTGTCTGGGCAGCGCCAGGATACTGCCTGACCATGTCCCTCTTTCTCCGGGTGCTATATTTACCTACACCACCCCCTGCCTCCACCCCAGTGGGTTCTCTCCACCTGGCTCCCCTTTTTTTGAAAACTTCTAGTAGACCTCTCTGATGGAGGAGAGATTCCAGTGTGGGGGACAAAACAGCAGGGGAGACCTTTAACTAAATTATAATTTATTTAAATGAGGTTTCTGACTGTTCTGGGTGGAGTTTCACAACTCTCTTTGACAAATCTAGGTGACACAGTGGTTAGCACTGCTGCCTCATGGTGCCACAGACCCAGGTTCAATTCCAGCTATGGGTGGCTGTCTGTGTGGAGTCTGCACATTCTCCCTATGGGTTTCCTCCAGGTGCTCCGGTTTCCTCCCACACTCTAAACATATGTGGGTTAGGTTGATTGGCCATGGTAAATTGCCCCTTAGTGTTAGGATTACCAGGGTAAATATATGGGTTTATGGGGGATAGGGCCTGGGTGGGATTGTTGGTGGTGCAGACTCGATAGGCTGAATGGCCTCCTTCTGCACTATAGGGATTCTATGATCCAATAGATGGGATTTTAGGGCCTTGCTCATCCCGAAACCATAAAATCCAACCTGAGGTCAGTGGACCTTTCTATGGTCTGCCCCTTGTCCGCTCTGATTCAAGTTGCCGGCAGCATGGTAAAATTCCAGCCGATCAATCTATGAAAGGTGCAATGAAAAGTGGGGGAGGCAATGGTGTAGTGGTACTGTCTCTGCAATAGTAATCCTCTGGGGACCCAGGTTCAAATCCCACCATGGTAGATGTTGAAATTTGAATTCAGTAAAAAATCTGGAATTAAAAGTGTAATGATGACCATGAAAAAGTTTTTTGCTTTAAATCTGTGCCCTCTCATAACTAAGGATTAACAAATAACGATTGTTAATCTCCTGGTGCTTTTATCAATTGTACTATATTCAGCTGCCTAATTTGGAGACATTTTTATATAATCAATATTATCTCTTCTCCATTTCACCATTTGATTCTGCCACATTGTGCACCACTGCCTAAAATGACAGAGTAAGAAGTCTCACAACATTAGATTAAAGTCCAACAGGTTTACTTAGAATCATGAGCTTTTGGAATGCTAGTCCTTCACCAGGTGAGTCAAGGCGAGGCTAGAATGATGGAGGAATGAAGGGTTATAGCGATGAGGAAAGGCTTGAAAAATTGGGTCTTTTCAATGGAACAGCCAATGCTAAGGTTAACATATTACAGTTCTTCATGATTCTGAAAGGTTAGGTGTTTCAAGTCCTCGTATAAATGTGCGGCCTAAAAATTCCTATCTGTTCATTTGGTGAAACAAAATCATATTGATGGAGTTGGGAATCTTTTTTCTGAGGATAGGATCAGGATCTAACATTGAGATAGTGTACAACCTTCTGACAGCACTATAGCTGTACTCTGAGCCAAAAATAAAATACACAGTCTAATTTTATTTGTTGTGTGACCCAAGGACTGTTATTTTTAGATGAGTTGAATTGTGTACAAAGAGCATGCTGCAGTCCTGAAAAGGAAAAATAAATCACCTGGTGATCTCTAGCCCCTGGGTTCAAAAATCACTTCCAGAGGTTGACTACAAAATAATAAACAAGGGTCAATCTGAGGAACTTCCTTCAACATCTGGCAAGCTTTAGCAAATATTTTACCTCAGTGTCCAGTCATGGAATGACAGCGGATTTCCACTTTGTAGTGAGCTAATTTGGGTGGATGCTGTTCTGTGCGATGAGGGCTGATATCCAAGCCTACACAAAGAGGAACGTGGTCTTGTTTCTTTGTTGACAGTGGGAGGCCTGTGGGTGTAAATGGGTTCTGACAGCTCTCAGTTCAATTGGGCCCTCAGTGGGAAAACTTCTAAGAGGATTGAAAGTCTTAAATTGAGAGGATAAAAGTGTCACATGGGTGTACCACCAGCTGTTATTTCACAATGGGAGACTGTCAGAGGATACAGCAACAGGGCAGTCCTGCATTGCAGCATACCTAACACAAAATTACTTACTAATCTAAAAAAAGGATCAAAATAACAATTGACTGACAGATGAAGGCCTCTCCGTCCATTCAGCCTGACCTGTTTTAATGACTTTAATCAAGCAATTGCGGTGGGCCTGTTGGAATATGAACTCCCTGATTAATGGCCATTAAAGGATGTCCCTGATTAAGGGCCAAATTGATGGGCCAGTCAGGGAGCCTCTTGGTTCGTACTTGACCAGGCGTGTCAGTTCCTTTGGGGCTCCTAGTGCAGACCGCTAACTGAAAGCACTCAGTATGCTGTTGTCAGACTGGAAAATAAAGGGATTCTGCTTCCGAGGACTTACTACACCAGTACAGTTGTGATAGATTTTCCACATGACAACAGTGACTACATTTCATAAGTACTTCAGCAGCTGTCAAACACTTTGGAAAACACTGAGATTGTGAAAGGCACTATGTATGTTTTTTTGATGCCTTATCGCTGGCAATTGCTGGATCTGCTTGGAACACTAGGGTGGAATTTTGCCGTCCTGCCCACCATGAGAATTGTAACAGGTGTGGGGGGGGGAGGTGGTGCCAGACTATGCAAAGGTCTATTGACCTCAGGTGGGATTTTCCGGATATTGGCCAGGATATTGGCCACGCGGGAAGGGAGATGATGTGAAAGTGGTGGGTGTGTGAGGAGAGGGAGAGTGCGGGAGAGGTGTCGTACGAGGAAAGATGCGGATATGGCAGGAGTGGAAACCTGAGGGATGGATACGGAGGGATGGGTGCAGGAAGAGAGGGAAGGGTGTGGGAGGGGAGGTATGGATATACAAGGATGGACAGAGGAAGGATTGGTGTGGAGGAAGATGAAAGGGAGGTGAGTATGAGAAAGGAGGGAATGGTGGCAAGTGGTTTGCACTGCGGTTTCTGAGTGTCAGGGATCCAGGTTTGATTCCAGCTCCAAGTGACTGACTGTCTAGAGTTTGCACATTCTGGCTGTGTCTGCGTGGGTTTCTTCTGTGTTCTCCAGTTTCCTTCTACAGTCTAAAGATGTGCAGGTTAGGTTGATTGGCCATGCTAAATTGCCCCTTAGTGTCAGAGAGATTAGCAAGGGTTAAGGGGATAGGGCCTGGGTGGGATTATTGTTGGTGTTGATTCTATGAGATTCTATGATTCTCTGTGATGCAAATGGAGTGGTGAGTGCAGGAGGAGAGGGGAGGGGATGATGTGCAAGGCATTGGGTAGGTACGGAAGGGGTGAATACAAGAGGGAGAAATTGGCTCAGGGCACTTTATTGCCCCCTTTCTCCTCCCTATTCTTCACTACCAAGTCTATTTATCATCCTGATATCACTGGACCATTACGGCAGATATTGCAATAGTCAGCCGTTTGCTGCTTCACCAAGTCTGCTATTCAGAGATCCTGAAGTCCTATCCTGTAGTGCTACTGATCCAGGACCGGCAGGACTAAAGATTTCCGGCTATTTTCAATGGTGGAAGCAGGTCTGGCAGCATCTATGGAGTGAGAAACAGAGGGGGGGAGCTTTCCAGCGATTCGTACCGGTGGGATTTTCTGTTCCCCCTGATAGTGCACCCTGGCCATGGACTTACCGAGGCGAGCGATATATTCAATAAGAAAACAATTGACATTGGCAGGACCAGAAGATCCTTCCTTTGGCCAATGACAGGCCATCTCAGCCACATGAAATCCCGCCCAGAGTTAACATTTCCAGTCCAATATGACTCTTCAGAAATAAGGCAGTTAATGGCTCAGATCTTGCTGAGCATTTTGCAGCCTGGCCTACCAGTTAGACTTCATTTTTGCACCCTTCTGTTTAAATTTTATTACATTGCAAATTGCTGGGAGGTATGAGGTGACAACAGTGCAAAGGCAATGGAGCCTCTAGGATCATGGTAGACACCGAGACTCAGGGTATGTCTCTGTAACCAGGATCGAGAGAGAAACAAAAGGACAACTGAGAAATGGGTGAATTAGAGCCAAAGTAGTGCAGAAGGAGACATACAGAGGGAGAATGATTGGGTTAAGAAGTGCCTGGATCTCAAAGACTATGTTGTAATAAAGATGGAGTGTACTGTAAACAAGTTCACATGTTGGCACCAAACAACACTTTGTGCGCTGTGGAAAAATCAGACATTCAAAGCTATTCCTTAGTTGTCGAGTGCCACCAGAGGAAGGCTGAATGGCGAAAGATCACTGAAGGTTATCGCATCACTATTTTGATAGCTCTATGCAAAGAATTAAATGTCGGAGTGCTGTTACACCAGCAACTTTATTGCATATCTGCAAAATACAGATCCTTAAAAAAAGGAATGATGAAGGGTCAATAGTGCATTCAGTTCCTTTTCCAAATACTTTTAATGGCCGCAAAGTTATATTCCAAGGATAATAGGAAGTAAACAGAAGTGTGATGTGGAGCTGGATTTAGTCCTGCAACAGTGGCGCCTGCCAGCAGGGTCAGAAGGCATTGGGAATCTGGTCATGGGTCCATGGAGTAAGCTGAACCCTATTACACAGCAACAAGCTGCTCAAAGCTGGGTGATATGGGTTTGCCATTAAGTCAGGTGGTGAGTGTGGCACAAACATCAAGAGGCCCTAATCACCCAATGACTGTGCAGACATGGCATCATCACACTGAAAGGACATAGTATCATCACGCTGAAAGGACATAGTATCATCACGCTGAAAGGACATAGTATCATCACGCTGAAAGGACATAGTATCATCACGCTGAAAGGACATAGTATCGTCACGCTGAAAGGACATAGTATCATCATGCTGAAAGGACATAGTATCATCACACTAAAAGGACATGGTATCATCACGCTAAAAGGACATAGTATCATCACACTAAAAGGACATGGTATCATCACGCTGAAAGGACATAGTATCATCACGCTGAAAGGACATAGTATCATCACGCTGAAAGGACATAGTATCATCACGCTGAAAGGACATAGTATCATCACACTAAAAGGACATAGTATCATCATGCTGAAAGGACATAGTATCATCACACTAAAAGGACATGGTATCATCACGCTGAAAGGACATGGTATCATCACACTAAAAGGACATGGTATCATCACGCTGAAAGGACATAGTATCATCACGCTGAAAGGACATAGTATCATCATGCTGAAAGGACATAGTATCATCACACTAAAAGGACATGGTATCATCACGCTAAAAGGACATAGTATCATCACACTAAAAGGACATGGTATCATCACGCTGAAAGGACATAGTATCATCACGCTGAAAGGACATAGTATCATCACGCTGAAAGGACATAGTATCATCACGCTGAAAGGACATAGTATCATCACACTAAAAGGACATAGTATCATCATGCTGAAAGGACATAGTATCATCACACTAAAAGGACATGGTATCATCACGCTGAAAGGACATGGTATCATCACACTAAAAGGACATGGTATCATCACGCTGAAAGGACATAGTATCGTCACGCTGAAAGGACATAGTATCATCATGCTGAAAGGACATAGTATCATCACACTAAAAGGACATGGTATCATCACGCTAAAAGGACATAGTATCATCACACTAAAAGGACATGGTATCATCACGCTGAAAGGACATAGTATCATCACGCTGAAAGGACATAGTATCATCACGCTGAAAGGACATAGTATCATCACGCTGAAAGGACATAGTATCATCACACTAAAAGGACATAGTATCATCATGCTGAAAGGACATAGTATCATCACACTAAAAGGACATGGTATCATCACGCTGAAAGGACATGGTATCATCACGCTAAAAGGACATAGTATCATCACGCTAAAAGGACATAGTATCATCACACTAAAAGGACATGGTATCATCACACTAAAAGGACATGGTATCATCACACTAAAAGGACATGGTATCATCACGCTGAAAGGACATAGTATCATCACGCTGAAAGGACATAGTATCATCACACTAAAAGGACATGGTATCATCACGCTGAAAGGACATAGTATCATCACACTAAAAGGACATGGTATCATCACGCTGAAAGGACATGGTATCATCACGCTAAAAGGACATGGTATCATCACGCTGAAAGGACATGGTATCATCACGCTGAAAGGACATAGTATCATCACGCTGAAAGGACATAGTATCATCACACTAAAAGGACACAGTATCATCACGCTGAAAGGACACAGTATCATCACACTAAAAGGACACAGTATCATCACGCTGAAAGGACATAGTATCATCACGCTGAAAGGACATAGTATCATCACGCTGAAAGGACATAGTATCATCACGCTGAAAGGACATAGTATCATCACGCTGAAAGGACATAGTATCATCACACTAAAAGGACATGGTATCATCACGCTGAAAGGACACAGTATCATCACACTAAAAGGACATGGTATCATCACGCTGAAAGGACATAGTATCATCACGCTGAAAGGACATAGTATCATCACACTGAAAGGACATAGTATCATCACACTAAAAGGACATGGTATCATCACGCTGAAAGGACATGGTATCATCACGCTGAAAGGACATAGTATCATCACGCTGAAAGGACATGGTATCATCACGCTAAAAGGACATAGTATCATCACGCTGAAAGGACATAGTATCATCACGCTGAAAGGACATAGTATCATCACACTGAAAGGACACAGTATCATCGCGCTGAAAGGACATGGTATCATCACGCTAAAAGGACATAGTATCATCACGCTGAAAGGACATAGTATCATCACGCTGAAAGGACATGGTATCATCACGCTAAAAGGACATAGTATCATCACGCTGAAAGGACATAGTATCATCACGCTGAAAGGACACAGTATCATCACACTGAAAGGACATAGTATCGTCACGCTGAAAGGACATAGTATCGTCACACTGAAAGGACACAGTATCATCGCGCTGAAAGGACATGGTATCATCACGCTAAAAGGACATAGTATCATCACGCTAAAAGGACATAGTATCATCACGCTAAAAGGACATAGTATCATCACGCTAAAAGGACATAGTATCATCACGCTAAAAGGACATAGTATCATCACGCTAAAAGGACATAGTATCATCACGCTAAAAGGACACTATCATCACACTGAAAGGACATAGTATCATCACGCTAAAAGGACATAGTATCGTCACACTGAAAGGACATAGTATCATCACGCTGAAAGGACATAGTATCGTCACGCTGAAAGGACACAGTATCGTCACACTGAAAGGACATAGTATCATCACACTAAAAGGACATAGTATCATCACGCTAAAAGGACACAGTATCATCACACTGAAAGGACATAGTATCATCACGCTAAAAGGACATAGTATCATCACGCTAAAAGGACATAGTATCGTCACACTAAAAGGACATAGTATCATCACGCTGAAAGGACATAGTATCATCACACTAAAAGGACATAGTATCATCACGCTAAAAGGACATAGTATCATCACGCTAAAAGGACACAGTATCATCACACTAAAAGGACATAGTATCATCACGCTAAAAGGACATAGTATCATCACGCTGAAAGGACACAGTATCATCGCGCTGAAAGGACATAGTATCGTCACACTGAAAGGACATAGTATCATTACGCTTAAATGACATAGTATCATCACGCTAAAAGGACATGGTATCATCACGCTAAAAGGACATGGCATCATCACGCTAAAAGGACATAGTATCATCACGCTGAAAGGACATAGTATCATCACGCTGAAAGAACATGGTATCATCACGCTGAAAGGACATAGTATCATCACGCTAAAAGGACATAGTATCATCACGCTAAAAGGACATGGTATCATCACGCTGAAAGGACATGGCATCATCACGCTAAAAGGACACAGTATCATCACGCTGAAAGGACATAGTATCATCACACTGAAAGGACACAGTATCATCGCACTGAAAGGACATAGTATCATCACACTAAAAGGACATAGTATCATCACGCTGAAAGGACATAGTATCGTCACACTGAAAGGACATAGTATCGTCACACTAAAAGGACATAGTATCATCACGCTGAAAGGACATAGTATCATCACACTAAAAGGACATAGTATCATCACGGTAAAAGGACATAGTATCATCACGCTAAAAGGACACAGTATCATCACACCGAAAGGACATAGTATCATCACACTAAAAGGACATAGTATCATCACGCTAAAAGGACACAGTATCATCACACTGAAAGGACATAGTATCATCACGCTAAAAGGACATAGTATCATCACGCTAAAAGGACATAGTATCGTCACACTAAAAGGACATAGTATCATCACGCTGAAAGGACATAGTATCATCACACTAAAAGGACATAGTATCATCACGCTAAAAGGACATAGTATCATCACACTAAAAGGACATAGTATCATCACGCTAAAAGGACATAGTATCATCACGCTGAAAGGACACAGTATCATCACGCTGAAAGGACATAGTATCGTCACACTGAAAGGACATAGTATCATCACGCTGAAAGGACATAGTATCATCACGCTAAAAGGACATGGTATCATCACGCTAAAAAGACATGGTATCATCACGCTAAAAGGACATGGCATCATCACGCTAAAAGGACACAGTATCATCACGCTGAAAGGACATAGTATCATCACGCTGAAAGAACATGGTATCATCACGCTGAAAGGACATGGCATCATCACGCTAAAAGGACACAGTATCATCACGCTGAAAGGACATAGTATCATCACGCTGAAAGGACATGGTATCATCACGCTAAAAGGACATGGCATCATCACGCTAAAAGGACACAGTATCATCACGCTGAAAGGACATAGTATCATCACGCTGAAAGGACATGGTATCATCACTCTAAAAGGACATGGCATCATCACGCTAAAAGGACATCCAGCCTTGTGTCTAAGTTGGAAATCACCTTTGATAGAATGTAACCAGTGACAATTTGATTGGATGTAATGTGACCAATGGAAATAAGATGTAAGGGTCAGCTGACCCAGTAAACCATTGAACCAATTACAGAGTGTTGTAATAGTCAGCTGACCAGCTGATTCACTATAAATAAGGAACTGTGCAGCATTTTGGGGAGCTTGGATTGGCCCACGATGAGGCCTCAAGTTTGGAGCGATGATGTTTCTTTCTTAAACCCTTTCTTTGATTTCTAAGCTGGAGTAAGTTTTGTTGTGTTGTCATCAGCTGCATTTTGAAGAGTTACTTCTGAAGAAACAACCTTGCAAGTTTTTTTTCTTAAAGGAAATTCTGCGGGTTTAAATCTCCGGCATCTAACTTTCCTGACTCCAGCACGAGCAGACCAGGGATAAGATTCTTCTGCTGTTACACAAGATCATTCAGTGCAGCGGTGGGGACACAGTCCTTGCAGTATATTTCCCTGTTCCGTCCGCCACAGGAATTGTAGCAGGTCGGGGATGGACCATGGAAAGAATTCAGGCTGGATTTTCCAGTCCTGTAGCTGGAAAATCCTGCCCCTTGTGTATATGCGTGTATAGGGGATTTTCACAGTAACTTCATTGCAGTGTGAATGTAAGCCTACTTGTGATGAATAAATAAACTTTATATTTAAGGTTGAGAGAGATAGATACCTGATCAGTAAGGGAATCAAGGGTTACGGAGAGAAAGTGGGTGTGAGGAATACCAGATCAGCCATGATCTTATTGAATGGTGGAGCAGTTCGAGGGGCCAAATGGCCTACTCTTGACCCTATTTCCCATGATCTTATCAATGGCTTCAACTGAGGTTTGAGATGTCTCATTCCATCTGGCACACCCCCTCCACTGCTTGAAAATAAAGAAGGACAGAGTGTATGGTTTCCACGCTGCCACTACCTCTCTCTTTCTTTGTGAGCTGGTTATTATATTCAATTAATAAAAACAAAATCTGGAATTGCAAGTTGGCATTAGCAATAGTGACCACATGAAACTTTCAGTGATTGTTTCTTTTTAAAAGAAACAATGTCACTAATGTCCTTTAGGGAAGGAGATCTGTCATCCCTAGCATAGTCTACATAGGACACCACAGCCACAACAATGTGCATCACACTTAACTAGCCTCTGAGATGGTCTAGCGAGCCACACAGTTCAAGGGCAATTAGAATGGGTAACAAATGCTGGTCTTGTCAGCAACAGACACATCCCATGAAAGTAAAAAACAGACAAGAGCTACCATATCCATTTAAAACTGTTCATGTAGATCAACCTCCCTCCATTCAAAAAGGGAGAACAATGTGAAAAAAATAATTCATCTGCTGCAGTTTTTGTGTTGTAATTTACATAATAATAGTCATTTGAATAAGAAGGTAAACTTAACATGGGTGGGATTGTCCAAACTCAGGAGACAGCCGGTGGGAATCCCCGATGTCCTGCTGAATGGGCATCGGGAAAAAAAATCAGGATCCTGATGGCTGTCAAAATAATCGGGATTCACCCAACTTGCCCCACTGGCCCTCATCAAATTTTGATTTGATTTGATTTATTATTGTCACATGTATTAGTATACAGTGAAAAGTATTGTTTCTCGCATGCTGTACAGACAAAGCATGCCATTCATAGAGACAGAAAGAAGAAGGTCCATGTAATGTTATAGTCATAGTTAGGGTGAAGAGAAAGATCAACTTAATGCAAAGTAAGTCCATTCAAAAGTCTGACAGCACCAGGGAAGAAGCTGTTCTTGAGTCGGTTGGTACGTGACCTCTTTTGTATCTTTTTCTCGATGGAAGAAGGTGAAAGAGAGAATGTCCGGTGTGCATGGGGTCCTTAATTATTCTGGCTGCTTTGCCGAGGCAGCGGGAAGTGTTGTCAGAGTCAATGGATGGGAGCCTGGTTTGTGTGATGGATTGGGCTACATTCACGACCATTAGCAGTTTCATGCAGTCTTGGGCAGAGCAGGAGCCATGCCAAGCTGTGATCAACCAGAAAGAATGCTTTCTATGGTGCATCTGTAAAAGTTGGTGCGAGTTGTAGCTGACATGCCAAATTTCCTTAGTCTTCTGAGAAATTAGAGGCATTGGTGGGCTTTCTTACCTATAGTGTCAGCATGGGGGGACCAGGACAGGTTGTTGGTGATCTGGCCACCTGAAGACTTGAAGCTCTTGACCATTTCTACTCTATCCCCGTTGACTTAGAAAGGGGTATGTTCTCCATTACGTTTCCTGAAGATTCCCGCCCAGGGCAGGCAGCATCCTGATCATTTTGCTGATTTCAATGTCATTCGTGTGCTGGACAGCCCATGCAGTGGCCTCCCATCAGGCACCCACCCTCTCTGCCAGATGTCATATGGGCTTCATTTGGTGCCTGAAACTAACATGGATAGAGTTACGTGCCACACCTTGGAAACTGAATGAAAGCAGTCTGCCAATGCTTTCCCTACTTGTCCCCCCAAGATCACCCCAACTCAAACTCCCCCTTGCCCGAGTGGTTGCCTGGCAGCAAGGCATTTGAGGGGAACAAGGCAGTATTGAGTTGGCTATTGAGTTGGATAATCAGCCATGATCTTGACGAATGGTGGAGCAGGCTTGAAGGGACAAATGGCCTCCTCCTGCTCCTATCTTCTATGTTTCTATGCTCATGAGCATTGAAGAGTTGCTTTGCTCAGCTTGTGGAGTTCTGCGCCTCAACTGGGCCAAGGGGGGGTGGTTTGAGTTGGGATGATCTCAGGGGACAGGTTGGGAAAGCATTGGCAGGCCACTTTCATTCAGTTTCCAAGGTAACACCATCCATGTTAGTTTCTGGCACCTTTGTTAAAATTGCTCCGTCAGGAAAAAGATACAAAAGTCTGAGGTCACGCACCAACCAATTCAAGAACTTCCCTGCTTATTCCCTGTTGCTGTCAGACTTTTGAATGGACCTACCTCGCATTAAATTGATCTTTCTCTACACCCTAGCTATGACTGTAATACTACATTCTGCACTCTCTCATTTCCTTCTCTATGAACAGTATGATTTGTCTATATAGCGCACAAAAAACAATACTTTTCACTGTACTAATACAAGTGACAATAATAAATCAAATCAAGTCAAAAAGGTCCTCTCAGTTCAGAGCTTTAAGCTTAATATAGACATCTTCACCAGGGCCATCTGGACCCCCGTATACTTGTACCAGTTGTCCACTCACAGTTTGGCCTAATCTTGGCTTCATGGAGAAACCCCAAGCTCAGGCCAGCCCTCCCTTAACTCACTCCACACACAGCAAGTGTCAGTAACCCAGAGACCCAAAGCCTACATGATCACAGGTAGATGGAAGAATTTGTAGAACTCCCCTTACTGACAATCCCACCAGATGAGGGGCGGGATTCAGAAAGGTTGGTGTACACAGGATCAGGTAGCCCAACAGCGACTGAACAATGTGCTGCCAAGTAGCCCATATCATGTAAAACAGCACAGAGACAGTTGGGATGTTCCATGAAAGATGACGCTCTCTGCCTCTGCCTAACAGCCACTCCCTCTGGTCTCCTCCAGATCCAGCTGGCTAACATTAACCCTTTCAGCACCTTGCTGTATCTCGCACTGTGGCCCAGATTTCCCCCATAGAGTCACATCGCTGACTGACAGAATCCTTCAATCTGTGGCATCTTGCAGTCTCCTCATGAGGAGACACTTGGCTGCATAGAGTAAACACTCAGTCTACACATTCAGCTGCCTCTGCCGTACAAGAGTCTACAAGGGCACCTCATCAGGGACCCCCCTCCCACCCACTGACCCAGACCCCCGGAAGATGCTGGGGAAGGGACACAATGATGCTTGCCTTCACTCAACATTTAGCTCCCATTCTTGTCATGCGAGAGGAAGGGGTTTTACAAACTGACGTTTTACAAACCAAGGGGACCCCGGCAACACCCTGAAGGCCACAGGGTTGTAATGTCTTCTGTAATCCCTGGAAGCAGCCAGGGTTTCAGAAAAGGGATCAAGGGGGTGGTTAGAGAAAGCAAGTACAGCCAATGGAATGTTCCAGATCATGCAGCTGATTGCCACTTCCAGACAGTCACCCAAACTGCCTCGGGTACAGGTCATAATGAGAAAGGTCCTTCTGGCTCTCACTTTCTCAGCTCAGCCCAACCTTGCATTTGGACACTGGCTGCTCTGGGGTTTCCCCCATAATTTCCAGCGTACTCCCCTCAAATGGTGTGAGGATGACACGCTGGCACAGTAATTAGCACTGCTGCCTCACATAAGAACATAAGAACATAAGAAATAGGAGCAGGAGTAGGCCATCTAGCCCCTCGAGCCTGCCCCGCCATTCAATAAGATCATGGCTGATCTGTCGTGGCTCAGTTCCACATTCCCGCCCTCTCCCCATAACCCTTAATCCCCTTGCCTATCAAAAACCTATCAACCCGCGTCTTAAATATATTTAATGAGGCAGCCTCTACCACTTCAACGGGCAGAGAATTCCAGAGATTCACCACCCTTTGAGTGAAGAAGTTCCTCCTCAACTCTGTTCTAAACCGCCCCCCCTTTATCTTGAGGCTGTGCCCCCTAGTCCTACTATCCTTTCTGAGCGGGAAGAGTCTCTCCACCTCTATCCTATCCATCCCATTCATCATCTTATACGTCTCAATGAGATCTCCCCTCATTCTTCTAAACTCTAACGAGTACAAGCCTAGTTTATTCAGCCTCTCCTCATAGCTCAACCCCCTCAACTCCGGCATCAGCCTAGTAAACCTCCTCTGCACTCCCTCCAAGGCCAAAATATCCTTGCGTAAGTACGGCGCCCAAAACTGCACACAGTTCTCCAGCTGCGGCCTCACCAATGCCCTATACAGCCGCAGCAAGACCTCCCTACTTTTATATTCAATCCCCCTCGCTATGAAGGCCAGCATCCCATTCGCCTTCCTGACCACCTGCTGCACCTGCAAGCTGGGTTTTTGCGACTCATGCACAAGGACCCCAAGGTCCCTCTGCACCGTCGCCTGCTGCAGTTTTTCGCCACGTAAGTAATAATCCTTCCTACCATTATTCCTACCAAAGTGGACCACCTCGCACTTGCCAACATTAAATTCCATTTGCCAATCCCTGGCCCATTCGCCCAGCCTATCTAGATCCTTCTGTAGACTCTCCACACCCTCCGCACAATTTGCCGTTCCACCAATCTTGGTGTCATCAGCAAATTTCAACACCCTACACTCGGTTCCCTCCTCCAGATCATCTATATAAATGGTAAATAGCTGAGGCCCCAGCACCGAACCCTGAGGCACTCCACTAGTCACCATCCGCCAATCCGAATAGCACCCATTGACCCCCACTCTCTGCCTCCTATTTGACAACCAATCCTCTATCCACGCTAACACCCTACCCCCAACTCCATGTCCCCTGACCTTCTGCAATAACCTCCTGTGAGGTACCTTGTCAAACGCCTTCTGAAAATTAAGAAAGACCACATCCACCAGCTCTCCTCTATCCACCGCCCTAGACACATCTCACAGTGCCAAGGATCCACGTTCAATTGTCAGATTGGGTCACTGTCTGTGCGGAGTTTGCACATTCTCCCCGTGTCTGCGTGCATTTCCTCCGAGTGCTCTGGTTTCCTCCCACACTCCAAAGATGTGCAGTTTAAGTGGATTGGCCATATTAAATTGCTCCTTCGTGTCAGGGGCTAGCTAAGTTAAATGCATGTGATTATGGGGATAGGGTCTGGGTGGGATTGTGGTCAGTGCAGACCCAAAGGGTCAAATGGCCTCCTTCTGCACTGTAGTATTCTATGACCCTCAGCTCTGATATGTCTCCATCCACCTTGCCCTCATCTCTCCTGTTCTGTCAAGGCTTGTCCCGGGAGACACAAAGGGGCAGTTTGAGACTGTGGCCAGGTGGCGGCATCATTCGAGGTGTGTGTGGCAAGTCTGTGAAGGATAAGGATGGGGATCAGTGGGGCGAGGCGGGTTCACGGACAGGGGAAGATCTGAGGGAGATGCTGCTCGCCAGTGGATGAAGGCCAGAACTGTTGATTGTTAGATGACAGAAATACAGGAATGATGCCATGAGAGGAAAAGTGGGTACTACCCTTACAGCTCAAAGGAGGTCATTCAGCTTTCTCCAGCATTGGACAGAGTTCCACCTCGTCATGTGTTCTTTCCGACCACCTCTCCAGCTGCTCCTACAACACTGGCAGGAAATCTCCTGCCTGCCCTGGGGAATGGACCTCCTCTCCACAATGCGTCCAACATTTGATTGTAACTTTTTATTCATTTTCATTTATCCTGATCTTTTTTTGCTTCTCGCTGCCCTTGCCTCTGTAGCATCATAAAGATGACACTTGTTTCCATGACAGAAGTTAGAAATAAATACTACATGGAAACCAAGTCCAAAATCAGCCAGTGGTAGGCACCCTGTTCATACTGAAAGCCCCACCTCAAATATGCAACACTCTGCTATTATAGCTCACCACAATATATCTCTATTCCTTTGTTGTTCTGTGCTACTATTTTTATACATAACGGGACAGCCAGTGTCAGAATGACTATTTAAACTTGGCTGGACATTGCATTCTTCTCCCTTTCACCTATGGTTTCCTGTTTACTAATATTGACGTAAAAGAACAGCAACATCGTTCTAAATCTTACCCCACAGAGAAGTAAGTATTAGTTACAAAAATTCAAGCGATTCTCATTTTGGACAAAGGGCTGGATTTCACATGGGACAAGGTGATGGAATGGTTTAAAGAGGGAATTTCAGAGTAAAACCCAGATTACTTTCCAAGCTTATCCCAGCATTCTCAGCTGAGTTTTAAAATGTGGCTAAGTTAGTTTTAAAGCTTAGCATAGTTAGTTACACAGGCAGAAATATCTTAAAATGAAGTATTTTGCATTAACTGAAGCAAACCATTCAAAAGATCCCACAATATACATATCCATAGCAATAAATCTGAGTGCAAACATTTTTTGAAAAGAATAAAGCAATGCATACAATCACCATTACTGAAAACGATATGAGAGACTGTTTCTTTACAAATAGTAACGTAAAATCATTGTCTTCTTTGTTTGCAGTTACGAGGTAAGCAAATATTGAATTTCCTGTAAGTGATTAGTGATTAATGTGTTTTTCCCTCTGGTCTGTAACGTGGAAAATGTCCAGAAAAGATGACTCAAGAATCTCCAATCTGTTTGTGCTAAGATAAAAGCTCATTACACAGAGGACTGTTCCAAAGAATTCACAGGGTTATCCTGTTCTAAGTGACTTTGCTACATTGGGGGACCTGAATGGATGAAAGATTTACTAAGAGTATTTATAACTGAATAGTGATGTGAATAAATGACAGGACTTTTGAAAGTCTGAAGAAGTTTTACATACAAATATCTCTGAAAGTACTCGTAATCAGTCCTTTTATAGAGTATCTAGAGTGTTCAAGTATTTCCAGATTGTCATTTGCTTATCTATTGCTCAGATGGGATTAAACTTTGAGAAATGTTCCAAGATCAGTAAGATTGGTGAAGCGTATTTTCACAACAGAATTAAATCTACTTTTACCAGCCCAGCAATCCAAGCAATATCTAAAAACGGGGTTAAAACCCATTGAAAATATTCCCAAATTAGTAGAATCCTTTGCGAAGGTGCAAGCGCTCTTACCTCCAATTTTTAACTGCTGGAGCTACCTCAGACTCTCTGGGTCGGATTCTCTGACCTCACTTGCAGCTGGGATTTGCTGTAGTGATCGGAGATTTGGCTGAGTGCCAAATTCTCCATCCTCATTATCAGTGGTAACGGGGCATAAATGCCTGGAGAATCCCGGCCTCTGAGTATTTGTTCCAGGTACAGATTGAATGATGTTGGCACGGCCTTATCGCACTCCTCTCTTCACTTACAGCACACCGTCACTCTCCGAATCAGAAGAGGCTCTATGAAATATCATAGATCAAATAAAATTGGAGCTTAGAATATGGGTTGAGCATAAACATCAAAAAGACAAAGCAATTGTAGGAGGAATAGAAGAAGACTGAAGTGGACGTAGTCACATTGGAACAAGCAGATTGGTTTTGGCTATTCACGGCAAATAAAAGCACAACACGGTAGATGCAGTGCCAAAGTTAGGAGCAATTTTGTGAAGATGAAGGATGTTTAACAACAAGAAAATTCAAGCTTGCAACAAGGGAAAAATTCATATGATGCTGCATTTTATCCACCATCCAAGGTAGACAGTGGTTAGCACTGCTGCCTCATAGCTCCAGGGACCTGGGTTTGATTCCCGTCTTGAAGTTTGCACATTCTTCTCATGTTTGAGTGGGTTTTTTCTGGGTGCTCCGGGTGCTCCGAATCTGCAGGGTCCTAATGCACCCTGTATACAACATTACCTTTCTCTTTGTGATAGTTACTGATTGATACATAACACTAGTTTATCCATAACTTTTTACACCTCAATTAGGACTCCAACCACCCTCCCTCAGCTTTCTCTGCCCTAGAGAAAACACCCCCACTTTAAGCAGCATCTCCTCATAGCTGAATCGCTCCAGCCCAGTTAACATTCTGGCGAATCTCCTCTGCACCCTTTCTAGTGCAATCAGATCCTTCTTATGGTGTGAGAGCCAGAACTGCACACAGTACTCTAGCTGTGACCTAACGAGCGTTTTATACAGTTCCATCATAACCTCCCTGCTCCCTCGGCTAATAAAGGCAAGTATCCCATATGCCGTTGAAATATACATGGTAAGATATATGCTAAAAATTGCATATACAGACCATCAGACAAATGAAGAGGTACTTGAAATAGCAAAATCAACTCTTAAGAAATGACACCCAGAAAAGACAATATCAGAATTTTAGCCATTTGATCAGAGTTGAAAAGCTATACAGGTCTTTACTGGAGGGCAAAGGAGAACAGCAAAAGGAAGGATTAACCTATGCATAGTAGGTTGATGTATATCTTACAGACAGGAGAGAGAGAGACAAAACTGCACTGATTTCCTCTTACCATCTGTCTGACAAACATCTGCTTGGAGAGATGTTTGTCTTCATCAATGACATGTTGAAGGCTCCGGAGAAGATGTCATAGCTTCTCCGCTCCAGGGAAGTACTGGATGACGAAGGGTACTGCGTCCACCGTGGAAAACAAACATCTCACCAAGGCCAACCCCACACACCCACTTTTTGCCTTCAAACAACCGCACAACCTCAAACAGACCATTGTCCGCAACAAACTACCCAGCCTTTAGGAGAACAGTGACCATAACACCACACAACCCTGCCACAACAACCTCTGCAAGACGTGCCGGATCATTGACATGGATGCCATCATCTCACGTGAGAACACCATCCACCAGGTACACGGCACATACTCTTGCAACGTGGCCAACGATGTCTACCTGATAAGCTGCAGGAAAGGATGTCCTGAGGCATGGTATATTGGGGAGACCATGCAGATGCTACAACAACGGATGAATGAACACCACACAACAATCAACAGACAAGACTGTTCTCTTCCTGTTGGGGAACACTTCAGCGGTCACAGGCATTTGGCCTCTGATTGTTGGGTAAGCGTTCTCCAAGGCGGCCTTCACAACACACGACAGCGCAGACTCGCTGAGCGGAGACTGACAGCCAAGTCCCATACACATGAGGGTGGCTTCAACTGGGATCTTAAGTTAAAATCACACTATCTGTAACCCCCATGACTTGCCTGGACTTGCAAAATCCTACTTTTTTTTTTATATTTTTACTTTTCTGCTGGTAATTGATTCAGGGATGGCAGTTCAGGCTGTAAGCTGCATCTCCTGTGGGATGTATGTAGTGAGGGACTCCCACAGTGTTTCAGATGATTTTACTTGTGGGAAGTGTGTTAGATTGCAGTTTCTGGAGGAGCGTGTAAAGGAGCTGGAAGGGGAATTAGAGGAGCTCCGTATAATTCGGGAAGTGGAGCAGGACATAGAAAGGAGTTATAAGGAGATAGTCACTCCTAGGAATAAGTCTTGGGTCACTGCCAGGAAGAGGGGCAAAAAGCAGTTGGGGGGACAATCCCCTGGGGCTGTTCCCCTCCAAAATAGGTTCTCGGTCCTGGAGGCTACAGTTGAGGAGAAATCAACTGGGGATAGCCAAAGGGAGCAGGTCTCTGGGGGTGAGCCTATTGGCAAGCCTCAGGTGGTTAGGGGTAAGAGATTGGGCCTCGTGATTGGGGACTCCACAGTTATGGGGACGGATAGGAGAGTTGGAGGTAAGGGTAGGGACTCTGGGCTGGTGTGTTGCCTACCAGGGGCTGGGGTCCAGGATGTATCGGACAGAGTATTCAGGACTCTTAGGGGAGAGGGAGATCAACCCCAAGTTATAGTTCATGTGGGGACACATGACATAGGGAGATTAAGGGAAGGGGATATTAAGCAAAGATTTATGGAGTTGGGATGGAAACTCAAGGCGAAGTCAGAAAGAGTAGTTATATCTGGACTCTTGCCTGTGCCACGGGATAGATTAGAGAGGAATAGGGAGAGGGAAAGTTTGAACTCGTGGCTGAGGGGATGGTGCAGGAGGGAGGGGTTCAGGTACTTGAGCAATTGGGGCTCATTCTGGGGAAGGTGGGACCTCTATAAGAGGGATGGTCTACACCTGAACCAGAGGGGAATCAATATCCTGGGGGGTAAATTTGCAAAAGCGATGCAGGAAGGTTTAAACTGATTCGGAGGGGGGGAGGGATAGTGAGGAAAGGGGGTGAAAGTGAGGGGGGCATAGTTGGGGAATGCAAGGCACGGCATAGTGGGGGTGGGGCGGAGCAGGGTTTGAAATGCGTGTACTTTAATGCGAGGAGTATTCGCAATAAAGTGGATGAACTTGCAGCGTGGATCAGTACCTGGGACTTTGATGTTGTGGCCATTTCTGAGACTTGGATAGAGCAGGGTCAGGAATGGATGTTGCAGGTTCCGGGGTACAAATGCTTTAGTCGGAGTAGAGAAGAAGGTAGAAGGGGGGGTGGGGTAGCATTGCTAGTCAAGGACTGTATCACAGTGTCGGAGAGAAAGTTTGATGAGGACTTGTCAGTTGAGGTAGTATGGGCGGAGATTAGAAATAGGAGAGGAGAGGTCACCCTGTTGGGAGTCTTTTATAGACCTCCTAAAAGTTCTAGAGAGGTTGAGGAAAGGATTGCGGAGACAATCCTGGTTAGGAGTGAAAGTAATAGGGTAATTGTTATGGGGGACTTTAACTTTACGAATATTGATTGGAGTTGCTATAGTTCTAGCTCGCTAGAGGGGTCAGTGTTTGTACAAAGCGTGCAGGAAGGTTTTTTGTCTCAGTATGTAGACAGGCCAACTAGAGGTGAGGCTATATTGGATTTGGTGCTGGGAAATGAGCCAGACCAGGTGCTAGACTTGGAAGTTGGTGTGCATTTTGGTGATAGTGACCACAATTCGGTTACGTTCACCTTAGTGATGGGAAGAGATAGGCGTGAACCTCGGGTCAGCAATTTTAGCTGGGGTAAGGGCGATTATGAGGCTATCAGGAGTGAATTAGGAAGCATGGATTGGATTAGGGGATTACAGGGACTGGGAACATCTGAAATGTGGAATTTTTTCAAGGAGCAGCTACTGCGAGTCCTTGATAGGTATGTCCCTGTCAGGCATGGTGGATTTGGTAGATCTAGGGAACCGTGGTGCACTAAAAGAGTTGAGTCGATGGTTAAAAAGGAAAAGGAGGCTTATGTTCGGATGAGATTGGAGGGCTCAGATAGTGCACTAGAAAGCTTTAGATTGGCTAGGAGGGAGTTGAAGAGTGAGTTGAGAAGGGCTAAAAGAGGACATGAGAAGACTTTGGCTGATAGGATTAAGGAGAATCCTAAGGCGTTCTATAAGTATGTCAAGAACAGAAGGTTGGTCAGGGCAAGATTAGGGCCAGTTACAGACAGCAGGGGGAAGTTGTGTGTGGAACCGGAGGAGATTGGAGAAGTATTGAACCAATATTTCTCTTCGGTGTTCACGCAGGGGGACATGAATATAGCTGAGGAGGACATTGGGTTGCAGGGGTGTAAAATAGAAAGTATTACGGTTGATAAAGAGGATGTGCTGGAAATTCTTGAGGGGCTGAAAATAGATAAGTCCCCTGGTCCGGATGGGATCTACCCTAGGATTCTCTGGGAGGCTAGAGAGGTGATTGCAGAGCCTCTGGCTCAGATCTTCAGGTCGTCATTGGTCTCTGGTGTAGTCCCGGAGGATTGGAGGATAGCGAATGTTGTCCCATTGTTTAAGAAGGGGAACAGAGACTTTGCCGGGAATTATAGACCGGTGAGTCTTACTTCTGTTGTGGGCAAGGTTTTAGAAAAAATTATTAGGGATAGGATTTATAGTTATTTGGAGTGTAATGAATTGATTAGAAATAGTCAGCATGGTTTTGTAGCAGGTAGGTCGTGCCTTACTAACCTTATTGAGTTTTTTGAGAAGGTGACCAAAGAGGTGGATGGGGGTAAGGCAGTTGACGTGGTATACATGGATTTTAGTAAGGCGTTCGATAAGGTTCACCATGGTAGGCTTCTGCAGAAAATGCAGATGTATGGGATTGTGGGTAATCTAGGAAGTTGGATCAGGAATTGGCTATCAGATAGGAGACAGAGGGTGGTGGTGGATGGAAAATATTCATCATGGAGTGCAGTTACGAGTGGTGTGCCTCAGGGATCTGTTTTGGGGCCACTGTTGTTTGTAATTTTTATTAATGATCTGGATGAGGGTATAGTTGGGTGGATTAGTAAATTTGCTGATGACACCAAAGTTGGAGGTGTGGTAGATTGTGAGGAAGGGTGTCATAGTCTGCAGGGAGACTTAGATAGGTTGCAGAGCTGGGCCGAGAGGTGGCGGATGGAATTTAATGCGGAGAAGTGTGAGGTAATTCACTTTGGTAGGAGCAACAGATGTGTCGAGTATAGGGCTAACGGGAGGACTTTGAATAGTGTGGATGAACAGAGGGATCTAGGTGTGTGTGTACATAGATCCCTGAAAGTTGGGAATCAAGTAGATAAGGTTGTCAAGAAGGCGTACGGTGTCTTGGCGTTTATTGGTAGGGGGATTGAATTTAGGAGTCGCAGTGTAATGTTGCAACTGTACACTACTCTAGTGCGGCCGCACTTGGAGTACTGTGTGCAGTTCTGGTCCCCGCATTACAAGAAGGATGTGGAGGCGTTGGAGAGGGTGCAGAGGAGGTTTACTAGGATGTTGCCTGGTATGGTGGGGAGGTCCTATGAGGAGAGACTGAGGGATCTAGGGTTGTTTTCGTTGGGAAGAAGGCGGCTAAGAGGGGATCTTATTGAAACATATAAGATGATTAGGGGTTTAGATAGGGTGGATAGTGATAGCCTTTTTCCTCGGATGGAGAAAGCTAGCACGAGGGGGCATGACTTTAAATTAAGGGGGGGTAGCTACAGGACGGATGTCAGGGGTAGGTTCTTTACCCAGCGGGTGGTGAGGGATTGGAATGCCCTGCCTGCTGCAGTTGTAGATGCGTCTAGTTTGGGGGCGTTTAAGAGATCTCTGGATAGGTTTATGGACGAAAAGGGATTGGTATAGGCTAGTGGGTCATTGTTTTTGTAACTGGTCGGCGCAACATCGTGGGCCGAAGGGCCTGTTCTGCGCTGTAATGTTCTATGTTCTATGTTCTATGTTCTAACTGTCCTGACTGGAGACAATACATGTCTCTTTAACCTGTGCTTAATGCTCTCTCCATTCACATTGTCTATACCTTTAAGACTTGATTAGCTGGAAAGACTTGCTTTCCAATTATTATTCATGTAAATTGAGTTTGCATCTTTATATGCCCTGTTTGTGATTAGAACCCCCATTCGCCTGACGAAGGGGCAGCCAGCGGTCCAAAAGCTAGCTGCTACCAAATAAACCTGTTGGACTTTAACCTGGTGTTGTGAGACTTCTTACTGTGTTTACCCCAGTCTAACGCCGGCATCTCCACATCATGACTGTTATTTTAGCGCAACGGGCTGGGAGATTCAAGTGGCACCTGATGTACAGATCCACACTGGGCATCGCGTCCTGATAGCATCTCCTAGTGCTGGGAATAGGCTCGGAGCTTCATTACCTATACAGGACGTCATTTCCCTACAATTTAAATAGAATTCGTGGGCTCGGGGCTGAAATGCCTAAGCACACTAGCCTCTCTCTCCCCCACCAGGAGTATGTCACCCCAGTGGGGTTTACAGTAGCTCCCCACTTTCAGGAGATGGTGGCCTGACGCCACTGGAGTGAAAGGGGTCGGCTGGGGCCTTTCCAGAGGTCTGGATGCCGGAAGGGTGCCCCCTGGTCATTGGCAGTGTCAGCCTGGTGCCCCTAGCACTGCCCAAGAGGCAAAGTACCAATGCCCGGGGGCACCTTAGCACTGCCCATCAGGCATTGGGCAATGCCAAAAGAATGGTGGGGGTGGGCAGCTCCCTTTGCCAGTCTGAATTTGGGATCAGTGGGAGGAAGCCAGCGATCGGTGCTGGCCAATGGGGCGGGGCAGCCTGCTCGGCGGTTGGGTGGTGTCAAGACTGCAGTGGGGCAGGGAGGGGGATCGGAGCTGAGCCTGGGCATGCACAGGGGCCAGTGATTGGACCAGGAAGGTGTGGAGGGCTGGCATTGTGGGGGTCACAGAGTGTCAGACTTACTATAGAAACATAGAACTGCTAAAGTGCAGAAGGGGGTCATGTGGCCCATCACAGCTGTCCGAAAGAACATCATCCCCCCAGCATTTGACATGGTCAATCCACTTAACCTGCACATCTTTGGACTGTGGGAGGAAACTAGATCACCCGGAGGAAACCCGCACAGACACAGGGAGAAAGTGCAAACTCCACACAGACAGTGATCCAAGCCAGGATTCGAACCTGGATCCTTGGCGCTGTGAGGCAGCAGTGCTAACCACTGTGCCACCGTCTCTGCTGGCTTTTTGAAATAGCTCTCCAATTTAGACCCTGCACTCGCTTTTCACCCAGAACCATGCACTTCAGTCATCTTTGAGTGCGTGTGACTACACGTCAGCATGTCAACACTCCCAAGACCCCAACTACAGAAACACCCCATGCACCCACACACACAAACACACACACACACATACCTGTATTCACTCACCCAGGCCTCTGATATACCTGCATGCACCTACTGCTTAGTTGGCAGATCCTTATTAGCTTCCAGCTATATCATGAAGCAAATGTGGAGGCAAAGACCTATTGGTATTATTGCTTGCCTATTAGTCCAGAAACTCAGCCAATTCTCTGGAGACCCAGGTTTGAATCCCATCGTGGCAGATGGTGGAATTTGAATTCTATAAAAAATACCTGGAATTAAGAATCTACTGATGACCATGAAACCATTATTGATTGTCTGGCTCACTAATGTCCTTTAGGGAAGGAAATCCGCTGTCCTTACCTGGTCTGGCGTCCCTGTGACTCCAGAGACACAGCAATGTGGTTGACTCTCAACTGCCCTCAGGCAACCAGAGATTGGCAATAAATGCTGGCCCAACAGCAATGTCCATGTCCCACAAATAAAAAAAAAGAATATTTACATTTCTCGGTTCGTATTTTAATCAATGTTTCTGTCTTAAAATTGTAACCTTGAGTTTGGCCCCTTTGCTCTGAATTAAATAATTTTTATCATTTTCATAAAGATAAAAGAAGCATAAAACTCCAGACAAGTAATTAACCCACTCATCAGAGTATAAAATCTTTCATTTTATCATCAAGGAGAACTACAATTACATTTGGAGGATTTTTGGGAACAAAGATCTTTGTGAAACTAAATATAGCTCTATGGTGGCACAGTAGGTAACACTGCTGCCTCATTGTGCCAGGGACCCGGATTCAATTCTGGCCTTGGGTCACTGTCTGTATGGAGGTTGCATATTCTCCCCACGTCTGTGTGGGTTTCCTCTGGGTGCTCCAATTTCCTCCTCCACTCCAAAGATGTGTGAATTGGCCATGCTAAAATTAACCCTAGTGTCAGGGGATTAGCAAGGTGAGCATGTGGGGGTTTGTGCATTTTACCATATCACTGTTCTCACATCATTTTCACTTTCCTAGTCATACTATTTGTTCACAGCAGCACCGTGAGCTCTGCAGCAATATAGCCTCTTTCTTACAATGCACAAGGAGCTTATTTAAGTGTTTGATCCCCTTAGGTTTCTTTTGCACGCTACACACAGTCAGTACCTTAAAGTGGCCAACTTGCACATGGAAACTTCTGAGTTGTGGACTGTGGCGAAGTTTGGAGAGAACATTGCTCTACATTCTGACAGTGACTGATTTAAATTACACCATTCAGAGGAGGTTGAAGCATGCTGAAGGAGGTAGGATCAAATCCAGGCAAACCCACTGGTTACTCCTTATCCTCCAAGGTGGCTAATCAGAACTTAATCCAACATATGAATATCTTGATTCTTCCTAGAAGCCATTAATTCAGGGTGGTGAGTGTTAAAAGAGAAAATAATAACCTTGCATTGTTAAGTAGTGCAATACTTTGAAATAAAAACCAATAGTTTTTCATAAATAGCTTGAAAATGTTTGAAAATTATTATCTGTAGTCACTAAAGGGGAAGAAAGATATGATCAGATCTTTAAGGAGAAATTTTTCAGTGACTTCAAGCTCCAAATGTTTTAGACAGTCTATGTACCAAAGAAGGAGGTCTTTTATATGGATTAGACATTACTATTCTGAAAATCACAATTGATTGGGGTGGCACAGTGGTTAGCACTGCTGCCACACAGCGCCAGGTACCCGGGTTCAATGCGGGGGCTTGGGTCTGTCTGGAGTTTGTGCATTCTTCCCATGTCTACATGGGTTTCTTCCAGGTGCTCCTATTTCCTCTCACAGTCCAAAGATGTGTGGGTTAAGTTGATTGGACATGCTAAAATTGACCCTAGTGTCAGGGGATTAGCAGGGTGACTGTGTCGAATATGAGGGGTTATGAGAATAGGGGCTGGGTGGGATTGTGGTCAGTACAGATGCGATGGGCTGAATGATATCTTTCTGCACTCTAGAGTTCTATGAAGTATGTGGAGCCTGACATTTTGCAAATAACAAAAGCCTGCAAGCAGCCATGTGTGAAACTCAGGGTATTTTAGTCAAAGTGAGCACTTACAGCTGGCATGAAATTATGTTATCTCTGCAATGGATCAAATGATTGGAAGAAGCAGCGGGGGTGGGGAGTCATGGTTTTTTTCATACTTCCTTCTCTTTATTCTGTTCCTTTTCAAAACTGGCCAACTTTCTGATGAAAGGCCTACATTTCCATTCTTGCCACATACATTGACTGGCTTGTCTTACCTGCTGAGGGTCCCCAGCAAGTTTAAATTTCAGGCAGAGGCAGGGTTGTGGGTTCAGAACAACAGAGTCAGAGATCAGCAGTTCACTAATTTGAGAGCTTGCTTGGTCTTTCATTGTGTTACACAGTCAGAGATCCGATAATAAAACATCAAATAATCTCTACTGGGAGATAGTGCCTTATGCAGCTGTGTCTCCTTTTCCTTCTTTTAGGCAGACCCTCAGGATCAAGGATCATTTGCTTCCACTCCAATTCAATGTGTTCAAAATGGCTGTTGTGAGGTTCCTCAGACTAGAAACAATCAGAGATAGCCAGAATCAAAACTGCTCGAGCACAATGTCTTATCTTATTGAAACGGCTTCTTTGTATTCTGCTTGCAAACCCCCTCTGCTGGTACAATTCTGTATGGTAACTTCAAGTGAACAATACATACACATTATCATTTCAAAATATTAAACACGCCAATGTGCAATCTGTAGAAGCCGACGCATACAGGATGGACGATGCTTGAAGGTTTTTTTCACGAGATGTAGGCATCGCTGGCCAAAACATCATTTATTGCCCATCTTTAATTGCCCTTGAGAAGCCAGTGGTGAGCTACTTTCCTGACTTGATACACCCATTGGGAAGAGAGCACCAGGATTTTGACCCTGCGACAATGAAGGTACAACAATATCATTCCACGTCAGGATGGCTTGGAGGGGAATTTGCAGATGGTGTTCCCATGTATCTTATTCTGCCTTTGTTCTTCTGGATGGGAGAGGCTGGAAGGTGCTATGGAAGGAAGCTTGGTGAGTTGCTGCAGTGCATCTTGTAGATGGTACACTGTGGATCAGTGGTGGAGGACGTGAATGTTTAAGATGGTGGATGTGGTGTCAATCAAACAAGCTGCTTTGTCCTGGGTGGAGTTGAGCTTCTTAAGTGTTGCTTGAGCTGTATTCATCTGGGTGAATGGACAGTATTCCATCACACTCCAAACTTGAATCTTGTAGATAGAGGACAAGCTCTGGGGAGTCAGAGGATGAGTTTCTCCCAGCCTCTGATCTGCACTTATAGCCACTGTATTTACATAGCTGGTCCAGTTCAGTCTCTGGTCACTGGTAGTCAGTTGGGGATGGTTGGATCTCTCTTTAAGATAGTCATTGCTTGACATATGTGTGGCACGAATGTTACTTGCCACCTGTCAGCCCAAGCATGACAATTGCCCAGATCCTCCTGCACATCGGCACAAAACGCTTCAGTATCTGAGGAGTTGTGAACGATGCTGAACATTGTGCGACTTTTGACCTTGTGTAAGAGGGAAGATCATTGCAGCAACAATTGAAGGGCGGCATTCCTAGCTTGTTTCACTCTCTGCAAAGTCTGCACCTTCTCCCCGTGTCTACGTGGATTTCCTACATCTTCTCCAGTTTACTCCTACAGTCCAAAAATGTGCAGATTAGGTGTATTGACCATGCTAAATTGCCCCTTAGTGTCCCAGGATGTGTAGGTTAGAGGGATTAGCGGGGTAAATGTGTAGGATAGGGTCTGGGTGGGATTGTTGTCGGTGCTGACTTGATGGGTCGAATGGCCTCCTCCTACACTATAGGGATTCTATGATTCTATGTATAGGGTGTAGGTTAAGTAGTCATAGTACATACGTGGAGTTACGGGGATAGGGTTTGGAGGGAGGGGGGTCTGGGATTTGATGAAGGGTCACCCAGACTCAAAACGTTGGTTCTATTTTCTCCCCACAGATGCTGTGAGACACACTGAGATTTCCCAGCATTTTCTGTTTTTGTTTCAGGTTCCAGCATGCACAGTAATTTGCTTTTCACCTGGGTATGATGCTTTCTCAGAGCATCAGTTTAGACTTAATGGGCCAAACTGAATTGTCCCAAACCACCCAGCAGGAATCTCATCAATTTTCCCACTGGGGAAAGCACTGAGGCCAGAATTCTCTGATGTTGTACGTCTCACTACCGCTGCCAGTGAAGATGGAAAATTTAGCGCTCAGCCAAATGTCCGTTCACTGCAGCGAGACCAGAAAATTCCAGCCTTAGAAATTTACTGATTAATAGTGATGTGAAATGAGAACCCTTCAATAAGTCAACTTAGTAAATGGATTTGTAAGCAGTTGAGTATCTTACTACAAAGGACTGTGGGCTGTGCCTATTAACTTTACTGTTTGCACGGGAGGAAAATATAAGACTGTTTCTTATTTTCAAACTGGTGCAAAAGCTACTGTTGAACTTAGAAGGTTAATGGAAACTGTTCCCATGGAGGCAGTTCTGCAAATTCTAAATTTGAATTTTACATTAATGTCTCTCATATGTCTGTGGAATACTTCCTTTTGTTATTATTCACACTGCATCCTGATTGTCATGATAACTCGAGAATGAAAAATAGTTTCAAGAGAAGCTGGACACAAACAGGAACTATGGTTATATCTTTTGAACTTAAGTGGTTATGAGTCATTTCGGGATTCCCATCAATGAAACGCCACAGAATGTTTGCATAGTTTGTTCTTGGGAAAATGGTGTAACCTCTATAATGGGTGTTAACTTAACATTCCTTCCCCTTGCTATGCTACGCTTAAAGGAGAATTGTAATCATGTTAGGAAAATTTCCCTAGTATAATAAACTCCTCGATTTGCTATAGATAGTCCCTTTCAAGTTTCCGCCAAAGGTTTCCCAGCCTGTTTGTCAATGTGGATTAATGTTGCAACAAACTGACTGAATTGTTAACTATTAAAACGCTAATGCTACAGGGACCAGGGCTTTTCACCGATTTCCCACCCCACGTCAACAGGAAGCAGATTGCACGAAAAGGCAGTAAAATCCGATAGCAAAGCCTGATACCACTGCAATGTCAAAATTCAGCCTCCCTAACACCATCGTTCCCCCATAACCCTGATGTGGGAAAGCCAGCATGGGTAATTGGTGGTGGGGTCTCGCAAATCACCCATTTTCCTGTTTCCCTCTTCTGATCCCACTAATCCAGTGGAACATTTATATATAGTGATTTCACGACCTCAAGATAGCCCAGCCGTGTAGCCACTGGTGAATTTATGGAAATGAGGCTTGAAGTGTTCAGTGCTTCAATTGTTCTGTGTTTGATTACGTGAGTCTGTTTTGTATTCAATCTCATTGTGCTTGGTTGGTTGGGCCTGGATGCAGACACAGAGCAAAGTAAGCTGTAGGAAGAGCTGGAAGCTGGAACTAGAAGCATGCAGCAGACGTTCTAATGTACTGTGAATAAAACCCTTACACTTATCACCTCTGCATAACCCTAGGATATATATGAAAGTACAACACAGTAGTCAATTTGTGCACAGGAGGATCAAACAGCAATGTGGTAATGACCAGATAATCTGTTTTAGTTGTATTGGTTGAGGGATAAATAATGAATAAGGCAGTGGAGTAAAACTCTGTTCTAACTTAGATGTTACTCTTGTGTATTCACATCCACAGGAGGGGGAAAATGGGGCCTCATTTGAATATCTCAACCAAAGGAATGTTACCCAATTCACTGGAATTTAAAAGAGAGGGGATGTCATAGAAACTTATAAAATTCTAACAGAATTAGACAGGTAGATTCAGAAAGAATGTCCCTCATGGTGGGGGATTTCAGAACTAGGATTCATTGTTTCAGAATAAGGGATAAACTTTTAGAACCAAAGAGAAATTTCTTCACTCAGAGAGTGGTGGATGTATGGAATTCACTACCACAGGAAATAGTTGAGGCCAAAACATTGTCTGATTTCAAGAAGAAATTAGATATAGCTCTTGGGGCTAAAGGGATCAAGGGATATGTGGGGGAAGGGGAGATCAGGATATTGAATTTGATGATCAGCCATGATCAAAGACATTGGCGGAGGAGGCTTGAAGAGACAAATGGTCTACTCCAACTTCTAGTTTCTACATTTCTTTGATAGTTCAGTACTTCACTGAAGTGTCAGCCAAAAGTTTGTGCTGAAGTCTCTGGAGACTTTGAAACCACAATCTTCTTGATTCAGAGACAAGTGTGTCAATAATTGAGGCATGGCTGACATGGAATAATGGCCAAGGTCCAAGTGAAAAGTTGCAAGCTGCAATCTGGGATTCTTCTCTCCCAAACATCCCCCCCCGCCCCATTGAAATGACTCTTTCTTGTCAATGGAGTCCAACAGCAGTTTCCTCCTCAGAAGCTTCTTGGTAGTGGAAACCTGGCCAGAAATCTGCCCCACCTGATCAACGGTGCCCCACCTGATCAACTGTCCCCAATTCAGGAGGAAGATGGCAAAGTGGTTAGCTCTGCTACCTCACAGCACCGGGAACCTGGGTTTGATTCCCCACTAGGGGCACCGTCTGTGTGGAGTTTGCATGTTCTCCCTATGTCAGCGTGGGTTTCCTCTGGGTACTCCGATTTCCTACCACCGTCTGAAAGATGTGCTGGTTAGATGCATTGATCCAAACAGGCACCGGAATGTGGCGACTAGGGGAATTTCACGGTAACTTCGTTGCAGTGTTAATGTAAGCCTTACTCGTGACTAATAAATAAACTTTAAACTTTACTTTCGATTCAGGGCCACACAATGATTGGTGAGAAAGACAGTAGTATAGTGCTGATCCTCCTGAGGAAAGTCTAGGCCACTGCTTAATGAATGTCCGGGAGTAATCACTCACCATTTGTTTTCAGGTCAATATGTGGCCACACAATGCCACCCAATACTGTAGTATTTGATACTATATCAGGAAAAATGACTAAGCTTTATGGTGGCTAAATTTCCCTTCCTGCCAGCGGGATTTTTCGGTTCTGCCGGTGGCCTCCCCCATCCCCATCCCTACAGCAGGTTCCCTGGCAAACAATGCAAAATGCCATTGGCGTTGGTAAGATCCCGCTCCCTATTTCTGCTGTATTAATAAAATTAAAACAAAATTCTCACTCTGAAATATATCAAATACAGGGAACAACAGCAATAATGTCCCTTTTGTGCTAGTGCTGGGTTCATGGAAGATTTTACATTTGTAATTATGCAAATCAGTTCAAGTGGAAACTTGGGACCATAAAAACGCAGATTGTCACTTTCACCCAAAGTGGGAACACCTACGCTTTAACATAATACAATGGATGGGATTTCCTCGCTCCAAAACCAGAAAATCCTACCTGGTCCTTTGCATGGTCCACCCCCCCGCCCCTGCTACGATTCCCATGGTGGGCGGGATAGGAAAATTCTGGTCAATATATAATTTTGCAATGTTCCTGAGAGAAAAGCTCTGGCTGTGGGGCTTGGAGGGAAGGAACCAATGATTGAGGAACAGGGTGGCAGAGAAGTGCCAACTTTGACCACAGATGGGGAGAGGAACCCTTGAGAGCTCCATGGTGGGCTTGTGGGGGTGGGGGGGGCTGCAGGATTTATCCATGTTCTGATCAGTGCGTACTTTAAAGGTGATGCCCTGATCATGTTTTGCTGGCACAGAACCCTTTCATGTTGGTGTGAAACATGATTTTTTTTGCAGAATATCACACGATCTGGGAGAAAAAAACTGGCTTGTTTTTCTGAAAAGAAACACTCCAGTTTTCTCACCAGAAACAACACAGCCATTTTTTGGTAAGATCCCCCTCTCTAAGTTCAACAGGTGGGGTGGAATTTTCCCAAAAAAAGGCTAAGGGTTGGATTCCCCGACCTCGCACACAGCTGGGATTCTCCAGTCTCTCTGCAGTGAATGGAGATTTGGTTAGGCATCGAGTTCTCCATTCGCCTAGTGGTGGCAACAGGGAGCAAATGGTCGGAGAATTCTGACCTTAGTTTCATTTTGATGAGAAAGCCAGCGCTAGCACAAATTGAAGGCCCCCCTCCCCCCCAAGAACACTGCAAACCTGCCCCCTCCCACCCCACCCTCAACAAAGGGATGTTTCCCCAATCCCCTCCCCAACAAAGATTGCTGGCATCAGGGCCCTCTCAAATGGAATGCCATCATGACCCTCCCCCCTTCACGTTCTTCTCCTCCTTCTTGATCCCCCCTTTCAGAACTCCCATTTCATGATTCTCCTCTTCATGCCCCCTTGACACCCCTCTTCATTCCCCTCCTTTTCTTCATGTCCCCTCATAATCCCCATCATACCTCATCTCTTCACCCGACACTTGATGCCTCCTTTTCATTCCCACCTTCATGTCCCACCACCCTCTCAGGTCCCACACACTTGGCACTGCCCCAGCATTCTGACAGTGCCAAGGTGTCAGTTGGCATTGCCAGGTGGGCACTGCCCAGCCATGTCCCTGACCACCCAGGGACTTCAATGGTGCCAAATTCTCTAACCTCACCACAGCGGAAGCATGGTGTGAACGCCCAGTAAGATCTGACCCTAAGTATATTTAGACACTTCTTTAAATATGGTCATCTGGTTCCCATCCAGATTACATCTGGAATTGATGACTGGGAAGATTTCAATAGGGAGCCAACAGTATGGGTTCAATTCCTGTACCGGCTGAGGTTATTCATGAAGTTCAAGTCTTCTCAACCTTGTTCCTCGATTGAGGTGTGGTCAGCTTTCCCCCATCAAAGATGCCTACAGTGACTTTCATTTCATATACATGAACTTAAGATGCCACCTGCTGGTGTGAATTTACCAGCAATAACCAAATGTTCTTACTTTACAGGATTAAGAAATTAAAACGGCTGATTACCACCTCAGATACATATATACATTTTCCACAAAGTTATTTTAATATTCATTTTAAAAAGAATTGATAAATGTTTTGAGGTTAATTGTTATTAGAGTAGCCTGTTCAATATTTGCTATCTTAACTATTCAACTTAACTTATTCAACTTAGGGGGCTTCACAGTAGCATAGTGGTTAGCACTGTTACCTCACAGTAGCAGGGACCCCGATTCGATTCCTGGCTTGGGTCACTATCTATGTGAAGTCTACACTTTCCCATGTCTGCGTGGGTTTCCTGCGGGTGCTCCGGTTTCCTCCCACCATCCAAAAGATGTGTGGGTTAGGTGGATTGGCCATGCTAAATTGCTCCTTAATGTCATGGGAACTAACTAGGGTAAATGCATGGGATTATGAGGATAGGGCCTGCATGGGGTTGTGGTCAGTGTAGACTAGATGGGCCAAATGGCTTCCTCCTGCACTGTAGGATTCTATGATTCTGTAATATCTTTTAAAGGATGTTTGCTTTATTGAAACTTGTTATTTTAACATTTCCATTAGGGACCAAAATGTTAAAATGTCATAATTTGGCCAATAATTATTTCAATACCCTTATACCTCTGCTGTAATGAGAATTCGAAAATGATACCACTGGAATGTCACTGGATGACACAGTATTAGCTTCTTCCCATAAATCACACCATGCTTCTAAAAATAATTTTGTCATCCTTTTTCCCAGTAACTGAAAGCTTCAAAGGCTTTAAACAGAAAAATAGAAAAGATGTATTTCGTAAAAAATGATAGATGTATTGATTGAATTATTCTTTGTGAGTTTTAATGTTTTAATTAATTCAAGCTATTACTCAAAACCCACAGCCAATTTGAAATGGCTGTATTTTGGCCGGATATTCTTCATATAGTTAGAGGAAGCTTAGAAATATGTTTTAAAAAAAAAATCACACTAGTAGTAAAAAGGCTAATTAGCTAAGTGGGAAAAAAGATAGCTAACTACACATTATTTACTAATCTATTCATTTAATATAACAATCCAAACCAAAACTCACCACACAAGAACAGCAACTTTGCAAATTCTATCCAGTGGATTCATTGCAGTTCTACTATTAAGTGGTAATATTACATTGGGTTCAAGTAATTTCGTATTATGAAACTATGACAGCTTGGAGCTACTTATTGGTTCTAAATTATTTTGCACCAATGAAGAATGTTGGTATGTATAACCAAGTCCAAAAGAAGCAGAGGTTTGAGAAATCAGTCAGGAAGCTAAACAAGACAAAATGAAAACAGCGAAATACTGCTGTAATGTCAAATACATGGCAGTAAATTTGCACACAGCAAAGCCTACCCTACAAATAGCAATGTGCAAACAGCCAGATAATACTATTCATTTCAGGGATTGATATTGGCCATTGGCTCCTTTATGCCTGGCAGGTGGGCAGACAGAACTTTGGTTTAACATTTTAGCATTTAAGTGGATTAGCCATGCTAAATTGTCCCTCAGTGTCCAAAGATGTGTAGGTTAGATGGGTTATGGAGATGGAGCAGACAGGAGGACCTGAGTGGGATGCTTTTTTGGAGAGTTGGTGCATACTCAATGGGCTGAATGGCCTCTTTCTGCATTGTATGGATTCTATGGCTCTATTTCATCCAAAAGATGGCACATCCAACTAAATGTGTCAGCTGAATTGTTCTTTGTGAGATTTAATGTCTTCATTCAAGTTTTTAATCAAAACCTATAGCCAATTTGAAAAGACTATACTTTGGCCAGATATTCTTCCCAGTTACAGGAAGCTTTGAAACACGCCATGTTTCTGACATGACAACAGTATTTCACTTTTATCATTTTCTCTTGTTTAGCCTCCTGTCTTTCTGACTGATTTCTCTCAAACGTCTGCTTTCTTTTGGACTTGGATGCATACACAAACAATTCTTCATCGGTGCAAAACAATTTAGGACCAGTAAGTACCTTCAAACTATCATAGTTTCATAATATGTGTAGTTAGCTAGGTTTCCCTTAATACCATACTTAAATTGAGATATTAAGCCCCAGCTTGAATCCACACTTTCCTTTCAGGTGAGGGCATTATCCACTGATCCGTAGCTGATACCAGTGCTAAGCTTAGAGATTGAATGCTGGTACGCTGGCTTGTTTCAGGCAGTAGATCACTTTAAATATGCAAATAGGCTCCTACAAGGATGGGCATTGAGTAATCAAACTCACTGCCCTTGATGCCTGAGGCTATCAAAAAACTATTATAAACTTACATTTTTGTGGGATAACAAAGCAACAGGAATGAACCTCTTGGTGACATGGAAATGCCAAACCATTGTCAAATCACTTTTTTTGCCAAATATTAAAACAGCTCTGGGATCATCTCTCATCCTCCAGACTCACGTTGTTGACCACTTTTTCATTGGAGTGGATCAGTTTGTCAGACACACCCAACTAGCAAGCTCATTGGAGCTTGCACTACATTAGATCCGCGCTAATCAGGCTTGTTATAAAGGGAGATGTAACATGGGGAATCAGGATAATCTCAAAGGTGTTATCATGGTGAAAGGAGAAATGGTAAAGTTGTTTAATATAGTATAAGGGGTGTGTGGCTTTGGAAATGGAGGCAGTAAAATCCAAGGAACTGCTCTCTACTCTAAAACAGAAAATTCAGGAAAATCTCAGCAGATCTGATCACATCTGTGGAGAGAATAGAGCCAGTGTTTGAGTCGGGATGCTCCTTTGTTAGAGCTGAGCATTTTCTGTTCTTGTTTCAGATTCCAGCGTCCACAGTATTTTGCTCTTGATTATATTATGCATACCCACCCACAGGATGGACCAACAAGGGTACTCAAGGACTGGCATCCAGCTAAAATTTGCACTCAATCTTGCTAAGCATACTTAAAATTAAATGAATAGTAAATGATGGAAATCTGCAACATATTTTTGAAACAAAAAGCGTTGGAAACACACCACAAGACAGTCGGCTTCTGTAAAGGGAAAAGGATGGGCTAACGTTTTGGGTAGATGCCCAAAATATTAACCCCTCATGTCTTCACTACAAAACTGACAGATCTGCTGTATATTTCTAGCAATTTTCTGTAATGAATTCTAACCCAAATCCTCAGTTGGGCAAAACTTGTCAAAAAGAAGAGAATTAAGCATCGAGAAATAGTATCCATCACTTTTTTTGCCAAATATTCAAGTATATTAATGCTAAACAAAAAAAAACACCTGTCTTATTTGACCCAAGAAATATATCTACGGTAAATTAATTGCTAGCTGAATTACAGAATCAGTTTGTTAGCTCAAACTAACAAATTGTTCTCTTTACATTGTCATGGGAAGGATAATGATTATCTGACTTGGAAGAGGGGGCTGAAGGGTGGGTTAGTAAATTTGCTGATGACACCAAGATTGGTGGGATAGTGGATGAGGTGGAGAGCTCTTGTAGGCTGCAAAGAGACATTGATAGGATGCAGAGCTGGGCTGAAAAGTGGCAGATGGATTTTAACCCTGATAAGTGCTGAGGTGATTCATTTTGGTGGGACAAACTTGAATGCGGATTACAGGGTCAACAGCAGGGTTCTGAGGAATGTGGAGGAACAGAGAGATCTTGGGGTTCACATCCACAGATTGTGAAGGTTGCCACTCAAGTGGATAGAGCCATGAAGAAGGCTCATAGACTATTAGCGTTTATTAACAGGGGGTTTGAGTTTAAGAGCCGTGGGGTTATGCTGCAACTATACAGGACCTTGGTGAGACCACATTTGGAATATTGTGTGCAGTTCTGGTCACCTCACAATAAGAAGGATGTGGGGGCATTGGAGAGTGTGCAGAGGAAATTTACCAGGATGTTGCCTGGTTTGGAGGGTAGGTCTTATGAGGAAAGGTTGAGGGAGCTGGGGCTTTTCACTTCATAGCGGAGGCAAATGAGAGATGACTTAATAGAACAAGATGATGAGGGGGATAGATAGAGTGGACATTCAGAGAATATTTCCTCGGGTGGATGTAGCTGTTACTAGGGTGCATAACTATAAGGTTCATGGTGGGAGATATAGGAGGGATGTCCGAGGTAGGTTCTTCATTCAGAGTGTGGAATGTGCTGCCTGCTATGTTAGTGGAGTCGGACATTTTAGGAATTTTCAAGCAGTTATTGGATAGGCACATGGAACACACCAGAATGATAGGGAGCTCGAGCTTGGGTTCAGACATAGCTCAGCACAACATCGAGGGCCGATGTTGTACTGTACTGTTCTATGTTCTATTAAGCTTTAATTCTCAAGTGCAGCAGAAATATTCAATTACCTGAGCTTCTTGCTAATTTCAGATGTAGCGATTTGAAAATGGGAAGCTACTGGTCACTTTATATTTTGCAATTATAAAATTATAAATATTATAATAACGTCACAGAATTTATAGAATCGTACACATCCCGGGACACTAAGGGGTAATTTAGCATGGCCAATTAATCTAACTCGCACATCTTTGGACTGTGGGAAGAAACCAGAGCACCCGGAGGAAACCCACACAGACACGGGGAGAACGTACAAACTCCATACAGACAGTGATCCAAACCAGGAATCAAACATGGGTCCCTGGCACTGTGAGGTAGCAGTGCAAACGACTGTGCCACCATGCTGCCCCAAATATGTTGATAAATATTACTTATTGAAAGGCAATTTTTGTAAGCTGGCTCAGTGGATAGGAGGTCAGATCCCACTCCAGGACTTCAGCGTTCAATCCAGTCTGGCACTCCAGTGTGGAACTCGGAGTCCTGCATTGTTGCAGGGGTAACTTTCAGATGAGGTACTAAACCAAGGCCTTGCCTTTTGGAAAAAAAAGTATTAAATTTGTTGAACGAGTACAGATCAAAGCTAATACAATTCATGTAAATTAAGTCTATTTTGTTAGACCTACAGTTTCTCTTGGCTCAGCATTTTCTATAATTATCCATTGACTCTGTCTACACTTCCCGCTGCCTTGGAAAAACAGCATAATCAAGGACCCTACACACCCCAAACATACTCTCTTCCACCTTCTTTCGTCAGGAAAAAGATAAAAGGTCTGAGGTCATGTACCGACAGACTCAAGGAGAGCTTCTTCCCTGCTGTCATTAGACTTTTGATTCAACCTATCTCACATTAAGTTGATCTTTCTCTACACCGTATCTGTAAGTGTAGCACTACATTCTACAACCTCTACTTTCTTCTCTACAAACAGTATGCTTTGTCTGTATGGTACACAAGAAACAATTTTCAAAGTATACCAATACTCAAACCCCCCCCAAGTCCCTAAACAGCACTATTCGACCCCACCCCTGGCCAACACTGGCCAACCTGAACATCACTCTCCCATTGATCACCAGCCTGCCCCACCACCCCCCACTGCCAGCCTACCCAACATCTTACCCAAGCCGCCTCCCCACCCAATGCCCCCCCTCCCCCACGATCATGGATCTACCTGAACCACCACCACCCCCCCGCCTCCCCCCCCACTCCACCAATCACCAGCCTACCTGGCCTTCTCCCAATGTGCAGGCCCAATCCCTCCCATTGCCCAGTGAGGCCCCAGTTGCTCTCTCCCTTACCCACCAATCTCATTGCAGAGTGTGCAGTGGGTTCCTCCACAGTAGCAGCAATCAGCAACACCCCCCCATCCCACTTGGCCTTAGTATTGCATGGTCAGCAGTGCAAGGGTGCCATGCTGGCACTGCATGGTCAACAGTGCAAGGGTGCAAGGCTGGCATCACCCCCAATCTCCTGGGGCGGGGTGGGCGTGCTCAATGGTTGCTGTCCTCACCAGCAGGGTGATTATGCTTCGTCCCTATTGATGGTGACCAGTCGCAATCCCTGCTTCTGGGAACCTATCCGGGGGGGGGGGGCGGGCGGGGGGGGAACAAAAGCAAATCCACAGAATACTGTCCCAGGCTTGCTAATCATACTGACGTTATGATTTCAACATGGTACTCAACCTTGCGCCGATTTCCAGTGTCAGGCTGATTACGTTGAACAACATGGCCTGGGAGACTTATGGTCAGCCAGGTGTCAGTTGCAAGTTCCATTACAGGGCCCCTGCTGATTTCTCCCACCCCACTGAGATTCCCGAGCAGCGCAGTGGGCTGGGAAAATCATCCTCCAATTATCTTAAAGTACTTTATAGCCAATTAAATATTTTTGAAATAGACAGAAAATGCTGGATAAATTCAGCAGATCTTGTGGAGAGAGAAAAAATGTTACCATTTTGAGTCCATATGACTCTTCCACAGAACTTTTGAAGTCTGGTCAAGATTGTAATGGAGGAAACGGAGCAGATAATTGGCTCACAAACTTCCACAACAGCGAAGTGATAATCACCAGATAACCAGACTGAGTTGATTGAGGGGCAAATATTGGCCAGAACACTGGAGATAAATCTTCAGCTCTTTTCTTAAAATAACGTCACAGGATCTTTTACATCCACCCGAATAGGTGGATAGGTGAGGCCTTGGTTTAACATCTCATCCAAAAGATGACACCTCCAATAGTGCAGCACTCACTCAGTACAGCAACGTACCACCTCAAACCCTGGAGTTTTACATGATCCTGGTAATGTACTCGAGAGCCTAATTTACAGTTTAAAATCAGTCTTTGGATAATTGAGCCAGAACTGAATAAATCCATCATGTAAAAATAAAGCACAATGTATTGAAAAATTTAGTGTTTTAAAATAGCATTAATGGGGTCAGGTAGTATTTCTAAATTTTTTTAAAGTTTATTTATTAGTCACAAGTAAGGCTCGCTGCAATAAAGTTACTGTGAAATTCCCCTAGTCGCCACACTCCGGTCCCTGTTTGGGTCAGTGCACGTAACCAGCACTTCTTTCACACTGTGGGAGGAAACCAGTGCACCTGGAAGAAACCCACGCAGACACAGGGAGAATGCGCAGACTCCATACAAACAGTGACCAAGCTGGGAATCAAACCCGAGTCCCTGGCAGTGAGATGCAGCAGTGCTAACCACCGAGCCACCCTTACTTTAACTTTACTCTTGTAGCTAATTACATTATTTGAAATCATTTCAATTATAATCTTCAAATTCCTTTTACTTGTTTTTTTCATGTAAGAAAAAAGGTGATATTAAAATCAAAAATTTGTATATTGATGCATGTCACATTAAGTGTTTTTCTGAATAATAGAGGCACACTAATACTTCTACTTCTGAGTTACAGTATTTCCTCTGTGAATTAAATTCTGGGACACATCAGGTAGGAAATAGGTTCAGTTTCAACATTAACAAGGTAAAATAAAAAGGCAGTTCTTGTTATTGACATTGCAGCAACTCACCAAGCTTCCTTCAAACAGCACCTTCCAAACCAATGACATCAAACAACTGGATAGACAAGGAAAGTTGGTGTATGGGAACAGCAAGTTCTCCTCCAAGCCACACACCACCCTGACTTGGAACCATATCACTGTTCCCTCACTGTCACTGGTCAAGATCCCAGAAATCCCTTCCAAGCAGCATTGTGCATGCCCCTACATAATAGTGGTTCAAAAAGGTGGTTCAGCATCACTTTCTGAAGGATTATTAGGGATGGGCAATAAATGCAGACTTTGCCAACAATGCCCACATCCCAAAAATGAATCACTTTGAGAAGCTAACATGAAAAAGCACTAAATAAATGCAAATATTGTCACACCAGAACATCTTTAATGGGACAACAAATCTTTGGCATGTTGAACTCAGGCAGATAGGTGAATGAGATATTTTAAGAAAAATAATGTTCTTGACATTCTTATAGCAGGTTAAAAATACATTTTCGAACTGGTTTCAATTTCTTCAACCTTGGGGGAAAAAAAGCTTGAATGATTTGAAACAAATTCATATAATCCCTAAAGAACAGAAGAGGCCATTCGAGTTTGGCTCTATTCCCATAATCCCATACATTTACCTTGTTAATCCTCCTAGGACACTACAGTTAATCAACCTAACCTGTACACATCTGTGGGAGGAAACCAGAGCTCCCAAAGGAAACTCACATAGACACAGGGAATACATGCAAACTCCACACAAAGTCAAAAATATGAAACTGCTTTTATGTTGTGACCGTGACTTGGGGGCTTAACTCAAGCAGTTTATTCCAGTGAGTCATGCAAACCATGTGCAAGCCTGATCCTGTTATGCAAAATATGTGAAGATTTGACTGTGATTCTTGGGTCAGTCTACATGTAAATTCAAGCGTCACTGAGTTAGCCAACCATTGTGTATTTACATGCTGCTTTTAGAAAGCTGTATTTACTGAGGCAAAATAATTTCTACAACTTCAGGCTGAGGTGGCACTACATTACTAATAAAACTGACTACCAGAACATGAAGAAATGCTACTTCTCACATTGGGCCTTCTCATTTAGACTACTTGGAAACCATTTACAGATTTCTCTTGGCTCAGCCCTCTACCTCCTTCTGGTTGGACCAATTTTCTGTCTGTCAATAAAAGGGTGGTTGGAGGACCATTTCATCTCAATTTGCCAAGAATTAGTTTTCAATGGCAATTTTACCTTGCCCCTGAGTTTTATGAAGTTTGAAAAGTGCAATCTACAACAAATTGTGTGAAAACCAATTTGCGCACATAAAGATCCCACAAAGAGTAAATAAAAGGAACTGCTGCCAACCTGTTTTTGTTGGTAAAAGCAAAATACTGCAGATGCGGAATTTAAAACAAAAGCAAAAAATGCAGAAAAATCTCAGCCAATCTGACAGCATCTGTTTAGAGGGAATTGAGCCAACGTTTCAAGACTGGATGACCCTTCGTCAGATTTGAAAGAAGGGCCAGGATCTTATGAAGGGTCATCCTGACTCATAACGTTGGCTCTGTTCTCTCTCCACAGATGCTGTCAGACCCGCCGAGATTTTCCGGCATTTTCTGTTTCTACTTTTGCTGGTTAAGGAGCATTAACCAGGACACCGAGCAACTTCTACTGTCTTCTTTAAATAGTGCAATGGGACTTTGTCTGGAATTTTACCGGCCCGCCCATCACAGGAATCAAAGTAGGTGGGAAATGGCTTGGGGGGTTGGGAGCATGGGAGGGTCCATTGATCTCAGGCAGGAATTTACTGTTTCAGGTTGAAGCGAGGCTGTAAAATCCTGCCCTATATGTTCATTTGAATTATCTCAGTAGGCAAATGGAATGTCAGTTTAACAGCATATCTGAAAGACAACACCACTAACAATGCAACATGGTGTACTGCAGTGTCAGCTTAGAATATACGCTTAGATCCTGAAGCAAGATTTGAACCTATGACTTTCTAAATCAAAGAGAATGCAACCAAAGGAGCAGAGCTAATAAAAAGGCAGGGGTGAGAGAAAAAGGACAGGAGATAAGGACATACATTGGCACAGTAGCACAGTGGCTAACACTGCTGCTTCACAGCTCCAGGGACCTGGGTTCAATTCCTGGCTTGGGTCACTATCTGTGTGGAGTTTGTACATTCTCCTTGTGTCAGTGTGGGTTTCCTCCGGGTGCTCCAGTTTCCTTCCACAGTCCAAAGATGTGTGGGGTAGGTTGATTGGCTATGCTAAATTACCCCTTAGTATCCTGAGGTGCATAGGTTAGACAGATTAGTGGGTAAGTGGGCAGGGAAATGGGAGTAGGGCCTGGGTGGGATTGTGGTTGGTGCAGACTCGATGGGCCAAATGGCCCCTTTCTGCACTATAGGATTTCTATGATAGGCAAAGGGATTTTATCAATCTAGTAAACATCTTCTGAACTCTGCTAATGTATTTACGCTCCTTCTTAAATAAGACTAAAATTGCAATCGTTTTTCAAGAATTTTCTAGAATAAGCAGATTGTCTTATGAAGAAAGGTTGGACAGACTGGGCTTATCTCCACGAGGGTTTAAAAAAGTGAGGGATGATATGATTGAAATATATAAAAGGTTCCGCATGGTCTTGACAAGATGCTTGTGGAAATGATGCTCCCTCCTGTGAGAGAGTCCAGAACTAGGCATTATATTGAAATTAGGATTGATTGCCTTTTTTGGGAGAAATTTTCTCTTAGACGTTGTGCAGTTTTGAAACTTTCTCTCTCAGAGGGCAGTGAAAGCGGGGTCATTGAATATTTTTAATACAGAAAACAACTGTTGGTCTGGCCACTTCCATGCTAACTGCTTGAAAGAGATAAAGAAGGCTTTCACCTTTACTTGGGGAATAACTGAGCAGACCAGGAATCCTTCCCCTTAGTTTGAGTTGTTTCAATTTAAACTCACTTTCCTTCTCTCTTTCCAGGAATTCCCTTCATAAACATATATAGGAAACAGAGGCAGGAGTAAGCCATTCGGCCTTCAAGCCTGAAAGATTTACCTAGCACAAAGCCAGAGGCAGAAATCTGGAGTGGTTTTCAGACAGTCAATAGTTAGTTTGGAAGCATTCAATGAACATCTACCAGGAATTGGGAATCAGCTGCAGGTCTGGCATGAGTACAGAAGCACGAGGAACATAGAAGATCATTAGGAACCATTCCTGACATTTAAATCCCTAAGCAAGAATTCAAATTGAAAAATTCATTTTTGAGGTGTCAAAGAGAAATTTGAGGATCATTTAGCCAAAGCGATTTTTGGGCTGGGAGAAGGGATTATGCATTTTTTTTTCATTTACGGATGTGGATATTGTTGGTTAGGCAATCATTTATTGCCCATCTGTAACTTCCTTTGAGAAAATGGTAATGAACTGCCTTCCTGGACTGCTGCAGTCCCTGCGGTGTAAGTGCACCCACATTGCTCTTGGGGAGGAAGTTCCAGGGTTTTGACCCAGCCACAGTGAAGAAATGGCAATATATTTCCATATCAGGATGGTGAGTGACTTGGAGGGTGAATTTCCTGCTATGGTGTCCCCATGTGTCTGCTGACCTTGCCACACTAACAGTTCTGGGTTTGGGAGATACTGCCTAAGAAGTCTTGATGAGTCACTATAGCGCTGGTGATACACATTGCTGCTACTGTGGAAGAAGATGAGTTACTGATGGCAGGATTCCTAATCTCTAACATGCTCTTCTAGCCCCATATTTATTTTGCTAGTCTATTTCAGTTTCTAGTCAACGGTAACCCCCAAGATGTTGACAGGGGGAATTCAGCAATAGTGATACCACTGAATGTGAAGAGGCAATGGTTAGATTTTCTTTTATTGAAGATAGTAATTGCCTGGCACTTGTGTGGCATGACTGTTTTGCCACTTCATCGAAGCCCTGCAGGGCAAGAAGCCATTCAGTCCATCAAATCTACACTGACAACAATCCCTAGGCCCTATCCCTGTAACCTCACATATTCAACCCACTAATCCCTCTAATCTACACATCCTAGGACATTAAGGAGCAATTTAGCATGGCCAATGCACCTAACCTGCACATCTTTGGAGGAAACCAGAGTACCCAGAGGAAACATGAAAACATGGGGAGAACGTGTAAATTCCACACAGTGACCCGGAATTGTACCTGGGTCCCTGGCGCTGAGAGGCAGCAGTGCTGTGCCACCCACTTGTCAGCTTTAACCTGGACATGGACTGCTTCTCCATCTGAGTCGCAGTGAATGGTGCTGAAAGTTACGCATTCATCAGTGAACATCCCCAGTTCTGAACTTATGATGGATGAAACAGCTGAAGATGGTTGAACTCAGGACACGACCCTGAGGAACTCCTGTAGTGATGTCCTGGAACTAAGATGATTGAATTACAACACCACAACCATCTTCGTATGTGTCTTGTAATGATTCCAACCAGTAAAAGTTTCCCCAATTGCCACTGACTCTTGGTTTGCTAGGACTCCTTGCTGTCACACTTGTTTAATGCTGCCTTGATATCAAGTGCAGTCTTTCCATGTTTGATCCAAGGTTATGATGGAGTCAGGAGCTGAGTGATCCAGGCAGAATCCAAACTAAGCATCAGCGAGCACTGTTGATTACCCTTTCCGTGACTTTACTGATGGCCAAGAATAGACTGTTGGGGTGGTACTTGTGCAGATCCGATTTGTCTTGCTACTTGTGTACAGGACATATCTGGTTGGACTCAGGAAAAGGAAGTAACCTTCAAGATACATGTAACAAAAAACTGTGTGTGTGTGTGTGTGTGTGTGAGAGAGAGAGGAGGAAGAGGAGAGAGAATAAAAAAAATTGTAAAAATTAGAATGGAATTCACAGCAAAAATATTTACAAAACTGTTATGGCAGCAGTACTTGCTTTGCTTAATCTTTCTACATACAAACTTTGTTTTTGCTTAAATGCTTGAAATCTTGTGGCACAGTTCTGTCAGTAGTTACGGCTGTTTGAATGTCCCTTTAGATGTTAATGGTTCCTAAGAAAATTCTAACATCCACTCTAATCTCTCAGCACATTATTTGTTTCTCACTACAGAGCTCTGAAGCAATTTGGGACATTTATCTTAAAGGGTTTGGACTAATTGTACTGAATGCCAGAGTAAGAAAGTTCTTACTTAGAGATAACATTATTAGCAAAAAAAAAGGACCTCTACTAATTTAGAATGCCAACAAATAAGGCTTATTAAACAACAATTATTAATACTAACATTCCACTGGTCAAGGAATGGCTTGATACACAATTTCCGTGTGATGGGTCTGCTATTCTATGGATCCTGGGACATCTGGTGGTCTTTTCTTGGTTTCTTGAACTTCGTCTATTTACTCATGATGCCCTTCGAGATTTTAACTTAATCGAACATGCACACAACAAATCCAATAAGACTTCAACTCGAGTGGAAGTCTATCGCTCTCTCGCTGGCAGACATTTTTATAACAAAGACTATTCATTTTCTCTTAAGGCAATTACCTTTCAGCCTAATTCTGTATTTTAATTCTGATCTGCCAACTACAATTGCCAAAGTCCCATGAAAGTGCTAACTTTGTAGTAAGTTCTCTGTTACTAACTCCTAATTTTCTCTTCCTCCTAAGTGCAGAAACCCCAGTGGTGCTTCTGTTTTTAAACCCTTTTTGCAGGCAGCTTTTGCAACATTCAACTGATGTGCACATGTCAATTTAACAAATGACTTCTAACCAAATATTTGCAATTTCTGACAAATGGAAAGGATGCTACTGCCTTCCCCATAACAATCTAAACTTAACTTGTGCCCTTTTGACCAGAGATACATCTTCAGACCATTCTTCCAGCCAGTGTTGCAGACTTGCCTTGCTTAATCACGAATGCTAGACTCAGTGGAGCCCAAATGTGCAAAATGTGTCCCAGGTGGAAATTCATGTGTCATTTCTTAAAGTTACATTACAGTATTTTGGCACTTAAATAGATTCCAACTTGAAGGTCTTCTTAACAACATTACAATAAAACAAATAAATTAAGACTTTCATCACAAAGTTTATTTGCAGTACAATGATAATTTAAGCCTTATTTATGTTCCAAATGTGCCAATGAGTTTAGGTCACTAAAAGGTGTTATTTAACTTTACAGACTTGACTATGTTCAGATCAAGCAAATAGTTTGGATTATGTATGAACATCAAAGTGCTTTGACGTGATACTAACCCTAGCATTCTAGTTTCCAAGTTGGAAAGCTGCATTTTCAAGCTACGCTCCAGAGAATTGAACGCACTTCCTAGCCGGGATGGCCAAACTTACCGAACCGAAGAGTGACATACAATAATCTTAAAATGTTTGAGGGCTGCAAGACATGAACAAATTTTACACAAGTTAATTACTGCCATTAGAGGTCTTTTGGGTCTGCATTCTATCCGTAAATCCCTGGAAATCCAGCTGATATGCTGCCATGGCTACATGAAGGGCTACATGAAGTGTTGACCTCACAAACTTCTTCATGGAGAATAATGATTCAGAGATATGCAATGCCAAAAACTGAACTGAGTCACATACTATTTTCCTTAAGTTGAGAATATTTTGTTTCTGGCACTGGCTTCTAGAACTCGATTGCGACACATCTCAGACAATGGTCCTCCCGGAAGTCCAATTTCTACAGCGGATGTTTCTGTAACCAGAAGTTTGAGAATAGGATAACCATTGTTGACCATATCAATCGTGATAGGTCCAACAGTTCCACAAACCTACTGAAGATGTGGCTGGCTGATAACCATTTCAGAATGGAATAGAAAGAGACACCAGGCTTGTCTCCAAAATTCAGCTCGTCAAAACAGTTTTTGAACTGCGGGTGAGCTTCCTATTTGAGCAGATAAAATTAACAATTTCAAGGTCCGCTATCATAATATTTTCATACTTGAGAAAGTACCTGACTGCTAGAAGTTCACACAGAACAATGCAATCGTGAGCGAGAAACTCTAGAAATTTGGGGTCACTTTTCAACGGCACAATTAGCCTACATTTATCTCCACCGTTCATTCGAACATTGACAATTTCATCTAATGGTACATCAGCAATAGTCAACACTGTCAAATTTGTTTTTAATGTCAATACCAGGGCTTGTTTCTTTTAGCACCAAAGTCCAACATTTCTTCTTTCATAATTATAGGAAATAAAACAAATATTGTCAGTTGTAGGTTGATTTGTATATCTGTTGATTCATCACGAGCTAAGTTGAATGCTAGAGAATTCAAACAATTCTGTATCTTGCTTGCAAAAAAACCACTGCTCTGGAAGATATGCTTCTTCCAGTGGCCTCATGTGACGTAAATTTGGAATGTGTTATTAGTCACTGACGTTGTGTGTTATTTGGATCTAAAACTTCAGCAAGATTCTTCTTAAATTCTCCATCAGAGAAGAACAAGAGGAATATTCCATGACATAACCAAACTAGCTTCGGTCATTGTGTCAGCTTCTTTGCTGAACATTAATAGTACCACCTACTGGCCATTTAGGGATGATGTTAACATAATTAGTTTTTCAGTAATTCTGATTCTAAGTTTAAAGTTCATTTATTATTGGTGTTACAAGTAGGCTTATATTAACACAGCAATGACGTTATTTTGAAAATCCCCTAATCGCTACACTCCAGTGCCTTTTTGGGTACAGCGAGGGAGAATTTAGCATGGCCAATGCACCTAACCAGCAAGTCTTTCAGACTATGGGAGAAAACCAGAATACCAGGAGACAACCCACACAGATGTGCAAACTTTGCAGTGACCCAAGCTGGGTATCGAATACTCAAAAGATTTCTTTTGGGATTGGTTTCCTAGTGGCATTTCAAATAACTGGTTTTGAGAGTGAGCGATGCATTGCAGAGAGGGCCCGTGACTCTTTGCACCTTTGACATCGAATGCAAAATCTTCTTCCCACTCTGGATTAAAATTTGTATTCACCTTCATACTTGTGTGGCTTACAATTTAACAACATAATTTTTATTCACAAAAGGTTACACAGGGTTGACACTTAAATCTAAAGCTATTTAAAAATAACTTGCATTTATGAACTGTAAATACAATCTGTATCCTCAGCAGGGTTTCCAATTTTCACCTCCTAAGATCCTGCCTTGGAATTTTTTCAAACGTTGCTCCAACTCAAACAATGGTCCAGGTCACAGGGTTTCAATCTCACATTCTGAGATTACTGCCTACAGATTACCATGTTTTCTTCTGGATCCCTTGAATATTTAAATTAAGCTTCAGCCTGCACTCTTAAATTTAATGGCAACTACCAACACTGGTACCTGTGTACTAGCAGAAAATAGGACTGGGATATGTGTCATAAAACAGGCATACCTGGTGATATTTGAATCAAGATTACAGGCGTGTTGCCACCTGGTTGGGTTGCCAATGGAAGCCCTGCATCTCTTTGGGGAAGACTTGATGGACGTAGTTAGAGATGGGCATTGCCTGGAGGACCCCATGTTGAAATCCCATTCTCAGAGCCACTGGCCAGATGCCAGCAGCTGTCCATTGTTGGCAGTGCCATAAAAAGTAAGGAACTGCCCTGCCTTTGCACCCCACTTAAGGGCTTCAATGCCCATTTAAGAATGAGAAGAGGAGGCATGAAGACCATCTTCATCACCAGACTTCAGGGCAGACACAGGGTTCCCAACCCACACAATTCCACCCAATTAAATGCCTACCCATCTCCAAACTCTGCTCATTGATTGAGCCATTCACTCCCTACTATACTGTATAATTGATGGAAATCTCAAGAGAACAGGTGAATTCCAGCTGTTGATTTTTCTTAGGTTTTTTTAAATGGTATTTATTGATGTTGCTGCTCTGGTAGGAAATAGCTATTGACTGCAGTGATCAAAGACGAGTTCATTTTTTATTCACTGGATAACGAGAAAGATATACCGGGATAGCTGAAGTGTTTTGAAACAGTTATGATTTAAAAAGGAACATTTTACATTTAGGACTGGCTGTACTGCACGTTTGCGGTTTAGAACTATTTTTATTTTCATCATAAATCCAAAAATAAAGAGGTTAAAGATTACAGAGGATGTGAAAACAAGCTGGGGGAGTGAGCGTGACCGAGTCTACAGATTGTGTGGTACAATTTAACATTCTATAAAGGTGTAATTCACTGTCATAGCTAATATACATTTATTTTCAACATCGTATATCTTGGGAAATCTATGAAAATATATAGCATACACACACAAAGGATTAGCACTGGATCTGTGTTAAATCATTAAAATAGATTTCATCAAAATCACATGAAGGGAAAAGAATATCAGTAAATCTGCACAAAATGTAAACAACTTTCCTAAAAACAATTCAGTTTAATAAAAAATGCAGTAAAAATATTTCTATAAATATCACTCCAAAAGTAAGAATTGCAATTTTCAGAATCACACAGCCACTGTATTCCAATGGTATCTGTTTAAAAAGGTCTTACCAAATTAGTGTATTTACATTAGTGGAGGCAAGGAGAGGAAAAAAATTTCAGAAAGAAAGTGCTGCAAAACATGGAAGAAAAATGCTGCATTTTTACGTAACCATAGTCAATCTGGAAAATAATGTACATAATTGTTCTCAACATCCACTGAATCGTCACAAGTATTGATCTGTAGTTGAAAATAGATATCTGTATCAAAGTACACAATTTCTCTCAAATAGATAATTTCAAGATTACACTAACCTGTGCTTTTGAAATAATTCATAATAATTTATATGTTACAATCTTATTTACTCAAGCAAGGAAAAATCATATGGTTGAAATCCCTTCCTGAATGCCTTAGCAAATTCTTCCTCATCTTCTCGGCTATATGTACATTCCCTCCAGTTAGCTTTATCTGGTATATTTAGGACAGCTTCACTTGCCAAAACCTCCCTGAGAGAAATTCAGAAACAATAAATAGTTAATAAGCCAAGCAGCTGAGTATGTATGTGGTGTAATAAACAAAGTTTGAAGACATAAAATTTACCTCTACAGACTTACCTTGCCTAGCAAACAAAAACAACAAAGATACAATTACCCAATGGCATTGCATTGTATCTACAGGATGCATTAGATGTCTTGTGCAAGTACAGAGTACGAAGTAATTTTAACTATCCTGTTATCAAAGTTACACCAGAACTAAAATTTTATTTGAACTCCACCCCCCCCCCAATTCGAATTCTCAGACCAATTGCCCTCTAGGACAGGTGGGCATTGTTCTTTATTTATTCAAGACCTCACAGATGCACATCTACAAGATAGGTGGTGCTGTTCTCCACAGAACAATTCACCTTAGAACGCCTAAATTGAGCCTGAAGCCCATTGCCACTCCACTACTAACTCCTGCAATTCAATGCCACTGCCTTTCAATTGGAAAACCAAAATCAAACTTTATTTTGCTCTTAGTGCAGCCTTGCAATGTACTTTTGACAGCGTATGGTAAGTTGAAGGGGATTCATCAAAAGCAAGGTCTACTCAGTGATACCGAAACTCTCTATAAAGCCCTTGCTGTTGGGACACATTCTACTTTCAATATCATATCTTTCTACTCCTACTGGCTCTTTTCTGCTACTCCCACAACAACCATCCATATAATTCCCCTCACAATCAGCCATCCAATTCCACAAACACATTACCCTGCACTTTAGTCAGCAGATGAATGGCAAATAGTTAAATAAAGACTATCCATGTTGCATACAAATAATTATTTTTAAGAAACCAATGAAAAGTAAAATCACAACATTTTTACTTTCTGAATCCAAAGGCGGCATGGTGGCACAGCGGCACGCTGCCTCACAATGCCAGGGATCCAGGTTCAATTCCAGCCTTGGGCAACTGTGTGGAGTTTGCACATTCTCCCCATGTTTGCATGGGTTTCCTCTGAAGATATACACTCCAAGATCCCTCTGATTTTCAGTACTTTCCAGCATCCTACCATTAGGAGTGTAATCCTTCCCTAAAGGTGGCAGGGCAGGTAAATAGGGTAGTTAATAAGGGATATGGGATACTTGCTTTTATTAGCTGAGGCTTAGAATACAAGAGCAGGGAGGTCATGCTGGTTAGACCACAACTAGCATACTACGTGCAGTTCTGTCTACCACATTATAGGATGAATGTGATTGGACTGGGGAAGATACAGAAAGATTTATGGGGATGCTGCCTTGAGCTACGAGGATAGATAGGTGGAGGCTGTTTTCCTTGGAGCAGCAAAGATTGAGAGGGTATGTGGCAGAAGTGTATTAAGATTGAGAGGCATAGATAGAGTGGATAAGACAACATTTTTTCCGTTAATAGAGGGGCCAATAACTCGGAGCGTAGATTTAAGGCAAGAGATAAAAGGCTAAGACAGGTGTTGAGGAGAAACATTTTCACCCAGAGGGTGGTGGGACTCTGGAACCCTCTGCCTGAAAAAAAGTGTGGTCGAGTTAGAATCTCTCATAGCACTTAAGAAATATTTAAATATTAACTTGTGCTGCCATAATCTCCAGGGCTATGTGCCAGGAGCTCGAAAATGTGATTAAATGTCTTGTGTGCATCAGTATACAGCGCAAAGTATGTCAAAAGTACATTGCACACTAAATACACAAAGCACAGCGTTCATAGAGAAGGAAAAGACAGCATGCAGAATGTAGTTACGGTCATAGCTAGCGTGACGAGAGAGATCAACTTAACGAGTTAGGTCCATTCAAAAGTTTGACAGCAGCAGGGAAGAAGCTATTCGAGTTGGTTGGTATATGATTTCAGACTTTTGTATCTTCTTACTGATGGAAGAAGGTGGAAGAGAGCACGTCCAGGGTGCATGGGGGCCTTTGATTATGCTGGTTGTTTCTCGAAGGCAGCAGGAAGTCTAAAGGGAGTCAGTGGATAGGAAGCTGGTTTGCGTAATAGACTGGACTTCGTTCACAGCTCTTTGTAGTTTCTTGCAGTCTCGGACAGAGGCTGTGATACAGCCAAAAAGGATGCTTTCTATGGCTCATCTAAAAGTTGGAGGGAGTCGTAATGCCAAATTTTCTTAGCCTCCTGAGAAAGTAGAGGGATTGATGGGCTTTCTTAACTACAGCATCTGCACGGAGGGGCCAGGACAGTTGTTGGTGATCTGGACACCTGAAAGCTTGAAGCTCTCAACCATTTTCACTTCATCCCTGTTGATGTAGACAGACGCATGTCCTCCATTACTCTTCCTGAAGTCGATGACTATCTCCTTTGTTTTACTGACATCCAGGGAGAGATCACTGTCATTGCACCAATTCACCAGATTCTCCATCTTCTGTAACAATCCAGATTATTACAGAAGAAATACATCTTCCTGTATATTCATCATTGTTTGAGATCCAACCCATTACCATGGTGTCATCAGCAAACTTGAAAATTGAGTTGGAGGGGAATTTGCCCAGTCATAGGTGTGTAAGCAGTATAGTTAAGAGGCTGAGGTTGGAGACTTGTACAGTTAATCTTTGTTGACTGGCATGGACATGATAGGCTGAATATCCTCCTTCTATGCTGTAAATGTCTTTGAACATACAAAGCATAACTTTGCGCCCCAAATCAATTTTGTTTACCTTTGCTCCACAAGTTATTGGTTTACAAAAAGGCAATTGTCAATTCCTTTAACATGAAGTGAACTATCATCCAAATTGAGACACTTTTGCAGAAAAAAAAGGTCTGACTTTACGAATCACCTGTTTCATTATTTTCTACAAAACTGCCTCAATTGAAATGTGCTGCTGTTTAAATTATGTGGCTCAAATCACAAAACTGTCATCTGTTTCAGTCTACAGCAATCATCAGCAAAGAAAACATGCCAAAAATAGAGCATATCCAGAGACAGTCACTTGAATCATGTTCAATGACAGTATCATCTCAAGAGTTGAGATGGCATTGATAACTACTCAGTTATATCATCATGGTTTAGGACAATGATTCTTGAACATTTTCCAGAAGTGGCCCATTTAAAAATTCTGTACTCTTGTGCTTACTTTTTGTGGATCTGATACAGTATCCTAGCGCATGGAAGTTTGTAATCCAAAGCTAGATAAAACTGAAGATTCTTAAACCTTTAAAACCTATTGTGGGGATAATTTGTTTTACAACAGCATTGTAAAATAGACTTGCTGCGACAAACAAATGTTGATTTTTATAGGTAGAGTGAGAAAACAAAAAATAAATTAAGTATCTGATCCAATTTATCCAAAATGTGCCACTGGCTTTGAAAAAAGCACCATGGGATTTTAAAATCCTGATTTCAAATAAATACACAGGAATCTGTTGCTTATGATGCTTTCTATTAGAAACTTGTATAACACATTATTAAATGTACGCTCTTTTCATTTGGCTAGATCTAGTCTATCTGATGGTAAAATTCAATCTTGCAGCTTTTATAACAGCTGTCCAGATTCCATTCAAGTATCTACATTGAGCAACACAAAGACCCATTAGAATGATAGACCCTCAAAATCATCTAGTTTCCTATTCTTCTTACCTTCCAAACTGTAAAGGGAACTGCTTCTTGATTCTGTGCAACAGCTTTTCTCCACTGTCCAGCTCAACATAAAAATATGCTGATCCAGGTTGAATTATCTGCAAAACACAAAGCAAGTGGTCTGACTTTACAAATCACTGAAGATATGTATCAATTCCAATTACTTTTAACATTCTAAGCTGGAATTTTTATTTGGTTGAAGGCAACATCAGCTAACATTCTGGCAGCAAGTCAGATCTTTCACTATGGAGTCTATCTTCATTTAATCCAGGCTGATGGCTGTAATTGCAAATGAAATTGAAGCAAATTCACAACCCTGAACAGCCCATATTTTGTCCATCTCTAAAGCCACCATAGTTATACATAGGTATGGCAAAAAAAATCAAAACGAAATGTCAACATTTTACAATTAATGCTAGAGCATAAGCTTATACACATTAATACAAGCTGAAATTTCATCTTGCTCTAGTCAGATTGATTTTCTTTAAAACTGTCTGAAACATCACCATGAACATAGCAATCCAGGTTTTGTATTTACATATGTCTCCCCCTCCCCCATCTGACCATTTATGCTTGCAAAAATACTATTTATGACTTCCAACTGCACATTTTCACTGATCTTCAATAAAAAAATTGCTATGGAGACAAACACAACATTAACATTTCACAGAAGGTGGTGACAATGAGTTTTACATGAGCACAGGTGCATTAGCTGCTAAATACACTAATCTGCTGTTTGTGCCTTTCCAAGGTGGTAATCAACATGCCCTACAAGTGTCATTCAGAAACAGCTGCAAATATTTGTTGCAAGTTTCTAAGAAAAGCATCTTGGATATCTTCCAATAATTGAAACATAAAACTTTTTCCATTGCTACGTATACAAACCCACAAATATAATAATCATTGTCTCTTTACAAAGTTATTTTTATGAAACAATATTGTGCGTCACGAATTTTTTTTAAACATTTTATCATGAGAAATTTTAGTTATTTAAAGCTGATTCTGAGACTGCCAAAGAAATTAAAAACAATATGACAAAAAGATCAAGTTGAACACTATTTTGTATTTCATTTTTTAAATTGAATTGTTTTGTCTTGCCATTTAAAATACTTTCTGCACTTGTACAGCAATGGCCAGAATAATTGCAGTCTAGTGTGCTTTGCTAATTAGTCAGTTAGTTACTACACATACATTTCTAAAAAACCTATACAAATATTCCTCATCATAATATTATACCAGGGGCATAAGTAAAACAATTTGCATTTATGTAAGTCCTTTCATGTAGAAAAATCCCACGGTACTTCCAAGAGGCAGAAATCAAGTCACTGAACCGAAGAAGGGTATATCAGAGGGCTAGCTGCAACAAACAAGATATTAGCTTTATTCCCCAACAGAATTTCTGTTTGTCCCTTTCAACCTGTCCACCGTCATGGCTTTCCATTTCCCTCCTACTGTTCGACAAGGTATTTACATTTTTCTGATTTTCTTTGCCCTCAGCTCTGACAAAGGATCATCCAGGCGAGAAATGTTGGCTCTATTCTCTCTCCACAGATGCTGTCAGACCTGCTGAGATTTTCCAGCATTTTCTATTTTTGTTTCAGATTCCAGTATTCACAGTATTTTGCTTTTAAGATATTAGGAGAGGTGATCAAAATTGTGGATTTTAAAGAGAAAAGGTAGTTAGGCTGTGGAGTTTACAGAAGGAATTCAACAGAGTGGGTCTGAGGCTGCCAAAGCCATATCTACTAACAATGCAATGAAATAATGACAAGTGATTAGAGTGAAAGAAACAAGAATTCAAGATGAAGGTTTAAGCGAGTTCTAGGGCTGGATAAAGGTTAGAGAGCTGTGGGGTTATGGTGAAGTGGGACAGGAGATGCATGCAAGGCTACAAGGGGTTTAAATGTGAGGATGGGAAATATAAATGTGGTGTTGAACAAATAGGAGGCTATAAGGTTAAGCAGGTCTTCTAGGACATATGGACAGCTGTACTAAAGGCCCTGCAGTTCAATGATCTATGTTACAACACTTCAATTTAAAATTTTGCACCCCCTCCCTGAGACTCTTATGTGGGCTTACCTCTAATTAGCCTCTCCCAGTCTCATAGTATCTCTACGCTCCTCCAATTACTTCTGCTAGTTTAACTGCTTTATCAATAGAGACCGTGGTTCCAAAAGCCAAGGCCATATACTCTAATTCCCTTCCTAAATCTTTCTGCCTCGCTATCCTGCTTTAAGCCATTCCTTAAAATTTACATATTTGACTTAGCTTATGATCTTCTACCCAAATACCTTTTTCTGTGGCCAGTGTCTAATTTGTTTGATAATGAACAGGCACTGGAGTGTGGCAACTAGGGGATTTTCACACTAACTCTGTTGTAGTTTTAATGTAAGACTTGAGATACTAAAAAATAAACTTTAAACTTTTGAAAGCACTGAAGTTACTGTGAAAATCCCCTAGTCGCCACAGTCCAGTACCTGTCTGGGTACAATGAGGGAGAATTTAGCATGGCCAATGCACCTAACCAGCACATCTTTTGGACTGTGGGAGGAAACTAGAGCACCCGGGAGGAAACCCACACGACACTGGAGAACATGCAAACTCTGCACAGACCGTGACCGAAGCTGGGAATCAAACCCAAGTACTTGGCGCTGTGAGGCAGTAGTGCTAACTACTGTGCACCATGCTGCTCCAGCTTGTTCAAAATATTGAATTAGCTGAGAGATTGATGAACAGCATTAAACTCGGAATTTACAGCACATATAGACTTTTTAAACAAAGAATTAGTTAACATAATGGCAACTTGCCACTTTAATTTTACTAACATGTTCTAAAATCAAACTAAAGACTATTTGCTTAATTGAAAGCTGTTGTAATCTAACAACATCAAATCAGGTATTCACTGCTTATCATTCTAGGTCAAATCACACTTATTTCCTGAACCTAGTCAAGTAGGATTTTTTTTAAAATGGTAAAGTACGTGAAGAAAGCAAGTAGCTTCAAGTACCTGAGAGATGAGTGGTTGCAGAAGATGGAACCATGAAAATGGAAATGAAACAACAGATAAGCCAAGTCACTGGAAGCAGTGCTGTGGACTGTTATGTGACAGGAAAGTACCAATGAAATTGAAAGGACAAACGTACAAGACAGTTGAGACTGACCCTGTTATATGGTGCAGAAATTTGGACAACACAGGGGAGAGAAACAATGACTGGATACTAATGAGGTGCAGATACTGAGATGGGTGTGTGTGGAATGATGAGAAAGGACAAGGTCAGGAACCAGTACATCAGCGAAGATTGTAGGAGGATCGAAGAACATAGCTGAGGAGGGACTAAAATGGGCATTGGTTATGGATTTGGAGAGAAAATATGAGAGATAGCGAGAGATGGGACTATCAAGAGGTGGAGGAAGGCCCAAGACCAGCTGGAAACGTCGTGGCAGGAGATTTAAATGCAATGGAATTGGAAAGGAAATGGGTAACTGAAAAGAGATGGTGAAAGATGATCAACCAGGATTTTGGCTGCACCAAGTAAAAAGTAAAGTCAAGTTTATTTATTAGTCACAAATAAGGCTTACATTGCACTGCAGTGAAGTTACTGTGAAATTCCTCTAGTCGCCACACTCCAGCGCCTGTTCAGGTAAATGCACCTAACCAGCACATCTTTCAGATTGTGGGAGGAAACCCACACAGACACGGGGAGAACATGCAAACTCCAGACAGGCAGTGACCCAAGCATGTAATGAGGCAGTAGTGTGCTAACCACTGCCAAGAAGCCAAAAGAAGGGAAAGAGTGTGCACTATTTAACTTGCAAACAAATTGAGCACAGATTTCTTAAAAGCTTGGAGACTCAAGTTCCCTGATGGATTTTCATCTCTCAGAAACTTGCTGATAAAGGAATTGGTTTCAATGTTACTTGACACTGCACTTATCCACTGGGATATCAGGAAGCCCATCCAAATCTTTATAGTAATGGCTGCTTTTTGGAAAATTTTGACAAGCAAGCTTGATAGAGAATATACAAATTACCTTTCTGTTGAAAAAATGTAATTTCACTTGAATTGCCAAAGTACATTGAACAAACTCACTTGCTTAAGATCAGAATGTTCAGGGATCTCCAAAAGCTCCATCTGCTGTTCCTCTGCTTGCACAATAAAAGCTTCTTTAATGTCATCAGTAGTACAACATTGAATAGGGACAGGAACTACCTGGTGAAAATGAGAAGAAACAGCATATTTCAGTGAAACTCCAAACTCGTTGCAAAATTACTATAAAAAAAATTAATTTTTATGCAGAAGTCAAATATTTAGATTTTTCTACCAATTAATCTAACAGGAGAAGAAAAAAATGCATCATTGGGATGTTCATTCCCTCAGGAAAGCTTGTCATCATATCAGATAAAGACATATCTGGGATTATTTCAGACTTAAACTAATGAAAAACCAGGAATTGTGAGAGGTGGAAAAGCTAAAGGAAGAAGCTGACTCAACAGTCCTTCACAAAAAAATATTTTCCACTCAATATTATTATTTGTGGAGACTTTAGGACTGGCCTGGTACTTTCCAAACCAATCAATTTAAGATCAACCACAACATGTATACATGAAACCTTAAACATTGCTTGAATAGGAAAAATCGATAATCTTTCAACTGACAAATGCTGCCATTTTGAAAGAATATGGTTACTTCAGTATACATACAGTGAGTATTTTGCAGCTTCTACAATAACAATTTAAGATTTTACTCGTGGCTAGAAGTTACCTGCAACTGTAAGTGCTGACTCCTGTAGTTTCTTTCAAACATTACAAACCTTTTCCCAATGCTCTTGTAAAAGTTTTTCAAAGCCAGTTTACATTTCTCTACTTCTTCTATGACTTCTGAAGGAAGCTCTAGCACTGACTGATGATGCCCAATAGGCAAAATGAGTACATGATCAGGGGTTAAGCTACCTTTTGCAAGGGCAATATAACACTGCAAAACAAAAAGGAATTTACAAGAATTTAAGTTCATAAATGCATTTTCTAGAAGGTAGTTTATTCAACTTCAGATTTTTATGTAATCCAATAAGTTACCCAGCAGGAAAATCACAAGCTTAAACATCAGTTTCTCAGTTGACATCTGAGTGTTTGTGCCACATACTTGAATATTATCATAAAGAGCTCTAATGGTCACTGCTAATGTGGAATTCTGGAATACTTACACTACAGGGCAAATTCCTCAGTGAGCCAGGAGCAAAAAACTATAGCAATTGCACATACATTGTTGTGTAAAAATCAACTTTATTTTCTTGCTGTTAGTCTATATTAGTAGGTCTAGTGTTGGGTTTACTCATAGTCAAAGTTGCTGGCTACTCTTACCAGAGGCATTTTTTATTCTTTCATGATAAGTGAACGCAAGCATTGTTACCCATCCCTCATTGCCCTTGAGAAGATGCTGGTAAGCCATCTTCTCAAACTGGTGCAGTTCATCTGGTGTGGACATAGTGCTGTTAGGAAGTTCCAGGATATTGATCCCACAACAGAGAAAGACTGTCATTATAGTTCCAAATCTAAATGGCTTGGGGGGGCAATTGCAGGTGTGATGTTTCCATGTGTCTGCTGCCCTTGTCCTTTTAGACAATAGAGGTCAGATTTGGAAACTGCTGTTGAAGGATTCATGGTGAATTTCTGCAGTGTATCTTGTATAATGTGAGTAAAGTCACCATCATCCCAGATGGCCATAGGCAGAGGGGAGAGCTGACTGGTGGCGATTTAACCTGAAGATCATTACACCTCAGGTGAGGGGAAAGATTGTGAAGGGGTCCACAGCTGGTAACCTCAGCCAGTTAGGAACTGTGTGGCGTTTATTACTTGCCACTTTTCAGTCCAAGCCTGAATGTTGTCCATGTTTTACAGCATATTGGCATAGACTGCTTCAGTTTCTGAGGAGGTGCAAATGATCTTGAACATTGAAAACTGATGGTTGCACACTGATTAGTGCAACTGTCTCCAACCTCACTAGAGAGGATGATCATAGCAAATCAAGATGCAGCAGCATTAGTTAATTTTATCTGACAGAGTCAGGTAGATCAATTGTAGCCATAGCAGCAATGCTGCAAATAAACACATCATAGAGAATTCTTAAATAATTGTTTCAAATGCTCTTGTGCTTCAATGGCAACCAATCCTCAAAAGGTTCACATTAGAAGATACTTTCAAGAAAGAGCACCAAAGTGCACGTCCAGTACTTACGTGCGTACCAATACTGATAACTAAGTGCTTTTCAACTTCAGGACTAGCAAGGCAGAACCAGCAAGGACCCATAGGCTGAGCTGCGAAGAAACATGTAAAATGTCAGGTGTGTGCTTAATTTTACATCAAGAATAACAAAATGTTTGCTACAACAACAATTTTTGGGAGGGGGCTTTCAAGGAAACAATAACAAATGATGTTACTTCCTTGTGGAAACAGGACATGTAGGATTGGTTTTGATATCCTCCTTTCATTCTGCACGAGTAGCAGCTTACTAACACTGTGCTTCAAGCAAAGATGGCTAATTAGTGAGATAAAATAGAGCTGCTAATGGAATTGGATCACAGAACGAATCATGTTTTTGAAAAACAGGTGATGAATGAGAGAATTGAAAGAAGTGAATGAAGGGAACAGAAAAGATTTGCAGAAATCTTAAAACAAATGTGTGGCCAACTGCAGCTGATACTTTGGGCTCTTTCCTCACAAAGGATAGAAATTTAAAGTTTGGATTGTGCATTATTATCTACCTGGTTATAAAGTATATTCTTATAATCCCCAATGTTTAAAAATAATACATTTATATTTAGTTGCTATGTCTCTTAATTATTATACTCAATAGAAGCACTTTAGGTCTCCTGCTGCAGCATTGTGAAATATACTCTAATAATACAATAGGGAATGTTTCACAGCCTAACATTCACCATTTAACAGGAAGGGGTTGGGTGCAGGGACAGAGGAAAGGTAACCGAATAAAATATCTTCTCTGAGGGATTCTAATCAGCTGTTCAAATCATACGATAGTAACAAAAGGGCTTTGAGAAACAAGAAAAAATGTAAGACACCTGGCTTCAAGGATAATAAAATATCTCATTAGAATATACTTCCCCGGTTAACTCCACCTTTATATCAAATGGAGTCAAAATGTAATGTTGCATGATTCTCAAATCCAACAAAAACATTTTGGCATTAAGTTAACATTACTATAACTTCGCGATGGAGGCAAGATATTGTAGCCACGTAGGTTTGATTTGATTTATTATTGTCACATTGTTAGAATACAGTGAAAAGTATTGTTTCTTGCACACTATATAGACAAAGCACACAGTACATAGAGAAGGAAAGGAGAGGGTACAGAATTTGTGTCACACTCAGTTAGGGTATAGAGAAAGATAATATGGTTAGAATAGAGTTTTAAAAGCACAGAATGAGAGTAAACCATGGAATTAGGGGTATGCTGGGCACAGCTTTCAAGAAGTCACCATGTTTCAGCACCAAATTGGGAAAAACTTTGCCAGTGTGGCTTAATTAACATAGCATACTGTAAACACATTTGAGGTTTTTTTGTTTGTTCAATGTAAAGATTGAGAAGAGAATGTCATTTTATTGACATCCTCCATGTTCAAAGGAAAATGCAAAATTATATCACATAAATAGTTTTCCATTTGAAATTTAATGCTCCTCCCTTTTGTAGGAGGATTTCAGAATTTAACATAGAACTAACGTATGTACTATGGTACACTTAATTAACAAGTGAAAAGTGGGAGAAAACAATTTTTATACAGGCTATGAAAATATTCATTTTTTGAGGGATTATGAAGAAGACAAAATTACCAGAAATGTCAACTGCTTACTTCTTACTAAGCAGAAATAACAGAAGGTTTGAAAGATAAATATATATGAATTAATTTGTATACTATTAAGCTGTTTAATATTGACAGCACAGGAATATTGCAGTCTGGGATTTCAAACAGTCCCTGACTGGGCTTAAAAAATATATTTTCCCCCACTTACTTAATTGGTGAGTGAGCAATCTGGATCTTAGACCAAGCTGCAAACATGACAAGCTATCTGGCCTAGCTAGTTATTGAGCATTTGATGCTTCTATGATTTAGTTACAGGCAATGCAAGTTAAATAATGTATTAAACACTCTATGCTTAGTTTCTCTTTAAACAGACTGAAAGCTCAGCCAACAAAATTGCTCCATTACAAAAGCAGGCAGAAACCTAAATAAAACTGAAAATGGGTAGGGCGCAATAAGAAAGATGACAAAAATTTATAGGCTTAGTGTGACTTGGTGGGCTACTGAGAGTAGTGTTGATCACAACCTTAAATAATTTTCTTAAAGCTTTTTTAATACTCTTATGGCGTGATTCTCCAATCTCATCCATGCTGCAACCCACTGCAAGTGTGAACAGAGGATTTGGCATTCTAGTTAAAACTCCATTCACTTTCCATGACATTGAAGGATCCCAGCCATGAACGAGGACAGACATTTTTGACATTAAGATTTTGCAACAAACAGGTCAAGAGAAAGAAAATTGACCTCTAATGTCAAAGAAACATTACCTTAAGAAAATCACAAATGATGTTTTTAAATCTTGAAAGGATTTCTTTTAAAATGGTTTCTGTGCTACTTTCCAATTCTAGTCAGAGAAAGAAAAACGGAATGCTTGCTCACAAATCCAAGTTTTTCAAACACTTACGTGGCTTTCTGGGTTGTTTTGACTGATGAGGTGAAGGTCTTCCTCCTTCAGAAGATCTTTTCTTTCCTTCTCGTTTGCTTAAATCAAAGAAGAACTGAGGCTCTTCCTGCAAATTAAAACAGCTATTAGAGCAACAAATAGTAAATTATAAATTTTAAAGCTGCTATACTGAAAAAAAAAAACCAGTGAAGGGAAGTTTTTTTTAAAAAAGCAGAGCAGAACTAATAACATTACGCTGCACAGAAATTTGGAAGTTCTTGTACAGGCTGATTACAAGTAGATCCCCCAACTAGTCTGTCTTACTGAAGATGCTAATAGTAATCCAGCATGACACCCATGGATCACGGATATCAAAAACTGCAAGATGAGACCTCAGTAAAACTACTCTTGGAATTCAAAAGAAGCATTTAACATTTGCAATCAATTTATGATGAGCAAAATATTTCATAACAATCACAGGCATTTCAATTTGTGCCACATTATAATTTCTTAACCTGCTTTTCCTCCTCTTTTCTTTTTCAAATAGAGTTTTTTTTTAGCTTCAGCAAATAATAGTGATATAGTCCATATTCTATGTTCCTTTCTATTAAGCAGATAACAGAATAATCTGTCACTGTTTCTCATTAACTGTTCACAAGATTCTGTATATTTCTCAGACCTTCTATGCTCCAGGGAATAGAATCCTAATTTTTGCAAGTCCCTCACCACAACTATCAGCCCTCAACACATCCCAGGGGCACCATGATCTACACAATCTGAAAACTATTAATTTATCTTTATGGCTTTTCTATCTTAGTCACCCCTTATCCATACCACCACTTTACGCATTAATGTGCTGGGCCTGGATCTTTCCAAAATGTCTTCTGATGGCAGTTCATGGCTTTCTGAAAGTCCAAATATATTGCATCCACTGCACACTCATTGTCTAACAAATCAGTTCGACAAGGACCACAAATTTCTTTATACAACTGATAGTGCATACTAAAGCTTCATAGAAGAACTACAGAATAACACAAAAATTGCATGATAAATGCATGACAGAATTCATTTTCAGCATATTTCAGATTTTCTAAAAACAGCTTAAATATCCTGAAATTGCATTAAATTTTATGAGCTACTGCCTCAAATTTTTTACACAATTATTGGAGAAGTGTCAGTTCTACTGCTCTCATTATACACCTTTGACTAAATTTCCAATCATGCTGAGAAGAATGGTTATATTGCACAAACGTCCTCCATCCTGCACATTTTATTAAACCCAATAAATCATTTCACAAATACTTTTGATATATGTTGAATTATAGATAAGTTGAATAAGGTTGCTCTATAGAAACACAATTTTTGGAACAAAAAAAGCCAATGGATAACAATATCTAAGATTTAGTAGGAACAAATAAAAATCAAACTACATGGTGACACATTTAAATCAGTCCATATTAGATAAAGTTTAAAACAACATTTTATTTTAGTTAGTAAGCTTTTGCAGTCTGGAGATTTAATAAAATATGAACAAAATTCAAAGCTCTGAGGATGGGGTTATCAGAGTGAAGGAAGAGGAGAACTGTGTGTCATACATTGTACCCAGACATATAAATAAAATGGAAAAATGCCACATTACACTACCAAAAGTTGATTTCAAGATGTTAGATAACTACAAACAGAATGTGTTTTGGGTCTATCGAGGGGAAAATAGCTTTTTTTTTTAAAAAAAAGAGGGATTTGTTGTATTAAATTTTTAGAACTAAAATTATAAAAAAAGGGCCTGCTACATATACATACCGTTGCAGTTTCCCCTAGAATAGGTTTCTGAAATTCCTTAGTCATTTTCCTGTATGGACTTTCTGTGACATCCAAAGGTTGTTTCACTAGTTCAGCTGGATCCATAGAGCTTAATGGCATTATGTTAAATGCATACAAGTACTATGAAAAGAAAGTCAAATCAGAAAAACAAATATAAATTCTGGTGTTTATAAGCCAAAAAATCTAAGAAATTGAAAACATCATAAAGTTACTTAAATTGGAATCATATTTTTTCAAGAGTGATTTCTCATTAAGTTCAAGGAAAGCAGCTTTGAACAAATAATAAAACAAGAAAATTATTAAAACTAAAATAGATCTATGCAAATATACATAATACTAATAAACTGCACCAGAGACTGGTCAGATGAAAGATCAAGCATACAACTCCATTTAATAGATTGGAAGAGGTATGGTCAACCTAGCAAGTGATTAAAACAGATGGTGGCTAGAGCATGTTTCCTATTCATCCATTTAAATCAAAAGAGGACATCAAATGTTTGAGAAAGAGCTCACAAACATGAAGGTGATGGGTGGTGAAGCAAAAAAGATCAATTTTCTTTGAGAAATGTTTAGATTAGAATAATTACTAGTTTTAGAAACAGTTAAGATTACATACAATTTAATTTTCAACATGTTTTTGGAAATAAAGATCAATGTTTTTTTATTTAGGAGAAATTACTTTATTTGATCTACTTTTTTTTAAAGAACTTCCAAAATTTAAGTTATGCATAAACAAATTAAAAAACAAATACCTATGGCCATAACAGCTCAAACAAACACTCTAAATGTCGAAATCAAAAATGACAAAATAAAGTAAACACTCTATACTAACAGGTAGAAGAGCTTGCATTTTGATGGCACGTTTCACAGCCTCAGAACGCCCAAAAGTATATGGCAGCCACTTTTGAAATGCAGCCATGCTACTAATTGGGCAATTACACATTTAAATTTTGCAGAGCATGAGCAGCAGCTTTGTTTTTGGGGTGTTGATTGAAGACGACACTGGGCAGGATGCTAGAATTCTGCTGCTGCTCCAAAAATGTCATAGGTTTGTTTTTGCACTGATTCAAATGACAGCATCTTAGACAGAGCAACATTTTCAACTTAGATTGTGTTTTCAGTTGCCTAGAAATGCCTGAACCCATGACTTTATGACTCAGAGGCAAGAGGGCTACCACTGAGCATGGCTAATGAACACAAAGTATCAAAGAATCATAGAATGGTAACAGCACAGAAGAGTACAATATGACCCATCACAGTTTGAACTTTTTAACACATTATTGGTATTTGGCAAAAGTACAGCAATCACAAAAGGCAATTAATTTTACGCCCAGTTCCCAAATGGGACAATAATTATAGATCAAATAGTCTTAATGACACACTAGTACAAAATTTATACGGCGTCTGAAGCTTCCTGTTACTGTTTTAATGGAGAAAGCTGATGAGAGGAATTTCAGACAGTGATTGCATTATTAGTATTAAATGACAAATGCAGGTTCAATAAATATAGAAAAACAGTAAAAAAACATGAACTCAACAGGAAAGTCTAAATTAACATTTAAATTTAGAATATGCTCTCCCAAAGTATAACCATTCTGATAATTTTGGATTTTGCTACTTGCCTTTTTCTTACTGGAATTGCTGAGATTTGCCAGTGCTATGAATCTGCTCACATGCTGTGCATTTTCCTGTAGTATCACATGGTTTCTATACAAACAAAAATTAACTTTTTATTGTATGGCAGACACCAATTTAATCACAAAATTACACTGACCAGAACAGTTTTGGATTCAACCTGTGTTGCTTGAGTTTTATGTTACCAGCTCAAGCACTCTGTTAATCAACTTTAGTTTCATAAAGTATTAAAGGGATTAAACAGCCAAAGTTCCTGCTTTTTATCAACATAGAGGCCTGTGCTAATAAAAGTACCGCACAAAGAAAGATGCTTAGTGAAGATAGGTCAGCTCGTGTTAATTCTACAGTTAAGTACAAATCATAAAATCATAGATTCCTACAGTGCAGGAGGCCATTTAGCCCATCGATAAAACAAGAAAAAAAAACAAATAATTGCATTCTAAACCCAGCTTTTGTGCACTGATCCATGATATGCAAATAGGTTTTAGTGGATTTGGACTATGCCCTTCAGCTTCAGTATATGCAACTGAACAATAATAAGAATGATCACCTTTCATAGAAAGGAATATTAGTTTTAGTACATATTCTTTACACATCAGGTCAACTTTAGAAGACCCTCTGATTGTTACTCAAAATTTCACTAGCTTTCTGACACAAAAGACATAGTCCAAATCCACTAAAACCTATTTACATATCATGGAATATCTGAATCAGTGCAAAAAAACTGGGTTTAGAATGCAATTATTTGTTTTTTTCTTGTTTTATCAAATAATATTCACATAGGTACAGTAACCTAGTTCAGCTCGATTGGAAGAGCAGACATATGACCCCCATCTCCAGACATCGAGATCATCAATCATTATGAACCATGGAATATCTTTATGCTTATTCAATGTAAAGTAAAATGCGGAATACCTCACTTCTGCAACCTCCCTCCCCAGTGACTTTATCTGAAGTAATTCAAACTATTTTCAATGCTTTTAAAGTCCCCCACCAACCAACAAGAAAATCACACTGCTTTCTGTTACAAAGATCAGTGATGATTGAACTTACATCTCATAGGGAAGAATTTCACAGAACAAGATACCTCATGCATATCGATATAACTGTTGGTTAACAATTTAAATGATCATAATGATACCTGTAAGGCAATCTTTCATAATTGGCTCCTTCCAATGCAGCAAAATGATATCGTGGTTTTAAAGCAAATGCAAGATGAGCTACAGAGATGGAGCCACATGACTTGGTATCAATAGTTTCCTGTCAAAGATATTAAAGTCATTAGTTTCTACTTTGATTTTCACGAGGCTTTATTAGAACATTAGTCTTAATACTTTCAATTATGTCACTTTCTCTAATTCTTACATTTTGTAAATTATATAACAGAAGAATATTTAATCAAAATCAAAAACCTACCAGTGAGATTTTTATTCAAACACTTTTAACAATTTCAAAACTTCCCCAATATAACCCAATTTTGTCATGCTGTAGTAAGACATTTTTTCTATCTTATATATAATGCATAAATAACATATCTGGCTTGCAATTCTGCAATCATGATCCTATGCACAAACTGAAGTGCATTATATTTTTATAAGATCATGATGCAATTTTTTTTTAATTAAAAACTTAAGCAAAGAAACTGACCACACTATTTCCATATTGCCACACTCCTTTTGGCCACTGTGATGTCAACAGTATATCCACGCCCTTGAATTTGGAGCTGGCTGTTAGTGAGCTCTTTAGCGCAGTCACATCTTTTGATGTAAAGCAATAAGCAGGTGCGGGTTCATGTTGGGCTTCAGTGCCACTCAAGTAAGCAATCTGCAGACCTGATGCACCTGTAAAAACACCCTTGCGACCTATAGGAATACATCATGCCAAAATTAAAGAAAAGCCTATCAGAATAAGATTAAGTAGTTTTATTAAAAATTAAACACTTGTAATTGAATCAGTTAATGTTTCACAATGTTAATAATGCACATCCATAATGTGGATAAATCAAACTATGAAATATAATACATACCTAAATAAGTAATGTTTTCTGCCAATTCGCACCCATCTATATCTGGGAAATATTTTGAGGTCTCCTGATTGTTGGCTCCCAATATGTATACTTGCATGGGAACTAAAAAAAAGAAAACACACACACACTTATTAAAATATATGACCCAAATAATACATTTCCGATGAATCTTAGGAGAAAAAAATTCAAATCTGAGTCACTGAATTCTGTTGTTTCCAATTTTTTGTTCATAACTAACTAAGCTTCTAATTTTATTGATGAACTACCACTGAAAATAAAACTTAAAATTTATCAAAATAAATGTTATACCATTCTACAATAAATCAAAATGACCAGGATGCACGAAAGTGCACCTTCACTTGCATTGTAGCAGTTTATTGAAAATGTACAACGGCATAGTTCATGCTGATTAGTTGCAAACCTATAAACCTCTCTTAAATGCTATTCTCTCTACTCTTTCTCCTTTAGTTTGATGTTGATTCTGCACTTATTGTGTGCTAGCTTTAAGGGGAAGGTACAGCAACAAGCAAGATTTAAAGCACTCTACAACATTAATGCAATATGCTTGGTGTAAAATAAAGCATTGGATATTAACTGGGGAAGGGTGCAGTTGAGGTATCTAGGAATCAATCACACCTGTTGGCTGCAAACAATATTTTAATGTATATAATATTTTAATGTATAGTAATATTATAATGCAAACAATATTAGCATTGTCAATTACCAGTTCCACGTATAATTATTTTAATAGTGCAAATAACTTAAGGTCATTTATACTAGTGTCAGCCATATGATATTTTTCTTTCACCACCAAGAATAGAAATCTATAAATATAGCATGCATCATTTCAGTTATCAAAGGCTTCCGAAGTTGCACAATACAACCACCACATAAAGCAGACAAATTGGTGCTAACAGTTGTCCTGCAATACGAAGTGCAGATAAAACCCAGTTTGAGTGCTTCTATTTTCTGGATAAGAGTCAAGTGCAAATAGCCATGTTGCTCACATGTTAATGAGATGCATGTGCTGGAAGATACAAGTTTGCCTGAAAACAACTGATCTTTTCTTTCAGCAAGTAGAAATTGAGGGGATGATTCTCCCAAAAAAATTCTAAGTGCTGAATTGGCAGGAAGAATTTGTTTCAGTGAGCTCAGGCTCGAATCTCCCACACGCTGTACACTGCAGGTCATCACTGTCAATATAATTTGGACCCCTCACTCCCACCAATCGCCCCCATCCCCTTGGCACTGCCCCCTAAACCCCACCCCCTTGGCACTGCCGCATGCCTGGTGGCATTAAAAATAGATTAAAATTTGTAATTAGCTTCTGTGGTGATACTAATGCTTATCAGAAGTGACAAGAACTTTGCCACAATCAAGTATTTTCAAGATTGGTACAGAAATTTAGTTAATGAAGATTTACCTTTCTTGGTTCCGGATTTGTATTCTGCCCATTCTGATTCCGCCTCTGCTGTGGTTCCGAAGAAATTTCCCACACACAAAAGCAACTGTAAACAAAGAAATCATACATCAATCTGCAGATTTAGATCTTTCCCCCTACTCAAGAGACTTTGAATCATCAAGTTCCAATCAGATTCTGAATTAAAACATTATTTTTAATAGACTTTACACGCGGAAACTGTCATCTTCTCTCTAGTACTTCAAAGAATCGAAGTGAATTTATTTGTAATTATTAAACATCTGGTGCAAATTACACAACAAAGGGGAGGGGGAGGCGGAGGGGGAGGGCAAGGGGTCTTGTTCACTGATGTCCTTTAGGGAAGGAAATCTGCCATCCTTACCTGCCCTGGCCTATATGTGACTCTAGAGCCACAGCAATGTGGTTGACTCTCAACTGCCCTTAGGCAACTAGGGATGGACAATAATTGCTGGCCAGCCAGAAACACCCGTGTCCCACAAAAGAATAAAAAAAAGGGGCCGAATGTCAGGAGACAAAGAAGGGACCAACTGCCGGAGATCAAATAGCGGAAAAGAAAATAAAGGGAGAAAGGAAAAAGGGAGGGAACTATAGGCCAGTTAATTTATCTATTATAGGCAATAATCAAAGAGGAAAAGCTAACCACTTAGGAAAGCTAGATATAATCAAACATGGGGTTTTATGAAAGATAAATCACGTTGATAAATTTACTCAAATTAGAGAACGTAACAGGGAGGTTAGAGGGTAACCCATAAGTGTAGTGTATTTAAATTTCCAAAGCACATTTGACAAGGTTCTGCATAAGGAATTGGTGCATAAAATAAAAACTCACTGGAAGAATTGGAGGAAGTGTGTTAGCATGGACTAAAAACTGGCTGTCACATAGAAAACAGATGTGGTATAAATGGGTCCTTTTCAGGCTAGAAAGATACAACTAGTGGAATATCAAAGGCATCAATTCTTGGCCTGTAATTGTTCATTATTTACATTGATGACCTGGAGGAATGAACAAAATGGAAGGTTTCCAAATTTGTTGATGATAAAAAGATAAATGGAAGGGCATATTGAGATGAGGATACTGTGATTCTGCAACAGGATATAGATTGTTTGGGTAACTGGAAAACAACCTGGCAAATAGAAGTTTAATAGTGGGAAGTGCGAGGTCATGCATTTTGGTAGGAGAAAGCAAAAGGCAGGTTGCCTAAATGGAGACAGAGTAAAGGCAAGTGGAGTACAGAGAGATCTAGGTACTCTAATACATGAATCACAAGAAGCTAGCAAGCAGGTCCAACAAGTAGTTAAGGAGGCAAATGACATTTTAGCTTTTATTGCAAAGGGATTGGAGTTTGAAAATAGGGACGTTTTGTTGCAATTGTGCAGAGGGTTGGTGAGGCTTGATCTGGAATACTGTCTAGAGTTTTGGTTCCCTTAGCTAAAAAAAGGATAACGTAATATTGGAGACAGTCCAAATGAGATTCACTAGGTTAATTCCAAGGATGAGAGGGATGTCCTATCAAGAGAGAATAAATAGTCTAGGGCTGTATTCCTTGGAGTTTAAGTGACCTTATTCAAAGGCACAAGATCCCGAGGGACCTTGAGAAGATAGGTGGTGAGATGTTTTCACTAGTGGGAGAGTCTCAAACATGGGGGACATAACTATAAGATTAAGGGCTGGTCATTTAAAACTGAGGTGCAGAGAAATTTCTTCTCACAGAGGGTGGCGAATCTCTGGAATTCTTTGTCCCAAAGGGTGTTGGAGGCCAGATCATTACAAATATCCAAAGTTAGGATAAATATTTTATCGACTGAGGAATAAAGCACTATGGGGAAATAGCACAGAAAATTGAGACTGGCATAGGTCAACCATGATCATATTAAATGGCGGGACTGCTGGCCTACTCCTGCTTCTATTTCTTATGAAGGAGGCACTAAGTGCTGGACAAGAGAGGAGGGACCAAGTGTTGGACTCCACAATAGCACATGCACAAAATATAATTGCAGGTTAATCTTCAATGTAGACAATTTACGTTAATTTTTTTCCCTGGAAGGGTTCAAATTTATATGGAGAAAGTGTGATGAAAAGAATGTTCCGACTGAAATTTGTAAGGCACCAGAACCAAATCAGATATATCCAACAACATTGAAGGAAGAGAGAATGGAAATTGCAGGAGTGCTGTCCATAATCTTCCAATCTTCTCTAGACTCAGGGAAGGGACTAGAGGACTGCAGAATTGCAAATGTAACAGCTTTCCAAAAAAAGGTTGTGAACATAGCCCAGCGATTACAAACCATGTCAGTTAAACATCAGTATTAATGTTCCGGATCCAAATCACCCTTGTGTAGAAAGGTCACTTAGATCAGACTGTTTCTCTCCACAGATTCTGCCAGAACTGCTGCAATTATCCAACATTTTTTGTTTTTATTTCAAAATTTCCAGCATCTGCAGTATTTGCTTTTAGTAAAATTGATTAATCGAGATAGAATTAGTGGTCATGTTGGAAAATTTTGGGTTGATTAAGAAAAGCCAGTGTGGATTTCTAAACGGGAAAATCATGTTTAACTAACTTGGAGATTTTTCCCCGGAAGTAACAGAAAGGGTTGACGTAGCGAATTTGAACTTTTGGAAGGCATTTGATACAATGCCATAGAACAGACTTGAGAAGTCATTGCTCATGGAATAAAAGGATCAGTAGAAATGTAGATACAAAACTGTCTGAGCAAGAAGCACAGAGTAACGGTCACTGAATACTTTTTCCGACTGGATGGTTTGTAGTGATGTTCCAGGGCCTTTGCTTTTCTTGATATACATTAGTTATCTAGATCTTAGTGTGCAGAGGACAGACTCAAAGTTTGCGAATGATACAAAGCTGGGAAATATTATAAACTATGAAGAGGACTGTGTAGAACATCAGAAGGACAAAGAAGTTGGTGAATTGGACAGATAGGCAGCAGATGAAGTTCAATGCAGAGAAGTATCAGGTGATGCACTGTGCTAGGAAGAACGTGAGGGTCAAAATAAGAGGTACAGGAGCACAGGGACCTGGGTATATATATGCATAGATCATTGAAGGTGGCAGGATAGGTGGAGAGCAGTTAATAAAGCACATTTATTATTGGAGACATTGAGTACATGTTCAAGGAAGTTATGCTGAACTTGTACAAGACACTAGTTAGACTTCAGCAAGAACTTTGTATACAATTCGGAGCACCACACTGTAGGAAGATGTGAATGCACTGGAGAAAGTGCAGAAGAGGTTTACAAGAATAGTTCCAGGGATGAGAAATTTCATTTATGCGGATAGATTGAGGTATTGACAATATTTTCCTTGGAGAGAAGACTAAGAGGAGATTTGATAGAAAAGTTCAAGATCATGGAGGGGGACTGACAGAAGATGGGAAAAACTATTTCCGCTTGTACAAAGATTAAGAACAAGAGCGCACAGTTTTAAGTAATTTGCAAGTATGAGGTGAAAAAACGCTTTTTCACAAAATGAATGATTCTGATCTGGAATGCACTGCCTGAAACTGTGGTGGAGGCATATTCAATCAAGGTATTAGGTAACTACTTGAATAGAAACAAGATATAGGGGTATGGGGAAAAGGTAGGGGAGTGGCACTAAGCTATAATGCTCGTTTGGAGAGTCGGTGCAGACACAATGGGCCAATTGGGTTGAGTCGTAGCAATTCTGTGATTAGCTTCAAAATTTCAATTTTAGATTCAAACAGCAAAGTTCTTAGTTTCCCATCAACTGACTTTATCAACACTGCTGCTTTATATTCAACAATTTGTTACCTACGTCTTACAAATTAAACAAATACTAGATACCATTTTAGCAATCTCATAATAGATTATAGTACACCTGAAACCAGTCAAATCATTCATGCACTTCCAACAATACTGAAGAAAACATGTACCAAAAAACCCCTTATACCACTAAACAATTAAAAATGAAAATACATGATAGAGAATAAAATGGTTTGCAGAAATGTAAAGTAATTGAATTTCAAAATTCTTGATCACAATTTCTGGGAGTAGTTTACAACACCCTGATTCCACTCTCTCCAGACTTTGGGATCACTGTGCTAAAACAAAATCTCATTATTTGAGAAACAAAGTGAGACTCAATCATCTCAAAACAATAAATACTGGTGAGCTAAGCTGATACAAAATTTGTATGCAGCTCAGCTTCACCTGCAAGGTATTCAACGTATAAGTTTATGAATGGAGAAGGAAAATATACTTTCATTCTTAAAGATAGAGCTGGATTTATTTTCCATGCAAACTTTAACCATTTCTTCATGAGTCCAAAACTCAAGTCACCCAATGCTTTAAATTCAGTAAGTGTAGTCTTGCAGTGTCTAGGGAGGAAGCAACTCAAGATGCAACTAAAATATTATTTCAATAACATGTTTTAAGATTTTAGAAAGTTTGACCATCATTAAAATGGCTGTGACTCTAACCCAGATAAAGCCACTTACTACTACACGATAAACACTTTCAAACAATGCAAATCCTATTTATCACAAAACTAAATTACACTTTCTTTAATGGCCAATTTGAATTTTGCATAGATTATAATACAACGCACATAACTTTATATTATAATCAGATGTTTCAATACTTTTCGAAGTGGTATTTACAAACAAATGTCATTTGACAATATGTTCTCACGTCAAAATCCCCGCTTTTCTTTTGAATTGATCGCACTCTGGTAAACAATGCATTCAGTTTTCCTTCAACATCACCACAAGCCAGCCTGAAAAGTAAAAGAAGCATGCATATTATTTTTGTTGAAGTCAGCACAATCCAAAACAATTGCTTTCAAAATAATCACTTTTTATTTATTGGAAGGATGAAAAAGAAAACAGTACAGAAATTGTTAGGATTAACAAAAGACCATTTTCCTCAAATATTTTTTGTACATTTGAACCACATATTCTCAGTGTAGTTCAAAAACATACTTTTCAGCAAAAAATAACTTGAGTCATCTACGTGCCAAGGTTACAAGACAACATATAATTGAAGTAATCAGTTGATCATTAAAGTAGTTGCAAAACTGAATTATATTGTGATATGAAATCCTAAACAATCAGCTCGGGCAAATCAACTTCCTCACTGTGAGATTTAAAGACATTTCATCCACTATCAAAGCAAGGCAACATTGTCCAGAGTTGCAGAGTTATGGAAGCATCTTTATGATAAACAATCAGATTGCAAATATTTCTTCTGTCCCTCTTTGGTCTCTCTGTACACCACCTTAAGTTGTAGGTATTAGCTTCAGCTCCCAATTAACATGCCCCTACAAAAATATGTGTTCAAAGATTATCTTGAAGTAGCCTGAGCTGCTGTTGAATGCATCTCCCTGGAACAGACCAGCTGATGTATCAGAAGTAATACAAATTAAAAATGTATTTGTGAATCAGAAAAGAATTATCATTGTACCAACCTATACTCTATTGAAGTTTATTTAAAAGGGTCTCCAGACCAATTCAAATTAATGATCTCTTTATGAACCAATGACTCTAGCACTGTATATTTGCAATCATAAAAATATTCAATTCCATTTTACATCAGTTTACACCTGAGAAATATGGCTCTTTCATTCAATTAACAAAAACTGTGATGATACAATATACTTTGTATAGGAAACATTTATATTCTTTGCTGCGTTACTTTATAATTTTGAACTACATTTATTTAATAAAGAAACCTGCACAAATTCAGCTGAAGTGGACCAAGAAAAACAGCACTATAATTTCCCTTGAAAACTATGTCAGAATTGAATATATGCTGAAATCTGAATTTTGTCCAGTTTGACAATCAAGTAGCAACACATGCAAAATAAATTTAATTGTGCCACTCATTTAATTATCTTCTCACTTCCTACAAAAATAACACTTTCTCTAGTTCACACAATGGCCATGACATAGAGCCTCCACATTCATCAGAATCCTTGTCCCCAGTTTCATTTCGGTCTTCGTTTTATCCGACACCTTAACAAGAAACCTTTTCTCTTCTTGTCAGGCGTTAAGGAACACAAGATCCAACAACACTCAGTACTAACATGCATTCAGGATCCTCCACTGCTTCCTGTCCCTCAGACCCCTATCCCTTCTAATCTCAGTCTTTACCTTGAATTCACCATATCCTCTGACCTTCCTCTCTCTGAGGTCATACTCAGCAAAGGACTCAACTTTATGCCTTACACCCCACACTCAATGAATTTTAGGCTCACATGATGCTGAAATCTTCTTCTGCTGCTGCCTTTGTCTCCATCCTCACTTCTTTGGGCAGCAGTCCTTTCCACTTACTAAAGATCCTTTCTCTTGCCTCTAATATTCTTCCTGCACTTAATCCTTTAATTGAAAACCGTCAACGTGACAATGACTGTCTCGCTTTCTCTACTCTCACCTACTCTAACCTGTCTCTTCTGAATTTACTGCATTCCACTCTTGTAGATCCAACCCTGACTTTGTCGTCAAACCCACCGACAAGTGCAGTTATTGCCTGACACACTGATCTGTATCTTGCAGGGGTTGAGCACCAACTCTCAGACACTTCCTCCTACCTCCCCCAGGAACATTGGAACATGACCCCACCACCGATCATCAAGCCATTATTTCCAGGACAATCAGTAATCTCTTCTCCTCTGAAGATCTTCTCGCCACAACTTCAAATTTCAACGTCCCAAAACCAGATAACCTGCTTTTACCTCCTGCCCAAAACACGACTATCACGGTAGGTCCATCATGTCAGCCTATTCCCCACTGAACTCCCTCTACTCCATCTGCTCTCCTCTTGTCCAGTCCCTTCCCACCTGCATCGGGAATTCCTCTGATGCCCTACATCACGTCAACAACTTACAATTTCCCAACCCTAAACATCTCCTCTTTACTATAGACATCCAATCCCTCTATATTTCCACCCCACAGCAGGGTTGAGGGCTCTCCGCTTCTTCGTGGAACAAGCCCAGAACAATTCCCACTTACCTCCACATAGCTGAACTGGTCCTCTCTCTTAATTTCTCCTTTAGCTTGTTTATTTATTGTCTCACATCCTCTAAGTAAAAGGTGTGGTTATGGGTACCTCTCTATGAGGTTTGAGGGACATTCTTTTTGCCAGCCCCTTTCTACAACTCTTATTGGTATATCAGTGACGATTTTGATGCTACTTCATGTCCTTGTCTGGACCTGGGAAAATTTATCAATTTTGATTTCAATTTCCATGCCCTTTCACCTTCACATGGTCCAACACCAACTTTTCCCTTCCCTTCCTTGACCTCTAACTCTCCATTTCTACTGAGAGACTATTCATTAGTATCCATTGGAAGTGCACCAACTCTCACAGCTACCCCAACAGCAGCTCCCCATATTCCATATCCTGTAAGGACTCCATGCCATTCTCTCAATTCCATCGCCTCTGACACATCCATTTCAATGATGCCACTTTCCAAAATGGCATTACTGACGGGACTTCCTTCTTCCTGATTTCACACTCACTACAATTGACAGGGCTCTCAGTCATGTCCAACCCACCTCCCGTGCCTCTACTCTCACCCCTCCCCCTTCCTCCCTGAAGCCAGGGTCCTTCATGTCCTCACTTTTCAGCCCTCCAGCCTCCACATTCAAAGTACCAACTCTGCCATTTCAGCTAACTATAGCATGATGCCACTACCAAAACACATCTTCCCCTCACTCTCCCTATCAACATTTTGCAGGGACTGTTCCCTCCAGGATACCTTGATCTACACCTCCATAACCTCACTCCTTCCCTCGGCACCTTCCCATTCAATTGTGGAAAATGCAACACCTATCCTTTTATATCTCCCTACCAATCATCCAAGGATCTAAACGTTCTATTCAGGTGAAGCAGCTTTTCACATGGACCTCGTTCAATGTGGTCTACTCTATATTGGAGAGATTAAACACAGAATGCGTGACTGCTTTGCAGAACACCTTCAGTCCATCTGTAAGCAAAACCCAGACCTCCTTGTAGCTTGCCATTTCAACACTCCATCCTTTTCACATGTCCACACTTCCATCCTTGGTCTGCTATAATCTTCCAGTGAAGCCTAACACAAACTGAAAGAACCTCCTCACCTTAGACCTAATTGGTTACAGCCTTCCAGAGTTAACATTGAGTTCAATAACTTCAGATTGTGAACTCTCTCCTCCAGCCTCACTCATTTTTTTATTTCAATCATCGCATTTTCATTTCTTCCACAGATTCATTTCACCCCATCCCATTTTTAATATCCCTATCCAACTTTTTTCCTTTATAGCTGTCTTCCCTCCACCCAGTAAGAAGTCTGGCAACACCAGGTTTAAGTTCAACCAATTTATTTGATAGTAAACTCACAAGATTCGCATTCTAATCAGTAATCTGTAAACTGTCTGTGCTTTATATGCTCTGTCTGAGGCCAGAACTCTTCATTCACCTGACGAAGAGGTAAACCTCGAAAGCTCGTGAGTTTACTATCAAATAAATCGGTTGGACTTAAACTTGGTGTTGTCAGGCTTCTTACTGTGTTTACCCCAGTCCAATGCCAGCATCTCCACATCATCACTTCCCTCCACCCACTAGGGCCACCTGTTAACTGTTTCAGGTTGTCCTTTGTCACACTGTTCTAACTTTGTTCTGCCATTAACACATTTTGATCACTCAACATGCCACTATTAGCACCCTTCTTAGCCATGATCACCATCATTTACATTCCTTTGTCAATCTCTCCCTATCCTTCACCTATCGCTGGCCCCTATTTCCAGTTCATTTTAGCTTTGACAAAGAATCATCCAGTCTTGAAACATTGGCTCTGTTCTCTCTCCACAGATGCCATCTAACCTTCTGAGATTGTCCAGCAATTTTGTTTCAGATTGCAACATCTGCAATGTTTGCCTTTACCACAATATAAATCTTTTTTCTTTAAAATTCTCTACTTTCAAATTACCTAAGTTACCACTTTATTTCAGCTCCACCATTCATCCATTGACATTTTCCAAAAGGAACTTCGACATATCCATTGCCAATGCTGCCTGAAGTTTCATTTCAATTACAAATTTCATGGAAGAATCAGATGGGTATTTTGAAGCACAACAGTAACAGAGACACCAATAGGTTATGAACCGCCCTTTGACAACTTTACAATCTCTGCTCAGAATGAAGATCAATGTGTCAGTCTCTCACTTCAGCAGTGAAAATCTTCAGTCACCAACTCTGGTTAACCAGAGAGTTCAGCATCAATTCAAAAAACTTTTATCACATCTCCAACACGCTGAAAGAATTATAACAAAAACACAATGATTAAAGAGCTCTGTTATACTCATCTCCTTACGCAGGTGATTGAGGTTAGTCTTGAACTCCAGGGCAATGCTGGAGAGTTGCTGACAGCCCTCACGCACCCCATCTTACCCTCCTCTGTTTGTCTGGGATTGGGAAATGTAACCCGGCCCACAGGGTGGCTGGGGAATCAGCTTTGTGCAACCGTGGGGAATCGGGCCTTGTTGTGAGGCAGCGCCTCCCGAACCAACGCTGACAGCCCGACCCAGCCGGGAGAGAGCCAGATCCCAGCTCAGGGCCTTTCCCACCACAGGTCCTGGTACTCACACTCTTCCTCCCCGCGACCCATAGCTTACACCCTCCCTGGGCCTCGGTCCTGGTCAGTCACTCACTCACACCCTCCCCCGGGCCCGGGTCACTCACACTCTCCCCGGCCCCAGGTCCTGGTCAGTCTCTCACACCCTGTCCGGGTCCCGGTCACTCACGCTCTTCTCCCCCCGATCCTGGTCACTCACTCTCTCCCCCAGGTCCTGGTCACTCACTCTCTCTCCCAGGTCCTGGTCAATCACTCACACTCTCCCCAGGTCCTGGTCAATCACTCACACTCTCCCCAGGTCCTGGTCAATCACTCACACTCTCCCCGGGCCCTGGTCACTCACTCACACTCTCCCCGGGCCCGGGTCCTGGTCAGTCCCTCACAGCCTGTCCGGCTCCCGGTCACTCACACTCTCCCCGGGCCCGGGTCCTGGTCAGTCCCTCACAGCCTGTCCGGCTCCCGGTCACTCACACTCTGAGGCCTCTCCCGCTCATCTCTCTCTCTCCGGTCTCGCGCTGGCGATTCAAACCAACCGTCACCGCCGCTCGGCATTCTGGGTCACATCCTCCTCGGGCAACAAATTAACCCCCTCCCCAGAAGTTGGGGTAATAGGAAGGCGGGTTGGGGTAATAGGGTGGGGGGGTGATGTGGGGGGGTGATGGGGGTGGGAGATGGGGGGGTGACGGGGGTGGGAGATGGGGGGGTGGGAGGGAGATGGTGGGGGGGGGGTGGGGATGATGTGGGGGTGGGGGGGGGGTGGGGATGGGGTGGGGGGGGGTGGGGATGGGGTGGGGGGGGGTGGGGATGATGTGGGGGAGGGGGATGATGTGGGGTTGGGGGGGTGGGGTTGGGGGATGATGGGGGGGTGGGGGGGGGATGATGGGGTTGGGGGGGTGGGGGGGGGATGATGGGGTTGGGGGGGTGGGGGAGGGGGATGATAGGGAGGTGGGGGCTGATGGGGGGGTGGGGGATGTTGGGCGGGTGGGGGATGATGAGCGGGTGGAGGTGGGGGATGATTGGGGGTGGGGATGTTGGGGGGTGGGGATGGGGGATGTTGGGTGGGGATGGGGGATGTTGGGTGGGGATGGGGGATGATGGGGGGATGTTGGGTGGGGGATGATGGGGGATGGGGGATGATGGGGGGGTGATGGGGGGTGGGGATGATGGGGGGGTGATGGGGGGGTGATGGGGGGTGGGGGTGATGGGGGGGTGGGGGTGATGGGGGGGTGGGGGTGATGGGGGGGTGGGGGTGATGGGGGGGTGGGGGTGATGGGGGGGTAGGGGATGATGGGGGGGTAGGGGATGATGGGGGGGTGGGGGGGGGTGGGGGGTGATTGGGGGGGTGGGGGATGATGGGGGGGTGGGGGATGATGGGGGGGTGGGGGGTGATGGGGGGTGGGGTTGGGCGATGATGGGAGGGTGGGGGATGTTGTGCGGGTGGGGGTGGGGGATGATGGGGGGTGGGGGATGATGGGGGTGGGAGTGGGGGATGATGGGGGGGTGGGGGTGGGGGATGATGGGGGGGTGGGGGTGGGGGATGATGGGGGGGTGGGGGATGATGGGGGGGTGGGGGTGGGGGATGATGGGGGGGTGGGGGTGGGGGATGATGGGGGGGTGGGGGATGATGGGGGGGTGGGGGTGGGGGATGATGGGGGGGTGGGGGAGGGGATGATGGGGGGGTGGGGGAGGGGATGATGGGGGGGTGGGGGAGGGGATGATGGGGAGGGGATGATGGGGGGGTGGGGGAGGGGATGGTGGGGGAGGGGATGATGGGGGGGTGGGGGAGGGGATGATGGGGGGGTGGGGGAGGGGATGATGGGGGGGTGGGGGAGGGGATGGTGGGGGAGGGGATGATGGGGGGGTGGGGGAGGGGATGATGGGGGGGTAGGGGAGGGGATGATGGGGGGGTGGGGGAGGGGATGATGGGGGGGTGGGGGAGGGGATGATGGGGGGGTGGGGGAGGGGATGGTGGGGGTGGGGGAGGGGATGGTGGGGGTGGGGGAGGGGATGGTGGGGGAGGGGATGGGGGGGTGGGGGAGGGGATGATGGGGGGGTGGGGGAGGGGATGATGGGGGGTGGGGGATGATTGGGGGGTGGGGGTGGGGGATGATTGGGGGTGGGGGTGGGGGATGATGGGGGGGTGGGGGATGATGGGGTGGGAGATGATGTGGGGTGGGGGTGGGGGATGATGGGTGGGTGGGGGTGATGGGGGGTGGGCGATGATGGGAGGGTGGGGGATGTTGGGGGGTGGGGTGGGGGATGTTGGGCGGGTGGGGGATGATGGGGGGATGATTGGGGGAGGGGGATGATGGGGGGGTGGGATGATGGGGGGGTGGGGGGGGATGGGGGATGATGTGGGGGTGGGGGATGATGGGGTGGTGGGGAATGATGGGGGTGGGTGTGGGGGATGATAGGGGGTGGGGTATGGTTGTGGGGGTGGGGGATGATGGGGGGTTGGGGTATGGTTGTGGGGGTGGGGGATGATGGGGGGTTGGGGGTGGGGGATGATGGGGGGTGGGGGGATGGTGGGGGCGGTGACAGGGATGGGGGGGATGATGGGGGTTGGGATGGAATGATTGGGGGGGTGGGATCGTAGGGAGGGGTTGGGGGGTGGGATCGTAGGGACGGGGTGGGGGGGTGGGATCGTAGGGAGGGGGTGGGAGGGTATGGAGGGTGTGGGGCGGATGGGACGATAGGGAGGGGGTGGGGGTTGGGACGGGATGATAGGGAGAGGGTGGGATGATGGGGAGGTGGGATGATAAGGAGGGGTTGGGGGATGGGATGATAGGAGGGGGTGGGGGGGTGGGATGATAGGAGGGGGTGGGGGGATGTGCTGTTGGGGTTAGGAGGGAGTGGGGGGGGATGTGCTGTCGGGGTTGGGGGGGGCCATGTGTTGTTAGGAGGGGGTGGGGGGGATGTGTTGTTGGGATTAGGAGGGGGTGGGGGGGATGTGCTGTTGGGATTAGGAGGGGGTGGGGGGATGTGCTGTTGGGATTAGGAGGGGGTGGGGAGGGATTGCTGTTGGGGTTAGGAGGGGGAGGAGGTGGGGGGGTGATGTTGAGGTAGAGTGAGGGTAGAGAGTGGGGTTCCAGATGCCACAGTAACCCTACCTTTAACCCCAGAGCTTGCTGCTTCCCCATTCCCCAGACCACTCCCTCTCCCTTTGAATGCTCACCCAATGCTGCTTAAAATCAGTGTGAGCAAAAACCCTGAATCAGAGCAACAAAGCGAATGAAGTGTGGGAGGTTGCAGAGAGCAGAGCAATCAGATTCGAAAACAAGTTTGAGAATTTTAAAGTGGAGGCTTTGGAAAGTGCTTTGACTGGAGGACTGCTGATGAGATTATTGACTGAGGGGAGGGGGGAAAATGACATACTGGACTAACCACCCCCCCATCTCTAGTGCTTGCTGGATTCCCCTTCCCCTCGGGACAGCACAGGGGTGATGAGCAAATGAACTTGGTGAAGATCAAGGTATGGGCAGTAGAGTTTTGGATGTGTTTAAGTTTACAATGCACAGCAGGAATGCAGTTAAGAGAGGAGTGGAAGAGTTAGGTATGGAGATAAATGTGTGGATGAGGGTTTTGGGAGCAGATGGGTAGGAGTAGAGACAGATGCTGATGTTGAAACAGACAACCTTGGGTATTTGAATAAAGATGGGGTTGCATACTCAATTCAGGGTCATGTAGAATCCCAGAGTTACAGATGATTTAATTCAGCCTCAGGTAAAGGGAGGGGTGAAGTTAATTGCGAGAGCATAGGGAAGACAATGACTTCAGTCCCAATATTTAACTGGAGGTTATTTCTGCTCACGCAATAGCTGTGTGACAAATCCGGCAGGAGGGGTTGAGAAGTGACGTTGAGCTCATCCACCGTACCATCAACGTTTTTTATTCATTCACGGGATATGAGCATTGTTTGTATGGTCATCATTTGTTGCCTGAATACCACTAGAGAAAGCCCCTGTGAACCACGGCTGTTTATTTGGTGTAGGTACACTCACGGTGCTATTAGGGTGGGCGTGCCAGGATTTTGTCATAAGGATAGTGAAGAGCTAGTGGTACAGTCCAAATCAGAATGGTGTGCTGCTTGGAGAGAAACTTGCACTTGACGTTCCCCAAAATCTGCTGCCCTTTTCATCTCCGTGGTAGCAATCTAGGGTTTGGAAGGTGCTGTTGAAGAAGGCTTGGCACGTTGCTGCAGTGCGTCTTGTAGATGGTGCATGTTACAGACACAGCGCACTAGTGGTGGTGGTGGTGGAGAGAGTGAATGTGCAAGTTGGCAGATGGGGTACTGATCAAGCTGTGCTGAATGGTGTTGAGTTTCTTGAGTATAGCTGAAACTGCACTTATTGAGGCGAATGGACTGCATTTCACTAATGACTTGTGCCTTGTAAATGGTGGACAATCTTTGAGAAGTCAGGAGTTGTTCACCTCAGAATTCCCAGCCACTGACCACCCCTTGTAGCCACAGTATTACGGTATCACAATATTGAAGGATACAAGATAGCAAGGAACGAGCTAAAAAAAAGGCTTAGGAGAGCTAGGACGGGGCATGAGATGTCCTTGGTGGGTCAGATCAAGGAAAACCCCAAGGCTTTTTATGGTTATGTGAGAAATAAAACAATGACCAGAGTGAGGTTAGGGCTGGTCAAAGATATTAGTGGGAATTTGTGCATGGACTCAGAAAAGATAGGAGAGGTGATGAATGAATACTTTTCTTCAGTGTTCACCAAGGAGAGGGGGGCCATGTTTTTGAGGATGAGAGTGTGATATAGGCTGGAGGAGGTAGATGTTCTGAGGGAAATGTATTAGCAATTTTGAAAAACCTGAGGGTTGATAAGTCCCCTGCGCCAGATGGGATGTATCCTAGGATTCTTTGGGCAGCAAGGGAAGAGATTGCAGAGTCTTTGGCTTTGATCTTTGGGTCCTCACTGTCCATGGGGATAGTAAGAAGTCTCACAACACCAGGTTAAAGTCCAATAGGTTTATTTGATAGTAAACACCACTAGCTTTTGGGGTTTGTCCCTTCGTCAGGTGGGTGGGAGTTCTGACGAAGGGGCAAACCCCAAAAGCTAGTGGCATTTACCACCAAATAAACCTGTTGGACTTTAACCTGGTGTTGTGAGACTTCTTATTGTGTTTACCCCAGTCCAACGCTGGCATCTCCACATCACGGGGATAGTGCCAGAGGACTGGAGAGTGGTAAATGTTGTTCCTCTGTTCAAGAAAGGGAATAGGAATGACCCTGGTCATTATAGGCCAGTCAGTCTTACTTCAGTGGTCGGTGAGTTAATGGATAGGATTTATGACCATTTGGAAAGATGCAGCTTAATCCAGCATGGATTCGTGAAGGGTAAGTCTTGCTCACAAACTTGATTGAACTCTTTGAGGAGGTAATTAAGTGTGTGGATGAAAGTAGAGCAATTGATGTCGTATACATGGATTTTAATAAGGCGTTTAATAAGGTTCCCCCTCTTCGGCTCGTGGAGAAAGTAAGGAGGTGTGGGATAGAGGGAAATTTGGCCAATTGGATAAGTAACTGGCTATCTCATAGAAGACAGAGGGTGGTTGTGGATGGAAAATTTTCAGACTGGAGACCAGTTACCAGCGGTGTACCATAGGGATCAGTGCTGGGTCCTCTGCTATTTGTGATTTTTATCAATGACATGGAGGAGGGGGTTGAAGGGTGGGTCAGTAAATTTGCTGATGATACCAAGATTGGTGGAGTAGTGGATGAGGTGGAGAGCTGTTGTAGGCTGCTAAGAGACATTGATAGGATGCAGAGCTAGGCCAAAAAGTAGCAGATGGAGTTTAACCCTGATAAATGCAAGGTTATTCATTTTGGTAGGACAAATTTGAATGCGGATTACAGGATCAACAGCAGGGTTCTGAGGAATGTGGAGGGACAGGGAGATCTTGGGGTTCATATTCACAGATCTCTGAAGGTTGCCACTCAAGTGGATAGAGCTGTGAAGAAGGCCTATAGTGTGTTAGCGTTTATTAACACGGGGTTTGAGTTTAAGAGCCGTGGGGTTATGCTGCAACTGTTCAGGACCTTGGTGAGACCACAGTTGGAATATTGTATGCAGTTCTGGTCACCTCACCATAAGAAGGATGTGGAAGCATTAGAGAAAGTGGGGAGGAGATTTACCAGGATGCTGCCTGGTTTGGAGGGTAGGTCTTATGAGGAAAAATTGAGGGAGCTGGAGCTTTTCTCTTTAGAGCAGAGGAGGATGAGAGGCAACTTAATAGAGGCTTATAAGATGATGAGGGGGATAGATAGAGTGGAGGTTCAGAGACTATTTCCTCAGGTGGATGTAGCTGTTACTAGGGGGCATAACTTTAAGGTTCACGGTGGGAGATAATAGGAGGGATGTCCGAGGTAGGTTCTTTACTCAGAGAGTGCTTGGGGTGTGGAATGGACTGCCTGCTGTGATAGCAAAGTCGGACACTTTAGGAACTTTCAAGCGGTTATTGGATAGGCACATGGAGCACACCAGAATGATAGGGAGTGGGATAGCCTGACAAACCTCAGCACAACATCAAGGGCCAAAGGGCCTGTACTGTGCTGTACTGTTCCATGTTTCTATGGTTCTAAGTTAGTATTTTTATGACTGGTCCAGTTAAGTTTTTTGTTCATGTTAATCTCCTGCAAATGTTACGTTGAGAATAGAGGTACTATATCTCTATATGAAAACAGTGTTTTCTGAAATTTTAGATAGAAAAAGGGTTTTATTTGTTTGTAATTTTTAGTTTCTTGAAATATGCAAAAAGTCAGTTATGGCAAAGCAGAACAAGAGTTTTTTTTACAAAGTTATTGATTTATAAATCAGTAATACAGGATGTATTTATTTCAGGGTTTTCGCAATTGAGCCTTGCGGCTAAGGACATGATAAAAACTGCTGGCTGACAGGGAACAATTTCGTTTCACTCATCCTGAAGTTCATTCTCACATAAAGACACAAGTTATAGCCCAAAATCTTCTCAGCTGCCGTGAATATTTGCCTGGCATTGTGATATTTCTGATGCCCTTTACAACCCATTCTCAGAAACTGGCTGGGGAGCCGGAGCGGTAAGTTCCCCCAGGACTGTCTCCCATTTGACTCTTTAACCCAAACTTCCCTTGTGTCCTGTTGCTTGCTGCTAACATTCCTGCATTGGCTGCAGAAGGAGTAGAAGGTATCAGTACACAGAAAGCAGAGGGTTTCTGTAGTGAGTAGTGGAGAGAGCTTAGAGTCAAGGTTTCCAGCTAGTGTTTCAATCTTCAGTACCAGCAACAGGGAGCTCTCGGCACAGTCTAACTGCCCCTTCTTCAGGGTTAAACAAGCAGCAACTGGGAGGAACTAACTTGAAGTGTGTGTTGGATCACAACCCTGGTAAAAACGCAAGTGGCACGAATCAGAGGGTAAGAATGAAATTATGGCCCAGGACGCCTCTCGTTTCGGTCTCTCGACATGTCACAAAACAATATATCAGCCCCAAATATGGAAGTGCAGTGATTGGCAAGCATTGATATTTCTGCTGAAACCTTGGCTGGAATTTTCCAGCTGTTCATGCCAGCAGTATCTTCTGGTCCCATATACCACCATTGCGGGTTTCCTGGCAGCAGGGGATGCAGTAAATAGGAAATGCCATTGACCTTGACGGGACCAGAAAATCCTGCCACCAGCAAATGGCGTGCTGTCTCCCACCACGAAAAACACGCTGCAGAGAGGCCAGCAAATCCTTCCTATTATCAACCTGATAGATTAAATCTGTTTCTCCACCTATGCTGCTTGACCTGTTGAGTATTTCCAACATTTTCTGTTTATATTTTAATTTTCCAGAATCTACAGGATTAGCCTTTAGATTTTGTTCTAGCACATGTGAAAAATACCTCCCCAAAAGTTACAGTTTAAATTTCAATGAGGCACGAGCCAAACAGCATAAGCAAGGTCCTTTTTTTGCAACCCAGACTGCAGCATCAGGACTGAGACCAGTTTAATCCACATAATACATTGCTTACACTGCAAAACTAAAATTTCAGTTCAATTCTCCATGTAAGTTGTAGATACTCGCATCTTCCCCCAATAATTACACGTTAAATACTCTGGGAATTGGATGAAGGAATGATTGCACAATCAAGATATTTAAATTAATTGCAGACATTTTTTAATTACAATCAGTAGGTTCAAGGTGCCTCTTAGTTCAGCGTGTAAGTTGCCCATCCAAAGGATCTCACTGTATGGGCAGGATTTTATGGCCTTGCTCGTTCCGAAACCGTAAAATCTTGCCCGAGGTCAACAGACCTCACCCGCTCTGATTCCTGTGGCTGTTGTAGTATGACTGAACTTTCACTGCATCTTTATCTTCAGTGCAAGGAAAGGCCATTGGGAGATTGTCATGTGGATACACAGTAGCATTTGATGAGATGCTATCAGTTATTAACGTGTTTGGAATTCATAATAAACTTGTTAAACTGATAAGGCTGATTGAGTCTTTCTTTGGACTGTGTTTGTAGTCCTAAATGACTGAATCGCTTAATGTGCAGTCAACAAAAACTGATGATTGCTACTGTCAAAAATGAGCATTTTTTTTCCAAAATTCATAAAATTTGGCCTTATGCCCAGAAAAAACTTCACGGCAATATGTGATTTAAATTCATTAACCAAGGATACAAACATACAATATAGGAGCAGAAATAGGCTATTCAGTCCTTCAAGTCCATTCCATCATTCAATAAGATCATGGCTGATCTGTTTGTGTTTCTAATTCCATATTCCCATCTACTCCTGGTAATCTTTGATTCCCTGACCTAAGAAGAATCTACCGACTTCCACCTTAAAAATATTCAATGATCTCACTTCCATCACCTTCTGAGATAGAGAATTCCAAAGTCACACAATCTCAAAGAAAAAAGTTCTCCTCAGTCTTAAAAAGGCATCTCCTAATTTTAAAACAACGCTTTCCCAGTTCTGGACACACCCACATTTCAACATTCACTTTGTTAAGTTGGTTCAGGATCTTAAGTCATCCCCTCACTCTTCCAAACTCCAATGGAAAAAAGTACAGCCTATCCAACCATTCCTCATAATACAACCTGCTCATTCCAGGTATAAATTTGGTAAACCTCTGCAATCCCTCAAAAGCATTCACATCCTTACATAGGGAGACCAAAACTACACATACTATTCAAAATGTAGTCTCACCAATGCCTCTATAACTGAAGCATAACATCCATATTTTTATATTCAATTGCTGTCATAATAAAGCATGCTTGTTTGACATGCAGTCCAAGGGCATGTCTACAGAAGGATCATTTAGACCTGAAATGTTGGGCAGGACCTTGAGCCTGCATTCGTCATCCACAGGATCAGCGGTGAGGGCTTAATATCTGACAAAACCCAAAGGTTACAAATCTCGCCGGAAAAATCACTACCTCTGATTTTCGCCGCTGCTCACTGGTGATGTAATCAGGCTTACACCCATAATGAGTGAGAACCTGATTTACGTGCATTTTAATATATAAGCATACGATTATAAACAGTCTCTGCCACATACTGCGTCTCCACCATATTCTCAAATGCTGCGGTGCAATGTCGTATCGGTAAGGTTTACAACAGCTACACCCAGACATGAACCCGTCGTGTGACTCTCTGGGGATTTAAAGGTCAATATAACCCCTGAGGGAGAAAGGGACATGGTTAGATATGCCAGGTTGGCATGGGCATGTTATCAATCTGGCAATGCCAATCTGTGCCAGGGTAGTGCCATGGGCAGACCACAGTGGAAACTTCATGGAGCGGGCATTCATTTAGTCACGGGGGTGATTGGTAGTGCATGTGAGAGCTGAGGTGCCTGTTTGTTGGGGGATGGGCAGGGGTCCAATTTTAGGGTGGGGTGCAGATAGAGAGTCCTGGCTAGATCGCTGGGGTTGAATGCCAGATCCAATTGTATGGGCAAGGGTGGGATTGCTGTGGGGAGGTTACTTTTTGCTGTGATCAAGGCACTCTTTAAACATGGCGCCCTAATTTCAGTGCTACTGGGCTTTGTCGGTCTGTTGAGGCCCTGTCCCTCTACTTGACAGTGTGGAACTTGCCCAGGTATTTTCCTGTGGCAGACGGTGGTAAGATTCAGAGAGAAAACTGCCATGTTCTTTAACAGAACCAACACTGCCATTTTTTGGTAAGATTCCCCAGTTAACTCTATTACTGTCCACACATGTTGACCGACTTGCTGGGTTTGTCCAACATATTCTGTTTTTGTCACTTTAGATTAAATTTGGCACATTACACACAAATATTTTAAAAAACACCCTGAAGTAGGAAAAGAAAATGGAGGGAATAAAAACTGAGTAATAAATAAAGCAGAGTATTAGTATGTAATAGGATAAGAGTATACGTTTGTGGCTCACTCCCAGTTTGAGGGTGCTCATTCACTGTGAGAGTGGGTGAGAGTGCATGATTGTGTATTCCTTGTGGATGAGGAAAATACTGATACCAGCAGTGTGACTGACTTATGGACAGTTTTTGCCCCTGCACTCTTTACCCTCTTCCCCCATAGCCTCTCAGCTCCTGCACTCTCTCACACTCCCCCCCCATACTCTCCACCTCATCCAATTCTCCTCTGCCGCACTCTCTTTCACCCCCTCAAACATCTCTCTCCCCTCATACTGTCTTTTCAGCCTAACACACACTGTCCCCTTCATACTCCCTTTCCTCAGCCCCAATTTTCTCTCTCCCCACCTTGCCCACCCCCAGCTCCCCGCTTCTCTTCCATCTCCCCAATTCCCCCTTGCTCCTCTCCCCTTCCTTCCCTCTCTCTCCCTTCCTTCTCTTCTCCTCCTCCTCCTCTTCATACACTTTCTCACCTCACTCTTCCAAGCCCTAGGCTCCCTGGCTTAGACTCCTCTCCTTACAGGCCTTGGCTTCTCAGGACTTGAACTGGTAGTTGCTATTCCTCCAATCAGATTGCTTCTCTGCCACATTTTCTGCTAATAGGCTCACTAGTAAACCTATCAGCAGCAAACATGGGAAGGAACTGTTCTGTGATTGAGGGAAAGGTCATTTAGATCCGAAGCGTTAACACTGTTTCTCTTCACTGATGCTGCCAGACCTACAAAGTTTATTCAGCATTTTCTGTTTTTATTTCAGATTTCAATAGCTCCGTCATTGGCACCTATAATTTCACCTACCTCAGCCCTAAGCACTGCAATTCCCTGTCTAAAGCTCTCACCCTCTTTACCTCCTCCTTTAAAATGCTTTTTAAAAGAATTGCCATTCCAGTGGAGTGGTAGTGGCTCCCTGGGCATTGTGTTCCCACCACTGTCACTTTGCCAGTGCCCTGGCTGATGCTCAGTCAGTTTAGACTGCTGATGCCTATGCTGAGGTGGTGCAGTCCACAGATAGGACACTTTTGAGCAATTATGGGCCTATGTGGTGTGAGTCAGAATACCGCTATCTATAGCCACTAATGGAGCATAATGTAGAATCTATGTGACAGGGAAAGGCAACAGCAAGGGAAAGCAAAAGTGTGAGTAATTCATGTTTGTGTGAATTATTTGTTGCATACATATTGTATGCTATTGGACTAATGTTGTTATGGAATGGATTTGTGCTTTATAATTTTGACCAATTTTAGTGTGATGGTCAATCGCAGAGGGATGAAAAAGTGGGGAAACTGTGGAGCAATGGTGATGTAGAGTGCCTTTAGGGGAATTATAATGTAATTAGTTACTCCAAGAAGACCTATTCAGAGCAATGGTGTCCCTGATGCCTACTCCCTTCTTTATCCTCTCCTCCCTCTTCTGCCTCCTGAGGTGCTCACCAAAACTTAGAACATAACAGCGTAGTACAGGCCCTTCCACCCTTAATGTTGCAATGACCTGTGAAACCAATCTAAAGCCCATCTAACCTACACTATTCCAGTATCATCCATATGTTTATCCAATGACCATCTAAATGCCCTTAATGTTGGCGAGTCCAGTACTGTTGCAGGCGGAGCATTCCATGCCTTTATTACTCTCTGAGTAAAGAACCTATCTCTGACATCAGTCCTATATCTATCACCCCTCAATTTAAAGCTATGTCTCCTCATGCTAGCCATCACCATCCGAGGAAAAAGGCTTTCACTATCCACCCTATCTAATCCTCTATTCATCTTGTATGCCTCTATTAAATCACCTCTTAACCTTCTTGCTAACAAAAACAGCCTCAAGTCCCTCAGCCTTTCCTCATAAGACTTTCCCACTATACCAGGCAACATCCTGGTAAGTCTCCTCTGCACCTTTTCCAATGCTTCCATATCCTTCCAATAATACGGCAAACACTCCAAGTGCAGCCGCACCAGAGTTTTGTACAGCTGCAACATGACCTCGTGGCTCTGAAACCCAATCCCTCTACCAATAAAAGCTAACACACTGTATGCTTTCTTAACAACTCTATCAACCTGGGTGCCAACTTTCAGGGATCTATGCACATGGACACCAAGATCTCTCTACTCATCCACACTATCAAGTATCTTACCATTAGTCCAGTATTCTATATTCCTGTTACTCCTTCCAAAGTGAAACACCTCACACTTTTCTGCATTAAACTCCATTTGCCATCTCTCAGCCCAGCTCTGCAGCTTATCTATGTCCCTCTGTAACCTGCAAAATCCTTCTGCACTGTCCACAACTCCAGCGACTTTAGCGTCATAGGCAAATTTACTAACCCATCCTTCTACACCCTCATCCAGGTCATTTATAAAAATGATAAACAGCAGTGACCCCAAAACAGATCCTTGCGGTACACCACTAGTAACTGAACGCCAGGATGAACATTTCCCATCAACTGCCACCCTCTGTCTTCTTACAGCTAGCCAATTTCTGATCCAAACCACTAAATCACCCTCAACCCCATGCCTCTGTATTTTCTGCTATAGCTTACAATGGGGAAGCTTATCAAACGCTTTATCCATATACACCACATCAACTGCTTTACCCTCATCCACCTCTGCTGGCCAGGTCACGAGAGTCAGGTTATGTAACACATTGCCAATCACTAATAATTTGAGGGCATGCACCGATGAATATTTTAGGGCGTCCTCTAAGCAATCCAGGCAGCATTACCATTGTATTAGAACCTCAATAGTTTGCTTCACATCATTCCTGCAGGCAGAGTGACTCTCACTGTAGGAAGACCGATATGTAGGCAGCTGCAGAGAATCATCATAAATCTCACCTTGAATGGGTATCCCTTGTCACCAAGCAGCCACCCTCAGGTCATGGTGCTTTATATATATGGCAGAGGAAGCTGTCTGATTCAGGATTAAAGCATTATAGCTGTTGCCATTGTTAGTGTGTTTTCACTGGCATGATGTTTTATGCATGTGTTGTGCACCAGCTGCACAGAATGGTGCTCTATGCAGTAAATCTACCCACTGCAATGTTGCACCCGCAAAAGCAAATGCGTACAATCGATCACTCCATGTGTCATTGGCAATCCTGTTACCTTAGCAAAGTCATGTGTTTGCTCCCAATGCTTCTCTCTGGAGAGAAGACCATGGTAGTCCTCTCTTCTTGTACACAGGGCTTCTGTCTCCTGCTACTCCCATGAGTGATAGCAGGCTTTCTGTTTGCAGGCCTCCACGTTCCACTGTACTTGGAAAATTCAACACACCCTTTAAATCCAACACCTTGTGATAACTCCTTCAAAACACAGTTGACAATACTGAAACCAAATCTGCAGCAACAGAAGAACATTAGAAGCACCTCAGCTGAACGTCTTTATCTGATCCTTTTAAATAGTGCTATTGCACTGTCCCTCCAATGATTGCATATTCAGCTGAAAGCATTTAAGAGAGGGTGTTAACCGGGCCAGCAATGTTCAAAATGGCAGGATGGATGCCAGATCAGCATGAGCTATGTTGATGGGCTGATCTGTCCACTATCTGACAGAAAGGTCCTTGACCTCTGTTTCTCTTTCCACAGATGCTGCCAGACCTGCTGAGTATTTCTAGCATTTTCTGTTTTCATTTTAGATGAAAGACTACTTGATGAAGAGCAAGGAGAATTTAATTTGTTCTTCCTTTGAATAGAAAAAAAATGAAACAACATTGAAAGAATGCACTGGGAAGGAATATGTACATTGCATTTACTTTATTCTGCTTATCATCCCAATATTGTCATTTTAAAACTTCAAAATACTCATAAGTGCATATTGCTGTGTACATTATAATTATCCACTGTTGACAAAGAACCATAGTTATCTCAATTTGAGAGAAGCAATTGGTTATGTGTATATATAGTTGTTTGGTAGAACTTGAGTATTGCTGAAAACAGACCTGTTGTCAAAGCTTCTCATAAAACAGAGAGCAGAAGAAGGTAATTTGGCCTATCGAGCCTACACCAACAACTATCCTACCTAGGCCCCATCCTCGTAACCACACGTATTTACCCTGCTAGTCCCCCTGATTTAGCATGGCCAATCAACCTAACCCATACATCTTTAGAATGTGGGAGGAAACCGGAACACCCAGAGGAAACCCACACAGACAAGGGGAGAACATGCAGACTCCACAAAGATAGTCATCCAAGGCCAGAATCGAACATGGGACCCGAATGCAGTGATGCGGCGGTGCCACTGTGTCACCTCGTCTTGCACTCATCAGGACAAATTGCAAGAATATCAAATGTAAAGGAAATAACTGTTTATTCTTTTTGAAAAAGAGCACTGATTGGTTGGCTAATTGACACTGACTGGGACAGTGTCAAGTGGGACATTACCATGGAGAATGCACCAGTTAACTGATGACTGACAGTTAACAGTCAAAATAAAAGCAAATTACTGTGGATGCTGGAATCTGACATAAAAACAGAAAATGCTGAAAAATCTCAGCAGGTCTGACAGCATCTGTAGAGAGAGAACAGAGCCAACATTTTGAATCTGGATGACTGCATCAGACCCCCTTTAACAGTCAAGCTTTGTTTAAATTCAAACCAGGCAAGTTGACTCTGATTGGCCAAGGCAGTGCCCTGGGTAATGAACCAGAGAATGGCTGTCACCTACTTTGTTTAGGAACAATGCTGTAAATAGCAGGGCTCCGTATATTAATATTTGCAGCTTGTAAATGCACCACATGTAGCTTATGGGATACCACGCTGCAATTGTGAGACCAGGACACCACACTGCGAGTGTGAGACAAGGTGGGAGGCAAGCCTCTGTGAACTACCACAGCTGGCATGGGTTTAAACCCACACTGTTGGTATCATTCTCCATCACATTACAGCCATTTGCCAACTGAGTTAACCAACCTCTACACGAAACTGAAGGGTTTACTGAAGTGCGGAAAAAAGAATCAGCTGAAAACCTGTCAGCGGTGGGATTTGGACACACATGTCCTCAGAGACAGGAACCTAAATCCAGCACTGGAGACCACCAACTAACCTATGGATAAGAAACTTGTTTAAATCTGCTAATTTTTCATAAGTCGGTATTGGTATTGTTTGCTGAATGTTTAAGCTCATTAAAATGGTTGGCATTTTGCCATATTATCATCTCTCTTTATATTGGGCTGAAGTCCCAGAATTAGAAGAACAGTGAGCTCAATTTAGCTTCAGCGTGGCAGAATTTCAAAGTTCATAACAATGTTGACACACTGTAATGTGCTCTATCTCACTAGAATACAACTACTACGAACACATTAGCTTCTAGAAGGTAGGTAAAGGTCATACTTAGAGCAGCTGGTGCAGTTCAGGCATTTCAGATAATGGCAAAAGTTATTTTGCAGATGACCTTCATTTTTGTCTCCTCAGATTTATCAATCTATGTGTTTCAGAGCACACTCCATGATGCGTTTCCATACACCATGCACACATCTATGCAATTTCACAGAGAAGCAGATGCAATATTGAAGGATTTGTTTTATGCCATTCAATTATAAATTCTGTCATGCCATGAAACATAGGTAAAGTCTACCTTTTAGAAGAATTACAGAACAGAAGGGAGCTTATCTGCATATCTACTAAAGTTAAAGTTTTATTTATTAGCCACAAGTAGGCTTACATTAAACACTGCAGTAAAGTTACCCTGAAAATCCCCCAGTTGCCACACTCCAGTGCCCGTTCGGTACACTGAGGGAGAATTTAGCGTGGCCTGCACCTAACCTGCACATTTTCGGACTGTGGGAAGAAACCGGAGCACCCGGAGGAAAGCCACTCAGACATGGGAGGACGTGCCTCCACACAAACAGTGACTCAAGCTGTGATTCAAACCCAGGTCCCTGGCATTGTGAGGCGGCAGTGCTATCACTGTGCTACCGTGCCACCCCCTGTAAAAGTTCCTCAACAAGAGGTCTTTTCCTGACCATTCCTCACACCTTGACTTAGTTTCAATTAATTATACAATTTCATCTTTTAAAGTGATGATGTAGGCTGACAAATTCCATAGAGTTGTTTCCCCCACAAGGATTACTTTGTGGGTGGCATGGTGGCACAGTGGCTAGCACTGCTGCCTCACTGCATCAGGGACCAACGTTCAATTCCCGGCTTGGGTCACTGTCCGTGTGGAATTTGCACATTTTCCCTGTGTCTGTGTGGGCTTCCTTCGGATGCTCCGGCTTCCTCCTACAATCCAAAGATATGCAGGTTAGGTGCATTGGCCATGCTAAATTCTCCCTCAGTGTGCCCGAACAGGTTCCAGGATGCGGTGATTGTGGGACTTTCACAGTAACTTCATTACAGTGTGAATGTAAGCCCATTTGTGATTAATAAATAAACTTTTATCCAGAAGAATCCAGAACTAGGAAGGTTGTAATTGTCCTGGAGAGGGTGCAGAGGAGATTTACCAGGATGCTGCCTTGATTGGAGTATTTCAGCTATGACGAGACTGATTAGGCTGTAATTGGTTTCCGTAGAGCAGAGAAGGCTGAGGGGGGACCTGATCAAGGTGTACAAAATTATCTGGGACATAGAGCAGATAGGAAGGAACTTTTCCCCTTAGTAGAGGGGTCAGTAGCCCAGGAGCATAGATTTAAGGTAATGGACAGAAGATTCAGAGGAGATTTGAAGAAAATCTTTTCACCAAGAGGGTGGTGGGAATCTGGAACTCACTGCCTGAAAGGGCAATAGAGGTGTGAACCTTCACAGCATTTAAGAAGCATTTAGAAAAGTACTTGAAGTGTCATACCTTACAAAGCTGTGGCCCAAGTGCTAGAAAACGGAATTAGAATAGATGAGGTAATTGATGGGCAACCGAAACATGATGGGTCAAAGGGCCTCTTGAATGTGGGGGAAATCCCATTTGCACATCGAAGTGAAGCAAGGGGATTTCCCAACCAATACCACGGCCAAGACATATCCCGCAATCAATACCATCATCTGTTCAATTGTCTCATTTTTCATGTTTTGGAATCTTGCTGTACGTAACCTGGCTTTTAACAGCAGGCACTACGATAAATAAGCAATTAATTTGCTGTGAAGTATACTGGAACAGCACTAAATAAATGCAACTTTTATTTTCCTTCAGTAACCATTCGCAGTGAAAGATTTTACTTTCTAATAACCCTCTGAAAAGAAATCTTATAACTTGAATGTTCATCCTTCTGTTGATAACACACAGTCAGTTATCCCTATTTTATATTGGGTCAGATCCTACTGGCGGCAGTAAATGATCATCACCTGCCATTCCTTAGATTCGCATTTGTCCTTAAACATTCTATGTGGTTTTGTGCTGCAACTTCCTGTTCGCATTCATCAGCGTACCTGGAAGTTGCATGAATATAGAAGAAACTTTTTTATCTTCTTAATTTATGAGATTGAAGAATTGTTAATGAGCAGGGCTGAGTCTAAACCAGGAAGTGCAAGTTAGAAATAAATAAAAGCAGAAGGAATGGGGCTCCACAATCATAAAAGTACATTTTAAGTGCCAGAAAGATTATGCAACAATTATTAAGACTTACCATACTGTAAAAAACAGCAAATATAGTGGAATGGGCAATGCTAAATTTTTGTGGTGAATATGATGAGTGTCCACGACAAGAGTACAGGAACTTTGTGCTGTTCAACACATTTGAATGGGGACAAGATGTCATTTTTGCACAGTTTGTGTATGCGTGGCATATTGCAGTCAGCAACATATGGATTTTCAAGTGTAACTGCACATCTTTACTGCCTGCCTTATCTGATTACGAGTAACAGTGACACTAACAGTGCCATTAGGCTCACAGACATTTTCACAGTAAAATCTAGCCCATTATCTTTTCTCTATAAGAAATCATGGTAAATTCTATCATGATATAAAATGCATATTAAACCTTTATTACAAAACATTATTTTGTCTGCATAGTACAAAGTCAAAATGCAAACAGTTTTATTTGATGGACATTTAGAATAAATAGATTACAAGAAAAGGAATTCAGAGCTCACATTCCCCCATGTGATAACAGCGTGCCTCACATTCCTGGACTATCAAATCTATCCGCCTCTAAAATATTCTAAATTTTATTAACAATTTTCTCTACTTATTGAAACAACATGCACTTAAATAGTTCTCTTAAACATTAAGTTTGACAGGGTGAGTGCAGTTACCAGTGAAGTTAGAATTATTTTTGATATGATGATTGAAGATTTTCATATATTTTACATAGCAAACAAACACAGATGTAAAGATTTTTTTTTACAGTGACTGCATGGAGTCTGAATTTCTGAAAAATATTTTTCAAAACCTTGCAATTAAGCTTTCTGTCAAAATTTCAATATAAATTTTACTCAGCTATTTAATTAAAATTTGGATCTAAAGTCCTTGAAAGTCAACAGTGTTTGTACATGATTTCATAGATCACATTTTTAATTTTTTAAGGGTCATTTCAATGCTTGGAACAGTTCACATTTATAGCCACAAAATTTGCCTAATACCACTAACAGCAATAGTCATTTTTGTTATTTTTCCTCAGCAATAAAAATAAGAATGCAAATGGACCAAGTGGATCTATGCAATGACAGCTTTTCATTGCTTCTGAGGGGTCACAGCAACCCTTTTCACTCTGGGATGGAATGCTTTTATTCCTATCCTCCTGCTCCACTTCCAATCATATATTAACATTACACAAGTGTTGCATGCAGAAATCCAAGAATTTCATGGACTGTAATCTGATGATTTTTCTTCCAACAAGATACAAGATGACTATCACATGAAACATTCTCCTGTTGCTCCTCACAAATACAGCAAGAAAATTAAATGTTCTATTTTGGGGATTTATTATCTCTGCATCACTTTATGCAGCAAAGATACATTCTGGCAAAAAGTTGAGAGTGATTTCCCAAAATGCCTGTTGTAGATCATTTTGCCCATGTGGATGGAAGGATACATATGTGGTTTGGCGCTGAGAACAATACATTGAAAGAATGGAAAGACATCAATTAGTTTAGAACAATAAAAGATTCAGAAACAGAAATACACAACTTGACTTTCCAATTGCAAAGTGATGAATAATATTATTTTCTATTTGCTCTGACAAAAAAATTACATGGGTAGATTTTAAATGTTAATCTGCATCATTTCCTTGTTTCCAGTTCAAAGGTCTTCATTAAAAAAAAACTTTTTTTGCCCAGAAAAAGGGTTTAGAATGCTGGCACAAAGATGACAAAGTGTTTTCAGATATGAACTGAAGCTTTTGTGTCAGATGTTGGAGGACTGCTAAAAATAAACAATGATGTGTTTTCAAGTGTCACAGCTAAATTTATTATCCAGTCAGAGAATAGTTCCATTTGGTGTTCGATAATAAATACTTGCATGTGTCCATTTCACTCCTAGCTTTGTTCCCCAACGCAGAGAGAAGTCTGATTGTCATAAGAAAGGTAAGAATGGTTCAAACATTTATTACAAATGAGAATGAAAGTTAGTGACATACCAATCTATGCACTAAAAAAGGGAAAGCTTTGGGAAGTTGTGTTATATATCCCATAGTTTTGCATTGGTTTCAGTCATTTGTATTTTATATTCAGATTAAATAAACAGTAAAATAATATATGCTGACAATCCATGTTTGTTGTTCTTGTTAGAAATAAATAATGTGGTACAACATTACCCAGTTAACCCTCAGACATATTATAAACCACACATTTTTTTAGTGAAAATTGAATCTTAAGGAAAGCAGAAAATAATCTAACTGACAGAACTCAATAATAACTGATTAAAAAAAGATTCATTTTCAAACAATCAAATTACTCGATTACTGCAAAAGAAGCAAGTTGATTTATAAGTTTTAGGAATAATTCCACTAAGTGACTGCAAAGTTAGAGACTGTGAACAGATATCACCCGAGCTATTGTTCAAGAACTATTATCCCCTCTACAACTCCTGAACCATTATAATCCGACCTGTGAATCTCTGACAGTTCAATTCCATTTGAACATATATTTGTCATTTGTTGGTTTCTAAATTTTCAAAAGTTTTTTTTTAGCATAGTTGCCTTGTTTGTGGATAAATCCTAAAGCAGAGCAGCAAGGTTAATTAATAGCAACTGTGGGAACATGGGCTCAAATTTCATTTGTGGCCCCAAAACTACATGGTACATAAATATATTGCTCACAAAGACTGGAGACATCTGAAAAAGAAGATGAGGCATAATAAAATCTTTAATGTTTGTTATCATTGCTCTGTGATATTCTAGGAAATGTAATTATCAATCTAATGTTCTGTAATATATTTAGCTATTCTTCCTTACGTTATCTGAATCAGCAGTGCAATCAACCAAGCACTATCTTCCACACAAATTGAGTTTTCCATCTTTTTATCAAAGGAAGGGGTTCCGACTTGGTCAGAGACAGATTTTCAAACCAAGAAGGTTGAGGTTTTGGTGCATTTAATACTCTTAGACACTAGATGGCACATTTGACTGAAATCACAGCTTTGGAAATAGATGTTCAATCAAATAAATGTCTCAGTTTGATACGTGTTTGACATTGACCATTTTTCACACAGAAAACAGCATATAATGCACAGGACAAGATTAATGGATGGTGGTAGAAGTTTATTCTGAATTTTTGACACAATGGATGTAATTTTAACCTAATTCACTGGACAGGAAGTCCATTGAGTTGGCTGAACGCTGGTTTGACACCCCAGTCAATTTTATTCTCCACTGACTTCAATGGAGAATAAAAATAGAAGGAGTATTAAACCAACATTGCACCCAAACCCCACAGTTTCACGCTGGGTGGGTTAAGTTAAAATTGCCGCCCTTAGTGTCAGTTTCTGTATCAATGGACTTATGACATTTGAAACTTTTATTCCAGCTCCTATTTCTTATGTTCTTATCTACACAGTAAGCAGCTGAGCCAAATAACAAGGTTCACTCAGTGGTCAGTACTGATTAAGTTAATCTGAATGGGGAAATGATAGGACCCTTAAAGTTAGCCTCAGCGTCCCTGGGTGCAGGACAAAAAAATTAGCAGAGTTTGACCTTCCCATTTCCAGTCAATGACCTCTGCTGGAATGTATATGGATGCCGAGTATCGATAGAATCCAGCTTATCTCTAATGCTCCATATCTTTAAATGACTTGATAAGGCACTCTGGTCAAGGCTCATACATGAAGAATGACAATTTTAGTGAGGCACCAAAATAAAAATAAACCCAAATGCAGAGACAATACTTTCAGACAGTGAGGGAGAAAATTAAATCAGTGGATAAAATTGATGTAAAAAGCCCCCTTAAAATGTTAAGAACTAGCTCCTTAGGTTGACAAGCTGTTTGAATGATGAAGAACAAAAAGAATCAATGCTAACCAAGAATCAACCTAAGCTACTTACAATTTATGTTGGGCAGAATTTTCCCAAAATATTTTCCAAAATCACTTCTAAGTGTCGTAACAGCATGAACCGCATGCACAGCATCGCAATCTCTCAACACACTTTTTTGGAGAGTTGGGAGCTTAGCACAGTTTCAGGGTGGGTGGAGCCTAAACACCCCAATGAAAATGGCTTCACAGCGCTGGGCTGCCATTTCACAAGGGCACCCCAATCTTACAGTGCACTGGAAGAGGCATTCCCACCCCTCACGGAAAACAGACCACCCCCACCCCCCCTCCATTGGTGACATTTCTCCCCTTGCTCCACACACTGACATGGGTCACCTGCATTGGGGTATCAAGGCCCTCCCCATGGGTCCCCTGACATGACCCCCCCCCCATCATGACTCCCTTTGCAATCCACCCCTGCATGATTCCCCCTGCATATCCCCTGGCATTGCCACACTACATTAGCCCTTTTACATTGTCCTTCTGCATAGTTCCTCTTGCACAGCCCCTCTGCATAGCCCCTCTGCATAGCCACCCCCTGTCATTGCCCCCACTCATGCCTCACCCCCATGACACTGCCTCTGGCACACTGGCAATGCCTGATGTCCCCTGCTAGGGTGCCTTGTGGGCCCTGCCATGCTATCAGATGGGCACCACCAGATTAGCACTGCCTGGCACTGTTTGACCATGCCATAGACCACCTCAGATGGTGTCTGAGCCCCCTGGCGTGACCAGCTCACCAGGTCTACACTGTTTTTTTTTATTCATTCGTGAGGCATGTATTGCCCATCCCTATCTTGGAAGGTAGTTGAGAGTCATTGCTGTAGGTCTGGTGTCACATGTAGACCAGACCAGATAAGGACAGTAGATTTCCTCCCCCAAAGGACATTAGTGAACCAGCTGAGTTTTTCCAACAATCAACAATGGTTTCATAGTCATCAGTAGATTCCTAATTCCAGAATTTTTTTATTGAACTTATATCCAACATCTGCTGGGGTGGGATTTGAACTCTGGTCCCCAGAACATTAGCTGAGTTCCTGGATTAATAGTCTATTAATAATATCATAAGGCATTGCCTCCAAGTGCAGATTTGTGCTGGTGTGACATCTCACTGGAGAGGTGAGAAGCATCTGAGAAGGGGAGGGGGTAGGGGTAGCATGTGTGCTGAACTTGCCAATGATGTTGAAAACCAGTCAACCTCATGTTAATAAGTTTGCACCCTTTTTGTGCACAAAGCAATGGGTGCCACTTGGAAGAGGCTGGGAAGATCGGAAACTGTTTTGTGCCAAGCGCGAATCAGATTTTTAGTTTCGCAAGCTATTTTCCAGCACACCGGGAGCAGGGAGGTGGTAAAATCATGCCTGTTATTGCAAATGCAAGGTTTTATAATAATGCTTTGTTTTGGGAATGTGTTTGAGGATAAAATGGAGGAATGAAGGGGATCATATGACTTATTCTGAATTCTGTTGACAATGACCTTGCATAGTTTGGTTGTTAAACATTAAAGACGAGACACAGTGTGTCATCGTGGAAAGATGCATGATATGCACACCAGTAATCAGAGTACCTGCGCTGATGGTTTTATGAGCAGCTATATTTTAACCTGTCTATTTGATTCAAACAGTGAATGGAATGGGTGGGGGAGGGGTCTTCCAGTATTAAGGGTAATTAACACCTGGATACAAGGCCCATGTGATTCATGTTTCTATGGAGATGGGCTTTGAGAAGGGAAGAGTCCATAGGAAGCCATTCTAGGATTGAGTTACAGATTTTCCTAAAAATATCACTGCACCTCACAGCCAGGGTCAATCTGTAAAAATCCTAGAGAATGAGTGAGAGGGAACATATATAGAGACAAGTATTTATTGCTCACCATGTTAAAGGTGGGTGGGAGTTCATGTTCAGATTCAAGAGACCAAGGTGGTGAGGGTTTACATGAAACTGGAAGATTTAGCTAGCTTTGTTTGGAGGGAGGGATCTCCAGAATAACCTATCCTATAAAAGTCAATTTGGAGATTAGATAAGAAAGGAGCTACAAATCACTTGGGCTGAGTGAATTGTCTACAATTTGACAGAGGAAAGTATAACAATAAAGAATGATTTTTTTGATTATTTTAAATGTTAAATGTGATATCTTTTCTGCAGCTTAGGGCATATGTTATCTACTGAAGTATTGTTTAGTCACTGTTAGTTTTAGTTTGAGTATTACAGTTAAAGTCTTATGATTTGAAATCTTCTTGTGATCCTTTCTAACAATTAATGGAACTTCTAATTTATTTTCTTAGAGAAAGCTATTGGGTTCTGTTGGGATTGTAGTAATGTTACTCACTTAAATGAGGGGACAAATTGTAAGGTATTCAACTTTGCTGATTTCATAGAGCTGGGTGGAAAATTAAGTGGTGAGGAGAATGCAAAGGGATTTAGACAAATCAGGTGAGTGGGCAAAGACATGGCAGAAAGAATATAATGTGGAGAAATGTGAAATCTAAATTGGTAGGAAGAAAAAATGCAACGTATTTTACAGTAACTAGGGGATTGGGAAATATTGGTATTCGGAAAGTCCTCGGTGTCCTAGCATGTACATTCAGCAAGCAACTGTTAACTTTTATTACAAAGAGATTGGCACTTAAGAATGAAGGATTCATGTTGCAACTATACAGATTCTTGGTTGGGCAGCACAGTGGCACCATGATTAGCACTGCTGCCTTATAGCGCCGGGGACCTGGTTCAATTCCGGGCTTGGCTCACTGTCTGTGCAGAGTCTGTGTGTTCTCTCTGTGTCTGCGTGGGTTTCCTCCAGGTGCTCTGGTTTCCTCCCACAATCTGAAAGACGTGCTGGTTAGGTGAATTGGCCATGCTAAATTCTCCCTCAGTGTATCCAAACAGGTGCTGGAGTGTGGCGACCAGGGGATTTTCACAGTAACTTCATTGCAGTGTTAATGTAAGCTTACTTGTGGCATTAATAAATAAACTTCAAACATCTGGTGTATAGTAGACAGTTTCGGTGTCCTTAATGAGGGAAGGATACATTTGACATGGGTGGAATACAGCAAAGGTTCACTGGACTGATTCCTGGGAATATTGTCCCGCTGAGGAGAGATTGAGTTGACTAGGCTTACATCTCCTAAACTTTAAAAGAGCGAGAGAGGATCTAATTTAAACATATAAAAGGCTTAAACAACTTGACAGGGTAGATGCTGAGAAGCTATTTCTACTGACTCAAGAGTGGGGGTTAGCCATTTAGGTCAGATGAGGAGCAGATTCTTCATTCAAATGATTGTATATCTTTGGAATTCTCGATTCCAGAGATGTGTAAATACTTGATCACTGAGTATAATTAAGATGGAGATGAATTGGTTTTAGTTAAGGAAATCATTGTACATGGTGATATGCAAAAGTGAAGCTGAGATAGAAGACCAGCTATGATCTTTTTGAATGGTGGCACTGACTAGAAGAGCTGAATCGCCTACTTTTGCTCTAATTTTTTCATTTTTACATCAATCGCTTAGTAAGTTCATTTACTGAGTAGCTGAGCCATAAGAGTGTAAAGATCCTTGGTTAAATAGAAGTAAGATGATTTGACCTAAGGTGTAGTGAGTAGTGAGGTGCAATTGCCCTTATTGCCACTGCTTCCATTAGTTCTCAGGCACTTCCCCTGAAAATGTATGTCTGTGACATCTGCAGAAGGAAAGATTGGGCTCAACTGTTGTGATCCCATGGAATATTCTATTCAGTATCATTACCTTGGCTCAGAAATGAACAGTTGCCACTGGGCAAGATATGGTTGAGTGAACAGAGTGCTTACTGAGTCATGATCGTCAGTCGAGAAGATACATAGCAGAAAGAAAAAGATAAAGTTCAAAAGAAATAAAATTCTCCAGTGGTGAACAATACAATCTTGACATCTCTATAGATGTAGAAGGGGAAAAAAACAACCATCAGTAGTTTATTGTCAAAGTTGTTGAACAACATGAATCTGCCTGAGCACTCTTATACAACAATCTCCTATTGAATCATAGATAGAATCATAGAATCCTACAATGCAGGAGGAGGCCATTTGGCCTCATCGAGTCTGCACCAACCACAATTCCAACCAAACCCAACCACCATAATCCCATGCATTTACCCTAGCTAGTCGCCCTGACTGTAAGAAGCAATTTAGCATGGCCAATCACCTAATCCACAGATCTTTGGATTTGGAGAGTGTACAACTCTGCACAGACAGTGACCCCAGCTGCGAATTGAATCCAGGTCCCTGGCGCTGTGATGCAGCAGTGCGAACCACTGTGCCACCGTGCCACCCTTGTGTAACAATGGATAAGTACAGCCATGACATCTTGCTCATGCCATTGTTTGATGCATTTTCAACCTGTGCAGTACGTGTCCAAAAGCACAAGTATGGAGATCTGGAACTCAGTTCCAAGAGCTTGGGCTGTCATGGTCCAGAATTATAACTCTGTGACTGAATATTATTTCAGAAATACAAATTTCTATTCAAAAAATGTTACATATTTAAGACCATAACAGTGATGTAAGTTCTTAAACTAACTAATTAGCAATAAAAGAGTAATTATATACTGGAGTTATGAGGATTATCCCATCAATACTTTTTCTAAAGTTCAGGAGGAATCTTGAACTTAAGACAATGGAGGGAACCTCCACATATATTCATTCCTTTGGCTACATTTTAAAGAGCAGCTTTGATAATGTTATGGTTGCTAACTTTCTACTTTTCAGTCAAAAATTGAGGTCTAGTTTTGCACAGAACTGGTTAAGTGCTATTAAGGTATTGTTCAGATATGATACTAAACACCTGCATTAACTCAGCGACTGTCAATTAGTTATAATTGACAGTCCTGAGTCAATGAAGATATTTAATGAAGGTAATTGAAAAACTGGTAGTTTTTCAATATAGAGAAAAAGGATGGGGAAAGGGAGAATATAAAAAACACTTCAATGCACAAATTCAATCAATACTTTGTCTTGAATTAAAGGTGCTTTTATATTCATACCTAGAGGTTTTAAGCAAGTGTTATGCAAGTCAAATATATAGGCACTTCAGTATTATGTGACACTCATGCTAATACTGACAGGCACTCTAAGCATGAGTTTCATGCAACCATCTGCAAGTCATAATGTCAGGTGCTTTTATACTGCACTGGATCTACTCTAATGCTACCCCGTTCACAAAGTGCAGCATTTACATAAAACTAAAAAAGACCGATGATATTATAAAACACTTTAAAGCCACCAGGCAACAAGATAAAAGGAAACAAAGACAAGGCTGAAAAGTCGAAAGTGATAAAAGTTCATTTATTAGTATCACAAATAGGCTTTCACTGCAATGAAGTTACTGTGAAAATCCCCTAGTTGCCACACTCCGGTGTCTGCTCAGGCACACTGAGGGAGAATTTAGCATGGACAATGCACCCTAACCAGCAAGTCTTTGGACTGTGGGGAAAAAACAGAGAACTCAGAGGGAACGCACACAGACACGGGGAGAACAAGGTTAGGTTGTTGGGAAATGCCAATTTCTGTGTCGCCACACAAGCAATCCCTGTAATCAACAGGAGGATCATCTGCAATCTTCCCAAATTCCGAGATGGCAATGATCTTTGCCATTTCTCCCTCCATCTTGGCTTGCTCACATTTGTTTTTCAGATGTCTTTTGGACTATGGGGAGAAACCCACGCAAACACAGAGAGAATGTGCAAGCTTGACCCAAGCTGGGAATCGAACCTGGGTCCCTGGTGCTGTGGGGCAGCAGTGCTAACCACTGTGCCACTGTGCTGCCCTTGATTAAAGGGACTAGAATGAAGGGGATATGACAATAATTAAGAGAAAAAAACAAAGTTCTGCTTTTCGGGAAAATGAACCTACCTAAGGAATGTTGTACCATTATGTCATGGAGGATGACAGTTCAACAAATGAAAATATGAAGAACCACAGCACGAAAAACTGGGCATGGTCTAAGATGAGAAGAAAAAAAGTTGGAAATATTATTGTCATTATTTCATCTTATTGCTATGTTTTTTTTCCCCCAATTCCTGATATTGAAATGTGAAAGGTGTATTTTAACAATGAACCATGCTTCTAGCTGATTGTGACTGGGAGCAGATGTAACATCTCTTGTTGCTGTTACAGGTCTAGACCCCTAACTCCAAAATGTCTGATCAGTAAGTTTTATTGTTTCTTCTTTCATAGATTTCTTTCTAAGATTGTTAGCTAGAAGTTAAACATTTGCTATCTTTAAATTGAATGCTAGTAGCAGTATTTTTTATTTTATTTCACCAAGGTAGCATCATTGAAAATGAAATGTTTGCTATTCCTAAATACAAACTTTACCGTTACAAAAATTGTGTTATTTTAATGTTTAAATTGACATATCGTTCTTCTGCTGCCTCTTTACCTGACATCTGAAAAAGGAATCTGTCAAACTTGGCAGATAATGTAGTTCCACACTTTACTAAATAGATTTTTTCTGACAATATGGGGTCAGTTCATTTAAATATTTTGTGGTGCACCACCACCCCCCCATGTATTGTGAGTCAAGGTCATATTTAATAGTAATTATTTAATAGCTGCTGCTTGTCCTTCAAACACTGGTACTTTTTAAGAAATGAATGATTTGGGGCAGAACAACCCCTTGTTGGTCCTTGAAGACCAAAAGCATGAGTTAAGTCAATATGAAGAGTGGTTCTATTAGAAGAAATGATTCATACAAGGAAATATCACTTGACTGAAGAACCATTTCAAGAGTGCTGTTTTCCTGTTGTAGTGCTCCTAGAAACTGAGTCTCAGTAAGTTCTGATCGCAATTCACTTTATGCTAGCTAAGCACATTGGTCACGTGCAGAACATGTCAGACACAGAGAAGGCCTTGCTTGAAGCAGCACAATCCATTGTTGCTTGAGAATGATTCCCGTCTAAATCATTGGCCTGAAGTTTTGAACACATCCTGCTAACTCCAGCAGCCCCAATGCCAATTCTAATGGCATTGGGATTTCAACCCTTATGTGAGAACAAATTCTGCCTCGGAGAACTTCCAGATAGGCCGATAGCCCTCCAATCCCTCCAGGCACACCGATGTAATGGCCAGAAGGGGCACTGCCAGAAGTTGCTTGGAACAAAGTCCCAAGGCCCAGAGAACAGATAAGTGGCAGAGGCCCCAGGGTGGGAAGGGGAGGGAACAACAGGGGGGAAGGTTGTCACAAGGGTGCAATTGGGATCTCAGGGATAGGCCAAGGGAAGGATTGGGAGGGAGATTTGGAGATTACTGAGGTTTGAGGGGAGGCAGCCCCAGTCAGAAGCTGCCTTGTGATGGAGGTGACCCTCACCCCATCCCACTCAATATCAAACTTTGTTGTTTTCTCACTTTGTGTCTGCCAGCCTACAAATTGAAGTTGGATGTGAAAACGTCTCTATGTGGCATTAAGTGGCCAATTAAGGGCTTCAATTGGGGCAAGGATGGGCTTCTTCTCTGAGGTCCTATCCACCCCAGTGTAAAATCTCTACCAAGTCAGAGCAGGCTGGAACCTGGAGGGAATCTCCTCCATGCAATTTCCTGCTCTCCAGTACCTCCAGCCTCAGAACCCAGAGGAGGGTGGGCAGGATGGGAGTGTAGAATTATAGCCTTTGGTTTACTATAAAGATTGTGAAGTCATGCGACCAACACAGATCTGTCCTGAAAAAACTGTTGAGAATAAATCCACAACATGCATTTTTAAAAAGTCAAAAGTTATAAGATAACATTTTAAAATTTTAACCCACTGGCAATGCATTCATTCTCCTTACCTTGAAAGGCACAGATAAAACTGTGTAGTATTTGATTTACCCCATGTCACAGTTTCTGAATCATAATTTTTGAGCAATGCAATAAAATTATCAACAGAAATAATAGAATTGCATTTAAACTCAATATGTATGGCATGTTACTGTTTTTTAATTGCTATGATGTTCTCTCTGACATTTTTTCTCTTTCTCTTTTTCAGGGAAGAGGTAAGCATTTTAACAAACCTGCCATTATGTTCCTGTGGCAATTATATTTCTAATTGTTCATTTTTGTTGCTTATAATTTGAAATTTGGACTAATTTTGATAGTTCTCCTAAAATAAAAATTTGAACCATTAAAATTTGGAACAATTTTGTCAGTTCTCTAACAATTAAAGTTTATATTTGTACCATTAAAATTTTTAAAAATTGTTCTGATTTTGAGGCTTCTCTAACAATTGGATCTATAATATTTGCACAGATTGAGGAAGAAACTATTGAGGAAACAGAAGAGATTGAAGAAGTAATTGAGCCTGAAGAAGTAATTGAGCCTGAAGAAGTAATTGAGCCTGAAGAAGTAATTGAGCCTGAACCAGAACCACCGAAACCAGCGCCTCCTCCTAAAGCTGCTCCAGTGCCAAGATATCATGCGAATCAGAAGGAGGCAAATGTTAAAGTATGCAGTCAGCTTCCATGCACTTTCTCTCAACCAGATAGCTAATTCCATCCATATTCTCTTTCCTCAGTATTGTTATACTGCAATATTTATGGGAATGAGTGAACACATGTAGCTATTATGTTGGAGCCTTTGAATCGCATGGAAATTCTGAAAAAGTATACCAATTGTATCTGAACTTTATTGCAATTTGTGTTAGAGACAAGGGGGTGGACTTTTACAGACCCTGCTGCCAGCTGAGTTTTCTGGTCCCGCCAGTCAGTGGACTTTTGAACAGCTTGCCAAATTTGACAGCCTTGTCCTCACCGCAATGGGGTCATAAAATTATACCCAATATTTCTCCAGACAGCCCTGCTGGGACTGTGTAGCAATATTCACACAGTGCCGTGGCACAGGACTACACTACGCTGAATGATGCTTGTCACTCTGTCTTTCAATCCATGAAGAATTGTCAGACTAGGATTAAATTTTGGGGTAAGAAGTACTTAAATATTCTTGACACCACTTGTCAAAATGGCTTACACAACACCAATCTGCTTTTCTGCAAAGGAAATTGAGTTTCTATCAGCAAAAGTTGTGAAATCTATTAAAATGTAGCGTGCCGATGGAACTTTAACTGATTGACCTACTGGGAGTGGAAAGGGATGGGGTGCAGTACCTGAATGTCAGCATTTCCCAACATGCTGTGGGGTTTTCACTTCACAGTGTGCATGTGACACATCAACAGGTTCCCGGCCACTAGGAATCAGCCTGAATGGCAGGTGTGGTTTCTAGACTGGACAGTTGGTGGGGAGGTGGCTGATGGCTTATCATCACCTTCACAAGTGCAATCAGCAATGGAAAACAACTGATGGCCTTGCCAGGAACACCCCAGGAAAGAATTGATAAGTTAGAGCCCCAAACTGGGGGGGGGTTGGGGAGTGAGGAGGTTGTTGGGTGAAGGAAGGGATTGGTGGGGGGGATGGATGACCAGGTGGTGGTCGGTGGGGGAAGGGGAAGATGTTTGGAGGAGGGAGGGATTGTTAGTGGGGGAAAGGGAGCATTGTGAAGGGGGTGAGCAGAGAGCGATGGTGGGGGTGTAGGGTAACAATGGTGAGTTTGTCCAGATCTGGGATTGAGGAGGTTTGGTCAGAATCCTAAGTTAATGGTCAGGAGGCTCAATCCAGAAAGGTTGAAGGGCTCATGGGAGTTTTGGATTGGAGTCTTCAAGGAAAGATCAGAGGTCAGATGCCTCAGGCCGAAGGTGATTCTGAAGAGTCAGAGTATGTCTTTGCGGAATGGTTACCCTGACAGGTACATGGTGTCCAGCAGGTAACTAGAAATGCTTTTATGCCCAATGGTCCTTACTTCTCGGTAGCAGCTAGCTTTCCCAAATTTAGCATCACCTGGCCACCCAGAGTTAAATTTAAAAGGGTGCAAAAATGTGCCCTTAAATTAAAGGCATGCAATCTCATTATAATATTTACGTTTCTAATCTGCTGAGAGGTGGCCAACCCTATCAACCTCCACTAAAATTGAATTGGGCAGACTACAGGTGGATCAGGATTCAGATTTTCAATACTTTAACCTCTCATATAATCTGGTTTTGGGAGTTTAGAGCCTTAATATTATCATGGGTAAATGCCAGCTCCGTTTGGTGGTGTGTGGAGAGTGTGTGGGGGGGGGGTTGGGAGAAATGTCGGCTCTGATCAAGGGGGTAGGAATGCTGGCTGTGATTACAGGTGTGTGGGGGGAGAGGCCCTGAGTTCTCCATGGTGGTGTGGGAGGAGGGGGGCGGTGGGGAGTGACTTCTTGCCTTGATCAGGGCGCCCTTTAAATGTGCTGCCCCGATCTAATGCAGCCAGGCTTTGCCTGCAAATGAAAGGCCTGCCCCACACATGACAGCATGAAACATGCTCAGCTGTTTTTCTGTGACAGGGTGCGGTAAGATCTGGAGAGAAACGTGCCATTTTTCTTACCGGAACCAACCACTCTGCCATTTTGTTGGTAAGATTCCCACCCTATGGTGGGATTTTCCGGGTGCTCCACAGTGTGTTTATTGGCACCAGAGGAGGCTCATTAGTGACCACTAGCAGGATCTTCCTGTGTCATCAATGTCTACACCATTTTGTGCTGTCCCATTCCACTCTCAGGTAACCCTAAGTGTGTTTGGCCTTCGGTGGGACCGAAAGATCCTGCTGGTGGGAAGGGTTGGAAAATCCTGCCCAGAGATGCATTTCTAGGGAATCTGGGTTAACATATGAGGGAAAAAGGAATAGAGAGAGAGAGATAAAGAGGAATGGCAGGAAGTTCATATGGAACATAAACACTAGCATGGGCTAGCCAGGCTGAAAGACCTCTGTCTTTACAACTTTCTATTTTTAACATGCAACATTAGTAATGTTAAATCAGCTCATTAAACAGTTCATAAATAGGTAGGTGTGAGTGAAGGCACTTTATATATTTTCATACTTTTACAGGCCACATTTTCTGAACACTAAGTTAGAAGTACTTTGTTGCGTCCACAGTTGTGTATTTGTGTCATAAAGAAATATGAGTAAATTCACCAAACGCTCACCCACAGCCAGAAGGAGAATATATATTCAAGAACCTGTACTTGATAGCTCTATCTTAATGTTATTCCCTTCAAGTATGGCTCTTCATTGAGAAGATGTGATCTGATGTACATTATCCAATAATGGTAGAAGCTTAGTGCCACTTAAATAACTAATTCTTATTTGCTTTCATTCTCATTAACAGAGAAGTTGTAAGATCTCTGCATCACGTAAGCTCCACCTGAAGGTGAGATGAAATTGCTTTTCTCAGTTTATTATTCAAACAATATATTTGTGAGCGTTATTATGAAATTTTTGACTTAATAACAATGTTTACACAGATTCTCATGCTGGGCAAAGCCAAAGAAGATCTAGAAAGAGAAATAGCTGACCGAAACGTGGAGAAGGAAAAATTCCTCGCAGAACGTGTACCCCCACTTAACTTCACTGGCCTTTCACTTACTGATTTGCAAGTAAGACTACATTCTGTACTGTTTCTCCATTTAGAGCAGAAAGACACTACACTTAGAGCATTTTGCTCAACCTTTTCCTGGACCTTCAAATGCACAATCATCTCGGTTTTTGACACCCTAAGCAGAGTTTTGATTCCTAGGCAGAAAGTAGTGGGAGCACTCAGGCTGTCTGTTTGGTACTTAGGGTGGGAGGCCCAGCCCATTTTAAATGCCTGGCCTTATTAATATGCTGCCAATGAGTTGCCTAAAGCACAGAGACAGCTTTGGGTCTTTAAAGATTAAATGGCCCTGAGGCTGCCAAACAGGTAAATTGTGGAGGATTCATGCATCATAATGGGGAGGTAATCTCTGGACAGGAGTGGATAAAACCTTCTGCCCCACCATGCTGGACAAAGATCAGTTTTAAATTGGATATCCACCATCTTTTACTCAGTAGAGTATCTACTTTGCACTCTCCACTTAGACAATCAAGATCATACCAGCCTCCAAATATCTTAGCACCCTTATTTACATTTATTCACGAGGTTCCTTTTCAAATCATAGTCAAGGACCCCTCGCACCCCAGACATTCTCTCTTCCACCTTCTTCCGTCGGGAAAAAGATACAAAAGTCTGAGGTCACGTACCAACCGACTCAAGAACAAGCTTCTTCCCTGCTAATATCAGACTTTTGAATGGATCTATCTCGCATTATATTGATCGTTCTCTATACTCTAGCTATGACTGTAACACTGCATACTGCACGCTCTCCTTTCCTTCTCTATGAGTGGTATGCTTTGTATAGCGCGCAAAAAACAATACTTTTCACTGTATATCTAACACATGTGACAATAATAAATCAAATCAAATTAAGAATCAGGTGAGCCCCTTAATTGCCCAAGTTGGCCATGTTAAAATGGCTACTGGGTGGGGAGACAGGCAGTTAATGCACCATTTGGATTTTAACTCCTGTTCCTTGTGTGGGGTAAGTTAAAACTTATTCTGTGCTATTTTTGACATAGATAGGTCCATTAGTTATGACATATTGATGAGAACATAAATCTTACTTTCAATCAGAATATTGAATAAAATACTTATGGAAAGAAACTGAAAAGATTAAGGGGCAGCCTGGTGGACGCTTTCAAGATGATGAAGGATTATGATGAGACAGAATAGTAATAGGTTGTTTCTGCTGACTGATGAGACAGTGTTGAGGGCTCAACTTTAAGATAACCATAAAAGGAATAAAGCTTTCTTCACAGCGGGAGTGATTAAAATGTGGAATTCTCTGCAACAAACCAATATTGAAGCAGTATTCAAATTCACACTAGGCAAGTTTTGACAGAGGTGAGAATACTCTGAGTTACACTTCTTTAGTGAATGTTTTAAAAGGGAATTGGACAATTGGTTGACAAATAAAGATATTAAAGGTTATGGGATGTGTTCATGCATGTGGGGTTAGACGAGGTGGCAAAGATAGAAGTACTGACCAGCGCTAAACTATTCTTGTTGCAGAATTTATGCAAAGAGCTTCATCAGAGAATTGAGATTGTTGATGAAGAAAGATACGATTTTGAGTTCAAAGCTGGCAAGAATAACTATGAGGTACATGACAACTTTGGCAAATTTAAATCTCTGTATCCTTACATCGCAATACTATGGAAATTTCAGCTGTAATATTTCATACACATTCTACTGCCAACAGATTCATGATCTGTCCCTGAAAATTCTTGACCTGAGAGGGAAGTTTAAGCGACCCACTTTGCGTAGGGTGCGTGTATCTGCTGATGCTATGTTGCGTGCCTTGTTGGGATCCAAGCACAAAGTATCTATGGATCTGCGAGCCAACCTGAAATCTGTCAAAAAGGATGATACAGAAAAGGTAATAATCAAATAATATCTCACACATTTCTGGATTTCCAGCTTAGTGTCCCAAGATGTGTTGGTTAGACAGGTCAGCCATGGTAAATATATGGGGTTACAGGAATAGGGCAGGGGAGAGGGCCTGGGTGAGATTTTCCAGCTGCCCCAAGGCCAGAAAATCCCGCCTGAAATCAACAGACCTGCCCCTGCCTGCAACGATTCCCGTGGTGGGCAGGATGGGACAATTCCTCCCTCTGTCAGAGAGTCAGTGTGGATACATTGGGCTTAATGGCCTCTTCTGCATTGTAGGGATTCTTCCATGAAGTTTGCATGCTTTGTTTAATCTGACTTGTTGTAAGAATCCAGTCTTAATAAGACTGATGATCAGGTGGGGAGCATATCAAATTCATTTTGCCCACTTAGCACAGCCAGACTGAACGAACTTCTGCAGCTGCAAAGTTTTGATCAGTCTTAAACATTTTCTTTATCCTGATCCTAATCAATTCCCCTTGTTCTGAATCCGTGATATTTTTCAAACATTCCCACAGGAACGTAATGTGGAGGTGAGCGACTGGCGTAAGAATGTGGAAGCCAAGTCGGGCATGGAGGGCAGGAAGAAGATGTTCGATGCTGCTAACCAGTGAGTGTTACCAGGTCCCTAACACATTAACTGTTACTGATTCAACATCAAAAATGTTACTTAATCTGACTCAGATGGGAGTATATTTATTTATGTTGGACATCACTTGTTTTTTTTTACAGGTAATCCATGGGAGACATTTCCACTCCTTTGGAAATGAAGAGAATGAGAGTGTTTGCTGGTGATTTTACTTGCAGCTCTGAGTGTACAGCATGCCACACCCTTACATTATAAAATATTTTAACAAATGGTTTCAATGCTCAAGCACCTCCTGAGATTCATTAGACATCCTAAATTTTTGCTGATTGAAAGCAGTGAATGTTAAGTTTTGACAGAGTATGTTATAAAATCACTTCCTGCCTTGTAACCAAAAACTGAGCAGTAAAATATTTACTTATAACTGGGTACTGTCATTGTCTCATTTTTTATTGTTCAACTTCTTATTTCTTAAATGTTCACCGTTCAGCTGTCAGCTACTTGCTCCAAAAGCTGTAGACAACGGCTGGAATCATGTGCTGTTACTGACAGTGCAAAACAAGACAGATCGGCTCAGTTTATTGTCCAGAATATCAGCTTCCCAACGGGGGGATAAAAGTAACAAATTAGCAGCAGACTGAAGCAGATAGAACTTCCTGGTGACAGGCAGTGGGAACTTGGTAAAGCATTAACATGTCATGAACCCTCACCAAAAAACAATATTTCCAGATTAATGGTAGCTTTGCAATCAACTCTACAGTGAATGAGAAGCACATGCCTTCAAATTCACACCTGGTTAAAAGGTGGCAGGTGGCAGGCATGGCAGTCTTCCTGGGAGATCTGGACTGTATAGGGTCTGGGGAGCAATTGGACTATGGGAGAGGAGGCTTTGATGCTGTGATTGGAGTGGTGGCCACGCATGGGGGATTGGGGTCTGGCTGACTGAGGGTGGGAGGCAAGGGGGCAGGAATGCTAACTCTGTAAGGGGGATTAAGGCATGACTGACCAACGCTTGTGCTGACCCTACAAGGTCTCGTGGGGGATAGAGAGAGGAAGCATGGCCACACAAGGTCAATCTTGACAGATGGGACAGGGGAATGGGTTGTGGCTGACACATGATTGTGGGGAGATCCAAAATATAGAGGAAAAGGTCAATGGTGAGGTCTGAGAGTCAAAAGTAACACAGGGCATGTCAAGGCTAATGGTTGTGACTGATGGAGAGTAGGTCAAAGGTGACGGCTTCAGGTTCCAGCGTCAATGCGAAAGTGCGCGGAGCCATTGCTGCGATAACACAAAGAGGAGTGGAGAGAACAGGCTGAGGATGAAGATGTGAGGTGAGTGGAGACCAGGATGTGGCAGATGTTCAGAAATTCTCAGGTCCGGAGGGAGGGCTGCCTGCTGCCGTTAGAGGGAAACAGGATCTCTCACCATTCCTGGATGGATGAAGGAGAATTTGCTTGGAGGCATTAGTAAACCCTGGGGCCTATTTGTTCTGAGATATCACCCTGGATTAGCACATGGTAGTGGTGAGGAAAGACAAGCAGTTGGTAGCAGCAGTTGGGATTATCCAGGTTTTGGAGAAGAGGGTGATGGGAGAGTTTGTGGGGGAAGATCAGAAAGTTTTAACAGTAGCTTTTGTCTCAAGGTATCCATTTACGCAGCCAAGCTGATGGCACTGGACTGGACTGAATGTTTTTAAATATGATACCTGGACCTTCAATCCTGTGAGGTGGGATAATCAACTTCCTGCCTGCCCTATCATACATTTGACCAGGCACTTTATCCAGTATCTAACACATGGTGGCACAGTGGTCAGCACTGCTGCCTCACAATGCCAGGAACCCTGGTTCGATTCCCAGCTTGGGTCATTGTGCGAAGTCTGCACTTTCTCCCCGTGTCTGGTTTCCTCCCACAATCTGAAAGATGTGCAGGTTAGGTGCAGTGGCCATGCTAAATTCTCCCTCAGTGTACCTGAACAGGTGCTGGAGTATGGCGACTAGGGGATTTTCACAGTAATTTCATTGCAGTGTGAATGTAAGCCTACTTGTAACACTAATAAATAAACTTTGCACTTAAAAACTTAAAACTGGCTAACAGCCATGTGATTGCATGTGACCATCCATCCCACCTAACTGCTAAAGTCCCACGCACTTCCCATCTTGCTGTTGAGATACACAATGCTACAAAAAGATTCCTGCGGGAAAAGTTCAAGGAACCTCCATTAGATGCAGATAACAAAATTAATTGTTATCGGTGCAGATTGGTAGAAAGTTAATTCCAGCACAACATACCTGTGGAACAAGTTTTATTTGTTGCAATACGAGCAATAAATTTCTAAACCAATGAAACACTTTTCATCAAATGCAATAATAATTATTGTCAAAATTAGAAGCCAATATTGATGTAGAAGAAAGCATCATTAAACGCTTTCCCTGTCAGCAGATGTTAAACATTTTAGTGAACTGGGAGCTGAATTTTCCTGGCTTTGATTCACGTGATTTTCTGATCCTTGCTCACAGCTACCTTAATGATGTTGGGTAATGCAACTCCCAGCAGGAGATAGCCAAAACAGTCACTCCTCCATTAGAATAGGTAAGAGTCGAAAGAATGGGTGAGATTCTCCGTCCTCCTAACCACGTGTTTCCCCACCAGCAGGAGACGGCACATTGCTTGCTATTGGCAGTATTCTCTGGTCCTGCCACTGTCAATGAGAATTCCTATTAATACCACCCCACGCTGGTGGGAAACCCGTGGATGGGGGTCTGCTGCCGGTGAGATTGGAGAATCTCGCCAGTGTGAATGTCTGGAGAATTCAGCCCAATATTTGAATATTATCCCATATATATCTAGTATAAATGATACAAGCATTGGGAGACCTTTCTCCCTTTAACAAATTAACCCAATTGCACTTAGTTGTTCCTGTGTTTTATTTTCTCCCCTTTCCCAAACTCAGTGGTGCAAACAAAAGAGTCTGCATCTGCACCAGTCAAAGACAAATGACCTAACTATTCTTGTCCCATTTTCCAGCAGTTGATCCATAGCCTTGTATGCTTTGGCATTGCAAGTGCACATCTAAATTCTTCTTAGATGTTATCAGGGTCTCTGCTTCCACTAAAGTTCCATAGATGCCAGGAACCTTTTAGTGACACAGTAATTGCTTTTCATGTATTAGTCTCTACAATGAGGCATTTGACAAGAGCTGTTTTGGTACATTTCCAGCAACTAAATCAGTGGACAGTGATCTGAGCACCAAACCCTTTTTTGTTCACCATCTTTCATTATGTTTCTTACTTTTATTTCCAGTGCCAGCTTTTAATCGTCAATTGCTTCAGTTGATGCTGAAACTAATTTCCAAATGTAGATATAATGAGGAAAGGTCTTCAACTTGTCTTGTGCACCTTTCTGAGCTGTAAAATTAATTATTGTAGGAAACAACACACTTCTCAAATGGGCATTTTCAAGTTTTTGAAGGGATGTTCAACAGGTGAATATCCATCTACCAAATTAGATAGCAGAGACACCATGCTAATTCACAACTGTTATATTGTGATACCATAGTTCAGAACAAACACTTGTTTCCATTCTCCCAATGAAGAGGACAGCATGATGGCACAGTGGTTAGCACTGCTGTCTCACAGCATTAGGGACCCAGGTTCGATTCTGGTCTTGGGTGACAGTCTGTGTGGAGTTTGCACGTTCTCTTTGTGTCTGCATTGGTTTCCTCCAAGTGCTCCGGTATCCTCCCACACTCCAAAGATGTTCAGGTTAGGTGGATTGGCCATGCTAAATTGCCCCTTAGTGCTCCAAGATGTGTAGGATATGGGGATTAGTGGGGTAATTATGTGGGGTTATGCAGATAGTGCAGTAGGGTGGACCTGGGTAAGATGATCTGTCAGACAGTCACGCAGACTCAATGGGTTGAATGGCCTCTTTCTGCGATGTTGGGGATTCCATGATTCTGGTTCCTCTCCCTGTCCAGATGCCTTCCCAACTGTGGAACAACCCAAGTACCGGCTTCAGTGAGCATCACCAGCTCTCAATTCACTCTGAAGTAAGACTTGGTTTATTCATAAAGGGACCTGCATTTCTAACATTGTTACGGCTACATGACTTCCCAGTGAAGTAAATGAGAATTCTCAAAAGGCCTCTAATGCCCAATCTCCCACTTCTCCTCATCCTCTTGTTACCTCAGAATAGATTTGGAATGTTCTAAATATAATTATACCATTTTAGGTAGTGGTTGGAAGAGTCCTGTTTACATCTCATGCTTTTGATTTATTTTAGTCATGGCAGGTGTTTTACATTCAGCCACACATAGCAATGACACATGCAATATGATTACATTTATCAACCTGAATCCCTTGAGCGGTATGCAGAATATGCCAGGGAGACTTTGTTGACTGACTTACACCAGATGCACAAAGAAGTCATCTAATTGTTATCATGGACTAGGCATTTTAATGACAGTGTGGAGTTTACTTCATGGATAACGTAGCTCCAGAACCAAATTTCATTAGACTCCAAGGATTCTACTGTTCCCCAGGTGTTTCTCTAGTTTTCCACCATTATTCTGGTGGAAGGCATACAGGTCTCACAGGAAAGTGATTATCTAAAAGTTCCCTGGCGATATTATAAGGAGTCACAGTGTCACCCAGACGCTGCACAAGCTATCTCTCATGAAATTTACCCTCCCTATTAGTTTTGCCAGCGTTACACCCAATGTCAAGAAATTAAGCAAACCATTATGTCCATTCATCTTTACATGCCCACTAGTCAGCCTTGGCAGACATGACTTCCACACATGGTAAATCCTGCAAAAGTCACTTCTTTTGTCCTGCAAGTGCAGAAGTTACTGGTTCCCATTTGTGCAAAAAATTCATGTGCAAAACAAAGGGTAAAGTAAGCCCTTTATCCAACCAGGAAGATGACTCATTCAGCAATTGATTCAAATACCAAAATATACAGAGAATTCAGCACAACCTTTGCACTGTATAATTGAGTTTATCATGTTCCACTTAGAATCAATTGTTTACTTTGAAATTCAGTCAATATTGTTCTGTATGCAAATATCACAGATATATACAGAGATAATTAATGAGCATGTAATCTGTTCCTGGCGGAATAGTTTATGCAAGGAATGTTTAGCAGGAGAACTCCCCATTCTTCTAATAGTGCCACATCCACCTGAGTCAGTAGACAGAACTTCATTACGTACATATATGTCCAAATTGTATGTTGGGATTTGGGTTGCATCCTGCCCCTTTAAGAGCACATGTCAGGGGAACCCTGGGGGATTAACTCTTCCCAGTATGAAACGCGGTTGTACAGTTTTAGATCTGACTGTGGAACAGTGCGCACCTACAGTAAAGAGCTCCCAGTGTTCAAGTAATCAAGCCTTCCTCAAGGTTCTTCATGCACCATGGATGGATTTTCTAGCCTTGCTCGTCCTGAGACTGGAAAGACCCTGCCTGACGTCAATAGACCTTCCCATTGTCTGATTTCCATGGCAGATAGGGCAGTAGAATTCTGGCATATTACTTGATAGGTGCATACATAACAATTGTCAAATCTCACTCAAAAGACAATGGGTAGATATTGGTTTCAGTTTTTCAATTGACACAAGGCATAATAGGCCAGCAGCAGAACAATCTGAGCAACAAAGGGATTGATCTCTCTGTTGAATTTGTGAGGACCAACCTAGGCAGAGGACAAAAGCAGATAATAAGCCCCGTATGTTTCTGAAGGGCTCTTGCAGGATCCCTCTGCTGAATACATTTCCAATGAGAGGGACAGGCCTCAGGTTCTTCAGCCGCTGACAATCAAAATATCATTTTCTCATGAAGTGAGCTGCCTGTGGAGCTGTGATTGTCACCAGCAGCTCATCCTGAAGATGTAGATGAGGCTGAGGGCTTAGTTTAGAAGTGGCCCAATTTGCTAGCATAGCACTGAGAGTGGGTTAGCTCAGTTAGCTGGATGCGGATGATGCCAACAGCATGGGTTCCATTCACATATTGGCTGAGGCTATTTGTGAATGTCACACCCTCTCAGCCTGAGATGTGGTGATCCTCAAGTTAAGTCACCACCAATTAGCTCTCTGTCTCTTAAAAAAAATGGGAGAGTAGTCTACAGGATTTTGAATCATTTTCATTTCACTGAGTCTGTGCCAATGTCAGGTTCACAGTAACTTCCACTCCAACTGCTCTGCCAACACAAGATGTGTTGTCTCAGCACTGCACTGAAGTGTTAATCTAGATTTTGTGCTCAGCTTTGCAGTGAACTTGAACTCTGTGGTAAGAGTGCTATAAGCTGGATGCCAACTGTTAATAACTCAGCAAAGTTTGCTTTACTCCTTTTAGAATCAAATCATTGAACCCTACAGTGCAGAAAGAGGACTTACAGCCCATCGAGTCTGCACCGACCGCAATCTCACACAGGCCCGACCCCCATTTCCCTACATATTTTACCCACTAATCCCTCTAACCTAAGCATCCTAGTACACTAAGGAGCAATTTTTAAACATGGCCAATCAACCTAACCCGCACATCTTTGGACTGTGGGAGGAAACCGGAGCACCTGGAGGAAACCCACGCAGACACGAGGAGAATGTGCAAACTCCACACAGACAGTGACCCAAGCCAGGAATCAAACCCAGGTCCCTAGAGCTGTGAAGCCACAGTGCTAACCACTGTGCTACCGTGCCGCCCATGATCACTCTTGTTAAATTAACAACCACCTTTTTCTACTCGATCATCAACCTGCAGGCGTCTGACTTTGTACTGGTTGATAGGACAATAGGAATTCGTAAATCTTGGTGCACGTGCTTTTAGTTTGGATTTAAGGTCAAGTCGAATTTATTGAAAAATCAGAATCAAAAGCTTCCTGAACATTGACAACTATTTCACAGTATGAGAAATCCAGCCTCAGTTTCTGGATACCTTCTTTTCCTCATTGAGGCCTATAGCAGACAATTTACAGTGCGTTATTGTCTGACACTGCAGTTTTACAAAAAGTACAATGTTCCCTCGTATTTATTGTTAATTAGAAATGTCATGGACAGAATGTATTTACTTATGGCCTGTATTCAGTATGTTTTAGATGTAAAAAGATGTATTTTCTGATCCCCGAACTGTGCATTCAAATTAAATAATTTAGCAGCAGGCTTTCACGAGTTTAAAATAAAGAAGGTTAATTATTCTCACATATGTACCCAAAATAACACATTACACACTTAGTTTCATACACACATGCAAACACACACAAAGATTGGATACAGATTAAGATGGTATCCTTTTGCAGAATTTAGTTAATTCAGTCTTTGATTAACTATTTCCACTCTCCCACATGGCAGGCCAGTGGTTTCTTGAATGGGTTTGATGATTTTAAGTTCAAGTGAGGGTTTTATAAAATGAAGAGCTCAGAGCAGGTTGTGATGTTTCTCATAGTCTAATGGGTTCCACCAGGGCCATTCAGTTCCTGATTTTATTCCAGTGTTAGTCCAAATATGGATAATAGAGCTCAACTCAAGACGTGAAGTGAGAATGACTGCTCTTAACACCTAGGCAGTATTTGACCAAGTGGACCATCAAGGAGCCCCAGCAAAACTGAAGTCAGTGGGAATCAGGGAAAAATCTCTCTGTTGGTTGGATTCTTACCTAGCATGGAGGAAGATTGTGGTTGTTGGAGGTCAAACATCTCCATCCCAATACAGAGATGAACTGAAGGAATTCCTCAAGGTAGTCTCCTAGACTCAACTATCTTCAGTTGTTTCAATAATGACCTCCCCTCCATAATAAGGTCAGAAGTAGAGATATTCATTGACGATTAGACGATGTTCAGAACTATCTGCAATTCTCCAGGTTCTGAAGCAGTCTATGCTTGTGCACAGCATGTAACATTCATGCCACACAAGTGACAGGGAATGATAATCACCAACAAGAGACAATCCCACCATCTCCCTTGAAATTCAACAGTATTACCCTCATGGAATCCCCGATTATCAATACCCTGCAGGTTATCATCGACTAGAGACTAAACACTGCAACAAGAGCAGGTCAGAGGCTGGTAATTCTGTGGAGAGTAACTCACAGCCTAATTCCCCAAAGCCTCTCAAAACCATCTACAAGGCAGGATTCAGGAATGTGATAGAATACTCTCCACCTGCCTGGATGAATGCAGCTCCAACAACACGAAAACAGCTCAACACCATCCAGTGGGCCATCTGCTTGGGACCCCATCCATCACATTCAACATTCACCCTTTCCATCACTGTCACACAATGGAAACAACGGGTGGAATTTTACCAGCACGTCCGCTCGAAATTTGTACGATCCTGCCCGAGCTCAATGGAAAATGTCATTCTCCAAGACTCATCCGCCTGTGGAATTGGGGCAGGTGTGTCGGTAAAATTCCAGCCAATGTATACCAGCTACAAGAAGCACTGCAACAGTTCACCAAGGTTCCTTTGACAGCACTTTCCATACCCACAACCACTGCCACGTAAAAGGAGAAGGGATGCAGTGGGAACACCACCACCTCTTCCAAACTCTCTTCCAAATCACACACCTTCGCCACTTGGAACTAAATAGTTATTCCTTCACAATTGCTGGCTCAAAATCCTGGAATTCCCTCCCTAACAGCACTGTGGGTGTCTGCATCACATGGAATGCAGTGGTTCAAGGCGGCAACTCACCACAATGCTCTCAAGAGCAATTTGTGATGCACAGTATAAGTACTGGTCCTAAATCTAGGCAGTTGATTCTAAGGTGAACTTTAGAAACTGGGACAGAGTAAGTACTTTGGCAGCTAGTTCTGAGTCTAATTCACAGACTAGGTAAGCTGATGGTTCTATGGCTCTACTGGATCTGATCTGGTCTTAGCTGATTTTTTTTAAACAGACAAAGGAAACATGGCTGTCTCACCACACAGTTTTTCACAAATTCAAGGCTTTTTCCAAATAGAGTCCAGTGTCCATGTTGATTGGCACAGTGGTTAGCACTGTTGCCTCACAGTGCTCAGGACCTGAGCTCAATTCTCGGCTTGGGTCAATTTCTGTGTGAAGTTTGCATATTCTCCCCGTGTCTGCATGGGTTTCCTCTGGGTGCTCCGGTTTCCTCTCACTGTCCAAAGATGTGCTGGTTAGATGCATTGGCTGTGCTAAATTCTCCCTCCGTGTACCCAAACAGGTGCCAGAGTGTGGCGATAAGGGGATTTTCGCAGTAACTTCATTACAATGTGAATGTAAGCCTACTTGTGACACTAATAAATAAACATTACCTTTATTTTATTTTGTGTTGTGGGTTAACATTTCTGGCACCCAAGAAGTGTAATCTGGATGGGAGAGATTATTGGATACAATGGGAGGTTAAAGATGGGCATTAATTTCCATATACTACAGATTGAGTTTCAATCTTCCCTTTTGTCTCACATGGAGCTTGGAGGCAGATAGTCTATAAATTCCTTCATCTTTCCTGCTGACTCATCCTTAAACAAAGAGATGCGTGATTTCAACAGATGGCTATGAGATACCTTGACCTATGTTCATATTTAATTAGATATTGAAGCCTGATACTGTTTGTAGCCCAAATGCCAGAAGTCACTTTATTGGTGTCACAAAGATTATGGAGTCGACAGAAAGGCCAACAGTAGCTTGGAGCGTGCAAGGAGAGTTAGGAAGATTCAGGAAATGGCAGGCGGGAGGAATGGAGATGGGAGGCTGCACCTGAGGGGGGGAATCAGAAGGAGCAGGCAGTGGGTGGGGACACAGGGGTTTAGAGAGGCTGCATTGGTGGGGAATCGTGACTTGGGAGCTATGGCCAATGTGTGGGTTGGTTGGGATAGGGCAGGGGTCTCAACAGGAGCGGGTTACAGGTTAACTTAGTTTCCAGGAAAGCTGGGTTAAACAAGGGTTAAGACTGAAATGGAGAAAAATGAGAGGCACTCGGCCTCACAAATATTCAACAGAACCACCTGCCTCCTGGGAGTTGGCTGAGTGTCCATGAATTTCTTTTGCAAGTCTGGTTCTTGTGTTTACAAGAAGAAAAGAAAGAGATAATTTAGACATGTGGAGGAGTAAGAAAGCAAGAATTCCTACATACAGAGAAAGGGAGAGAGAGAGAGAGAGAGAAAAAGAGAGGTGGTGATGGGGGAGAGGGGGGTTGGAAGAAAGAAAGAAAGAAAGAAAGAAAGAAAGAAAGAAAGAAAAAGAAAGAAAGAAAAAGAAAGAAAGAAAAAGAAAGAAAAAGAAAGAAAGAAAGAAAAAGAAAGAAAGAAAAAGAAAGAAAGAAAAAGAAAGAAAGAAAAAGAAAGAAAGAAAGAAAGAAAGAAAGAAAGAAAGAAAGAAAGAAAGAAAGAAAGAAAGAAAGAAAGAAAGAGAAAAAGAGAAAAAGAAAGAAAGAAAGAAAGAGAAAAAGACAAGTTCAGACATGAGGAAAGCAGGAAATAGATAAATCCTGGCAAGAGAGGATGGAAATTATGACAAATTCAGACATGTGAAGAGAAAGATAAACAAGTCCAGACAACTGAAGAATGAAAGTGAGAAAAGTTCAGAGCTCCACATCCCTGACCTTACCAACAGTGCTCCTAAATTAGAACATAGAACATAGAACACTACAACACAAACAGGCCCTTTGGCCCACAAGTTGCAACAATCATATCCATACTTACCAGGCCTATCTATAACACTCAATCCCATTAAATCCCATGCACTCATCCAGAAGTCTTTTAAAACACCCCAGCGAGTTCGCCTCTACCACCACCGATGGCAGCTGATTCCACTCACTCACCACCCTCTGAGCGAAAAACTTACCCCTAACATCTCTTCTGTACAGCTCCCCAGCACCTTAAACCTGTGTCCTCTCGTAGCGACTATTTCAGGCCTGGGAAATAGCCTCCAAGAATCCTCCCTATCTATACCTCTCAACATTTTATAAACCTCTATCAGGTCACCTCTCAATCTTCGTCTCTCCAGGGAGAAGAGACCTAGCTCCCTCAACCTATCCTCATAAGGTATGCCTCCCAATCCAGGCAACATCCTTGTAAAAAACTTCTCTGCCTCTACAACAAGGCAGCTGGTTAACCCACCAAGCTACTGCTTCAAGATGGCAGCGGGGATTCATGGGCCTGAAAACCATACAAGTGACCTGCCACTTTGGGCTCAAGGTAAATCAAGAGGGAGGTAATGATAGACTTCATGCCAGCATTTGAAATACCATTGTCAGACATTGATTTAATTCATTATTGTCACATGTATTGGGATACAGTGAAAAGTATTGTTCCTTGCATGCTATACAGACAAAACATAATGTTCATAAAGTACGTAGGGAAGAAGGAAATGAGAGAGTGCAGAATGTAATGTTGCAGTCACAGCAAGATGTAGAGAAAGATCAGCTTAATATAAGGTAGAACCATTCAAAACTCTGATGAAAGCAGGGAAGAAGGTGTTCTTGAGTTTGTTAGTACTGTTTTCAGAATTCTGTATCTTTTTCCCGACAGAAGAAGGCAGAAGAGAGAATGCTCGGGGTGCATGGTGTCCTTGATTATGCTGGCTGCTTTTCTGAGGCAGCGGAGAGAGTAGACAGTCAATGGATGGGAGGCTGGTTTGCGTGATGGATTGGGCTACATTCACAACCTTTTGTAGTTGCTTGCTATGGTGCATCTGTAAAAAAAAACATCTCTCTTGCCCCTCATATTCAAGTCCAAGGCCACATACCAACTGAAGAAAAAATAGCTTCTTTCTTGCTGCTGTCAGACATTTGAATGGACCTACCTTGCATTAAGTTGATCTTTTTCTCTACACCATAGCTATGACTATAACACTACATTCTGCATCCTCTCCTTTCCTTCTCTATGAACGGTATGCTTTTTCTGTACAGTGCGCAAGAAACAATACTTTTCTGTATACTAATACATGTGACAATAATAAATCAAATCAGATCAAATCAATGAATGTAGCCTGTTTAGACCTTGGCCTAATCCAATGATCAAACCTCAATTCTCCTCATCTCCTTGGAAGCTTCTGCAAAGGAGTCAAAGGTTGATGCAGTAGGTGTTTGGCTGCTGTTCTGTTGCAACCTCCTCCCTGCAATGGCAGGCTTGCTTCATGGCTGCTGGGATCCTGCCATGCATTGATAAACTGTCATGCCCCAGTAGAATGGATCACAGCTAGAGAGTTATTGCCTGGTAAGCAAAAGTCCTGCCTTAAACCTTTTCAGCAGTGTATCAATCAGGGTGGATGCGGGATCCCTGATTAATCCATTTATGCAAACCTATTGCATTACTTCAAAGCTATAGTGCAGCAACACAGTATGAATATATGGCACAGTCTATTCAATTTTGTGTGAAAGTTGACTGCTCTGTTAAAACCATAGAAAGGTACTTTTGGGGAGCAAAGCTTGTCCCTTACACCTCAAATTCTGCTTGTTTCACGCTTACATTAAATCAATTTCTATGAAAGGAGGTAATTTATTGTCAGATCTTGGCATGGAGGGCATTGAACATTGTTTGAAAGCCACTTACGTGCAGCTGTCATGAACAATAGTGCTTACAACTGTTGCTCCTAATATAAACACAGAGGGCAAGGGCATATGGCCTTGAAAGTCACTGCAGGAGCTGAAAGACAAATGTATGTGGGGTCATTATTCTTCCAGTTGGCATTCTGTGCGTATTCTGGACAGACTTTGAAGGGTAAGATTAACACCTGTTGCCTCTATATTAAAAGTCGAGCACACAGAGTGATAGGAGCCTGTATGTCTCCATTCCAATCAATCTGCACTTCCCACATTCGATAAATCATACATGTCGTAAAAATAGAAAAACAAGAATAAGAGTTTCTTTTGTCACAGGAGTGATGGCATAGTGGTATTGTCATTGTGGATTCGTAATCCGGAGATCCAGCTCAGGAGACCCAGGTTTGAATCCCACCATGGCAGATGGTGAAATTTGAATTCAATAAAATACTGGAATTAGGCTTGGAATTAAAAGTAAAGATGATTATGAAATGACTGTCGTAAAAAGCCTATCTGGTTCACTAATGTCCTTTAGGGAAGGAAATCTGCTGTCCTTACCTGGCGAGGTGATTGCAGATCCATAGCACAGCATGTGGTTGACTCTAGTGAGCCATTTGGTTCAAGGGTAGAAGGGGCAATAGACACACACATCCCATTAAAGAATGAAGGAAACCTATCAAATATTGTTTACCTCCTTTTTTCCCTCAATAGCAAGGACAAGTGGTTAGCACTGCTACTTCGCACACCAGGGATCCAGGTTCAATTCTGGCCTTGGGTGACCGTGTGGAATTTGCATGTTCCACCCATGTCTGTGTGGTTTTACTTTGGGTGCTCTGGGTTTCCTTCCACAGTCCAAAAAGGTGCAGGTTAGGTGGACTGGCCATGGTAAATGCATGGTGTTACTGGAACATGGCAGAGGTGAGGCTCCAGGGTGGAATGCCCTCTCGGTGAGTTGTTGCAAACTTGATGAGCCAAATGATCTCTTTCTGCACCACCTTTCTGAATCCATGCAATTCATTGTGAAGGCCGCAGCTGGAGTACTGTGTGCAGTTTTGGGCGCCGCACCTGCGCAAGGATATTTTGGCCCTGGAGGGAGTGCAGAGGAGGTTTACTAGGCTGATACCGGAGTTGAGGGGGTTGAGCTATGAGGAGAGGCTGAATAAACTAGGCTTGTACTCGTTAGAGTTTAGAAGAATGAGGGGAGATCTCATTGAGACGTATAAGATGATGAATGGGATGGATAGGATAGAGGTGGAAAGACTCTTCCCGCTCAAAAAAGACAGTAGGACTAGGGGGCACCGCCTCAAGATAAAGGGGGGGCGGTTCAGAACGGAGTTGAGGAGGAACTTCTTCACTCAAAGGGTGGTGAATCTCTGGAATTCTCTGCCCGTTGAAGTGGTGGAGGCTGCCTCGCTAAATATTTTTAAGAAGCGGGTTGATGGGTTTTTGATAAGAGAGGGGATTAAGGGTTATGGGGAGAGGGCGGGAAAGTGGAACTGAGCCACGACAGATCAGCCATGATCTTATTGAATGGCGGGGCAGGCTCGAAGGGCCAGATGGCCTACTCCTGCTCCTATTTCTTATGTTCTTATGTTCTTATGTTCATGAGGTGATAATCTACACCACTAAGGAGAGCATCCGTTTAGCTCAGTTGGCTGGATGCCTGGTTAGTGATGCTGATAGCATGGGTTCAATTCCTACACCAGCTGAGATTAGTTATGAAGGCCCACCTTCTCAACATTGCCCCTGGCCTGAGGAGTGGTGATCCTCAGGCTAAAACACCACCAGTCAGCTCTCCCTCAAAGAAAGAAAACATCCTATGGTCACCTGGTACTTTGGTGACATTAACTTTACCACCAAGTAACTGTAAAATAGATATCAAACTGACCTAGTTTTCTAACAGTCACATGGTCTACTTTAACACAATGAGCTTTCCCCTTCATGATCTTAGGAAACTTGGACCATGTTTCAAAATCCCCAACGTTTCTAGTCTTCTTGATGATAGTAGATTTAACTTTACATTAAATAACAGAACATAAGCACATCCTAAATGCTGTTACGTTTTGTAAACACTAAGGGCTTGAACTTCTGTTTTATTACTCATGGACAAAATGGCTGGTTTATGACAGAGTTAATTTAATTATAACAGTAATTTATTTATAAAGAGGAGCTTAATTCAATGAGTAACCTAATAATTAGAAATGGAGTAGGTAACCTGTTGTTTGAGTAACTGTGTACAATACTCTTCTCCTACTAGGTGCTACAATCAAACTATAATCAACATGAATTTGTCAATTAATGCAGACTTCCAGAATCTTCCAAAGATATGTCTGAAACCTAGTAAGTCTGTTGGGAATTGAGTCATTGAATCAAATTTGCAGCAGATACATGGGAACACCATCACCTGCAAGTTTCCTCTCTAAGCACTCACCATCCTGACTTGGGAATATATTGCCAATCCTTCACAGTCACTGGGTCAAAATCCTGGAATTCCCATTCTAACAGTATTATGGGTCATCCCACAGAACATAGACTGCAGCTATTCAAGAAGACAACTCAACCACTGTATCCCCACCTGCTCTTTCTGATTCCTCCCTCAGGTGCAGCCTCCCATCTCCGTTCCCCCCTCCTGCTGCTTCCTGACTCTTCCAAGCTCTCCTTGCACGCTCCAACCCACTCCTGGTCTTTCTGTAAATTCCATAACCTTTGTGACAGCGATCAAGTGACTTTTAGCATTTGGGCTAAAACAGTATCAAGCTTCCAGCAAACATTTAATTTTATGTGGACATAGGTCAGGGTAATTCAGATGAAAATGCATAAGTGACATATCATTATTTTCAATTTGAGGTTTTCTAATATTCATTTATTTCTGATTTTCTTCCCTGAATGTTATGTCAGGTGAAGAGAACTTAATCCTTGGAAAATGAACATTTATCATCAAGGACTCCAAGGTCAATTACTTGTCTAATATAGTAAGACCATAAGACATAGGAGCAGAATTAGGCCACTTGGCCCATCAAGTCTGATCCGCCAATCATGGCTGATTTTTTTTGTCTCATCCCCATTCTCCTGCCTCTTCCTCATAACCCCGATCCCCTTCTCAATCAAGAATCTATCTATCTATCTCTGTCTTAATGACACTCAATGACCTGGTCTCCACTGCCTTCTGCCCAGTGTAATATTTCCATTTCCCACAACAACCATTAAAGCTCATCTCTAAGAAAGGCTTCTGATACAGTGCAAGAAATTGACACTAAACTTCATTTGTGTTATCTCCAGTTTAGATGGGGATGTAAGTATGTAATTTCCAGATCAATTTTCATTTCAGAAAAGAAGAACCTTATCTTGAAAGGGACAAGATCTTCAAGGAAGCGCTATCATTTACCAATACAACACACACTGTCATTACTGTTAACATGCTTAAACCTTGCAATGTCACACTTGGATCAGTTATGGATTTCATGTAGCTGTAAATATGCTACATATTTATATGACTTTGACCCTGATTTTGTTTTCATTTGTAGAGAAGCAGGATGAACGTTATATTCCCTGGTTTGTCCTGAGTGCTGCTTTACAAAACCTTATATTTTTAAGCTGCAATGCGGGTTTGCTAATGACCTACTGAAGCTCCCCTGTGACCCCTTTATATGTTAGTTTGCATTTCCACCTGGGTACCATCACCATTCCATCAACAGTGACTAAAACCTCTTGGATGTAGTAACTCTCTCCCTCAATGTCTACAAAATGAAGGAGATTGTCATCAGCTTCAGGAAGCATAAAGGAGAACATGCCCCCGTCTACATCAACGGGGACGAAGTAGAAAGGGTCAAAAGCTTCAATCTTTTAGGTGTCCAGATCACCAACAACCTGTCCTGGTGTTCCCATGCCAACACTACACTTAAGAAAGCCCACCAATGCCTCTACTTTCTCAGAAGACTAAGGAAATTTGGCATGTCAGCTATGACTGTCACCAACTTTTACAGATGCACCATAGAAAGCATTCTTTCTGGTTGTATCACAGCTTGGTATGGCTCCTGCTCTGCCCAAGATTGCAAGGAACCACAAAAGGTTATGAATGTAGCCCAATCCATCACGCAAACCAGCCTCCCATCCATTGACTCTACCTATACTTCCTGCTGCCTCGGCAAAGCAGCCAGCATAATTAAGGACCTCATGCACCCTGGACATTCTCAGTTCCACCTTCTTCCATCATGAAAAAGATACAAAAGTCTGACTTCCTTGCTGCCGTCAGACTTTTGAACGGGCTTACCTTGCATTGAGTTGATTTTTTTCTACACCCTAGCTATGACTGTAACACTACATTCTACACTCCCTCCTTCTCTATGAATAATATGCTTTGTCTGTATGGCATGCAAGAAACAATATTTTTCACTCTATGCTAATATGTGACAATAATAAATCAAATCAAACCAAATCAAACCCTCTCTGAATACACTGAACCAGAGGCAGTCAGCAGGATTTTGCCAGCCCCTGGGTGGTAAAATGGAGGGGGAGGGTGAGTGGCATTGGGAGTCATGTTGGGACAGCTCCCAATGCCATCCTGTTGCCAAAGAATTTTCCCAGTGTCAGGCTGCAGCAAGGTGGATCAGCTCCCTGCTTTGACAAGATGGGCAAAACAAGAGATATTTTATGGAATTGCTGTCATCTGACCAACGGTGGGGTGACACATCCCCCATCCTGCCCCAATTCCCCACATGGGGAAAGGAACAGGAAATCTAAGGACTAATGATGAGACGATGATTGGCACAAAATGAAACCAGGAACACAAAATAACGCGGAAATACATTTGTTCATGTCACTGAATGCTTCCGCATTTGCAGTTAGCATCATAGGAACATAGGAATCGCTGGACAAAAATAGATTGCTCCATCGCTTTACTTTCTGTATCCTGATAGTTAGAAGAGAGCGGAGTTGTTGGTTAAGAGGTACAATTAAGCTTTATTAATTAGTCTACAACAGACCGGATATGAGGAAAATCCCAATAGTGGAAAGCATTGGGAATCATGGGCCTAAATCAACTCTTCCTCCCAAACACTCAGCACACGTTCTGTCTCCAATTACTCAAGCGCAAAACATCTCTGAAAAAAATCTAGCGGAGTTTAATCTGAATAAATCACTGTCACCCCAGGGAGAACATTCCACAGACTGAGCACTGATTTACCGAGTTAAACCATTACTCGAAGTACAAAACATTGAAAAAGGCGAGGCGACAAGGGGAGTTGCAGCTGCACTGTCTCACAGAGCAGGGGATTATCAGCATTAATGCGAATGGATAGACCCAGACCACCTGGAGTGCAACAGTTCAAGAATGTGGCTCACCACCACCTTCTTATGATCAGTTAGGGATGGGCCATAAATACATGCCTCACCAGAAATATATGCCTTGTCAACAGTGTTCACATCACATGAAAGAATGTTTCAAGAATTTATGAATGGGACACATTTTATTTCCATTTTCTTAATCTGTATTTCTATTCAGCAGCTACCTTTATCTTTAACTAAAAATCAATCAAGTAGATTTTAGTTTTACTGAGCTGAAACATTTTCAGTTTAAGTGCAGGCCACCCAACTGCAATGATCTATGTAAAAAACAGGCAAATTGCTACATCTGGTATTTCTATTCTGGCTGCATCAATGAGTGTCTCTCTCAAGGTAAAATTGTGGAACTATTTGTTACCAAAGGCCCTGTGGTTTGCGTGTTAATCTCCTTGTCACAACAGGATCATTAAAACATATTTGTAAAAACATTTCACCCCACTTCACAAAGAGATCAGTCACAATGTTAATTTGGAGTGTGGGTTTTCTGCGCTGAGGAGTGAGTAGAGTTTATTTTATGCTGGCTCACCTATTGACACACCTGATCACTGGCAAAGAGGAGATGGATTTGTTCAACACCAAAATATCAGTTGATATAACCAATTTCTCTCGGCAAACAGATCGGTAATATCTCATACATTACTTCACCAAATTAAAAAGTTGTCACACTGGTGTTTTCCTACTTCAGTGACAGGAATTTTCAATTCCCGTTTGCATCGGTAAATTTGTTGGAATATATCACAAGAAAGCCAAAATCGCACGTTACGTCGACCTAGAGACAGGAAGTGATCATTACCCCCTCCACCCTCCTACCCCCATCAGTGGCATGCCATATTTCCCACTGTTTAATGTCAGGAGCCACTTTGCAATAAATTGCATCTCATTATAGGACTCATGCACCGGAAAAATCTCCCCTACATCAAATAATGCATCCATGGTGGTGTAATGTCAGAATGGTGTGAAGCATGACTGGTCTCAGAATGCATGCACTTCATGGAATAGAATCATAGGCTCCCTACAGTACAGAAGGAGGCCATTTGGGCCATTGAGCTTGGACTGCCAACAATCCCACCCAGGCCCCATTGGTGTAACCCTACGTATTTACCCTGTTAATCTCCCTGACACTAACAGCGGGATTTTACAGCCTCCCTCAAGAAAGACCAGAAATTCTTGCCCAAGATCAACATGACGGGTGGGTCACTAGAATACCGGTGTACGGGGCAGTGTACGGGCTGTTTCTTGATTTTCAGAAGGCGTTTGACAAGGTACCTCACAAGAGGTTATTACAGAAGGTCAGGGGACATGGAGTTGGGGGTAGGGTGTTAGCGTGGATAGAGGATTGGCTGTCAAATAGGAGGCAGAGAGTGGGGGTCAATGGGTGCTATTTGGATTGGCGGATGGTGACTAGTGGAGTGCCCCAGGGGTCGGTGTTGGGGCCTCAGCTATTTACCATTTATATAGATGATCTGGAGGAGGGAACCAAGTGTATGGTGTCGAAATTTGCTGATGACACCAAGATTGGTGGAATGGCAAATTGTGCGGAGGGTGTGGAGAGACTGCAGAGGGATCTAGATAGGCTGGGCGAATGGGCCAGGAACTGGCAAATGGAATTTAATGTTGGCAAATGCGAGGTTGTCCACTTTGGTAGGAATAATGGTAGGAAGGACTATTACTTACATGGCGAAAAACTGCAGCATGCGACAGTGCAGAGGGACCTCGGGGTCCTTGTGCATGAGTCGCAAAAACCCAGCCTGCAGGTGCAGCAGGTGGTCAGGAAGGCTAATGGGATGCTGGCCTTCATAGCGAGGGGGATTGAATATAAAAGTAGGGAGGTCTTGCTGCAGCTGTATAGGGCACTGGTGAGGCCACAGCTGGAGTACTGTGTGCAGTTTTGGTCGCCGCACTTACACAAGGATATTTTGGCCTTGGAGGGAGTGCAGAGGAGGTTTACTAGGCTGATACCGGAGTTGAGGGGGTTGAACTATGAGGAGAGGCTGAATAAACTAGGCTTGTACTCGTTAGAGTTTAGAAGAATGAGGGGAGATCTCATTGAGACATATAAGATGATGAATGGGATGGATAGGATAGAGGTGGAGAGGCTCTTCCCGCTCAGAAGGGACAGTAGGACTAGGGGGCACAGCCTCAAGATAAAGGGGGCACGGTTTAGAACAGAGTTGAGGAGGAACTTCTTCACTCAAAGGGTGGTGAATCTCTGGAATTCTCTACCCGTTGAAGTGGTGGAGGCTGCCTCACTAAATATTTTTAAGACGCGGGTTGATAGGTTTTTGATAGGCAAGGGGATTAAGGGTTATGGGGAGAGGGCGGGAATGTGGAACTGAGCCACGACAGATCAGCCATGATCTTATTGAATGGCGGGGCAGGCTCGAAGGGCTAGATGGCCTACTCCTGCTCCTATTTCTTATGTTCTTATGTTGAGCATGGTCAATCCAACTAATCTACACATCTTTAGGAGGAAATGGGAGCACCCAGAGGAAACTCACGCAGACACAGGGAGACCTTGCAAAGTCCACACAGACAGTGACCTGAGGTCAGAAGTGTTAGCCACTGTGTAATTGTGCCACCCCTGGTGAGCAGTAATCTCAGGAAGGCTCAGAGGGGAGTGTAGCACTTGGAGGCGGGTGGGGGGATCATGCCAGAGTAATGCCAGGGTGTGCCAGGGTAATGCCAGTTGGATGCCGGGGGTGCACTTGGGTGAAGATTATTTTATGGTTTTTCCGCTCTGTGCTGGGGTGGCCTTTAAAAATGGCATCTTGATCATCGATTCGCTAAGGTGATGGCTGGATGGGTGATTTAGAGACCACCCACCAGCTATACGGTGCAAAACCCCTGCCTTTTATTTCTTCAAAGTCCTGCAGTATATGGCAGAAAAAGCCACTGTTGCCGTTGCTGGCCTTAACACTGCTTTTCCCACAAGCCTTTGCCAATATCAGAGAAAATGTCACCTGGTAAGTTCAGTTTCCTCTGGTAATTTTAAAGCCACTTTCAGAATTGTTCCATGGTGCCTACGCAGCAGACAATTGTAGCTATAAAAGGAATGTGCCAGTGAGATGACGGCAGGTATTTGTAAATCACTGGACCACTACAAGAGAAAATCACGCTCTACAGTGTCAGGGCAAAGCAATGTGAATCATGTGGTGCTATTTTAACCAACCACTCATGGAAAGTCAAGAATAAAAGCAGCAACAATAAATGCACAACGTGCCTTTAATGCTCACTAGATTACAATTCTTCATTAGTCTAAACAACAGGGTGCAAGGTAAGATCCACTTGTGTGAGAGGAACTTGATGCAGCTTGCAAAATGAAACAACTTTTAAACCCTGTATAATGGCTACTTTTATTTTTAACTTACATGGTAGTCAACATAAAAATGGAATAGAATAGAAGATAGTTGCAATTTGTTTATATGTATTTAAAGTACTCTGCTATTAACAGTGCGTCTATTTCGATACTTGTATTGTTAATTTAAATTGGTTCAGAAGGTAGAATTGAATGAATGTTGTTATGGATAAGTAGCTTGGAAACATAATAAATAATCATTTTCTCATTTTGTGGCATAGGTGTTAACTTTACCGGTTTGGGAGGGGAGTTAATAGTTGGATCTAAATATAATGCTAACATAAAGTGAAAATGAATTGCTTCCTTTTCCATAAGTGTGTTTTAGGTTAGGGCTCTGAGGATGGTAGTGACCTTATACACTGTCTTTGTCCCAGAAGGAGAGTAAATAGCATGGAACACATAGCAGGAACATTACACTTCAAGCTAACCAAACATAGGCCAGAATTCTGCAATGTTGTACACCCCACCACCGCTGCTAGTGAGAATTTGGCCCTCAGCCAAAACTCCATTCACTGCAGTGGGACAGGTGAATCCCAGCTGTGGGTGAGGTTGGAGAATTCCAACCATAATATACGCATAAAAGCAAATAATGAACTCTTCCTGACCCCTGGAGGCTGAAATTATTATGTAAATTAACAAGATTTACAGCCCCAAAGTGAGGGATTTTCCTATTGGAGCTATGTTTGCCAATAATAAATATCTGAATGTCACCGAATATAACTGGGAGGAGAAGGGTATGGCAGAAACAACAGTGTCCCTGGCAGCAATGATGCAGGCGAGAGTGTTACAATGAGAGGTTTTGCTCATATTCATGATGAGTTTCCGCTACCATTCTTTGTACTTGCCTGAGATCAGCCTCAAGCAGGGTGGCTGTTCTGGGGAATGGGGACTTATTTTCAATTGGGATGTACACGCTGTTTTGACCACTGCCAAGTAAGGCTTCAATCTGCCAATAAGAACTTAAGTAACTGTGATCTTAAAATATTTTGTACGCTGCTTGTGACTACCTTGCTCCTCCCAGGTTGTGGTTATTTTCACCACCCCAATCATGGATAGTCTGATGCCCTCCAGATCCCTTACAAACCTTGCCAGGGGGCATTTCTGTGAGCTTGGGGCAATGGCCTCAACCCCGACCTCTCAGTGAGTTTTGACTCCCATTCACCTGTATTGAGGTCATTCTAGTTGGGAGTCTGTGTTGGAGTGTGTAAATAAGGTCCAGAAGTTAACATTGGGCAGCACGTTAGTACAGTGCTTAGCACCGCTACTTCACAGCTCCAGGAACCTTCCTGGCTTGGATCACTGTCTGTGTGGAGTTTGCACATTCTCCTAGTGTCTGTGAGGGTTTCCTTGAATGCTCCGGTTTCTTCCCACAGTTCAAAGATGTGCAGGTTAGGTTGATTGGTTATGCTAAAATTGCCCCTTAGTGTCCTGAGATGCGGAGGTTAGAAGTGTTAGCGGGTAAATGTGTAGGGACATGGGGTTAGGGCCTGGGTGGGATTGTGGTCAGTGCAGACTCAATGGGCCAAATGGCCTCTTTCTGCACTGTAGTATTTCTATGATTCTATGATTTCCCACACTCTGGAGGGGGGGAGGCACACTCTGGAGGGGGGGTGGGGGGCCATAGCCCATTTAGGATTTCCCACCCCTAATACTCATCCTGAATTAGAATCGGGGTTAAGTTTAAGTATTAGTGCCACGAGTAGGCTTACATTAACGCTGCAATGAAGATATAGTGAAAACCCCCGTCACCACACTCCGGCGCCTGTTCAAATACACTGACAGAGAATTTAAATGGCCAATGCACTTAACCAGCACGTATTTCAGACTGTGAGAGGAAACTGGGGCACTCGATGAAACCCACGCAGACATGGAGAGAACACACAGATTCTGCACAGACAATGACTCAGCCAGGAATCGAGCCCAGGCCCCTGGCACTGTGAGGTAACAGTGCTAACCACTGTGCCACCATGTCACCCCTTTAATTAAAGTATGCAGACCATCGAGCCTCTTCGATCATCAGAAGTCTAATACAATCTAGACTACTGGAACTGCATCCGCCCTGTTCAAAAAGTAAAGCAACATAGCCAATAAATAAAACTGAGCAATGTGATAACCTGCATTTGATACAGAATGACCTGTAAAACCTAATCATGTCCTCAAGACATTTCAAAGCATTTCATAGCCAATTGTTTTAGAAGCGCAGTCACTACTGTTACATTGGCCTATCATAGCAGTCAATTGAACAAAACATGTTGCCATAGGCACCCTTCTGGCCTGAGGTAGAATCCAGAATACTGGGGGAACTCACAGTTTGTTCTTTAAGTTGTGCAGCTCCGCACACTCCCCCCGCCAAACAAGCAGACAGGCCTTCACTTTAACCTTTCACCTGAATTGTAGATTAAATGCGTGGAGTTGGACTTGATTCCTCAACCAGCTGACTCTGCCCTGAGAATCCATCAAGCTGACAAATTATGGTCATGAGCAAGTGTTAATGAACTCTTCATAAATTTAACAATGAAACCATCCGACACACTTCACATTCAATCGAAAAGAACACAAATACAGAGATTTACAGTTCTATACAATAAAGCACAACAAATGTACGTAAGGATGACATGGTGGTACAGTGGTTAACATTGCCGCCTCACAGCTCTAGAGACCTGAGTTCAATTCCCAGCTTGGGTCACTGCCTGTGTGGAGTTTGCACATTCTCCCCATGTCTGCATGGGTTTCCTCCGGGTGCTCTGGTTTCCTCCCACACTTCAAAGGTGTGCGGGTTAGGTGGATCAGCTATGCTAAATTGCCCCTTAGTGTCCTGGGATGCGTAGGCTAGAGGGATTAGCAGGGTAAGTATGTGGGGTCATGTGGATGTGGCCTAAAGTGGGATTCTTGTCGGTGCGGACTTAATGGGCTGAATGGCCTCCTTCTTCACTGTATGGTTTCTATAAAGTTTATTTATTAGTGTGATAAGTAGGCTAAATAACATTGCATGATAGAATGTGAATGCAGTACACTGGATGAGGATCTCTCTTGCATGTTGGAAAAATAATAAAAATGTGTTATTTGAAATAATTTTCACAAAGTGCTGTTTTGTTATTATGCAGGTCAAAATGTCAGAAGGAACGTAAGTACTTGTGCTTTCTATTTGTGCTTTCTAATTTCTATAAGCAGATTACAGTTTTGAAATGCAGTCATTTCGGAAATAGTATTAACGTTCATTTCTCTGGTTTCTTTTTCCCTCTGTGCAGCAATGTACAGGTTAGTTTTGGTTTTCTTCTTTTCTGTGAACATTGCTTTAACCATTGAGATAAGCACATGGTAAATTCAAAAAAGCCACATGTCTATAATCTACCGATAGACTTTGCAGATAATTGCATTCATAGTTACATGTACGAAACAATTCTTAATGTATTCCTTCACTTTTTTGTGCTTGTCAAGAATGTTAAACTCTGGATAGGGTGGACGTGAAGATGTTTCCATTGGTAGAAGAGACTAGGACCCAAGGGCACAGCCTCAGAGTAAGGGGACGACCCTTTAGAACCAAGACAAGGAAGAATCTCTTCAGCCAGAGGGTGGTGAATCAATGGAATTCATTGCCACAGAAGGCTGTGGAGTCCAGGTCACTGACTGTGTTTAAGACATATGTAGGTTCTTGATTGATAAGGGGATCAAAGATTACAGGGAAAAGGCAGAAGAATAGGGTTGAGAAACTTATCAGCCATGATTGAATGGTGGAGCAGACTTGATGGGCCAAATAGCCTAATTCTGCTCCTATATCTTATGTTCTTATGAGAATGGAATATGACCATTTGAAATGCTGGGGGGAGATTTGTTTCTGCCAGTGCAGTGTGAGGGGAAGTCCATCCATCTAAGAATGAGACTGCAAACCTTACCCCAAAATGCAGAAGTGGGGCTATTAACAGAGTTGAAGCAGCCCCAGGTATCGACATGAGTAATTCAGTGGTGACCCATTTATGAGGCATATGAGACCATGTGTACCACTAAAGGCTCCCAAGGCCCTGCCAGGCTTTAAAAAAACTCAAATGTCAAAGGGAACCATTTATAAGCCTCTTTGTTGTCTTTCGCCTGCAGTAGGTTGGCGACCACACAAAAAGACCAAAGCAGAATTCACACCAGCTCACCAATGGCAAAGGTTCTGCCACAACATTATAAAGACCAATTGGGAGGAACTCTTGGAGTAGGCAAAGGGCTGCCCTAACCTACCACTTGGTGTAAGGGGATAGTAAGATGGAGGAACCACGCTCTCCCTCCCTAATGGGAAATGACCATTAGTGAAAATAACAGGGCAGAATCTGAGTGAAACCAAGCTCCCTCTCTAAGTTTTGGGCACTGGTGGGTGATTTGTTCTTTCATACCCTTGGACCTCACTGAAAGTTTAGGCCGTGGGCGCTTTTCCCCTTCTTTCACTCAATGTCAGCACCATTTACTGCTAGATCAGGTGCAGGAAGAGATGGGTACATTGTGTGAAGTTCTATTCTAATCGAGAGCATGTATCCATGTTAACAAAATGTCTGGCATGATCAAAGTGACAGGGGGAGTTCATGGCCTCCTACCATGCTTCCTGGTGGCGGGAGATAGTGCACTGTTCACAAGTTCCCATTGACGTCACTCCACACCACTGTGAAACCCAGGGGAGGGGGTGTACTACCAGCAGGAGCAGAGAATCCCGCCTGTTGACAAAACAATTAACAAGAGTATAAAAACAGACTTGCGATTTTATGCCTGTCAGAATGTCAGTATTGTCATCAAAATGAAGAATAAATATGTACCATACATCTGGAACCAATGTAGTATGCCATACAATCTTTTATAAATAAGAACATAAGAACTAGGAGCAGGAGTAGGCTATCTAGCCCCTTGAGCCTGCTCCGCCATTTAATAAGATCATGGCTAATCAAATGAGGTAGTCGGTAAAACAATGGCAATGGACTAAATAGTTCCGCAGTATGTTGCAATTCAGATGGGGGAATCAAACCAAACGACTGAAACATTTACCAACAAGATTTCATTTTCTATAACTTTTACTTTAATACAAATCAGAACCAACGCAACTTAATCTAAATTAACAGGCAAATAATAGATTAATTAAAAAGCTAAATTTCACTTTAAATAGTTGATACAACAAAGATTATGCCTTACACACCCACAAACAATCAATTTCAGCATGTATGGTAATATGAAGGTACACAGTTCCACATTGTACTCTCTTTATTTACACAGGTCAGCAGTCCTATCTGACAACAATTTTCATTCCTGAGCTTCATAGGTACAATTATCATCAGCAAGGCACATTTCTATTTGCTCTCTCTTCCTTGGGTGATGACAGTCCTGCTAGTATAGCTTTCTAGAATCGCTTTTCAACTAATAGCACCTCGGTTCATGGTTTGACCACTTTAATTACATACCTCGCTCTTTAGCGTCTCGAGCAATTCGCACATCTTTCCAAGTTTTAGATCTTTTTAACCCACTCACACAGTGCCTCCAGGATCTCCCACATCTGTGTGCTGATCACCTTCTGCCTCCAGCTCTCTTATGTGTCTGCTAGCCACACAGTTTTTGTGTGCTGACTTCCTTACTGCTGGCATTGTTTCCAGGTCATGGGTCACCAGGCCACAGGAACCAGAATTTCTTATTAATTAAGAACATTACAATTGAACCCTTTAAATTTGATGCAAATTCAAAGTCCTTTCCCGAGTAAAAAAATGACATATTACACAGATATTTTAAAGAAATGACATTTTGTTTTTCCTGTACGGTTTCTGGGTCAAAGGTCATCACAAGTTGTACCTGAGAATAACATTATATAAACATTAGAAGTGTGAGAAGGTAAGTGTGTGAAGATCTAGGGTGAGTGAGATAAGTGGGTAAGAGGACAGGGTGTTATTTGGGATGAATGGCAAGATGAAAGCTGGGTAGAGTAGTAGGTAGATAGGGTAGCAGGTGGGTAGAGTTGTTGGCTTGGATCCCAATTCCCAATTCTCCCGAAAGTCCGATTACCCCGACCAGCCCTCATTAGCTTCTGACTTGAAAACCTCTTCCGGTCCAATCCAACAACTCTACCCACCTGCCACCCTAACCACCTACTACTCTTCCCAGCTTTCATCCCGCCCACTTATCATCTTGCCATCCGTCCCAGATATCACTCTCTCCTCTTACCCACTTAGCTCACTCACCCTAGGTCTTCACACACTTACCTTCTCTCCAAAGCTTTACAAAGAAGTCTTCGGACATTTAAACTCTTCCCAGAATACGACAGCTAGTGCCATGTGAAGGAATGTGGCTTCTACATGGGCTCCCTTCATGGATGTCTCAAAGGGTTTGCTGCACTGAGAGAATTTGAATGAATCTTCTATCGGAAGATTGATCAGTAAAATTGGAGGGAGATAAATGGGTAACTTTTGTCTGATCAGGATAGAATTAGGAACTCCAAGGGGCAACACAGTGGCACAGTGGTTAGCACTGCTGCCTCACAGTGCCAGGGACCTGGGTTCGATACCCAGCTTGGGTCACAATCTGTGTGGAGTTTGCACATTCTCCCTGTGTCTGCGTAGGTTTCCTCCCACAGTCCAAAGATGCGCAGGTTAGGTGGATTGGCCATGCTAAATTGCCCTTTCATCAGAGGGACTAGCTAAGGTAAAGGTATGGGGTTACGGGGATAGAGCCCGTGTGGGTTTGTGGTTGTTGTAGGCTTAATGGGTTGAATGGCCTCCTTCTGCACTGTAGGATTCTATTCTATGAATCTTGACTAGAAAATTTGGGCCAAGGTCATCTTTCTTGATCTAATGAACAGCTAGATTATCAGCGCTTGACAAGTAATTGTTCAGACTTCACACATTGAATAAAATGCTTTGAGTGGGTAACTAATTATATAGAAGAGAGCTATCTAGTGTTCAAATATTCAAAGGCATTTTATTAAGTTCTCACCATGACACTTAAAAGGAATGTGGAAAGAAAAATAGTTATTGCAATGCAGAAAATGCATCAATCTGCACTTAGCAAATCTCACAAACAGCAATGAAATAAATACCCAATAATCTATTTTAGATGTTGGTTGAGGTGCACATGATGGCCAGGGCATTGTAGAAAAGTCCACGGTGCCAAATTATGTTGCTGGATTGAAAACAGACTTCAAAATAGAAAGTGGTGATAATTCGGAAAAGCTCTGCCTGGAGAGCGAGGACTCATAGAACCAAAAATGTTTTGCTTTGGAAACTCTGTTCATTTTAGACACACAATGTGGAGAGTGGCAATGATATAATAAAATCAGCTCACAATGACAAACTAGACCTAAATATTTGCCTATTTACTGTTAAAAAGCAGAAAATTTAGCCCTGCTAGACAACTAACTGTTATCAGAAAAATTGAAAACATTCAAAAATATCCTCTTTGATTTGATAGGATTTGATTTATTGCACATGTATTGGAATACAGTGAAAAGTACTGTTATTTGCACGCTATACAGACAAAACATACCACCATTGAGTAAATAGGGGAGAAGGAAAGGAGAGGGTGCAGAATGTAGTGTCACTGTCACAGCTAGGGTGTAGAGCAAGATCAACTTAACATAAGGTAGGGCCACTCAAAAGTCTGATGGCAGCAGGGAGAAAATTGCCCTTGAATCAATTAGAACGTGACCTTAGACTTTTATATTTTTTTCATGTTTGAAGATGGACGACAGTGTGTCCGGGGTAAGTGGGGTCCTTCATATTGCTGGTTGCTTTTCCGAGGAAGCGGATAATGTAGACGGAGACAATGGGTGGGAGGCTGGTTTGCATGGTGGACTGGGCTTTGTTCATGACCCTTTGTAATTACTTGCGGTCTTGGTCAGAGCACCGAACAATCAGATGTGCTAAGGAACACCAGGCAGGTTTTAATCTTTCTTTTAAAATTTGTGGATAAATGAAAAATAATGATCATTTAGACAGAAATCATTTAATACTGAGGAATATTTTTCCTTTGGATTGTGAATGTGACTGAAACCATTGTCATCACAGCAAATTTTCACTCCGGTCAGTACCCCCAGAGGAATATATCAATTGGCTTCAGACAGAAGAAGTGAAAAGGAAAAAGAACTGAGGTGTGCTCATTGACAGTAAATGAAACTATCCAGCCAATGTGAAACTAATATTTTAAAAAAGACCCCGAACATAGGAGCATGGAAGCATAAGTATTTGGGCTGGATTTTCTGGCCCAAGGCCGGAAAATCCCACCCAAGGTCAACGGGCCTTTGCATGGTCTGTGCCCCACCTGCTACAATTCCCACGGCAAAATTCCACCCTTTATGTCTACGTCAAAACAAACTGTAATAAGTCCTTGGAGACAGAAGTCCCTTCACCAAAATCCCTTTATTTACCAGTCTGACAACAGCATCCAGAGTGCTTTCAGTTAGCAGTCTACGCTAGATGTCCCAGAGGAAGTGACACACCTGGTTAAGTACAAGGCAAGAGGTTCCTTGACTGACCCATTAATTTGACCCTTAATCAGGGGGTTCATATTCTTACAGGCCCACTTCAGTTGCCTGATTAAAGTCATTACACAAGCGTTCTAAGTTTGCATCAATCATTGCAGAGATCACGAGTCCACAATTGGAATATTGTTTGCAGGTCCTGATTTTTCCAATGAACATTGACAGATTGGATGCTTCAATGAACAGAATAATTGAACAGTGACAAATGCCGTAATTGGGTTGAGAGGTCGGGGTGGGCTGTGAACAGAGCATCGATTGGGGCTGGGGGCAGGGGTCTTCACAGAGAAACTGGAGAGATAGGATCACCTAGTTCAAAGGAAGGTCATGGCTTCTTTGTCATCCCCCTAAGAGAACTTCCCTCCAAATCCCACTCCACGAGCCATGAGAAAACTTGCAGGATTAATTTGAAACTAGCATTCTAGACCTGGCCTGACCCAGGTACCAGCAGTTGTAGCTAATGGGGGAGTCACTCTGCCCCTCCCCCAATGCCTTACAATTTGAATGACATTATTCAGGCCCAAACTAAATATTTAAATCAGGATCCCATTTCTTTCCTGCAGTTTTCCTACTTGTCAGCTAAAAAGAGTGGGTTAATATGTGGCAGCAATGAAACAGGATCAATGGGGATTGTTGGCGCCCATTTTTATCCTGTCCTTCCACCAAGTATCTAACAATTGAGGGCTATGAAAGCCAGAGCCCATAAAAGAGACCACTATTGACTAAAATGGGATTAGTTGGCTGATATTAAGGAGTCCCACCTCAAGTTTTAGAATTGTTGTCCTGGTAACCTCCTTTGGAGTTAATGGCCTGGTACGTTGCCTGTGAAATAAATGGGATTAATTGCCAAATGAGCTCTATTTTCACATGTTCTAAACTCAAGTCTCACTCAGGAAGCAGTGTGCATTTAGAATTTCCAAGAGCAACCATCTTGTTGGCTACTCTGATCATCAATTTACTCCCAGTGCATATTGGCATAACTTGCATTATACAGCACTGTTCAGAACCATAGGACTTCTTGGTGTACCTTACAGCCAAGTATATAGTTTTCCAAAATAATGTCACCGTTGTAATGTAAGGAAAACCCAAGGGTCAGTTTCCCGTACAGCAAGATCCTGCAAAAATGTAATTGGCCAGATAATCTGTTTTAGTGATGTTGATTGAGGGGTAAATATTGGCCAGAAAACCAGAGCAAACTCTCTTGCTCTTCTCTAAAGAGTGGTATGAATTTTTTTACATCAAGTTGAGAGGACAAATGAGGCTACTAAAGTTTTGCATCCATTCCAAAAACAAAAGGCACATCTGACAGTGCAGCACTCTTTCAGTACAGTACTGCTGCACCAATCTAGCTTATAGGCCCAAGTATAATGGAACTTGAAACCAGAACCTTTCTGATCCAAAGCAACACTGTTCTCATTGAGCCACAGATGACACCAGGGGTAGAGCTCCACCCGGTTTTCACACTCTACTAAGGACCTTTTGCTGTGGTTTTGTATGACTAGGAGTTGAATTGCTGTCTTGCAGTTAAGGGTGGCAGGGAGAGGAAATGTTGTACTGTAAATGTGGTGCAGACTGAAGGGGCAAAATGTCACCCAATCCTACTGAATATTCAGGAAGAAATGTTCTGCCACAATAGGGCACCAAATAATGCATGTCAGGAAATGTCACGTGCTCAGTTATTTTCCTGTCAAGAGTATGGAAAATTATTGCAAGGTGCAATGTACCCAGAAGGCAAGGTTCCATGCTGAAGACCCACATACAGAATAAATCCACATTATTTTGATTTAGTGTCTTTGAACATACGTGTCAACTGCCTATTCAAACTACTAATAGCTTTTCCTTCTGTAAAGCGATATCTTTTCTTGTGCACTCTGTTTTAAAACACAGTTGTTCTGTGGCCCTGCAATTTATACTGGTGGTTAGGGACTTGGCAGCTTTTCCATCAGATTTACTTTTGATTTATTTATTTATACTATCTTGTTTCTGTCCAATTAAATAACGATATGTTCTTGTTTATCATGAAAGCCAAGAAAATGCAAAGTCACGATTGCACGGAAGATCCAACTTAAGGTAAGAAGTTGACACAGTTACTGCGATCCCGTGATAAATTCATTTTTAAGCCATTCTATTCAGCGCAAAAACAGATAGCCCACCTAAAAGAATACTTCTCACTCTCAATTGAATTCTTGACAAGACAGACATTGCATCAGTCAGTTGGTATTTAAACTGCAGTAACACTCGATATTGTCTATAAAAATTCCAGAAGCTCTTAGTTCCGGTGTTACAACATGAGGTAACTCCAATGTTGGTGTACATGAATTATCACTGCATTATTTAATCTCGCTGAAATGCAGTCACTTTACAGGCAATGGATGAAAGCCAGGTTAGATTATTGCTCCATTAATAGATGAAAGTCACAGTTACAGAGCTTAGAAAGTCTGTTTACACACAGTGGACCCATCTGCATGAATATCCTATTGTACTCTCGGTGCTTAACAACCTATGTCCAAACATGATGCAGAAGACTAAATCACACCAACAGCTTCAAAGAGGTTGACAATTCATGTAGCTGTGAAATTGAGATCAATAGCATTGATTGTCAGGGCGTTCGCTATGTGTGCTATTTAGAGACCAAAATGACAAGCACGCACACTTTTGGGGTGAGAGCGATGACTTGTGCGGTGAACGATTGCAAGATTGCAACACGCTAATCTTGACATCAGTTTACAAAGCTGACTCAATGTCACACTGCCATTTTTGAACTCAATTCTGAAGTCAACACCCTCTCTTGACCTCACACAGCTGAACATGCATTTAACAGCAGGATGGATTCACCCTAACAGTGCTATTTAAAGGGACGACTGTCAGATTACTTGTTATTTTGGATTGCCTCAGTTCCACAGGTGTTGGTGCTTTGCACAATTGTTCAAAGATGCAACTGTCCACAGGGGATGGTGCAAAAAGTGGGAAAAGACTGTTTGCTGACTTCAAGTATTCTGCAAAGATCAGTTTCTCTCAAAAATGGATGCATGCATTTCCCATTGCATACTAAAAGAATAATAGAGGTCATACAGGGCAGGACAAATTATTGGAAGAGGGAGGAGACAAGGGAGACATTAGCTCACAGCAGGAGACATATTTGCCCAGAAAGCACTCCTCCAATTGGGACTTCAGTATAGAACAGTGTGTCAGATGTCTTCACTTCATTGAACACTGCCACTTGCTGCTGCAACTTCAGAACAAGAACAAGGACTGCACAGTCAGTAGCTATGCAGATGACAGTGGCCATGAACTTTTACGTGCAGGCTCCTTTGTAACCATAAAAACATAGAATCCCAATGCAGAAAGGGGCCATTCGGCCCATCAAGCCTACTCCCGTCATCAAAAGCTCCCCCCTCACCCTACTAACCTACACGTCTTTGGACAATAAGGGGCAATTTAGCATGGCCAATCCACCTAACCTGAACACCTTTGGACTATGGAAGAAAACAGCCAGAGGTAACCCATGCAGACATGCTGGAGAATATGCAAACTCCTCAAAGACAGTCACCCAAGGCTGGAATCGACCACAGGTCCCTGGCGTTGTGAGGCAGTGGTGCTAACCACAATGCTACCATGCTGCCCCCATCTTATTATTTATCAGCTATTGCTTGAAAAGTACAAGTGTTGGTGGGTAAAGAAAATAGACAAATCACTAAAGGTTACGCCATAGGTTAGCAAGGCCAAAAAAGAAGCAAACAAAGCACTAGATTTTATTTCAAGTGGGACAGAATTGAAAGGTAGAGCAGACTATTGTATTGTAAGTCTAAAGTTGATGATAGAAAAGGCAAATAGGCAATCCAGAGTTAAAATAATGAACTGAGGAGAACCAACTTCAATGGGACAAGAACGGGAATGAAAGGTTGGCAGAAGAAATAAATGCTGAACAATGGGCCACTTCAAAACAGAAATAGTCAAGACACAGTTCAGGTATATTTCCTTCGATTGGAAAGGCAGAGCAATTAAGTCCAGAGCTCCCGGTATGAAAAGTAGAACTTAAGATAAAGAAGAAAAACATATGCTTATGAAGATACAGTTGAGAACCAAGAGGATTTCAAAAGGTTCAGAGGGGAGGTGAAAAAGCAAAGGGGGATTGTGAGAAAAGACCAACAGCCAACATAAAAAGAAATCCCATAAGCATATAAATGGTAAATGATTGGTAAAAGGAGGGTAGAGCTGATTTGGGACCTGACATGGCACTTACGAATGGAGCTACAGGGCATAGTTAAAGTATGAAATGAATACTTTGCATTCGTCTTTACCCAACAGCTAGATACTACACAGGCAGATGAGGAAATTGATAAGAAGGAAGTGTTATATAGACTGCTTGTACTTAAAGTTGACAAGGCACTGGGACTGGACAAGATTCGTCCAAAGACATTGGAGGGAGTGAGAATGGAAATTGCTGGGGCACTGTCCATAATCATCCAATCTCTCTGAAAGGGACAGTAGCAATGTGGATACACAATTGGTTGAATAATACAAAGCAAAGAGTAAGTAATGATCATTGGATACTTTCCAGGCTCGTTTTCCTGATATACCTTAATGGTACTAAATCTTGGTGTGCCAGGGACATTTTCAAAGTTTATGAACAATACAAAATTTGGAGGTATTATAAACTATGAGGGGACAGTGTAGAACTTCAAAAGGATGTAGCCAAGCTGCTGGAGTGGGTAGATGTTTGGTAGATGAAGGTCAATGTGGAGAAATGTGAGATGATGTATTAGGTAGGAAGAACATGGAGACCAATATAAAATAAGGGGTAAAATTCTAAAAGGGGTGTAAGAACAGAGGGACCTGGGTGTATACGTGCAGAGATCATAAAAGATGACAGCACAGGTGAACAGAACAGTTAATAAAGCACATAGCATAGTGCACTTTATTAATAGAGACATATGCCAGAATTGTATCACCTCGCCTGCCTGAGGCTCGTAAGATCCTACCTGAGCCAATGGAGAATGCCATTCTGTGAGCCTCGTTTGCCCCAATTCTGGGGCAGCCATGTCAGTAAAATTCCAGCAATAGAGTACAAGAGCAAGGAGTTTATTCCAAAGCTGAAATAGATCTGGGCACCACACCATAGCAAGGCTGTGACCATATTGTAGAAGGTGCAGAAGAGGTTTACAAGAATGGTTCCAGGGATGAGAAATTTCAGTTATGAGGATAGATTGGAGAGGTTGGGACTGTTCTCCTTGTAGCAAAGAAGACTGAGAGGAGATTTGACAGAGTTGTTCAGAATTATGAGGGGGCTGGACAGAGTAGATAGGGAGTAACTGTTCCCGCTCGTAAAAGGGTCAAGAATGAGAGGGCACAGATTGAAGGTGGTTTTCAAAAGAAACAAATGTGATCTGAGAACTAAACATTTTCATGGTTGGGGTGTGGAATGATCTGTCTGGAACTGTGGTGGAGATAGGTTCAATTGAGGCATTCAAGACGGCATTATATTATAACTTGAATAGAAACAATATGCGGGGTTGTGGAGGAAAGGCAGTGGAATGGCATTAAGTTATATTTCTTGAAGGGCCAAATAGCCTCTTCTGCATTGTAACAATTCGGTGATTCTGTGAAGTTATCTTAAAACTGTTATAGCACACCATCTGGACAAGGAGACAGTGAAATGGGTTTGGTTTGTAGTATATCTCAAAGTTGAATTCAGGAGCCTGGAAAGTGACTTGTACACATTCGATGAACCCTGAACCACACTTATTCTGAAATCCTCACCAGGTCATTTCTCTTTTTTTGTTTGCTGCTCTCTAAGGAAATATATTTAGCTCTCTTGGAATAGAGAGATTCAGTGTTCTTCCCTACACAACACTGGATGGTAAACTGGGAAGTTACAAATATCATCAGTTCTGGCCTGTAAGGTGCCTGACACATAGAATATATACCACCACAGTCACCTTTGCAGTCACTGGCAGTGCTATCCTGATGGTGCTCCTGAAGTGGTAGATTTCAGTGAGGACATACATACTGACATGCAGACAACTGTTCCATGCTCATGTTCAGATTGGAGAATTGCTTCCTGAACATCCTAGGTTGATATGACCTCCAGCTGAGAATTCTTCTCTCCCTCCATCTCCTCTCCCTTCCAGCAACCTGTCCTGCTCTGTGTGGATTTTCACAACAATAAATAACTTCTGTAACCATTAAACACTTTTAAACATACAGCAACCTCCAATGGAAATCAATCATCAGCTAACATAAATGCAGTTGATGTTTCCTGTAATTAGCTGCTAGGAGTCTTTTCAACTATGAAAGGTTATGAAGGTCTGTTAGCTGAAGCTCTGAGATCCAAAATAGCAACGCAGGCACGACGTCAGCATTAGACGTTGACTGACATCATGATCTGCCAAGCTGGCATGCTCCCTGCGTGTGCACTGGCCAAAATGGTGTTTGACATGAGTCCCATGAGAAGAGGACACATATGTCACAGATGTCATTGTGAAGCTAAAACTGCACTCATTGAGTTGATTAATCATGCTCTAAAGAACATCTACCAATTCACAAAGACACTCTATCCCCTTCAAGGTCAATAAGAAAAACATTGCACCTCATCCAATTTATCAGAAACATTAGCCCTCAACATTTCCAGTTTTATTTTTCCTTCAATTTGTCTAAATGTGGTTGTCTTCCTCCACTCTCCCTCATTCAATCTGATACTCTCTTCTCTACTTTAGTATGTTAGTTGATGCTTTTTGTCTTCGATTGGTTAATGCAGAGAGCAATTTCCCTTTCAACTGCCACTCAGCTAATGTTGATACACACTGACCTTTCCCAATGTACCCCTCATTCTCTCTGTTTTAGTTTAATGATAGTTAATCCCCAAGGAACGTCTTGCCATCTGCCTGTTTACAACTTTTTTAATGTTGGATGCTTGAGGTGCTCACCCAATTAAAATAGGCACCTTACTTCATGATATCTGACTATTACAACGGATCAGCAGTCTTTTACCTGCTGTGCATCTGGAAGTGAAAATCCTCACTAAAAATTCTTCCTTTTCCTCCTCAAAGTGCTGCTTCTAGCTTCTGCTTCATTCCCAATTCTCTTCAATTTCATCCTGTCCCCTTTTACTCCATGGTCACCCATTTACCTCCCCCTTCTGTCTTTATTATTTCCTTCCTTTAGTCTTTCATTTTTCTTATCACACTCCCTTTCACTGATACCCATTTTCCCACAATATCTATTAATCAGGTCAACATTATTCCAGCCAGTCTTCTTCACCCATTGCCCCTCTTTCTCCTTCCAATTCACCTGCCAGTCCCATCCGTTTTCCATTTGTCACATAACCTGCCCCTCCTCCCCTAATGACCATTCATTCATTTTCCTCTTGCCACACATGCTGCAATTCCCATGCCTTACTTTCCAATCCCTCTCCTCACCATGGTTGAAATTTTCCGATCCTTCCCACCAGCAAGATCTTCCAGTCCCACCAACAGCAAACCCCCAGTGCGAACCCCAGTGGCAGAGGGTGTGGGGTACACAAAGCCCCGTAGATACTGGCAGGATCAGACAATCCCACTGACGGCCAATGGTGGGCTGCCTCCGCTGCTGGAAAATGTGCCATGGGAGTGCTGGAAAATCCCATTCCATGTATTTCCCTTGCTTCTCCCTTGTCTACCTGTGCTTACTTCTCAGCTCCCATCTTTCTGGTGTCTGTGGCCCTCCTCTCACACCTTCCATAATCCAATAGTGAATGCATCAGGTAACATGGCCCCTGTGATATCAACTGGGATGCAACTTCTGAAAATTTAGGGGAGAATCTTCCATTCACACAAACAATGGGTGGCAAGGTCGCACAGTGGTTAGCACTGCTGCATCACAGCTCCAGGAACCCAGGTTCAGCTCGGTTAACTGTCTGTGCGGAGTCTGCACAATCTCCTTATGCCTGTGTGTGTTTCCTCCAGGTGCTCCAGTTTCCTCCCACAGTCCGAAAGGCAGGCTGGTTAGATGCGTTGGCTATGCTAAATTTTCCCTCAGTGTACAAAAAACAGGGACCGGACTGTGGTGACTAGGGGATTTGAACAGTAACTTCATTGCAATATTAATGTAAGCCTAATTGTGACACTAATAAATAAACTTAAACAATAGTTTCTAATACACAAACTCTCTCAGCTTATCATGACAATTGTATGGCAGCACACACAATCTGAAAGTAATTGCATCTGCCCCCATATAATTGACTGGGTTGATGATTATAGTTTATCAGTATTATATAGTGAAAATTATAATAGATTTTGCAAAAATTGTTAATGGTTCTCAAAGTAGTTTTAATAGTTGACCTGCCACTTACTGCTTACTGATAAATCAGACATACATTTCCAATGTTTTTAAGCAATCAACCATCCTAAGGACAAAGCCTTTCTGTCTATAATCAGTATTAAGAATGAGAATGAGCACTGGGATTTTAGAAGGTTTTTTCAACATGTTCAATTGTATTTTATGTTTAGAAATTGATGCTTGCAAATGCAAGCAAGCAACTGGAAAAAGAAAAGGACGAGAGAGATACAGAGAAAAATCGTTTGCTTAATGAGAGTGTGCCACAATTTAACACGTCAAGTCTTTCAATTCAAGAACTCCAGGTAAATTGTGGATTATGATAATGAATACAAACTTGCCAAAACATTGAATGCTATGGGTATCTTCAGGAGTCAGTAGATTACTCTGTAATCATCCAAACTTAAACGGCATGAAGCTAGTGTGGGACACTGAACTTGAGTACAGTAACGTTTTCTACCAAAACTGCCCATCTTAACACCTGCCCAATTTTCTGCTGCCATTACCATTAGACATTGAAACTCGCTGCTTGGAATAATTGGAAAAAAATTTCAAGACAATGAGGCACAGTCAACATGGTTTTGTGAAAGTGAAATCATGTTTAACCAATTTATTGGCGCTTTTTGAAGTAACTTATGCTGTGGATAACAGGAACCAGTGGACGTATTGCACTTAAGGTTGAGGATGAGGTGTCACATGAAAGGCTATTGAGAGAAATAGAAGCTCATGGGGTAGGAAGTAATGTATTGGCATGGATAGAAAATTGGCTCGCCAACATGAAACAGAGAGTTGACATAAATGGGCCTTTTCTGGTTAGCAACGTGCCGTGTGCTACAGAGATCAGTACAAGGTCTCAACAGTTTATATAAATGACTTGGATGAGAGGACTGAAGTTATGGTTGTTAAATTTGCTGAAGACACACAGGTAGGAAAGTAAGATGTGAAAAGGATGCAAGGTGGCTACAAGGGAATATGGATAGGTTGAGTGAGTGGGAAAAGTCCCGGCAAATGAAATATAATGTGAGAAAATGTTTATTTTGGCAAGTAAATATTTTAAAAAGCATATTAGTAAAATGTTGAGGGATTGCACAGCTCTGAGATGCAGAGGAATCTAAGTGTCCTGGTGCTTGATGTGTAAAAGCCTAGAATGCAGATACAACAACTGATTAGGAGAGCTTATAGAATGTTACCATTTACTGAGTAAGGAATTGAATACAAAAGTAGGGAGGTTATGATTAAATTGTACAGGATATTGGTGAGACCACATCTGGAGTATTGTGTACAATATTGGTCTCCCCATTTTAAGGAAGGATATAAATGCATTGGAAGCAATTCAGAGTAGGTTTACAAGACTAATAGTTGAAATGGGCAGGTTGCTTTTATGAGGAAAGTTTAGACATGCTAGGCTTGCATCACTGAAGTTGAGAAGAGTAAGAGGCAACATGATTGAAACATAAGATCCTGCAGGATCTTGACTATCTGCCATTTTGTTATTTACTCCCTTTTGCAATATGATTTCCTTTCGCACAAGGTGATTCTAAGTCACAGTCATGCTTATGTGCATTCTCGAAAAGTGCGAATGGCTCTCCTTATTTTGCCAGACCGAATGGGGTTGTCAGGCTTTAACATCATTGCATTCGGGTCAGCCAGTTGGCGTTGAACACCTTAGCTGCTTCCTGCTGCTGTTGCAGTCCCGTTTTCCTTGTGGGATGACCTTGTAGAGCTCCTTTCTCTCTCCCCTGACTGACTTCACAAGAAGCACTTTTTGAGAATGCACATAAGCATGACTGTGACTTAGAATCACCTTGTGTGAAAGGAAATCATATTGCAAAGGGGAGTAAATAACAAAATGGCAGATAGTCAAGATCCTGCAGGATCTTACGTTTCAATCATGTTACCTCTTACTCTTCTCAACTTCAGTGATGCAAGCCTAGCATGTCTAAACTTTCCATTGAAACTCACACTCCCTGCAGATAACCTAGCCAACAGCTGACACTTTCAGAGCTAGTCTAAATCCAGGTTTTAGAGATATAGACTTTGGAGGTACAGATCTTTATTACATATCGAAGAGAAAAATAATAAGGGCTGCCACATAATGAAATACAAGGTAGGTTTATTAAGACAGTGTTGCTAGTTCCAGATGTAAGGTGGAAAAGTCACAAAGGCCCATGAATCTCTCTCCTTATGTCACTAGAGATCATGTGACATTTTACCAGAAGAGATACAATCGCTTTGAATACATAACCAACCTTCATTGATGCAGCAGCCTGCAAGTCTAACATTAAATATATAATTCATAGAATCAGTATCATTAATAATGGGCTATATCCAAAATATTTAAGCTATCTTTGATTTTGACATGTTGATTAGCATACAGTATATTTCCAACACCATCAAATTTGATATAATTAATTTTAAATGGGCTGATCCAATGATTACAGCATTGTTTTTGGATGTGATTCACCAAATAATCAGAATTAGCTCTGAATTTCTTGCATGACCAGGATCTCTTCCCGTTACGACAGTGTAATTTGCAAGAAATTCTGTTTTTTAAAATCAGAAATAGATACCAAATGCTTCAGTTGGAATTCTGTAATAGAAACATACAATTATACTATGTGGCCCTGGTTCTTCAGCTGTTGAAAGATCAATTATAGTTGTGAGGAATTTGGATCATGATATGCAAAAGGTGCTACGAGTTCTTTGTTTTCCATTTATAGAAATAACTTGGACCTGATCAAAAGAGGAGCTAAATTGAAATTTGATAATAACACCAAATTAAGAGTTTTGAGAAACCATACAGGAGATTGTATGAGAACTTTGGCAAGCTAATGTGTTTGACAACTTAACAGAACAGTCTATTCAATGCAGAAAAGTTTAAGTCATGCACGTTGAGGAAAAGAAATAATAAAGAAATAATTGCCTAAATGGTAAATTTTTAAAGACAGTATAAAAGTCTAATTCTGTCGAAGGAAAAGTCTTTAATAGTGGGACAGCAGGAAGAATAAAGCCTAAGAAGGCAGGCAAAGCTTTCGGTTTTATGTGCGGGACATTGAAGCTGAAGTAAGGAGGATGAATTTTTGGAAGTCACAAATCAACACACAGTTGGAGTGAAATGTAGAGCTTTGGCGATGTGCCGGATTTTGGATATTGTTGGATTTGGAGTCAGACGATTCAGGCCAGGGCAGTTTATAACAAAATCATCTTGGGTGGGGTCACAGTAGCTTGGAACGTGAATTAGAAGAGTGCAAAAAGTGGTGAAGCTGGTAACCAGTCTAGAGTCAGACCACAATGCACCGCCTAAACTGAATTATCCAGGTAAGTTTTAAAAAATATTTTACTGAACATTGACGCATAGAACATTATAAGAACATTATAAAACTGTGCTGACTTTGGACACCACTGATTTCCGGGTAGATGGATTTGAGGTTAACCGCTTGTATGGAAGTAATTTAAATAACGTACTCTACAAATTATACCGCACTCTTCATTATAGAGTGGTAAAATGAAGGTTGATGGTTACAGTTCTCTACAATGCTGAGTTCCTGATATCAGTGAGGGTAAGCAAAAAAGGCAGTGAGGATGGAATCTTTGCCATCAATATAGAGAGAGGGTAAAATGAATAAGACAGCTGACTTATGCCATTCATTCAACTGTGGCCTTATTTGTGACTTGAGAATAGGTTTACTGAGTAATGATATATATTGGGGATAATTTTCATCCTCCTCATCCGATCATCGACTCCTAAAGTGCAGAAGGAGATATTTTGCCCTTTGCATCTGCACTGAACACAATCTCACCCAGGCCCTATCCTCATAACCCCATGCATTTATTTTAGCAAGTCCCCCCGACATAAGGGGCAATTTAGCATGGCCAATCAACTCTAACCCACGCATCTTCGGACTATGGGAGACAACTGGAACACCCGGAGGAAACTCACACAGACACAGGGAGAATGTGCAGACTCCACACAGACAGTGACCCAAGCTGGGAATCGAACCTGGGTCCCTGGCGCTGTGAAGTAGCTAACCACTGTGTCATCCCATGTTGTTATATGGCAGAGCAGATTACCCATTCTTTATGTAATCTTTCGACTTTCATTCTGCCTGGCAGCAAAGGTAAAAATGACTCCCGTGAAGGGAATGCAAAGTGGTAGCCAAAAGAAACGATTTAGAATCTGTCCTCTGGCCATCCTCATCATGTTATTTTGAAATGTTCCAGAATATCTGCAAACAATTCCACCAGAAGATTGATAGCGTTGACGCCGAGCGCTACGACATTGAAATGAAAGTGTCCAAGAATGCCAAAGAGGTGAATCATTTAGATCTCTATTCACTGAAGAAAACTGAAGCAGTTTTGACTCTTGAGGGTCAAATTGCAGAGTATGAATAACAATATATTCTGCTCTACTCAGATCGAAGGCTTAAATCAGAAGGTCATGGACCTCAAAGGCAAATTCAAACGTCCCACCCTACGTCGGGTCAGAGTATCTGCTGATGCAATGCTGGGCGCTCTCGCGGAAACTACTTGTAAAACGTCCATGGATTTGAGATCAAACCTCAAGTCAGTAAGAAAGGAAGAGGAAAAGGTATGAAGTTGCTAAAAACTCACTCACTTTCATTAAAAATAGTGTCGGTGTCTTATTTTTCATTGCAAATATTAACTTCAGATTTTTGGATGTTCAGCTTCACTTCATACTCAAGAGTAAGTTGTTATCTCCATTTATAGCAACAGCTTTAGAAAAACATTGCTCCTGTTACATTGTCTCATGTTTTTTGATGGAACTCCTGTACCCTATGATCTGTTTTATACCATGAGGGGAGACAATGGTCGAGTGGCATTATCGCTAGACCATAAATTCAGCTAATGTTCTGGAGACCCGGGTTCAAATCCCACCACGGCAGATGGTGAAATTTGAATTCAATTAAAAAAAAAATTGGAATTAAGAACCTACTGATGACCATGAAACCATTGTCAGTTTTCAGAAAAATCCTTCTTGTTCACTAATGTCCTTTAGGGAAGGAAATCTGTTGTTCTTACTTAGCATAGTCTACATGTGACTACAGAGCCACAGCAAAGTGGTTAACTCTCAACTGCCCTCTGAACAAGGGCAACTTGGGATGAACAATAAATGCTGGCCAGCCAGTGACACCCATGTGCCATTAATTAATTTTCAAAAAATTGTTTGCAGGTCAATATTGTGGAAAAGTGTCACACAGGAACTATCTGCTCTGAAAGACAGAAAGGAAGCATATCAGCATTCAGTGCTGATAGATTCTGTATGTCCCCCCTTCAATATTCATTTTCCCCTCCTTTTTTTCTCCAAATCATTTTTTGTTCCATCTAACTTCGCCATCCATTTCACAATTTCAGTTGTTTCCATTCTTTGTGTTTTCTGCATTATCCTTTTTCCCCCATGTGGAATTTGGGAGGGCTTGTCTACTCTGAGAGCTTGGCTTCAGAAGTATTTGACTAGAGGACAGTGACTGGAGTGCAAGTGTCTCTGGACAGTCAGCCGGGGGCTCTACAGTATGAGGTAATCTGGTCAGTTCACAGACAGAAAGGAGACAAGTCCATGGTGCCAGATAGGTTTTCAGTCCTCTGATCTCAGACAAGTGTCTAAACTAAGTGGCAGCAGCCTGGACTGGCTTTGTGAAGCTTAGGGAGAGAAAGCTCGCTTCTCCTACCTCACAAGGATAAAGTCAAACTTAACCGCTTGCTTCCCTTTGGCCCAGACACCAGCTGAGGGGTAGTGACGCAAGCAAGACATACATTCCAACAAGTTCTTTCCTAAAATTGTAATGGGAGTCCTGTTGATGACTTGGGGTTCCTATTTAAATATATCAATCCACTTTCCCCCGCTTCTACTGTGTGGACCCCAGCAAAATAGCTGGTCAGGGTACTGCTGGGAATGGAGTAGAAGCTGTTTCCTATTATTTTCATCATGTTACCATTGGTTTCCTTTGGAAAGGAGGCCTCAAAGTTCAGCCCTACATTTCTTTATAGCTTTATCTCAATTTCTTTCTGTTATATTACTTTCTGCCTTCGCTCTCTTGTTCACTCAAAATAAGAACACCAGCAGTCATGCAAACATTGTCACAGGTCTTGTTGTGGATTTGCATTTGCTGCTGCCTGTACAGTGGTTATTAAGTTTCAATTGAATTTAACCTTAGTGTCAATAGAAAACACACAAGCGGAAACTTTCATTTCGGGCCTCCCACTACTGAATCCCTTGATAACTGACTAGATACAGAGGGAGAAATAGAGAGTGAGGATAAATGTGGACTGAACAACTGCAAAATATTGTTAATGCTGGAAATCTGAAATAAAAACGGAAAATATTGGATGAACTCAGTGTTCTAGCAGGTTCTGTAGAAGAGTCATTTAGGTTTGAAATGATGGACGCGATTTTCCAGACTCATCCGCCCTGAAACTGGAAAACCCCCCCTCCCTCACTGAGGTCAACGGATGTTTCCATGGTCCGTCTCTCACCCGCTCCAATTTCCGTGATGGGTGGGATGGTAAAATTCGGACATTAACTCTGTTTCTCTCCACAGATATTGCCAGACCTGCTGAGTTTATCCAGCATTTTCTGTTTGTATTTATTTTAAATGTAGACTAAAGTTTGTTACAATTGCCTAAGATCCCTCCAAAATATGCCAGTCTTGTTGTCACCCACTGCCAGTTACATCCAGCATTCTCATAGTTCTTTCACCGGGATTGTTTTTTGCAACCTAACATTTTAAAGGTATCACACTTCAACCAATTAGCCTTTGTATCTTTCATTGATACAATTACAGTTCTAGGATATTTATTTGATCATACATTTTATATTATTCATTTTTCATTAACCTTATTTCATGGAATGGCATTTCCATGCATCGTGTATATGAGGAAACACAGGAACATAGGAATTAGGAGCAGAAGTGGGCAAATTCATCCCTTCGAGCCTGTTCTGCCATTCAGTGGCTGATCTCTCCCTGGTTTCAAATCTACCTCCCCACCTATTCCCCATATCAATTTAACCCATTTTTTAATCAAAAATATATCTATCTCCTTTTTGAAACCATTTACTGATTTAGACACTACTGTGCTATGGGGCAGTAATTTCCACAAATTCACCACCCTCTGCAAAAAATAGTTCCTCCTCAATGCAGTTTTAAATCTCCCACCTCTCAACCAATGCCTGTGACCTCTTGTTTTAGATTGCTCCACAAGAGGAAACATTTGATCTGTGTTTATATAAAGTTTATCAATTTTTATATATCTTGATCAGATCCCCTCTCATCCTAAAAAAAACTTAAGAATTTAATAATCATTATTTATACTGATTTTCACAGTAACTTCATTGCGTTGTTAATGTAAGCCTACTTGTGACACTAATAAATAAACTTTAACTTATCAATTCTAAGGTGGACCTCTACAGCTGAACCAAAAATTGTACCCATGGAAGTGACTTATACTTCAGATTTTGAAACAAATGTGTATATGACAACCAGAAAATTAAATACACACATTGACAACCTATACATGAAGAAACTATAATAGGGTCATGCTTCATTTTATGATGAAGTTTGATTTAATATATATTCCATTCTATCCAAAGGAACACAAAGCTGAAGTCCATGACTGGCGTAAGAATGTGGAAGCAATGTCTGGTATGGAAGGAAGAAAGAAGATATTTGATACTGGTGCTGCTCCTCAGTAACAGGTATGCATCGAGGAAGCAGCCAAGAAAATTCTTTTCAGTCTCCACACAATTAAAAAAAATCCTTTAGGTGCAGTTAAAGCTGAAACCGTTGAAAAGATACAGCAGGTATTTGAATGGTGAAGGCCAGTTAATGTTCTAAGGTGTCACATCCTGACTTTGGGGAGCTCAATTTGACAAGTACCAAGCCATGCTGGAGAGGCAGGATTGGTGGGACAGTGAAGGCTGAAGATTAGTAAGGGCATCACCTAGACTATTGGTATTGTCAATGACATCTCCAAACAACCAGAAACTTGCACATCCTTTTCTATCTCCTTAATCGTAAAGGGTTCATGAGCACCCATTCTTACCCGAGACATAAGAACATAAGAACATAAGAACATAAGAAATAGGAGCAGGAGTAGGCCATCCAGCCCTTCGAGCCTGCCCCGCCATTCAATAAGATCATGGCTGATCTGTCGCTGCTCAGTTCCACTTTCCCGCCCTCTCCCCATAACCCTTAATCCCCTCTCCTATCAAATACCCATCAACCCGCGTCTTAAAAATATTTAGCGAGGCAGCCTCCACCACTTCAACGGGCAGAGAATTCCAGAGATTCACCACCCTTTGAGTGAAGAAGTTCCTCCTCAACTCTGTTCTAAACCGCCCCCCTTTTATCTTGAGGCTGTGCCCCCTAGTCCTATTGTCTTTTTTGAGCGGGAAGAGTCTTTCCACCTCTATCCTATCCATCCCATTCATCATCTTATACGTCTCAATGAGATCTCCTCTGCGAGGGTCTCCTCCGGGTGCTCTGGTTTCCTTCCACACTTCAAAGATGTGTGGATTAAGTGGATTGCCCATGCCAGATTGACTCTTAGTGTTAGGGGGATTAGCAGGATAAATACTTGGGGTTACTGGGATAGGGTTTGGGTGGGATTATTGTCAGTGTGGGTTTAATGGGCTGAATGACCTTCTTCTGCATTGTAGGGATTCTATGATTATATGACCAGAACAGTTACAGCAACAGGGGAAAATAATTATAAGGGCGGCCCCAAACAACGGAATGAAGGCAGTAAAATGGTGGAGAAGGGTAGCATTGTCAACTGCATCAAAGTTTGCAGACAGGTTCAAAATGATTGTCACGTAAGTGTCATTTGTGACTTTAATAAGGACTGTTTTAGTCTCTTTCGGGGGAGTGGGTTGCAGAAACCTGATTGGTGAGACCCAACCATGGAATTGCAGGAAAGATGGATAGGGATATAGCGAGCAGCAACATGCACAAAGAGTTTAGAGAGGATACAAGATAAATGATAACACAAGAACATAAGAACTAGGGGCAGGAGTATGCAATTCAACCTTCTGAGTTGCTCCATCATTCAATACAACCATGGTTGATCTCACCTTGGCCTCAACTCTGCTTTCCTGTCCATTCATCATAGCCCTTCAACCCATTAGTGATTAAGAATCCATATATCTCCTTAAATTTTACTCAATATCCTGGCATCCACTATACTCTCGGGTAATAAGTTCCATATATTCATGATCCTTTGAAAGACGTAGGCTGCAATTCTCCCATCGCGACCCATAACTTTTCTGGTGGGTCATGGTGGGAGATGTGCATCTCTGACCTTGAACAGGATTCCCCCTGGACACGTTCACCCTGGCAGTGCCTGCCTGTGCCCCCTGGCACTGCCCAAGGGGCAAAATGCCCATGCCCAGGGGACACCTTGGTACTGCCCATCAGGCATTAGGCAATGCCAAGAAGGTAGGGTCTATTGTGGGCAGAGCCTAGGGAGCGATCAGTGGGGGTGGGGAGTCCTGCTGCCACTCTGCCTGGGGACGGTTTGGATATCAGGGCACTCCAAGGCAGGTGCGGGGGGCGGGGGTGGGGAAGGTGGGGGGCACGGTCAGGGCTGGCCTGGGAATTGCAGTGAGGGCCGTGATCGGGCTGGCCAGCAAATGGAAGGTTGACACTTTGGGGCCACTGTGCATGGCAGAGTTCCAGAACTGTCAGACTCTGGTGCAAATAGGCCCCACCCCACTGGGTTTTTCATGATATTCATGACTGGGACCTCTGCAGTGCACAGAATGTGGAGATTCAGCTGAGAAGCTGAACTACAGAACACTCGGGATTTAGCACAGTTTTCCTGCCAATTCAACACTTTTGGGAGAATTGCCCCCGTAATTTCTCCTCATCTGTTTCAAATCTGTTACCCCGCATCTTAAAACTATGACCTCTTGTTCTATATTTCCCACAAGAAGAAGCATTCGCTCTACATCTAATTTGTCAATGCCTTTTACTATCTTAGAAACCTATATCCTATAAACTCGTACAGGATATGAGTTTGGAGATGGGACAGTAACTCGCAAGTGGGGTTTATGATGTGTTCTGTGAGGAAAGAGGTAAATTTCCATTTCTTTAGTGCCACTCACATAGTTCAGAATGTCCCAAAATGACTCAAACTGTGAAGTATTTTTGAAATGTAGTCACAGTGGTAACATAAGGCATCACATCTATGTAAATACTCTGAGCTCAGTTGCCAAAGATGTGCAGCAACAGGTGACTTTGAAGTCAAGCTACCTTCAATTGTGTTGACATCATGGAACTTCTTCTTCATTGTGAGCGCTGATGAAAGTTATTGCAGCTGCGCTGGAATCTGTAACAGTCACCCATCTGAGAAGCAGCCAGTGATGCGATGGTGACTCTTCAACCATGGAATTACACTGTCTCAGTGGCAGTGGGTGACATTTAAGAAGATTTTCTCCACTGGTTCCAACAATGACCCCTAAGGCATACTACTCGTCACCTGCTGCCAGTTAACCAATCCTCTATCCAGGCCAGGATCTTACCCTTAACACCATGGGCACTTAGCTTATTTAACAGTCTCCTAGGTGGCACCTTGTCAAAGGCCTTCTGGAAATCTAAATAAATCACGTCCACTGGTTCTCCTTTATTTAACTTCCTTGTTACTTCCTCAGAGAACTCTAACAGATTTGCCAGACATAATCTCTCCTTGATAAATCTGTGCTGATTCAGTCCTACTTTATCATGCACTTCCAAGTACTCTGCAATCTCATTTTTAATAATGGACTCTAAAATCTTGCTGATGACCGAAATCAGGCTAACCAGCCTATAATTTCCCATCTGCTGCTCCCTCCCTTCTTAAACAGCAGTGTTACATTCGCTACTTTCCAGTTCTCTGATACCCTCCCTGCCTCCAGTGATTCCTGAAAGATCACCACCAATACCTCTATGTTTAGCATAATGATGATGAGACAAAAAAGATGCTGTTACTCAGGACAGAAACTCAGCTGGGCATCCAGTTTCCCCCCACAGCATACCATGTAAGTGACAATAGGCTGCCCAGACAAATACTTCAGGGATAGAGATAATAATGGCATGAGAGATAGAAAGTCTGAGATCACGTACCAACCAAGTCAAGGCAGCTTCTTCCCTGCTGCCATCAGACTTTTGAATGGGTCTATCTCGCAAGTTGATCATTCTCAACACCCTAGCTATGACTGTAACACTACATTCTGCACTCTCTCGTTTCCTTCTCTATGTACAGTATGCTTTATCTTTATAGCGTGCAAGAAACAATACTTTTTACTGTAAGCTAATACATGTGACAATAATCAATCAAATCAAAGGAGAGCCACTTCAATCTATAACTTTTAAGGCAAAGGAGTAGCCAATCTCTCTCAATACTGGCCTCCTGGTTAATGCAGGAATAGTGAGAGGAGAAAGAAAGGCAAACTTTCTCATAGAATCATAGACTCCCTACAGTGCAGAAGAGGCCATTCGGCCCATCAAATCTGCACCAACTCTCTAACAGAATATCTTACCTAAGCACCCTCCTCTGTCCTAACCCCGCAACCCCACACATTTACCATGGCTAAGTCATTTAATCCACACATCTTGGGACATTAAGCGACAATTTAGCATGGTCAACCTACCTAAACTGCACATCTTTGGATTGTGGGAGGAAACCCACGTAGACGTTAGGAGAAAGGGCAAACTTCACACAGTCACCCAAAGCTGGAATTGCAAATCATGCTTGACTGATTTACTAGAGTTCTTTGAGAATGTGACAAGCAACGTGGATAATCGGGATCCTGTATGTCGTATGTCTGGACTTCCAGGAGGCTTTTTATAAGGTGCCACACAAAAGGTTAATTCACAAGATTAGATCATATGGGATTAGGGGTTATTTATTAGCTTGGATAGGTGATTGGCTGATGGACAGAAGACAGAGAGTCAGAATAAATGTTTTTTTTTCCTGGATGGCAAGAAGTAACTAGTGAGGTTCGGTCCTTGGGCCCCAACTATTTACAATCTATATTAATGACTTGGATACAGGGACAGAATTTGCAGATGACACAAAAATAGGCAGGACAGTAAGCTGCAATGAGGAAATAAGAACCTTACTAATGGATATAGACTGGTTAGGAGAGTGGGCCAAAATGTGGCAGATAGAGTTTAACGTGGATAAGTGTGAGGTCATGGATTTTGGTTGCAAAAATTAAAAGGCAAGTTACTATCTAAATGCAGAGAGACTTCAGGGTGCTCCAGTGCAGAGGGATCTGGGTGTCCTCACTCATGAGGCACAGAAACTAGCATGTAGGTATAGCAGATAATAAAGAATGCGAATGGAATGTTGGCATTTAAAGCTAAAGGAGTAGAAATATAAAGATAAGGAAGTATTGTTGCAACTAAACAAGACATTGGTGAGACCGCACTTGGAGAATTGTGCATAATTTTGGTCCCCTTATTTGAGGAAAGGTGTAGTGGCATTGGAGGCAGTTCAGAGGAGGTTCACTAGATTGATTCCAGAGATGAGGGGTTTGTCGTACGAAGAGAGATTGAACAGTTTAGGCTTATACTCTCTGGAATTTAGAAGAATGAGGGGAAATCAAATTGAGGTACAGTGAAACCCTGATTTTACGCACCTTGATTTAGCGTGAATTCGGATATAACTTAATGAATTATTGGACCCTTTTTTTTTGCTCTTTCTTATAACAGGGCCACACTCTATCTATTCTGCAGTAAATGAATTCAAGAATAGTGAGATAGAGCTTCTGCTTCGGGTACATTCAGTGATTCTGTCACAAATCACAAATACTGTGAAAGATGCTTTTGTTCTCCTCCATTTCTGCTTAATCAGTTTGAACACTGATTTTCTTGAACCCCAATTTAGCGCAACCCCACTTTTTTCATGATAATATTTTATGGACCCCAACCATCGCGTTATAACAGGGCCGCACTGTATCCGAGATGATAAAAGGTATAGTCCATTTGGTGTACCCCAAGTAGGTCACATCAGATCAGCCTTGCCAGCCACCCTCTACCTGGTTATATTGATTAGAAATGCTGTGAAAAGTACCTCAGCCTGAAAAAATGACGCACTCACTAATTCGGAATCTGATTACTGCTTGTGGCCTACAGCTACCGACAGCCTAACCCATCAGCATAGACACTCAATGTGAATTGACGCAACCAAAGAAAATCATGAGTTGCATTACTGTAACCAAGACAATGGTACTGCAGGAGAACAGCAAAAACCCGTATAAGTGCCACTTAACACAACCAACTGCCTAGAGCCACGTCAATTTTCTCTACAATGTACACACCTTATCATGTTTTACTGTGCGTATGTTATGCCCCATGAAAGCAATATACCATGCTGTAATGACGGAACAAGTGCAAATATAATATTCAGAATTGTCAGGTTGCTTCAAATTATTTCAGGCATTAGGCCTGAGGACAGTATTTGGATTAAATCTTCCCCTTTATTAAGAAACAATTATAGTGTTACGAGGACACCGCAGGGGGAGTGGAACTTATCCAATAAGAACAAGCACAGGGCAAGGCGACAAAAAGCCTCCTGAATTCTATGATTCTAAGATTGCAAAGAACTCAAAAGTGAACATTAGTCATTTGTGCTAAGACCCTGGGCGGTCTGTTATATAGTGGTTACGTTACTGGACTATTAAGAGACAATCATTCAGATCTGACCCTGGGAGCTAAGGATGTTTAAATTGAGTTAATTAAATAAATCTGAACTAAAAATGCTAGTATTAGTAAGAATGACCTTGGAGCCATTGCTATGTCATAAAAATCTAGTTCACTGATGTCCTTTGGCGAAAGAAGTCTGCCATCCTTACCAAATCAGACTATGTGTGACCCTGGATTTACAATAATGTCATTGATTCTTAACTGTACCCAATTGTGTAGATATGGATAATAAATGCTAGTGGTTGAATCAAATGAGGTTAACAAAAAAAGATTATGCACTTATTTCACGTGCACTCATTCAAGCTGATGTTTTAAGCTTGCCTAATAGTTTGTTGGTCTGTTTCCCCCCCACCACTAAATTGTCCATATGAGGGCATGCTGACATGAATCATAAGTTCCCACTACCGATCCCTGAGGCACGCTACTAATCACCGGCTGCCATCCTGAAAATGATCCCTTTATTCCCTGCCTTTTGCCAGTCAGCCAATCCTCTATCCATGTCAGGATCTTACCCTTAACGCAATGGACTCTTAACTTATTTAATAGTTCCCTATGCTGCACCTTGTCAAAGGCCTTCTGGAAATCCAAATAAATCACATCCACTGGTTCTCCTTTATCTAACGTCCTTGTTACCTCCTCAAAGAACTCTAACAGATTTGTCAGGCATGACCTCTCTTTGACGAAGCCGCACTAACTCAGCCCTATTTTATCATGCCTTTTCAAGTACTCCACGATCTCATCTTTAATAATGGACACTAAAATTTTGCCAATGACTGACGTCAGGCTAACCAGCTTGTAAGTTCCCATCTGCTGCCTCCCTCCCTTCTTAAACAGCATCAAATTAATTCAGTTTGTTATCACTATTTTCCATATACGTATATTTGCTAAGTAAGAAACTGGAAGCTCATCTGAGTTGATATGACCCCAATTTCTTTGAGTAACTAATAATGGAGTACATTTCAGGTTTCACTGCCTGGGAGCAATCTAGGGAGAGCAGATAATTAATTTTGAGTAATTTTGGCTCTCTATTATTCATAATTCAGCTAATGTAGAAATACTAACAGACCTATTCAAAAGCAAAAGCTAAAATGCAGCATTCTTCAGATAGCTAAATCCCATTAAACATTGTCATTTTCAGACACAAACGGCGAAGTAAATCGCACTCTACTGGCAAACACTCAACAAATAACGCACAGCCTTTTGATCAGGCTGTATACGAAACTAAAAATATCTTTATGCACTCACAGTAACTCTATCTATATATGGGTCGCAGCTGTAAAAAGAGCAACTATTTCTTGAACTTGCAACGGCATCAACTTTTGCTGGCAAACAGTAATTGGTTTCTTAATGCTTATTCCACCAGATCTGCTGACACGAGTTTGGAAATCACTCAGCTATCATTCACAATTTATCCCGATCTCACAAAAAGGTAACCTTTTTAATGAAAGAGCACTTTGGAAAGTGGACATTATGTGGCTCTGTAAAAGGAAAGTTTATTTGAAAGACGGTATTCCAACTGAGAAGCGGAACTTCATTTACAAGGCTGAATGGTATGTTCAGTAAGGACAGTTGTTGGATGAGTCTTCTGTTCACGGATTTACGAAAATGATGAAGAAGACGGAAAACAGATGGTATTAACTCCCTCAGCACAAAGAACTTTTCAATTTTCAACACATTTTTCTTTCATAGAAATGAACTCATGTAGCATTGCAAATTAAAAAATTGTACAGAACTAAAGAATTCTACTTAATTCACAGCTTTAAAAAAAATGTAAGAATCTGGTAATGTTTTGAAGTTTATTGATAGAGAGTGACTCAGGTCATGAAAGACATAATTGTTACAGCGTAAACAATTGCTCTGGTTTTGTGGAAAAGTTCAAATGCTTGTAAAATATTTTAAATGCCCAGAGTTTGCATTCAATTTACAATCTATATATTGGTAATATTTTAGTATAATGATTCAGAAATCAGCAGTAAAAGATAAATGTTGTTAGATTGTCATGATCTCAACAGTGGCCACTGTCTCGTATTTATTTTTGAAATATATAATTGCTCAATTCTAATAAAGGTGTAAATTTATAACAGATATCATTTTGACTATTTTTTTAAAAAGAGAATTGAATTGAAAGAATGGTGTAGGTATACATTGAATTGACCCATTGCACATTTTGTCATGGTAATTGGCAAGGGCATAAGGGGAGCTGATGAAGATTATTTTGTAGGCAAGAACTTTCTTTGTATCATGGCAATTAGTAGTCAAGTTTAAATTTAAAGTATCACAAGCAGGTTTACATTAACCCTACAATGAAGTTACTGTGAAAATCCCCTAGGTGCCATACTGCAGTGTCTGTTTTGGTACACTAAGGGAGAGGTTTAGCCAATGTACCTAACCAGCACGTCTTTCGGACTGTGGGTGGAAACCAGTGCACCTAGATGAAACCCACTCAGACATAAGACGAATGTGCAGACTCCGCACAGTGACCCCAGCCCAGAATCGAACCATTGTGCTGCCCCTAGTTCTAAGGGAGGGGGCACCAGGAAAGCTGTCACATCCAAGAGCACAAAGAAAAAGGGACATCTCCTCTCTCTGTCTGACCCCAGAAATCTATGTACAAAACAACATAAAATGTCAGAGAAACTCAGATCAAGCAAGCTGACTGAGAATCCTGAACAAGGATCTACAGCTCACCAATGAGGGCTATTTGAATTTTTACCAGCTGCTGAACACAGCTAGGTCATGCAGGAGGGTGGGAGGCACAAATCGGGTAGAAGGGTAACCAGGAGAAAGCGATAACTAGGAAGTGGAATATGAGGGAAGGTGAAATCAGAGAAGAGGGCATTTTGGAGAGGAAATGACTGGGAGGGAGAGGGAGACAGGTTGACCATGAGTGGAAAGCAATCTTTGGGAGCGGGAGGGAAGTCCCTTTAAGGATTGTTGATTTGAGAGAATAGGTTTCCAGATAGAGTCACATGGGTAAACATCTTGGAATCACTTAAAAACAATTGAATACCGCAATGGTTGGATTTTACAGTTAATCTGAATGCATAAACTATGGCGGATTGAGGACCCTACTGATCTGTAATTATCAATAATCATATTAAAAGTCTGTGTGATATTGTCACATTGCTTCATCAAATCAAATCACAGAATCAAAAGACCAGCAATCACTCTCCTTTTATGCTAGAGGTGCATCAAGTTCAGGTTTGATTCCATTTGGAATACTGAATCCAGTCCTACACATTGCACATGAGGATATATTGGCTTAGGTAGAAATGCAGTCTATTATAGAATGGGAAATCTAACTGAAGTATTTTAGGTGATTAAAGGAAAGGTACACAGTTGAAAGGGAGAAATGGTTTCTTCTGGCAAAGGAGATAAAACAAGGGGACATGATCAGGAACGATGTCAGGAAGTACAACTTCACACAAAGAATAGTAGAAAAATGGAAGTCTCTTTTCCGAAAGGCTGTTGAGGCTAAATGAATTGAAAATTTTAAAACTGAGATACGAGAACTAAGGAGAATAAATAGAGTCAAAATAAAAATCAGTTATGATCAACATTCCCTCTAACTTCTTTTTGGAAAGCACGGGTGATTTAAGTGCGCAGCACCTTTAATTTTTTACATGGATGGATACCTGCAGTAGTTTAATGATGTCATATTTCTTGCTTTCTTCACACAAACACACCAATCAGACGCTATTTTAAATATATATATATATCACAAGCAAGTTAAAGAAGAGCTCAACAAATGCACCTCATTCACCATGGCACAGTGGTTAGCACTGCTGTCTCACAGCACCAGAGACCCGGATTCGACTGCCTGCTTCGTCACTGTTTGGAGTTTGCACATTCTCCCCGTGTCTGCATGGGTTTCCTCTGGGTGCTTCGGTTTCCTCCCACAGTCCAAAGATGTGCGGGTTAGGTGGATTGGCCATAGTGTTAGGGGGACTAGCTAGGGTGAATGCATGGGGTTATGGGGATAGGTCTGAGTGGGATTGTGGTCGGTGCAGATGTGATAGGCCGAATGGCCTCCTTCTGCACTGTAGGATTCTATTATGTCCGGGATTCTCCAATCCCGTTCACTCCATCATCACTGCCAGCAAGAATAGAGAATTTGACGCTCAACCAAGAACTACATTCACTGCAGTATTATGAGGTTGGAGAGTTCTGGCCTTTTCATACATGCTGCTGTCAAATGCTTTTTCTACAACTTGGTTCCATGATGACAAGTGTCAACTATTTGCCTATTCTCTTAAAACAATATCACAAGGAAAAGGGGCTGACTTGTGTGGAGCCTCCATATGGACTTTCAGACTGTTGTGTTACTGCACAGTTGGCAGGGATGGAGAATTGAGTTTATTTTATTATTGTACTGTTGGAATTTAGTTGTCATATCCTTAAGTTTATAAGTTAAAATTGTAACACAACCATAAAGCATAATGGGTGAGCTCAGTTGAATGCTGGATCATGACATGTTGAGAAATGATTGGGTAAACAGAGTCAGGCCATGTAAAATTACATAATTTAATTAATTAGCATATTGTTACAAGATGCCATTCTTATTAGAACATGGAAATTGTCTTTAGGAATATTCTCAAAAGGGTCAGACCATATAAAGATCTTTTGTTTAAAAGTTGGTAGAGTGTGTATAAGCCCATTAACCTTTTAACCAGTTAAGATTGTAAACGTGTCTAGCCAAATAGCTGTGAAACATGGCAAGAGCATAGTCATATCGTCACATGGTCATTGTCGATGAATAAACAGCATGGAACCACAAATCTGGAGGCCATATGAATGACAACAACAAGGACTTAAATGAGGCTCAAGGTACCATCATGAACAGTCAGTAGTTTACTTAGATAGGCACATGAGTGACACAGGGATGGAGGGTTATAGGCGACAATTTTAAAAAGGGTCAGAGCCTTGGGACGATACTGGAAATGTAATACTACATGTTAATGTTTTGTCTCTTTTAATCCGCAGGTGTGTCAGTCCACCTTGTCGTCAAACGAGGGGCATGCACATGGTAGGTCGTGCGTGGGCTGCTCTTGGATGTTTCAAGAGTGGCCTAGTACTTCGCGTCGTGTTGTGTGCTTAAACCTGGACCAGCAGATGGGCACCACAACGGCTCAGTGACTATCACTGCTAGCTGTGCAGATACATGGATTTGGGCCGGTGTCTGTGGGAGTTTGCACATTCTCCCTATGGTTGCGTGGGTTTCCTCCAGGTGCTCCGGTTTCCTCCCACACCCTTAAGATATGCTTTTAGGCTGACTGGTGTAACAAATTGACCCTACACTATTCTCCCCTGAATCTGGTTACAATAGGGGTACCATTACATACACACGGGGCAAGGTAGGTGTAGGAAAATGCTTTGTTAAGATGGCGACGCGGGCTCATTGAGCCTGTTTCCCGTGCTGGGTTGTTCTTTATTCTTTGTAATGACTGACCAAGTACACAGACAGAAATGGGATTTTACTTAATATCCTGCAGAGCCAAACTGGGAATAGTGTATAAAATAAGAATTTGCAATATAATAAGCATGCATCATCATCAGGAAGACAGAAGATAAAACTTCAAATCAATAAAGAAGGTGCCCAGTCAACTGAGTATCCGAAACAAATTGAGGCTCCATTGTCTCTCAGAGTATCATCCAGCAGCAATTCAGCCAATGGCTGACTTTTCATCCTCAGTTACTTTTGTCTTGTTTGTTTATTTTTTTAAATCTCACAGGTTGTATTCAGAGTTCAATATTTCCAAATGCAATTCTGCGTTTCTCCTCTTAGCTTTGCCTTGGGGATGGGAGGGTGCATAATTTAATGTCAGTTCTTTAGAGGGTGCTCCAATCTCTGTTGAGCCAGAGTGACAGCATAACCGCGCACCCAATTTTTTTTGTCAGAGTGGCTCAAGATCTGGTCTGAAAACTCGGCAGTGTATCTGGAGAGATGTGTGCCAGTTTTCATTCAGGGCCAAAATCCAACCTGATCTACTCTACCCTTGCCCAGCTGGTTTTTCCAATCTATATGTAGATTAAAATCTCCCAAGATTATTGCTAGAACTTTATGACAAGATCCTTTTTCTTTTATATCCTGTCCTACCACATAGTTACATTTAGAGGGCCTGTACAGCACTCTCACAAGTGACTTCTTGCCTTTATAATTTCTCCTGTCAACCAAAAACTACTTCTACCATCCTGGTTTCCTGAGCTTAGATCATCCCTTTCTAATGTGCTCATACTTAATGAATTAATAGTTCTAACTTCTTGTCCTTCCTAAATACCCTTTAAGACACAATCTATGTTATCCTGGCTCTGTATTGGTTATCAGATAATACTTCCTAATTTCTATTTACACTATCAATTCATCTGTTTTTGTTTGATTGCTGAGTGTGTCGCAGAGCTTTTAATTTTGTCCTATTATCTTTGTAGCATCCAGCTTTACCTGTTGATTTACTTAATTTGTACTTTCTGTCCCTTCCTGTCAGTCTGTTTATCATTTCCCACATTAATACTTTTCTCTCTTGCCTTGTCTCTACTCTTTGGTTTGCCATATCTTCCCAAAATTGATCCCTTGCCCCACTCTTCAGGTGGATTTGGATCTCACGAAGGTGGTGAAAATAGCCGTTGGGTGGAAGAGAAGTGAGATGACGACAATTGGTCAAAACAGCTACCACCAAATTAACGCATGGGGCAGGAGTTGTTTCCTGCCAGCAACACAGGAGTCAACTTTGAGAAATATGATGACATTCCTTTTGAAGCAACTCTCCAGTTTAAAACCCTCTCTACTTCCCTAGTTATGTGGTTCGCTAGGATGCGAGCTCCTACAGGTGTAGACCTTTCCAACGGTAGAGATCCTGCTTACCCCTTAACTGCCATGCTGCAAAACAGAGCTGAATTTTAAACACGATAGAAATACATACTTTTAAAGGGATAAGTTCAGCACACCTGGATTTGAAACCTGATGATACCATCAAGTGATGGAAAGATCTCTGCCTTTGTAAGAATTAAACAGAAAAGGGGGAAACATTAAGGTATAATAGTGTATGATAATTAAGGTATAATAATGTAGTATTACACATAATAAAATGACAGTTCACTTGTTCACAAGTTCCTTGCCGTCCAGGTGCTTATGGTGTATAATTGCATTTACATAATTTTGACACAAAACTTGGTTGATGGGTAAGACACCTTTCTCCATGGTAAAGCCTCCTCACCTGGTTTTACATTTCATTGCTTGATCTATCCAGACTGTAATAGTGTGGCACTTTGTATAAAAACATACTTTATCTTGTCCCTCACTCCTCTGTTACCTTCTTCTGCTGTATCTCTCATTTATCATTGCTCTTGAATCACAGGATCATAGAATTGTTACAGCACAGAATGTGACCATTTGACCCATTATGTTTGCACCAGCTCTCCAAATGAGTATCATGACCAAATGCCATTCCCTATATTTTCCCCACAACCCTGCACATTATTTATTTGAATAGAAACAGTCATCTAATGCTCACTTGAATGCCTCCACTCAACATGCCTCCAGCACAGCTCCATAATACACTCCAGATCAGAACGACTCATTGTGAAAGAAACTTTTTCTCACATCACATTTGCTTCTTTTGCAAATAACTTTAAACCTGTGTCCTCTTGTTCTAAATCCTTTTACGAGCTGGAACAGTTCCTCCCAATCTACTCTATCCGGTTCCCTCATGATTTTGAGCACCTCTATCTTCTCTCCAAGGAGCAGAGTTCCAACGTCTTCAATCTATCCTTATAACCAAAGATTCCCATCCCTGGAATCATTCATGTAAACCTCTTCTGCATGGTCTCCCACATATTCACACCTTTTCTATTGTGGCACTCAGAACTGTACATGTTGGGTGGGATTTTACAGCCTTGCTTGGGCGAGGACAGAAATTCCCATCGAGATCAAAGGAGATTTCTGTTGTTGGACCCTCACCCGATTCTGGGGTGGGCGAGGTGATAGAGTTCCGGCCAATATTCCAACTGAGGTCTAATTAGTGTATTTTATATGTTCAGCATAACTTCTTGCTCTTGTATGCTATGCTATTATTAATAAAGTCCAGAATTCTATATGCTTTATTAACTGCTCTCTCCATCTGTCCTGCCATCTGCAAAAACTTGTGCACATACACACCCAGGTCCCTTTGCTCCTGCATGCACTTAAAAATTTTACCCCTTATTTTGTGTTGTCTTTCCATGTTCTTCCCACCAAAATACATCAGCTCACACTTCTCCAAATTGAACTTAATCTGCCATCTATCTGCCTACTCCACCAATTTGTCTATTGTCTCAAAGTCCTTGTTCTCTATCACCCACTCAAGTATAAGGTCCTTGCGCATGAGTCGCAAAAACCCAGCTTGCAGGTGCAGCAGGTGGTCAGGAAAGCGAATGGGATGCTGGCCTTCATAGCGAGGGGGATTGAATATAAAAGTAGGGAGGTCTTGCTGCGGCTGTATAGGGCATTGGTGAGGCCACAGCTGGAGTACTGTGTGCAGTTTTGGGCGCCGTACTTACGCAAGGATATTTTGGCCTTGGTGGGAGTGCAGAGGAGGTTTACTAGGCTGATGCCGGAGTTGAGGGGGTTGAGCTATGAGGAGAGGCTGAATAAACTAGGCTTGTACTCGTTGGAGTTTAGAAGAATGAGGGGAGATCTCATTGAGACGTATAAGATGATGAATGGGATGGATAGGATAGAGGTGGAGAGACTCTTCCCGCTCAGAAAGGACAGTAGGACTAGGGGGCACAGCCTCAAGATAAAGGGGGGGCGGTTTAGTTGAGGAGGAACTTCTTCACTCAAAGGGTGGTGAATCTCTGGAATTCTCTGCCCGTTGAAGTGGTGGAGGCTACCTCGCTAAATATTTTTAAGACGCGGGTTGATGTGTTTTTGATAGGAGAGGGGATTAAGGGTTATGGGGAGAGGGCGGGAATGTGGAACTGAGCCACGACAGATCAGCCATGATCTTATTGAATGGCAGGGCAGGCTCGAAGGGCTAGATGGCCTACTCCTGCTCCTATTTCTTATGTTCTTATGTTTTTCACTGAGATATCTTCCTTCCAAGGACCTATCCTTGCCCCATTCTACTAGCATGCTATGCCTCAGTAATAGCCAAAAAACACACCAAGTTCTACACACATGCTGATGAAAGATTGCTCACCATCCCCACCACCTTTTTTGACCTCTCCACAGCATCTACATTTAATGTCGTTCCCTTCCTTACAGCTCTGTTGGTGTACATATATTAGATGGACTGCAGCATTCAAGATGGCAATTCAACCACCACCGCCTCAAGGGCAATTAGGAATGGGGAACAAAGGCAGACCTTGCCAGCAATGTTCAAACCCCATGTATAAATTTTGAAAATGTTAGCTTTTCAGGTCTTTCCTCTTTCATCAGAACTGGAAATAAAATGCAACAGTTTTTGAGCAAGCACAGAAGCAGGGAAGAGATAAAGAATAAAAGGGAAAGAAAGAAAAGTACATTCATATAGGGCTTTTCATAATTATTGTATGTATCAAAACATCTTACTGCAAATTAAGTACTTTTTGAAGCATAGTCACTGTTATCATGCAGAAACTCAGCAGCCAATTTACATACAACAACCTCTCATACACTGCAATGACCAGGTAATCTGTTTTTGTGATGTTGATTGATGGATAAATATTGGCCAGGACTCTGCGGATAACTTTTCCAAAATAGAAGACTGATTACATTCATCTGTGAGAGCAGACAGGGCTTCAGCTTAACATCTCATCCGAAACTTACCCCTTCAACATATCCTCCTACACCACATGGACTGCAGTGGTCCAAGAAGTGGCTCACCACCACCTTCTGAATGGCAATTAGGTATTGGCAATAAATGCTGGCCTAGTGAACAATGCCCACACCCCACGAAAGAATAATAATAAAAACAATGCAACATTAACACAGTACTACACTGGAATAGCAACCTAGGCTTTTGTGCTCAGATCCAGGCATAGGTCTTGAACCCAAACCTTATGATTCAATAGCAACACAGTTGACACTCAGGTCCATAATAAGGTGGAAAGAAGAGGAGATTAAATGATAAAAGCAATGATGGTGAAAGGCAAACTGGGAGGAGGGAAAAGATGGGGCTTTCAAATGTTAAGCATTGGCAATGTTTTGCTTTTGTATTAAAGTTCAAATAAATGACAGGAAGTGGTAGAGAATTAAACATTAAAAAAGAATGTATGCAAGGTGAATGAATAGTTTTTGTTTTAATTGTGCTTCTTTCACCTTTATTTGCAAATTAGAATACGTAATAAATCTAATACAACTTAATGTAATCACAATGTCCCCTTTTAAACAAGTATCAATTATAAATGAATTAGAAAAAAAATTAATCCATGGCCAATGGTCATCAAAGAAGTGAGGCAGGCAGCCAACATGAATGACCCTATCATTGCATTCAACCTGGATCTGTGCATGGCTGCTATCGTCAGATTTGCATGTGTGGAACAAGTATCCCATTTCAATAAAGCAAAAATCTTGGAAATCCAACTGTTAAAACAGAAAACAAAGTCCCTCATGGTAGGCTGGTAGAAAAGGTTAAGGCGCATGGGATATGAGGTCAGGTAGCTAGGTGGATCAAGAACTGGCTGGGTAATAGGAGACAGAGGGTAGTTGTGGAGGGGACTTTGTCCGGCTGGAGGCCAGTGACCAGTGGTGTGCCGCAGGGCTCAGTACTGGGACCTCTCCTCTTTGCAGTCTACATAAATGACTTGGAAGAGAGCATAGGTGGTGTGATCAGCAAGTTCGCTGATGACACCAAGATGGCAGGGTTGGCAGGTACCGAAGTGGATTGTGAGGTGATACAACAGGATATAGATAGGTTGGTGCATTGGGCAGATAGGTGGCAGATGGAATTTAATCCTGACAAATGCGAGGTGATGCATTTTGGAAGGAATAATGTAGAGAGGAGCTATGTGATTAAAGGTAGACAAATTAGGAGTATAGAAACACAGAGGGACCTGGGAGTGCAGGTTCACAAATCCATGAAGGTTGTGACACAAGTGGAGAATGTTGTCAGGAAGGCTTATGGAATGCTAGCCTTTATAGGAAGGGGTATAGAGTTTAAAAGCTGCCGTCTAATGCTTCAGTTGTATCGAACGTTGGTTAGACCGCATTTGGAGTACTGCATCCAGTTCTGGTCACCTTACTACAGGAAGGACGTGGAGTCTCTGGAAAGGGTGCAGAGGAGGTTTACCAGGATGTTGCCTGGCATGGAGGGGCTGGGTTACGAGGAAAGGTTGGAGAAACTGGGACTGTTCTCCTTGGAAAGACGGAGATTGAGGGGGGACATGATAGAGGTATATAAGATACTGAAGGGAATAGACAGAGTCAATAGTGAAAGACTGCTCCCTAGATTGGTTACAAATACAAGAGGACATGATTTAAGGGTGAGGGGGGTGAGGTATAATTTGGATATGAGAGGAAGGTTCTTTACGCAGAGAGTTGTGGGGGTATGGAACGCGCTACCCAGTAGGGTGGTGGAGGCGGGAACGTTGGACTCGTTTAAGGTTCAGTTAGATAGGCACATGAGTGAAACGAGGATGGAGGGTTATGGTAGGGGTTATTAAATAAGGGTTAGAACCTCGGGAGACACCGGAAAGGCAGGCTTGTGATTAACGTTTTTGTCTTTTTATTCCGCAGTTGGAGGTCCACCTCGTTGTCAAATGAGGGGCATGCACACGGTGGGTAGTGCGTGGTCTGCTCTTGGAGGTTCCGGGAGTGGCCTAGTACTTCGTGTCGGTGTGTGTGCTTGATCCTGGACCGGTAGACGGGCGCCGCAACAGCTCGGTGACTAGCACTGCTAGCTGTGCAGATACGTGGATTTGGGCCTGTGTCTGTGGGAGTTTGTGCATTCTCCCTGTGGATGCGTGGGTTTCCTCCGGGCGCTCCGGTTTCCTCCCACACCGCAAAGATGTGCTCTTAGGCTGATTGGTTTTACCAAATTGACACTATTCTCCCCTGAATCTGGCTAAGTCAGGGGTTCTATTTGTAGATTCGCAGGGTAGAATAGGTGTAGTGTGATGCGGCGGCGCGGGCTTGTTGGGCCGAAGGGCCTGTTTCCCGTGCTGGGTTGTTCTTTGTTTTTGTTAAAACATTAGAAACAAACTAGAGATTTGCAAAAAAGACAAATAAGCAAAGAACTAACAAACCAATGCTTTCTTTACAAATACTGACAAGCTTGCAGTACATTTCTAGTATTTTGTTCTCATACATCAACAACTGTGATTTCCCTCACCACAAATACTGTCTAACTTGATCAATGTAATTCTCTTCCTCACCCAATCCATCACCAGCCTCCCAACCACTGACTCTGTCTACACTTCCCACTGCCTTGGAAAAGCAGCCAGCATAATTAAGGATCCCACACACCCCAGGCATATGCTTTTCTGCCTTCTTCCATCAGGGAAAGACTACAAAAGTCTGAGGACACATACCAGCCAACTTAAGAACAGCTTCTTCCCTGCTGCCGTCAGACTTTTGAATGGACCTACCTTGCATTAAATCGATCTTTCTCTACACCCTAGCTATGACTTTAACACTATATTTTACACTCTCTCCTTTCCTTCCCTATGTGTGGTATGCTTTGCCTATATAGTGCACAAGAAACAATATTTTTCATGTGGCAACAATAAATCAAATCAAATTAAATCAGATAGAATCAGTATAATTCTTTCCCTCTCCAGATACTGCCTGACCTGGCAGCACAGTGGCAAGCACTACTGCCTCGCAGCACCATGGATTTGGGCTTGATTCCTAGCTTGGGTGGCATCTGTGTGGAGTTTGCACATTCTCCCCGTGTCTGTGTGGGTTTCCTCCAGGTGCCCCAGTTTCCTCCCACAGTCCGAAAGACCTGCTGGTTGCATTGGCCATGCTGATTTCTCCCTCAAGGTACCCAAACAGGTGCCAGAGTGTGGCAACTAGCTGATTTTCACAGTAGCTTTGTTGTAGTGTTAATGCAAGCCTGCTTGTGACTCTAATAAATAAACTTTGAGTTTTGAAACGTTTGCTCTGTATAACCACTTCCCCCTCACAAATACTGTCTGACTGGGTCAGTATAACTATTTCCCTCTCCATAGAGAATAACTGACCTGCTCAGCTACTCTTCCCCTCCACCAGATACTATCTAAGCCTGCTCAGTCTAACTCTTTCCCTCCACCAGATCTATCTGAACCTGCTCAGTTACTCTTCCCCTCCTGCAGATACTATCTCAACCTGCTCAGTCTTAACTCTTTCCCTCCACCAGACACTGCCTGAACCTGCTCAGTTACTCTTCCCCTCCTCCAGATACTAACTGAACCTGCTCAGTTACTCTTCCCCTCCTGCAGATACTATCTCAACCTGCTCGGTCTTAACTCTTTCCCTCCACCAGATACTGCCTGAACCGGCTCAGTTAGTTCCGCTGGCCAATCAGGGAGGGACAGTCTTTTGTTACGCGCGCTCTGATTGGGCTGTTCGCGGCCGGCTGGAAGAGCCGCGTCCCGTGATTGGCCAGTGCCTGTTGCTGGGAGACGGTGGGCCTGGCGAGGGCAGCAAAGGGAGGAAGCCTGGGCTGTGGACCGAGGAGGGCGGCGGAGCGACAGAGGCGGTGAGCTGGGGGTCCGGGGGGTGGGGGGCCGCATAGGGGGCTGTGCACTGGAGAGAAGTCTTAACGTGGGGTGACATTCTTAGTGAGAGAGCAGGATGGAGGCTGAGCTATGTGCCTCTGTGGTGACTGAGCTAAAGTCAGCCAGAAGGATGGGCAGCAGCAGCAGCAACAGCAACGGATCCAACATCATGTCCAATAACTTCCCTACCTTTATTCATTCCATATCAATCAGCACCCTCCCTTCTTGGGAATCATTAGAAAGTAGCTTGTGAGACAGGGATTCAGGCATCACTGGGTCGTTATTGGAGGAGATGGAAAAATGAGTTTTTAAGTTTATTTATTAGTGTCATAAATAGGCTGCGATGAAGCTACTGTGAAAATCCTCTAGTCCGCCACCTGTTTGGGCACAAAGCCAATGCTTCAAACCAGCACGTCTTTCAGATTGTGGGAGGAAGTGACATGAGGGTCAATTAGCACAGCCAATCAACCTAACCCCCGTATCTTTGGACAGTGGGAGGAAACCAGACCACCCGGCGGAAACCCATGTAGTCATAGGGAGAACGTGCAGACTTCCCATAGACAGTGACCCAAACCGGGAATCGAATCTGGGTCCCTGGTGCTGTGAGGCAGTAGTGCTTGCCGCTGTGCCATAACCTTAATGAAGTTGATGAAGGAGCAGTGCTTTGAAAGCTCGTCCTACCAAATAAACCTGTTGGACTTTAACCTGGTCTTGTGAGTCTACTTACTATAACCTTGAGATTAGAGGGGGCTAGAAGCCAGTGGAGAATTGTACCAAATAACACCCCTTCTGTTGTTTTTTTTAATGCTTTTACAAGCTAAAACAACTTGCAACTTTTGTATCATTATTGTTTCAGCAAATGCAAAGGACAGAGATTTTTGATAACATTTTACTGGTTTGCATTCAAATTAGTGGATTTTTAAAAATTTCCATGTACATGCTTCAAGGTTTAAACAATGCAGCCTCAAAAGAGGCAGAGAGAAAGTAAATGTAAGGAAAAAACATTGATTTAAAAGTTGTACATTGTTAAAATTTAAAAGAATTCACAAATTGAAATCATAAGTCTCCCTATTCTTTACTTTCTGGGTGGCACAGTGGTTAGCACTGCAGCCTCTCATCACTAAGGACTCAGGTTCAGTTCCAGCCTTGGGTGACTGTGTGGAGATTGTATGTTCTCCCTGTGTCTACATGTTTCCACCGGGTGCTCTGGTTTTGTCCTACTGTCCAAAGATATGCAGGTTAGATTGATTGGCTGTGCTAATTGACCCTCATGTCAGGGGGATTATTAAAAAGGTGAATACATGGGGTTATAGTGACAGAGCCTAGGTGGGATTGTTGTTAATGGGCTGAATGGCCTCCTTCTGCACTGTAGGGATTCTGTGATTTGATCAATGGGTTGGTTGATACAAATTATGATTAATTCTTAAGAATACTTGCACTGTTACTTACACAACTTAACTTTTGCAATGAGTTTCCTCAACATGAAAATGAAACAATTTGGTGAAGTCATTAAGCCCTAGTCAGCCCTTTTCATGGCTGGCAACTTGTTACTATTTGCAATTGGCTGAATATCTCCTTTCCAAAATTTGCTGGACAATTTGCATATTATTAATGGCGTCTGTTATTGGCAAACCAGTTTTTTTCCAACAAAATATAATGGCGGTATTTCTAAATACTGGCACATTTTAGCATTTGGAAATGATGCTCTAAAACTGGGAAGGGGTTGAAACCAATTCTGAATTTGGAACAGTAGAGGTATTCTGAAGCCATTTAGGAGCTATTCACAAAACTGATACTGGTGTGCCAAAGTCAACAGTGTTCTTGGGCTACCCTGGGAACTCATGCTTTATCAGTGACTGCATAAGTCATTTTGGAGAGATGGAGGCAGAAAATAGTGGGTTTCTACTCATCAGCAATTTTTAATAAATCAGTTTCTGACTTTCCATATTTATATCGATAGGTTTACTTTGAACAAAAAGTATACATGACCTAAAGTCTTTAAATGGAAGTACAGGCTTGGACGTGACTGGAGCACAAATCCATAATTGCTGTAAAGCTTTGAGAGATGCTTGGGGTTTTTTTTTACCATGCCTATGGGGTTCTGTTGCATGGTAATTCAACAGAATAAGAGAAAAACACTACTTAAACTGAGTGTAAACATTTTTATGACATTCTAATATTATCACCAAATAATTATCAATGTACATTCAGGATTATTTGACAGCTCAATAATAGGGATAATAGGGATAGGTAGCCCTAAGACTGATTATGGACTCTTGGATCTCTTTCAAGTGGTTCAGTGGAATAGTTGGTACTTGATTGAGAAGCCAAACTGTTAAATTTCATAAGCTTAGTTTTTACTTCTGTGTCATTTACTGTGTTTGGCTATTTTATATTGTCTTTGGCTATTTCATTTGTGCAAATAAGTCACTATTTGATAAATTGTGTGAAGTTACTTTTTGAGATATTTGAGATATTATCAGTTGTTGGATAATTGCAACTCTGCTCTTTTGTTCAAAATTTTGACATAAATCTTAAGGAGCTTGTAATACAAGACTGGAGCAATGATTTGCCTTGTAACGTGCATATTACTATAAGATACCTTCAATTTTATGCACCAAATTGATCAATATTTGAAAGCTTTATCATCCCAGTATTGTGAAATATAGTTTAATGTGTCTGTGATCATTTTAATATTCATTATTACTTGTGGTACCTATTGAATCTGAAATATTAGTTTGACTGTTAGGACCTCAATTTTACAGTCTGCGCCCAGTGAAATTTAAATGTGTTTTGCTGTTTTGAGGTTTATTCTGCAAGTATATAATGAAGATTACACTGTACTGATTAGAGGGAATGCTGTTTCATCTTAAATCAAACAGTTCAAATTATAGTGCTTGAGTTTCACTTGTACAATTCAAGATTTTGTATTTTTATGACGCTTTTAAGGTAGAAAATACATCCCAAAACTTTCATAGGTATATTCTTTGGGGAAAAAAAAATCCAAACTCACAAGTTTCAATACAGTCACAGTCATAATTAAACTTCAGTTTGTTTTTTATGAAATTCAGATTTCACCATCTGCCGGTTTCACACCCAGGTCCCCGGAGCATTACCCTCTGGATTACCAGGCCAGTAACAATATCACTATGCCATTGCCTCTTTTTTAGTATTTTGTACACGTAGATAACTTAATGATGTTAACTGATGCTCTGAGACCAGCATGTGGGCTGGGCTTCTTACATCCTGCCTGTCACTGGAATTTAGTGTAGAATGTGGAGAATGACAGTCAGGCAGGAATTTCCGGCTTTTAGACCAGAGCAGCTGGAGAATTCCACGCATGATTTGATGATGTCCCCTGCTACTCTTAACACATGTACCTCTTTTGAGCGTCTCACCTTGTCCCACCCCCTCTCAGCTCTCACTTTAAAACCTTCATTCTCTACCACTCGCCCAAGTAACATAAAAATGTTCTCACTATATGTGATGACTGCTTTTCACTGAGTGTTTTCTCATCCTTGGTGACTTCAATGCCCATATCATTCGATTGTTTTCTCTTTCTCCTCTTGTTATTGGCAAACCAAATTCACTGCCTCCCAACACTTTAATTTCTCCTTCCACAAAAAAACACCCAATACATATTCACAGTAATCCCCTGGATCTTCCATGTGGCCTTACTGCTCCAATTGCAGCAATCACAGGTAAGGCCAATCCAATCCCTTTCTTGTGTCTGTGTCCATGCGCACCCTCCTTTCTCCTCTCACCCATCCTGTTAACTTCTTACCAGTGGTTCAATAATATTTGGGAACAAATTGATCCAGAGCAGGCCACTGAACTTGAAAACTGTTCATGGCCAAGGGTAGAGATAGGCTATTTTCACAATATATTTACTCTTCAAAAACACCGTCCTTTCAAATTTTTAAAGTTAACTTTTTTCATTAATTGTAACTTTAGAAGGAGTCTTTTAGGCAATACCGGAAAATTTAGTTTCTGAATACATCATGCTAACTGGTGTCAGCCTTTTATTTAGAAGAAGCAGTTTTTTTGGGGGGCTGTAAAAGGCCTTGAAAATAGGGCATGGAAAATATTTTCTGTCATACAAATTGAGCCATTTTCATCATATTCTTGATGAAATCTTGCTATAAAGACTGAGATGTAGATCATGTTTTAAAGTTTATTTATTAGTGTCACAAGTAAGACTTACATTAACACTGCAATGAAGTTACTATGAAATTCCCCCTAGTCACCACATTTTGGTGCATGTTCAAGTCAATGCATCTAACCAGCATGTCTTTCAGACTGTGGGAGGAAACCAGAGAACCCGGAGGAAACCCACACAGACACAGGGAGAATGTGCAAACTCCACACAGACAGTGACACAAGCTGGGATTCAAACTGCGTCCCTGGCTCTGTGAGGCAGCAGTGATAACCACTGCGCCACCATGTTGCCCCAGTGAAGGGGAAAAAATCTGAAGTTTTTACTGGATTCAAAGTTATTTGAAGCTATAAGCAAGATAGTCATTGAATGAGAATCCATCTTATGGGCATTTTGAATACTCACTGCCCTGAATTAATAACTGGATTTGGAACGTTTTGGGTATTCTACCTTTAAAATTGTAAAATTTTGAGCATTGAGAGAGCAGAAGCATAACAATTCCAGCACTTATACAGCTAATCTTACCTTGCAGAAAAAAATTACAGGACTTGATCCACATGACACCAGTTTTAAAAAGGAATATTAATTTCCTGCTGCAGATGAAATTACAGCACCAGTGTAAGTAGGAATTTGAGACAGGGCTACACCATGATCTCTCCTGCCTGACTGATATGGTTAGTAAAAGGCCAGTGCCCTGAGTTCATTACTTGTCTAGCTCAAGCTGTTGAGAATGCAGTTTTCCAGGTAAAAACAGTTAACTAAAATAATGTAATGATTCCAATTAGATATGTCTGTTGGTAAGCTTAACCTGGTTTAGATTTAAACAAGACTTATCTGCCTTATCTGTTGAAGTGCTTCTGTGTTGAATGTGAACAGTTTAGAACTGCTTGCTTCTATGAATGGCTCTTTCCATAAACCTGCTTAATAATTTAGCCTGTTCCAAAAAGTATCTAACATTTGTTGATTATTATATCTTCTAATAGATGATATGTACATTAATTCTCAGTAGCATCTGATAGCAAGTTTATAGAAACAGGCAGTGTACTATATTATACACAAAATACAGTCAGGCACAACTGTCTGAACATGGACTGATGTGATTTGCTTTTTGCATCGAAAACAAGATACGGTATTGGGAGGAGGCATGAATCCTAAAGTGCTTTTTTTTCTTGTTGCAGTTTTCTGTTATGGCAACATGGATCTACAAATAAAAGGAGACTTTTGTTTTTCTTGTTGGGGTCTTTTCTTCCCTTCCTCTTAATGTTCTGTCCTTTGTAGTGAGGAGTATCTCAAAGAGAAGAGGGAGATTCAGAGGGATTTAGTGCTTATGGGGGAAATTATAGTGAGAGGAATGCAGTGTTCACGTGGGCTGGTGGTGTGGGGAGAAGTGGTTATTGGGTGAAAGGAGATTAGAGATGGTGAGGAGCAAGGCCATAAAGAGATTGAAATTTGAGGTGTAGGTCAGTGAGGATGGAAAAATGGGTGAACGAGACATGGGCCTGAATTTTCTTTTTCCTCCAATCGGGAGAGTGAAGCCAGGAAAATTCGACTACTTTTAAAACATGACACAAGAAATTTCCCCAGATGGTCTAATTTTCATTCCAGGGCAAGTGTGAATGGGAGCCGACTGTCCTAAGAAAGAGTTTGAAGGAAGCCACAGGGCTGCTGGGTCTAAGAGGTTTACTGTGTGAATAACCTGCATTGGTTCTCAGGGACTTCGTCCCAGCTGTAAATAAACAATTAAAGAAAAACCCTCTAGCTATCATTTCCCATGCCTTGTCTATGCTGACCCATGCCACTTCATGACCCCCTCATGGTCCCTCATACCCTATGTACCAATCTATGTCACTACACCCAGTCCCCTTGGTCCCTCTTGTCTTTTATGCCATACTATGCTCCTGTACCCACCCCATGGCTGTTTATAGCCTTGGTTATGCTTACTTAGTGCCAACTCATGCCCCCTGATTCTTTCTGTTTTTACTAAATTTCAGGCTTTGGTGTTGGATAGTTTACGAGAACAGAACAATTTGTCTGTTGTCCTTATCTACTGGAAATATCCTGTCTTGTCTTCAGTATGCAATGGAGCAAAACAAAAAAACTTCACAGTCGCCATAATTTAAAATTTTAACTGGAATTATTTAGTAACAAGTGAACATAGAAGCAAATGGTAACAACCTGAAACTTATTGTCTCCGAGGATTGTGGAAGTGAAGGCAAATAGTGGTTTCAAAAGGAAATTGGGTGGGCACTTGAAGGAAATAAACTTTGCATGCAGGGCTACAGGGATAGGGTGTAGAAATTGTCCTCGTTGAATTTCTCAATACAGCCGATGTGAACCTAATGGACCAAATGGCTCTGTGACGACAAATCCATCTAGCTCTTTGAAAATTGCAATAATTGAAACTGGCTTGAATTAATTATTCTGTTGAGAATATGAAGTAAGTCAAAAGATTTGTTCAGCTACAACTCATTAAATATCCCTAGCAATTGAGACCAAGACTTCTTTGGCAAAATAACTGTTGACTTTTGATTGAAAATAATTGGCTGCTGTGTGCATAACTGAAGAAAGCTCAATCGTTCTTTGTTAGAAAGTCGCTTTGTTCCTATTTGTAAGTAACCTTAACATTTGAAACATTTTGTATCGAGTTAATCTTCTGATCGTATCTTTTGTTGACTTTGCTACCTTTTGTTATCCTGGAGATGAATAGGAAGCCCATACACATCATTCTTTTCTTTGAATACATTGCTTTCTAATTCTGCTGTTTTTGCTGTGATTGGTTGGGATCTTTTGGAAAGAGTAATACACTGTACTGGGCCAGGGATGCCTGATTTGAACATTTAACTTTTAGGTTTTACTGCATCGTATTCTGGAAATATGATTTTGTTCTCTGATAGTAAGTACAACTTGAAATATATCTGTAGCACTATGTGATTTGACCTTTTCTCTATGACGTTTGACCTGATCTAAATAGCAAACTAATAAAGTATATTAGCCTTCTAAAAGGTGCTCTCTACTCCCAGCATGTGACTGGTCAAAGATCAGAGGACAGCCAGTGGAAACATTTTAAATGTACCCCGAAATTAGACTTGAAGATTGACTTTGACCTCAGCAGCTGGGAAGAAAGTGCACTCAATGCCCCCGATGGCAAGTCTTGCTTCACTATGCTGTAGCCACTTTTTAAGCAGATGGATGAAGAAAAGCCAATTACTGCAGATGCTGGAATCTGAAACCAAACAAGAAAGTGCAGAAAGTCTCAGCAGGTTTGGCAGCATTTGTAAGGAGAAAAAAGAGCTGACGTGTCGAGTCCAGATGAAACTTTGTCAAAGCTGGAAGAAGGAGGCTGAAAATGCGAGAGCAAGAAGAAAGCTCAAGAAGGCATGCAAATTGCCATCGACTACAAACCGACTAACTGCTAATGCGGACTGGGAATTTTGGATTTTCACCCCCTCTCTCTTGGCCTTTTAATTTCTTTTTTCTACCTCCTCTATCTTGTACTGACTTCACTCCTATCACTTATAACCTCCCTCTTTTTCTCTCCATCACTCTCCCATTTTCCCCCCTTCCTCACTCTCCCCTTTTCTCTCTGCCTGCTTCACCTTCCCTTTTTTCTCCCCCCTTTTCTCACTGTGTCCAGTCTGGCCAATCAATTGCAAATGTCCTCGTCATGACAAAAGTCCACCATTAGCAGTATAGCTTTGATCAGATATTTGAATAACCACATGGCTGATGCTCCTTATATGTTTCTTAATCTTAACTGTGCCTTTTAGTAATTTTCTGACCTTCTAAATATATGTAATGGTTATGTATCCAATCTATAATGACCACATTTCCAAATAATTCTAACATTATTTATTTTGTTTTTCAGAAGCCTTTGAAGCTGCACTTAGATCAGTATGACGTTCAAGCTGGTGTTACTAAGGCATGGCGAAGGTGCGTGGAACAAAGAAAACAGATTTTGCAGTTGGGTTGATCAGAGATTGACTCCCAATGGCATCAAAGAAGCCCAAACATGTGGAAAAGTCCTAAAGGAAGCAGGATTTGAATTTGATCTTGTGTTTACATCTATTTTGAGCCGATCCATTGAAACCGCATGGATAGTTTTGCATGAGATGGGACAAGAATGGGTACAAACTATAAGCTCATGGCGACTTAATGAGCGTCACTATGGAGCATTAATCGGTCTTAACCGGGCAGAGTTGGCCTCGATTCATGGAGAAGCAAAAGTTAAGCTTTGGAGAAGAAGTTATGATATCACCCCTCCTCCAATCGATGAATCACATTCATACTTTTATGAAATTTACAATGATCGGAGATATGACTATTGTGATGTTGTAAAGGAAAAGTTACCCAAAACCGAGAGTTTGAAGGAAGTTCTCGACAGGTTGTTGCCTTATTGGCATGATGTAATTGTGCCGGAAGTGAAAAAGGGGAAATGCATTCTAATATCTGCGCATGGAAACAGTGCCAGGGCTCTGCTGAAATATCTGGAAGGTAATGTAATATATTTGTAAAAGATGTATATTTTTATTTCCTTGCATCACGGTTTAAATATGTAATCATGTATGTTGTGCTTTACCATGGATTGTTGAGATGGACATAGGCAAATCTGTGACATCCATTTTCAACTGGGTTGTCTTGTATTATTGAAGGACATACTGCTAAAACTTGGGTAGTGGGACCCCTTCACAACTGCTTAAAGAGTAGTAGGGATGATGAATATGAATTACTGTGTAATAGGGAAAATCTCTCCCTATGATAAAACCAGTAAAACTATGAAATCATTTATATAGCAACATCCTAGTCAACTACTAGAGCTTTAATGAGTTTATTTTATTTATTTACTAGTGTCACAGGTAGGCTTACATTAACACTGCAATGAAGTTACTGTGAAAATCCCCTAGTTGCCATTCTTCAGTGTCTGTTCAGGCACACTGGTGAAGAATTTAACCTGGCCAATGCACCTAAACAGTACGTCTTTCAGACTATGGGAGGAAACTAGAGTATTCGGAGGAAACCCATGCAGACACAGGGAAAATATGCAGACTCCACAGACAGTGACTCAAACTGGGAATCAAAACTGTGCCCCTGTGCCGCCGGACTACATTGGTATTAGTTACCATTTTTCAGACAACGTGTGAGAGTAGTATTTTAAATAGCCATGAGAATACTGTTGCTGTTGGAACTTCCATTATGTCCACAAGGTGGAAACTTGTGTTTCAGAAGGATCAGTGCTGTGACCATTGTTTCTCATTATTTACGCAGAGTTCTGAATCAGAAGTACAATTTGAAAATTTTGCCTAATTCCAAACAAAATATAATAATAAACTTCCGAATGAACGGCAATTTAATTTCCAAGTAGATACGTGAGAGGTGGTGGGGTAGAAATTCACCTCTAGAAAAGATACAAAAGGGCAGCATGGTAGCACAGTGGTTAGCACTGCTGCTTCACAGCCCCAGGGACCTGGGTTCGATTCCCAGCTTGGGTCACTCTCTGTGTGGAGTTTGCACATCCTTCTCACATCTGCGTGGGTTTTCTCCGGGTGCTCCGGTTTCCTTCCACAGTCCAAAGAGGTTAGGTTGATTGGCCATGCTAAAATTGCCCCTTAGTGTCCTGAGATGCATAGGTTAGAGGGATTAGTGGATAAAATATGTCTGGATATGGGGGTAGGGCCTAGGTGGGATTGTGGTCTGTGCAGACTCGATGGGCCGAATGGCCTCTTTCTGTGCTGTAGGGTTTCTATGATTTTATGAAGATTTTCATTGGACCAGCCACCCAGTATACTCAGCATCTGACTGTCTGATAGCACCCATTTTGCACCACTCACCCGAGATACTTTTCAACCTATGTGTCTAAATAGAACAAATAGGAACAGAGATGTCTCTGATTCCAAATGCACAATTCACCAAAAGCTGCAATGGTTTATTAAGGCCATTACAAGAAGCAAAATAACTCTAGAGTTCATTTCCGCAGGGATGGAATTAAGAAGTAGAAGTTATTAATAGTGCATAGCACATTGGTTAGAGCATACTTGAAGTAATGTGTGGAGATGCTAAGGGTGTCTTAAAAATGAATTTGATAAGGTAGAAATGGAGAAGAGCTTTTCACTTGTCAATATTAACACTAGGGCCATAAACATAAGATAATCATGAGTAAATCCAATTAAGAGGCTCAGGTAAAATGTTTTTTACCCAGAGTGGTTAAGATATGGGACTCGTACGAAGATTAGTCGAGGAAACTAATGTTAAAGGCATTTAAGGGGAAGTTACATGAACATTAGGAAAAAGAAGGTTATGCTGATCAGGTTAGATAAAGAATGGTGGGAGAAGGACCAATAAAATGGATCAATCAGAAATATTGCATCCCAAAATGCAAATGTGCACCTCTCCTGATTTAGTTCCTTTCCCTGAAAACCAGAACACAATCCCACAGCTGCCAGTCTTGCCCACATGGTCCTGTGGTATAGACCCAACAGCTTGTTGCAGGTTATTCAGCCATCAAGTTTAGTCTGAGTTTGCCAGTGCCTGTAGATTCCAGGATCATTGGATCATTTCTGAATGTTTTTTATGATTGGGTTGGGGATACTGAAGTTTATCGTAGCATTGCTGCTGTATTAGAGGCCAAACTAAATTGGCATAGTTGGACATTTTTGCAGTGTTTGTCTGAACACTGCACAATTCATTTTCTAGTTTATAAAAGTTGGAATCCTGTATCTTAAAATGTGCCATCCTAAACTCTTAATATTTTGAAATTTACATTGTACAAACAACCTTATCTTTTAGATATGTCATACAGCTTAAATTAGAGCGAGTGAAATGAACTTTGACATTTAGAAATGGCAAAATGTCCAGAGTCATATTTGCAATGCATTACTTTATTAATAGATTGCTGTATGCAAGAACGTAGGAGCGACTGCAGTTAACCTGTTGGTCTGAGATGAGCCTCATAAATCTAATCTCGCACTCATTAGGGAAGTAAATGCAAAGCTCCTTTTAAACGAGCTTTTTTAAAGCATTTTGCATCTTGCAATGCTTTTAAACCCATAAGATTGTCGCAGCTTGAGTCTTAAGGTTGTAGATTCAGTCCCCAAAATGGAATGTTGGCCTTTATACTGAGGGGGATAGAATATAAAAGCAGGGAGGTCTTGCTGCTACTGTGCAGGGCACTGGTGAGGCTGCAACTGGAGTACTGTGTGCAGTTTTGGTCACCGCATTTGCGAAAGGATATATTGGCCTTGGAGGGAGTACAGAGAAGGTTCACTAGGCTGATACCGGAGATGAGGGGGTTAGCCTATGAAGAGAGATTGAATAGACTGGGTCTGTACTCGTTGGAGTTTAGAAGGCTGAGGGGGGATCTTATAGAGACGTACAAGATAATGAAGGGGCTAGATAGGGTAGAGGTAGAGAGATTCTTCCTGCTTAGAAAGGACAGCAGGACTAGAGGGCACAGCCTCAAAATAAGAGGGGGGCAGTTTAGATCAGAGCTGAGGAGGAACTTCTTCACTCAAAGGGTGGTGAGTCTCTGGAATTCTCTGCCCATTGAAGTGGTGGAGGCTACCTCACTAAATATATATAAGTCACAGATAGATAGGTTTCTGATAGTCAAGGGAATTAAGGGTTATGGGGAGAAAGCGGGAAAGTGGAACTGATCCACTTCAGATCAGCCATGATCTTGTTGAATGGCAGGGCAGGCTCGAAGGGCTAGATGGCCTACTCCTGCTCCTATTTCATATGTTCTTATGATTTGACCACAGACAGTTTGGGCCCTACTTTGATTTTAAGTGCTGGGCGGACTTGAAACTGGGAGTGTTTCAGATCTGTCTCTTGGATCCATTGTGAGCCTCCCCCCTACTCACTCTGCCTGCAAAAATATCAGTGAGTCCAAATCATGCTGCAAAAGGCAGTGGGTGGGGCTTAACGTGCCCGAAACCCTGCAGCTCCGATCAGCGCCTCCAACAAGGCATGTGCAGAAAAAAAAATAGGATGTTGCTTCCCTGGCACATGCCACCCAAGCGGGATAATGTCTCCCCCTGGCCCCCACAGACATTGCCCCTCCCTCACAACATTAGTGACCCCCTATCCCATCACCCCCTTGTCACCCAGACCAATTGTGGGCCCCTCCCCATTCCCCAGGCAGAGTGGCAGCAGACCCCCACTGATCTCAGACACAACGGCAATGGACCCCCCCCCCCCCCCCCCGACCTGATCTCAAGCAGAATGGCAGTGGACCCCCTCCCCCCCTCCCCCCCACCCACCCTGGATCTCAAGCTGAAAGCCATCGGATGCTCAGCACTTACCTCCTCACTGAGGAGCATCCGAATCAGACATATAGAGCATGTCTGTTTTGTGCTGATTCTAGATGGGTGAACAGTGGTAAACGGGTAAGTACTGGTAAAGGCAGGCGTGCACCCCATTAAGTCAATTCAAATGCATGCAAATGGCCATTGCGCCCATTTCAGGCTAGGTCCCAATCGTAGCCATTTTTGGGCCTCAGTAAAGGGGGAACTGGCGTGGAGGTGGGCGTTGATTGCGTTACTCACCTCATGCCCGACTTTGCCAAGCTTTCATGCCTGAAAACAGGCGCAACACAATGGTGAAATCGGGCCCTTTGTTTAGAAAATCAGATAAGTCACTCAACTAAGGTTTGGCTTGCCTGCTCAGGTGGACATTTAAGAAAATCTGTAGCATTATTAGAAGGGCAGTGTATCTTCCTGAAACCCAATTTATACCGCAAATGCTGAGAGATTGTTTCTAACGGTTGTGAAATTTAAAACACGGGGGAAACAGGCTCAAGAAAAGGGGCCAATGATTTAGGACTAAAAGGAGAAATCACTCAAAAGGTTGTGAATCTTTGGAATTCTCCAACCCAGGGGGTTTGGAATATGCCATCACTGAACATATTTTAAGGTTGGGATCGACCAGGTCTTTTGGAATTGAGGGATATGGGGAGCGGGCAGGAAAGTGGAGTTGAAACCCAAGATCAGCTGTGATTGTATTGAAAGGCTGAGAAAGCTCGATGGGCCGAGTGGTCTACTCCTGCTCCTACATCGTGTCCTTATGGCCCTGAAGCAAAAGGTGTTCATTAATTCAGTGTAATAAAGTTGGCTAGCGGAATGTGGTTTGCAGTATTTAAACTTGGCTTATGTTATAAATTCTAGGATTCAAATATTTAGTCGAAGATTAAAATATCCAAAGGTCTGTTTGTCTTTTGTACAGTCAGTAAGGAAATACAGACATGCCAACTGTTATAAAATATTGCCATGTTATCCTGAACTTTTTTCTGTACTTTATATGTGAAATATGATTATGTATTTAAGTTTTTTAATTAAGTACAAAGCTAAGGAGGAATGTCTCACCAACCTGAGCTGTAGAGAGAATACACCACAAGGCTCTTTGCCCAAACTGTGGAAAGGCAGTATCCAATTTCTGTCACCAGAGGCTGATAGAGTATTTTCATAGCCTGCAAACCATACCAGCAGTTGAAGTAATTGAACTGGCCATAGACTTTCTTTTTGCTTTAAAATACCAGAGGCTTTATGGCTTTGACAATTGAAGGCACAGCCACTAATTATGGAGCAACTAAAATCAGGAGGCCAGAACTGGAGGAGCCCAAAAATCTTGACAGGCTTGTGGAAGTAGAAGGGATTATAGAGGATAAAGAGGGTCACGACTATGGCGTCATTTGAAAACAAGGTTGAGAATTTTAAAATTGAGCAGCTGCTTCCCCGTTGGCCAGTATAGGAAGTAGTGATGGGTGAACAGGATTTGGTACGAGTTAGGACATGGACAGTAGAGTTTTGGATCACCTCAAGTTTACCAGGAGATGATTGAGAGTTGCTGATCAGTTCAGGTAACAGTTAAGTCATAGAATCATACAGTGCAGAAAAGGCCCATTTAGTCTGTACTGACACACGAGAAACATCTGACCTCCCAGCTAGCTAATCCTAATCACCACCCTACGGGTAAAAAAGATTTTGCTCCCATCCCCTTGAACCTGTGTTCCCTTGTGATTGACCCTTCCACTAAGGGGTACAGGTGCCCCTTATCCACTCTTTCCATGCGCCTCATAATCTTGGACAAGTCAAAGGTAACAAGGAACATAATAAAAGTTTCAGAAGCTGATGCAAACATAAGTAGGATGATGATGGCAGGTGGAAATAAGCAATCTTAAGCTTACGTAGTTAGAAGTTCATCAAATATGAACAGTCAGACTCAGCCTCATAAATTTTGGTTTTGAATTGAAGGCAGCTTGGTTGAACAGTTCTGTTCTACAGATTACCACCATGCCTGTAAATAATAAGTTAGAGTTGAGTTGCAACATTACACAAGGAAAATAAAAAGGAGAATTGGTGTAATGACAGTTTCATTGAACCCCAGTTTTCACTGAGGCGAGGTTTGTGGTGGACCTGTTGATGAGGATCATGGCTCATGGTAACAGATTTTTTGAGGGCAGCCAAGTTTAAGGAGGATATTCAATTAGCATGGGCAGTGGACAAGAGTCAAAGGCTGGAGGGTTATGGCCATTCTTGCTGGCGGGATTTTCCCATTCTGCTGCAATGAATGGAGATTTGGCTGGGCACCAAATAATGGAGATTTGGCTGGGCACCAAATTTTCTGACTTCGCTGCAGCGAGAATGTGGCATGAACAGCTGGTAAGATCGTGCCCAAAATCTTTCATGAGGGTGAAAAGACCTTGTAATGCAAATGGAGTGTTCCTTGCATTTTTCTTGGACTTTGTTATGCAGCGAAGATCATATGTGATGCCTCTTGGTGACTGAAAACTAAAGCTGCAACTCTGAAAGGAGATTTTAGGCCACTGGGAAGAGGAGATTGAGGAGAATCCTTGCAATGGTCTTCTCCTGTGGCAAACAGCCATGAGACACCTGCACTGTTACCACAATTGAATTTCTCTCCCTTCTTGAATATAGTCATGATCAGAGCATCCCTTCCCTAGCATACACTTCTTTTCCCCTTTGTGAAAGTAAGAATGGCAGTCCATAAGCAGCATTTTCTCCTCAACCAACATGCCCAATGTCAAAGCGTTATACAGAATATGTCGTTCATATGCCTTACATCAATTGTTCTACTCAGAACTTGACTATGTATGAATCTCTCAGAAGTACAGTGGAAGTGCTGAAGGAATGTCTTCAAAGCATCCCTGACAAGGTCCAACATTCCTGCCGACTCATGAAAATCCCTGGCTTGTGACCTATCAAAATGGAAAAGGTTTCGCAAAAGAAAGATGGAATTGAGAGAGCTAAAAGACAATGTTTGAAATTTTATATTCTAAATCATCAACAGTTAACATCTGAAAGAATAAGACTCCACACTTGTAAAAGTTAATTTCGAGTGCAGGAAAATTTTTTGGCATTAATTGTGGCTTGTGATTCTGTTTATAAAAAAATAGCTTTCACTGGAATGAAGAAGCCCCAACTCAGCGACATACCATTATCATGTACCTTTTGGAGGAACAGCTCAACTTAATCAGCAACAATCTTCCGCACACAACTGCTGGAAAACCTAACTGCTAGAAAAAGCTGGCTTGCTTACTATATATCTATGCCCACTCTCTTTCTATTTAGAAAAGTGTAGTAGCATAATTTTAGTTATATTTTGTAACTTTAATGTTTGTATGTCAGTGAAAAAGATTGTAAATAATTGTTTAATTGCTGTTATTAGCTTCAGATTGGGCAGCTGAGGTTCGTTTGAAGTTCTATTGTTGAATTCTTTGTCCTGCTTGAACTTTCTAGGCTATTAGCTTTGTAAAAAGCTGTTCTTAATACTGGATAAATCCTTAATCAACACCAAGGTCTGTTGATATCTATAGTTTGATTATGTTGTTGTTGAGACTGCATAAATGCACTACTTCTGGAAACTAGATGGTTGAGCACTCAAGGTTTAAAATCGGGGTTTCTGGTCTTGACCAGATTTACTGCAAGTTAAAACTGTTTAAATATTTTCTCAATTAGAGGATAGGTAGTTACATTTTTAATAGATAGGCCAAAACAACTGTGTACGGAGCCTACCACAAACTCCCTAGGCACTGACATTTTCCTTCTCTGTGGCAACTATCTGTCTGAAGCACGTGGTTAAGAGTTCCAGATGAGCTTCTACATGAACATCCATGTAGACAACCTCCTTCCACTTCCAACATTAGTCAATTCTGTCACTGCTTCAACATCAACTGAAGCTTTCATCCATGCCTTTTATTACTCCTAGACCTGATTGTTCCACTGCTTTTCCAGCCGTGTGCCCAGTTTCCAGCCTGACGATATCAGCTCATTCAAAACTCTGCCCCTTCTGAACTTGCATCAAGTCCTCTTCATCCACCAACCCTGTGCTTACAGATCAATGCAAGCTCCTGATCCAACAGTTGAAAATTCTCATCCTAATTTTCAGATCCCTTGAACATCTTGTCCATCCCTATTTCCTTAACTATTCTAGCCCTACAATTCTCTGGCCTGTAGAGTATCTTCTAGTTTAAATACTTCACCATTCGTAGCTGTGTCTAGTCCCTAAATTCTGGAAATCCCCCCCCATAATCCTCTCTCTCACCACTTGATTATAAAACCTACCTCTAACAAACTTTTAGCCAGGTATCCTAATGTAAACTATGTGGCTCAGTGTAAAATTTTGTGAATGAGCCATTAGAATGTTTCACTATGTTAAAGATGCTATCCAAATGCAAGATGGTGTTAGCACTTTCAAGTATAAATATGTTGCATTTCACATGATCACTAAAATAAAGACTTTAGACAATGAGACAGAATTATATGGTTTATTTTTGATTGTGAATATTAGCATCATTTAATTGCTGTTTGTTTTGATATTTATGTGACTGTTGAGACTTTCCATATTGTGTTAAATTTGGATTAATAGTAGAGTGTTTTGAAATAGCAGATCATTATTGGAGAAATTGCACGTAATGCAGACATGAATCTTGCAAAGACCCATACGTATTTTTCAGTGCCAAATTCTTCTGAGGTGTCAATAAAAAAGGACCATTGGATCATTTGACTGCCTTTTTTTTGTACTGTAGTTACTTACTATATGTAATACTACTGTAGAGCCTTGTAAGGGTTTTCTTATAGTAACCCAACATTTTCAAACTTGCCTCAACAAGGAGACCTTTAGGATACCATCAGTCTTCAAACTTCTACTTCTAATTAACTTGTATTTTTATTGCAGGTATCCCAGATGATGAAATAGTTAATGTGACCCTGCCTACTGGAGTGCCTGTTCTTCTGGAACTAGATGAGAACCTTCATCCAGTTAGACCACATGAATTTTTGGGTGATCAGAAGGCCATCCAGGCAGCTATCAAGAAGGTGGAGGATCAGGGCAAAGTGTCAGTTCCAGCAAAGAGTTGCAATTAACCTGCTCGTGCCATTTAGCTCTCAGTGTATGACCTTTGGAGGAGACGTGTAACTAGAAACCATTTGAAAAAAAATACTTGGGAGGGGAAATTTATTTCGTTTGGAATGCTCTGTGTAGATTTGCTGCAGTTGATGAGAATATCTTAGGTTTGGCACTGTTGAAGTCTGCTGAGTTTTATTTGCTGCTTTGCACAAATGTCTTAAAGGCTAATTAATTTAAAAATCTAAAACTTCATATGTTTTCACACACAAGAAGATAGTTTTAGTACTGTAAAAAGGATTCTTCAAGCCAAAATAGTTACTATAAAGGTGAAGTTAAAGTGCTGTTAATTATAATTTGTAACATAAGCTGTTACATACCTCCTCGGGAAAACCTGCTTCATTAGTTAGGAACTGCAGGAAGTACCATTCTGTGAACTAGAAGTTCAAGTTTCTATTTATTTCTGGTTATCATGCTGAGGGAGATTGGCGCTGGAGAGAGGACAACAATGTTGACACAACTTACTTCACAGTAACTTCATTGCAATGTTAATGTAAGCCCACTTGTGACTAATAAAATAAATTTTTAACTTTTCACATAAAACCCATAAAGCCAGCAGATAGAGGATTTGAAAATTTGTATGAATCTGCGCTGGATTTGAGACCAGGGGCTGAATTTTAAGTATCTCATTACAGCAGCACCCACGATGACTGGGCCCACTTAATCATAGCAAAGTCTCAGGTGGCAGGAAAACCTTCCTAATTATGTTGGGTGGTAGAAGTTATTGATGCAAGATTCTGGGCTAGTGTTGACAGAATATCAATCAATATCAATAATTAATGAGCCAACTGACACCTTTTGTCCTTAACTCTACTGCAATTTAGTGATGGTTTGGGAATTAAACCTGGTTGAGTTCGTGAGCAGCTTCCTGGTGGAGTGTCCTTTGCACTTTGTGCCCAATTGTACAACCTGGCATCAGGCAGAGGCAGCAGCTGCAAGCCACACCTGCCCTTGCCTACGAACACGTATCCCACAACTACATCCTACCTTCATTCACCCATGGCTTGGGTCCTTCCGTGATCCAGGGCCACATAGTATACAGTGTCACTAACAGCCACTGTTACTACTAGTGCTATGAGGAGCTGGTAGCCTCTAATTGGTTGGCAGCTCTGGTCAGGTGAGAGCTCAATTGTGAAAAAGATTTAAATATGATAAATTATGTGCTGAAAAGGGAATTGATTCCTCTGGACCTCCCCATGGAACTGGTGATCTCGCCAGTTCTGACAGTTGGGAAATAACCCATTGATCTGACAAAACCCCAGCTCCTGTCCAAGAGATGCTTTAACCCATGGTGCCGTTCACTTCCCCAAATTCCTTACCATGTCATTTCCTGATTATCAACATAATTTCAAACCATACGTACCAGCCTATTCATAGAATCCCTACAGTGCAGAAGGAGGCATTCGGCCCATCAAGCTCATACTGACAACAATCCTACCCAGACCCCAACCCTGTAACCCCAAAAAGTTATCCTGCTAATCTCCATCACACTAAGGAGAAATTGAGCACAGCCAATCAACCTAACCTGCCCATCTTTGGACTGTAGGAGGAAGTGAAGCACCTGGAGGAAACCCACTCAGACACTGGGAGAACTCCACACAGTGACCCGAGGCCCCAGTTGAACTTGGGTCTGTGGCATTCCTTCTGACTATTTAGACCTTAAGGTCAAGAAAACAATTTGGCTGGTATGGTGGCACAGTGGGGCAGTGGTGCTAACCACTATGCCATCATACCAGCCAAATTGTTATTTCGACCTTATATGGTCCAAATAGTCAGAAGGAATAGGATAATAAGTAATCAGTAAAGATTTACAGATCCTCTGGGGATTCTAAAACTGACTAAACATTTTAAGACTTCTCTGAAGAAATGATGCACAGACCTTTTTTGTATATAGCTGCTTCAATTATTGGAGAATCCTTAATAGAAGTCTTGTCTTTTCAGATCTTAGCCATATATTGCTATTTGAAGTATCTGTAATCTGATTGCTCCCAGTAGTTTCCTGGAAATTCAGTAGAAAAACAAGTGTAGAATATTATTTCAACAAGCAGATCAAATGGGGAATACTGAATGGTCAGTGCTATAGAAACCTGGGGAAAAAATATCTTGAAATATAGGATAATGCTCTTGTACTGTAGTCTGCAAGGTAAAAAGCACCATGGCATTTTATATTTTGGAGTTTACATAACTATTTGTTCTGGTGTTATAGAACTGTAGGCATTTTTTGAGCTTTATGTTACTTTTCTATTTCTAATCATTTGAAAAGCTAACTTTCTTTACTGCATTGAATTATTACTGTCAACTGTGATGAAGACTTAAAAATCAAGTATTCATACCTCCTATGTTTCCCTAGCTATGCCTCCACCCATGGCTCAGTGAAGCTTATCCCATGCGATGCGATTCAGTTGTACAGACCAGGGTATCATTTGGGCTTGTTTTAATTTGTACTGAGTTGATCCATCTTGATAGATGTAATGGTGGAAATACTACAATTGATCTCAGTATCTCTAGATTAAAGGAGAGGATTTTTTGGTTGAGATTTATCTTTTGCCCAAAGCCTTCTCGATTGCTATCAAGCAACCCAAGTTTGTATTCGCATGCACTCATTAAGGCTGATGTAAGATCATTGGGCATTTAATGGAGAACCACGCATGTCCATTGAACTAAACTCCAGCCAGTACTTTTGGGGAAAAGGGCAAGTGCAGAGTTCATCTCATGAAGAATGAAGAGCAAGCTAAAAAAGACAATGGGCAAGATCTTCTGGCCTCGCACGCCCCGAAACCAGAAAATCCCACGAGGTCAACTGACCTTTCCAATTCCTGTCACCAGTGGAAGGTAAATTTCACCCTAATGTATCAGACTTTTTTGTTTTATGCCGTACGTCTAGTCACAGATGCAGAGAAATGGAGCCCTAGTATTGTATTGTCAGTTGAATGATGTCGTGGACATTCACGTTGAATATTATCCTTTTCATTGACATTTCACTTATTGCATGAACTGTCAATATGATGTCCGTTGAATGAAAGTAAAACAAAATTCAGTGGTGAACCTATATATTATGTAACTTGACCACTAGTGAATCTAGTGAATGAGATTTAAACCGATGGTAGTTTGAGAAGTTGAATTTGGTTTAAACAAAAAAACTGGCTATCAGCAGGAGTGACCATTAAAGCTGTTGGATTGCTGTTAAAAATACAGCTGGTTCACTTAGGGAAGGAAATATGCCATGAACTGACTGGGCTCATGGATAACTGCCCTTTAGCGTGGTCTAGCAAGCCATTCAGTTGAATTTCAACGGCTGCAGAAAAGTGTGAATAAAACTAACAGGGCCACAATGATTCAAGAAGACAATTGAGGGCATGCAGGGACATGTCAGGCTGTCTACCTCCTGAGAATGAATAAAAACATGCTATTTTAACAGTACAAGTATAAGGAGTATTTCAGTCTTCCCGTTTGGTTGAGCAGTATTATCAGAATTGTCCAGTTTACTTGAGGGATTTGGTATTTATCTTTAGTATAATCTGTAGATAAGATACATCAAATTTCAATTTGTGTATGTTATTTAAATTATTACTTTGTTATCTATCACATGTCTGAGTACTATGTATGAAAATATTGAAGATGGTTAACCTACCTACCTGGTGTCTGGAGAATAGCATCAAAATGGTTATTACAATGTGGTGGTTTTTGTAATGAAATGTATTATTGTATTTTATGTTTTATTGGTTATAAAATATTGTTTGACTAAATCTTTTGTGTAATCCATTATATCTTCAATATTTCATCACCCCATTAAGTAAATTTTTAAAAAATCTTGAGGCAAATTCATTTATAGCCCTGGAAATAATTTTAACTGCTGATGATTAAGCATTCAATTCAACCATTCGTTATTCTGAATGAGAAGCCATTCATTCAGCTAGAGGTTTTAACTCCAGCAGTGTTGGTGTAATCCTCTGATCTGTGTTTCCTCAACTGTGATGCAGCACTGGAATTCCCAAATTTACCTTTTTTTGTTACAACTTCTGTTACATTTATCCTTGATGGGACAAGTCGATCATTTAAGAGTAGGATGAGGGGGAATTCTCTCTACAGGTTATGAATCTTTACAATTCTGTACCCCAGAGGCCATGCTACTCAATCATTGAGTGTGCTCTTGGCTAAGATTGATCAAAGTTAGGGCTCTGGAGCAATCAATGGATATGGGGATCAGGAAGCAAAGTAGAATTGAGATCAAAGATCAAATATGATATTAAAAGGCAGAGCAGATGGAAGGAGCTGGATAGCTTGCTGTGGTGTGCAATCCTTATTTTCCTATTTGGTTACTGCTTTAGTACAAGATATTGAAAAAAATATTCTTTTAAATGCAGAATGTCGACAATATGCACTTTTATCAGAAAAATGGCTAGCGCTTAGCAGGTCATATTGTTTCTCAGTTTGCCCATGTATTAGAAATTCATAAATGTGTATCATGGAAAAAGTTGATTGCCTCCAAGTTACATGGAGTGACTGCCTAAGAAGAAGATACAGATATCTTCATTACCATTTTTCATGAAATAACTACATAAAGAATACTGTTTGCAGATAATTGCGCTAAAAATGTTCTTCCTCTTGTCCTTCAGGTTGTTAAAACATCAATCCAAATCACAAAGTTTGCTATGCAAGTTTTTAATGAATCACAAGAATGTTTTTCATTATTGTGAATTATTCTGCAATATTTTTGTCCTTGCTTCCTAAGGTAACAAAGCAAACAAATGAATCATTTTCATAAGGCGACCCTTGAGTTGGAAATGCTGTAAGGGTAATACCTGTCTTGCAACAGCAGAGACAGTAAATTCCCTCTGGATGATTACAACAAACACACATGACGTTTTCTCTAAGGACGAGATTTGGTTCTTAAAGTTGGAAAATCAATTGTGAATTTGTTAAGGTTTAACTTTCAAGCCTTGTATGATGTTTTAAGAGCACAAGTGATTCACTATGACTATAGCTGTGTTAAAACTTGGGTTGATTGTATTGTAAACATTTATATCATCAACTTTTACTATTTAACATTTTATGCTTGTTAAATGGTTTTAATGATTAAATGTGCAAGTTTTGCCCTTGGATTGAATCAGTAATCTTTTGTTATTTCACTTTTTGAACACACAATGAGAAATCTACGTAGTATTGATTTTTTTTTAACTAAACTAACATGATCGTAATCATAACCTATCAAATCTAAAATGTTAATGACAGAAATGTACAAAAATCCAATTAAAAAGGATCTTCAGATGTGGGTGTCGCTGGCAAGGCCAACATTTATTGCCTATTCACAATTGCCTGGAGAAAGAGTTGAACCACCACCTTGAATTGTTGATGTCCATGTGGTGAAGATACTCCCACCGTGTTGTTAGGTAGGAGTTCCAGACTTTAACCAAGTGAAAGGAACGGAGAAAAACATCTAAATAAGCATGGTGTACAGCTTGGAACACTGAGATGGTGTCTTCGTAGGAAAGTGGGGGAGGAGGGTGGACAAGAGTTGGGGGGGGGGGGGGGGGGGGCGGAAAGGGGGGGTGACGGAGGGAGGCGAAGAAGCAGTGTGAGGAAAGTGTGTTTTGAGTGGCCAGGTTGGAGAAAGAACATTTTCTCCCCCTTTATGCTCTGCAGATCACTCGTGATTTTGAACATGTCTAACAAATCTCTTCTCAACTTTCCCTTCAAGGAGAATAATCGTCCCAGCTTTGCTCATCTCTGCACATTCATCCTCAAAATGATTCCTTTAATTTCTTTCTGCACCCTTTCTAAAACCTTCCCATTGGGGCTGGATGAAGGTTCTAAGATGATATACCTCTGTTCTGTGTGTCCTTGCTTATTAAACACAGGACTCAATATAATTTATTAACTGCTTTCTCAACCTGCCCTGCCACCTTCAATGATTCATGCACATTTAGACAGGGTCCTGTGCTCTGGCATTTCCTTTGGAATTCTACTCTTTATGTCACCTCTCCTTGTTCTTCTGACCAAAATGTATCACTTCACACTTCTCTACATTAGATTTCATCTGCCATGTGCCTGTACACCCAAGTCAAGAAAACCATGACTCCTTCCATATACCATCCCCCAGTCAAAAGTCAGTGAAGTTTTCTGCAATTCATGTTTTAATAGGATTGAATTAAATAATTAAATTGCATCATGAAATTCTAGCTATGCTAAAGACTAATGTTTCAAAATACCAAAAGTTCAAAATAAAATGCCTATTGGCACTAATATTTTTCACTGAAGAAAACACAGTTTTACCAATTGGGGTCTGAAATGATTTGATACATCAAAAACAATACAATAGTAGATTTAAAAATGATAAGGCCATCACATTTTCTTAGCTCTCCTGCATGGCACGGTGGCACAGTGGTTAGCACTGCTGCTTCACAACGCCAGGGACCTGGGTTTGATTCCCAGCTTGGGTCCTGTTCATTTGGAATCTACACGTTCTCCCCATGTCTGTGTGGGTTTCCTCTCAGTCCAAAAGATGTGCTGCATTGTCCTGCTAAATTCTCCTTCAGTGTACTGGAATGGGTGCTGGAGCGTAGCAACTAGGGGATTTTTCACAGCAACTTCAATGCAGTGTTAATTTAAACCTACTTGTGACACTAATAAATAAATTAAAATTAAAACCAAAGTGCTTATTTACAGGAAATACATGCTAATATGTAAGATTTGCATTTTGAATATATGGATTGGGAGATAAAATCAAAGAAAAATAGGAAACATATTGCTGAATTCTCAAGGTGAACATTAGTTTATCCATTAGAATACACAAAGGTATAATTATGAAATAAAAATTGGAGAAATGGTTAATTTTTCAATGCAGCTCAAGGGCTACGCACCAACAAAACCATTGCTTATGATCTCACTCCATGTGGGAGCTTCCTTATCCATAGCTCAACAGGTCTGGAATGCAGTCTAATAGACTTGTTTCTGGTCATACTAAGCATGCCTTCCTCAAACTTTCTTTGGAATCTTCAAAGTGAGCATCATCAAAGCTGATTCAACAGAATAGTTCTTTGGAAACAGACAACTAGAAGACTAAAGCCAATCTGTTACCACTCCAGATCAATCAGCAGTCAGGTATGTTTCATGATAATTGTGAATTCCTGAGTACTGGTATTTTGGGAACTGAATCTACGAACACTGATATGTTATAGCCAGGACCAATCCTCATTCAGTGACGCAAATCACTTTAGCTTGGTCTTCGATATATCTGATTATCAAGTCTCCAGGTGTACTATGGTTTACTACAGTGAAGACAGTCATGCAAAGCTTTTCACTTCATTGGTAACAAATTAATTAAACATGCTATCTGATCAGGATTACATAGTTCCATTTTGTACTTGAGGTTTATACTGACTGTCGGGCGTTTGTATGAAATTTAACTATTTCATTAAAGTAAACCTGTTGATTTTTATTTTTACTAAGGATTTTTAGCTCAGACAAATTATTTTTGTTTTTTTTTACTGCTGTGGGGATTTCTTACAAGTCAGCACAAAACCAGTCTCTCTACTTTGACACAATTGCAGGACACCATTTTACAGACAGAACTGATACCTGTTTCAATCTGAGTATTTAAAGATGTTCCCTTGAGGATTGTTGTTCCATTTAACCAAGGTCACATCCAGAGTGGAGAGCCAATTTGCAGTATGGAGGTGATAAACTAGATCTCTTTAAAAGAATTTCACTGATGAATAAAATTATTCGTAAGGTAATTTTAGTTGCATTTGGTGGTTAATGTCAAATGTACCTTTCCTTTAGTTTGTCAGTTGCCTATTATTTAATGTTTGGCCTATGTTTATTTTAGTTTGTTGCAGTAAAAGTCTTTAAAAGTGAAATCTTGTCCTTCAATGTCTTTTCACCAGCTTTGTGAGGATTCCTTTTTTTAAAAAAGTTATTGGTTTCTACAAGAATCATAACACTAAGCGTTGTCAATATGAGCAATAAAGATGGCACAGTGGTTAGCACTGCTGCCAGACAGTACCAGGGACCCAGGTTCAATTCTGGCCTCAGGTCATTGTCTGTGTGGTGGTTGCACTTTCTGTGGGTTTCCTCCAGGTGCTTCTGTTTCCTCCCACAGTCCAAAGATGTGCAGGTTTGATGGATTGACCATGCTAAATTGACCCTGACTTCAGGGGGATTAGCATTAAATATAGTTTAAGGGAATAGGGCATGAGTGGGATTGTTGTCAGTACCGACATGATGGGCCAAATGGCCTCATTCTGCACTAAATGGATTCTATGATTAACTAACTTTCTCCTTAGCCATTTATTGAAGTTATTAATGGCTCCTGTATTTACAATCCTTAGCTTTAGACTCATCGGGTGGTATTTTACCACTTTTCGTCTAAGTGCTGGGTGGGCGTAGAACTAGGAGAGTTTCAGATCTGTCTTTTGGATGTGTTTTCAGGCCCCCCCCATAGACATACCGCCTACAAAATTCTGAATGAACATTTTGCTCACTGCAGAAGCTTATGGGCGGAGCTTAACGTGCCCAGAAGGCTGTAAAGGGAGACAGTGTGCATGAGTAGGCCTCTAATGCTGCACATGCGCATTAACAGGAGGCCGACAGAAAAGAGAGAGCCGTCAGGCCCCTGCTATTGCAGGCAACCACCCCATGCAATCACGGGGGTCTGCAGCCAAAGATGCAGCCCCTGTGGAATTCGCTTTTGGAAGTCGGATCAAAAACTGATGAGACACAGGTTTCTCTGCAAACCCTCTTTATTGCATCAGAGGAGAGATCACTAGAGCATGTGCATCAAGCATGCGTTCATGAGTCTCTGTCTGGCTTACAAAACAGTTTCAGTTTTACACGACAGAGATACATCCACATACTGCTGTTAGCCAATAAGGGCATAGCTGTATTGTTACATTTTGATTAGATTACTTTCAAGAACAAAAGGCAATAGCCACGTAAGGACATAGCTATTAAAGTTTCTGATTAGATTACTTTCAAGAACAAGAGGCCAATTGATAAGGCCCTGCCCTCCGAAGCCAGAACCGCAATTAGCTATTCGCAGTTTCTTTAACGTGATCATTAGTTTTGGGGAGCCTTGTCGCCCTCACCTCAGGCCCTTTCCATAACCAGTTTATCTCTCAACTGATTTCTAATTACACATCCCAATTTTAACCCTTTCCTCTTCTCAATTCACCTTATACACATTCTCACCCGCCACCCAGACCGATCACAGCCCTGCTACCCTAACCCCACCAATCGCAGCAGCAGGCTCCCTCCTTCCATTAGTCTCTTCCCCCATCATTACCCTCCCCCATTAACCCTGCCCTCTGGCACTGCCTGGTGAAGGGATTCTCTCCTCCCACCACCACCACCCCCCCACGTTGCCCTCAGCCTCCCCAGCGTGCTTCAATAGCCTTTGGTTCCACTGGCAAGGCCAAGTTGACTGCTCCCCATTCATGGGGAGCATGTCATCTTTGCAGGTGAGAACCTTTCCCAGACAGATCACAAAGATAGGTGAGCCCCAGATGATTGAATGCTGGACTCGCTAATGACATGTAAATGCTTATTTAAGTAAATTTCAATAAAATTAACCTGCTTCTTGTCCATTTATGGCGAGAGGCTGACCGCGCTGGAAATCTGGTGCTCATAAAATAACACCAGTCGTGAAAATTGGTGCCAATCGCAATCACTTTACGCTCCACTTTACAATCGCATCGTGCCTGAAAATGGGCATAATGCAATGGTAAAATTCCAGCCATCTTCTCTCAGTCTCTTTGAAGAATAACTATTTTTAAATTTTCACCATTTAGAAAGTATCCTCATCTATCCTTTTTAGGTCCAAAGTGGTTCACATTTGCTTACATGGAAATCTATTTGCCACACAGTTATGCCCTTCCATAATCTATCCATATCTTCTTGTAATTTTACACATGCATCTATACTGTTCACAAACCATTAGAATTCCTGTAGTGTAGAAAGAGGCCATTTAGCCCATCAAGTTTGCACCACATCCTCTCACCCTATCCCATAATCCCACTCATTTACCAGAGATAATCCACCTACGTACATGTCTTCAGACACCAAGGGGCAAAACAGTGTGGCTAATCCACCTAACCTGCACACCTTTGGACTTGCACATGTACCATATCTTTGATCTCCCATCTTTGTGTCATTAGCAGACAGCAGTGAAGTCATACAATTCTACAGCGCAGAAAGAGGTCTTTCAGCCCATTGAGTCTGCACTGACCACAATCCCACCCAGGCCCAATCTCCATAAACCCATGTATTTACCACAGCTAGTCCCCTTGACATTAAGGAACAATTTAACATGGACAATCCACCTAACTTGCACATCTTTGGACTGCGGGAGGAAACTAGAGCACCTGGAGAAAACCCATACAGACACAGGGAGAATGTGCAAACTCCAAACAGACGGCAACCGAAGCCAAGAATTGAACCTGGGTTCCTGGTGTTGAGGCAGCAGTGCTAATCATTGTGCCATCGTGCTCCAACTTTCTGGGCTCATCAGAGTAAGTCAGAGTAATTCAATATTTTTAACGCGGAGTTAAGTAGATCCTTGATTGCCAGAGCAGGTCTAACCCCAATCCAATCAGCCATGTTATCAAATGGTGAAGCAGGCTTGAGGAGCCTGCTCCTGCTCTTAACTTGTATGCTGCAGCAAACTATCCCAGAGACATTCAGTATATTCTCCCTTTCTGACATGCTGGTCAATTAAGATGACAATTAAAAGCTTATTTCACTCTACTCAGCCTTTTCTAAATGCTTATCTTGCCTTAACGTTTATATAAGCTACTACCTCACCGGTGGTAACAGGAGGCCAATGCACAATCCCTGCTAGAGTCTTAAATCCTTATTTTCTAGCATGTCCTGTTTTTATTCCTATTTCTGCTTCCTGGTTTAATTCTTTTACATCTTTTAGTTTTCCCTTTTACCTGTAGTGCAACATCTAACTATCGATCTCTTCCCTTTAATTTGTTTTCAACCTTTTATTTAATCTACCTTTTTCATCTGAGCACTCCCTCACCTAACTTCCTCCTTTAAAGTTCTTGTGACTGCCCTATCTGACTAGGATTAGGTCCCAGCCTGTTTAAGGTCAAACACATCCCACTGGCACAGTTCCTTTCCGTCCTCGTGCTAGTGCTAATGACTCTTGAAATGGAATCCCTTTTTCCCCACACCCCTTCTTCAACTACATGCTGATCTGTTTATCCCAATGCCAATTTGCATGTGACTCAAGTGCTTCAGTGGCTTAACCCTGGAGGCCCTCTCCTTCAACTTAGCTCCTAATTCCTGGCATTCTCCAAACAGGACCAATTGCCAAGTTTTTCTGACATTGTTGGTTCAAAGTGGATCCTTTACTAGATCGTCCCCTTCATTCTCAAATATCTTTTCAAGTCAGCTCAAGATGTTCCTTATCCTGACAGCTAATTAACAACAAACCACGTGGAGCTCTTGATACTGTCTTGCTTTCCTCCTGCTTTGGACAACCTACTGCTCCAAAGTACCATGGTCTACATTCCAACCTTCTTTCTGGCAATCTTTATCATAGAAATCAAATCATAGAACCCTACAGTGCAGAAAGAGGCCCTTCGGCCCATTGAATCTGCACCAAACACAATCCCACCCAGGCTCTACTCCCATATTATAACCCATTAATCCCTCTAACCTACGCATCCCTGGACACTAAGGGGCAATTTCTTAGCATGGCCAATCAACTTAACCTGCACATCTTTGGACTGTGGGAGGAAACCGGAGTACCCGGAGGAAACCCATGCAGACACGAGGAGAACATGCAAACTCCACACAGACAGTGACCTGAGCCAGGAATCGAACCCAGGACCTATTCTTATCCTTTATTCTCATCCTTGGAGGTCGCATGTACATTGTGCCTGTTGGACAGGATCAGGTAGGAACAGAAATAGATGACTGAGTTGCCATACGTGATCCCAGTAGTGCTGACTTCAGCAGGTAAGTAGTTGGTTTTGAGATTCTGGTGTTCTGCAGTTTGGCGGAGAAGCTTCCTTGCATCTGGTTCAGCTACATTCCTTGCTGGCTTGTCTGAATTCAACAATCAAAGATAATGATATACCTGCAAGAGCTTTTTTTGCAGAGCTGCTACTGCTATCTTGCCTCTTGCTTCTGTGTCTCTCACACGTACGCTTTGACACTTCCAGTACAATTTCACATACATACACATACACACACACATACTTGTATGTGAAATTGTACCGAAGGTGTCAAGTGTGTGTGAGACATCTTATCCGCTGGCTTTTATTCCAGTCTTTGTATACTTCTGGAAGGTGAAATCCACAAAACTCTGCTCGTTAGACACAGAAATCTCCATCGCGATGGCAATTAGCTTCTGGATGATTTAGAAGTTTTATTGCCTGAAATGTGGGTGGGGTTCCATTGTCATTCAGACCATCAGAAATTTGGCCATTTTTTGGCATATATGTCTATTTTAAAAAGAATTCAAGTCTTATTTTATGTCCAAAGTTTCCTGCTGTAATTTAGTGTTTTCCTACATTACTCTGACACTTCTAATGTTTTATTAAATTGTGAATATGCATTCCTTCAGCCTTTTGCTCCTCTGACAAAAGGAAGAGCCTTATTCTTATTCTCCCTTATTCTTCCTATCAATAAAAGCTACAGTTCATTTTTAAGCATATTAAAATTGATTTGCAATATCATCATAAACACAATCTCTTAAAGTTGTTGAAGAAACTTACATAGATACCGCTCATGGGGAATGACATTCTCCAAGGAAGGGAACCTGCTACATATTTAGCCTGGACTACTCGTAGCTAGATGGCACTGCAGAGTTGATGCTTACTGCACCGAGGTAAACCTAGGCAAATCACTCAGTGATACAATTGTTTCAAGATAAATGCCCTTTGCCATCATCTCTAACGAAACCACTCCAGTAATTGTGAATTCCTACAATGCAGGAGGCCATTTGACCCATCAAGTCTGCACCTGACAACACCAGTAAAAAGTCTGACAACACCAGGTTTAAACCTGGTGTTGTCAGACTTCTTACTGTGTTTACCCCAGTCCAACGCCGGCATCTCCACTTCCTGACAACACTACCCAGGCCCAATCCCTGTAATACCACATATTTACCCTACTAATCCCCCTGACTCTAAAGGGCAATTTAGCATAGCCAATCAACCTAACCTGTACATTTTTGGAGTGTGGGAGGAAACCGGAGCACTCGGTGCCCAAGAAGACACGGGGAGAACATGCAAACTCCACATTGGCAGTCAGCCGAGACCAAAATTGAACCCGGGCCCCTGGCGCTGTGAGGCAGCAGTGCTAAACTCCTTGTTGTCTTACCTACCATACTGTCCACCCCTCAGGAACACTATTTAAGAAAACAAAATCTTTAAGCAATTAACAGCAGGTTAGTTTTTCCTGACCCTAAAAGATTTGCTGGAATATCTTGGTGCACTTCATTTCCCATTTTGCACCAGTCTTTTTTTTCCTCATAATGCAGTATTAATATTGTTTCCAACAGCAAACATTTCCTTGCCATGTTCAAAACCAAACTGGAGCAATTGTATGTTTTGCCACTCTAAAATGGGATTCTGAAGTTTGTTGAGAAATCTATATCTACCTTAGTCTGAATTCAGAACGCTAGTCACCGACAAACCTAAGGCCTCTCTCGCACGAGCTAAGTAACTGTTCACACAGGCTGTTTATTTTTTATTCTTTAGGTTGAGGACGGGTCTTGTGCAAAAGAGGGGAAGGAGAATGGTGCACAAACTAGTTCAGGTGATGTAGAACGGTGCATCTATGTGTGTCCCAGGGAACAGGACACTGAATGTAGATAGGGAAAGGTCCCAAACCAGGCAAAAGGATGAGAAGAGGTCCCAAAAGAAAGGCCCAGGATAGCGGCAAAGATAGAAGGCAGAAGGTCTTGTTAAACTAAATGAAAGGAACAGAAACATGGGCTCCAAATTAAGGAAGGAGCTGCAGAGAGCCATCTTTAAGCAAAGTGGGCAGGAAAGAAGCTCTGGAGATCCAAGAAAGCAGCCAAAGCTTGGTCATTCCATGCTGCAAGCTGTTGGGGCAGAGATACCCCTTTGGAGTAGCGGGTGCTCTGTTTGGCATGGCTGAAGGTCTGAAATTGTGCTTGGGAAGTGACTGAGTATACTCAGAAATGCAGGGAAAAATAACCTGAGAAGGTAAGATTGCTATCCTGTGAATTGGAATTTTGTTGAAGCCATCCAAGTGAGAGTGACTTTTGGACAGAGTTCCTCAATTGCGGGATTTGAAATCCTCATAAGAAAGGTGATGTTTCGATGAGATGGTTGACTCACAATGTGACAAATGTCTTGATGGACTGTTGAGAAATCCATGAAATCAGTTTGATCGCATCTATCATTTACTCTGTAGTGTGGTGTGTTTGACCACGATTTTTGGTTAATTCTCATGTACCTCATAGTTACCCTGAAGGTCAGAATAGACAGCAGATACTCTTGCTGTTTCACCTTTCTGAACTTGTGTAGTAAAGTTTCTTTACTAAAGCTTGATGAGTGGTCATCCAGACTCAAAACCATTGGCTCTATTCTCTCTCCACAGATGCTGACAGACCTGTTAAGATTTTCCAGCATTTTCTGTTTTGATTTTCAGATTCCAGCATCTGCAGTAATTTACTTTTTATTATGGTAAAGTCTATTTTTGTCTGTTCCAAGCCCATTCAATCTTGTGGCTTTGTTTGCTTAGTTAATGTCCTGAATCTCAAATTCTCTCCACTTTAAACAAAACTTAGTTTCAAAATGTCTTGCACCATTTAAAGTCTGCTAATCAAAATGTTACTATAACTGTTCATCCACGAGGTGGAGTGCTAGCCAGCCGTGCAGCGATTAGAAAAGGCTGTGCATTGTGCACTTACTGGAAGAATAAAGCATGCATTGTTCAAATACCTTGTTCTCTGGTTTGTTTCAGTGAATTTCCGTGACTGCAGCTCAGCCACTTATCTTTCTCCAATGATCAAATAAATGAAAACATTTTTGTTTAATGGCTGGGTGAGAATGTTTGAAAACGACTTGTACCAAATGAATATTTGGACTGTACAGCTGGTCCTTAAACAACCATATAACCCTGGCTATGGAAGCAATTAGACATTTTGTTGAATGGAAACCATGTCGATTAAAGCTAATACTTATCCTCCTCATCCCTTAATTCTCTTAGTACTTAAAACTCTATCAACACCAGTCGCCAATATACGCCATGATTTTCCAGTCATTCCCACCAGCGGAATTTTCTGGTCATTCCTGCCTCTGATCTTGCTGCCTTTCACCCACTGCAGGTTCCCCAGCGGCAAAGGGTGCAAAAAGTGGAAAATCCCACCAATGGCAAAACATGCCACACAGGGAGAGCGGAAAATCCTGCCCGAAGACTGGGCATCAATAGCTCTCTGAGGGAGAGAATTCCAAAGATTCACTACCCCTCGAGTGAAGAAATTTCTCCTAATTGTCATCTTCAGTGACGAACCCCTTCTTCTAAGTCTGTCACCCCGTGTTTTGGATTCACTGGCTAAGGGAAATATTTTGTCAGCATCTACCTTGTCAAGCTCCTTAAGAATAAATTCAATTAGATCACTTCAAACTCCAGGAAATACAGGTCTACTCAGTCTCTCCAGATAAAACCATCCCCTCATTCTTGGAATCAATCGTATGATCCTTTCCACATAGGGAAAGCATGTCCTTCCTTAGATAGGGAGATCTAAACTACACACAGTATTCCAGGTGTGGCCTGACCAATACTCAGTGTAAGTGTTGTAAATCCTCTTATACTTCCATCCCCATATGAAGAAAAGCTTTCCTACTTGCTTGCTATACCTGCACCTTCCTATGGTTCATGAACAAGGACATCCAGGTCCCTCTAACTACAAACATTTTCCTGTCTCGCACTATTAAAAAATATTCTGCTTTTTAATTTTTCCTACCAAAGTGGATAACTTAATGCTTTGCCACATTGTATCCCAGTAGCCATGCCTTCACACATCTTTGAAAGGAGGCACGGTGGCACAGTGGTTAGAGTTGCTGCCTCACAGCGCCAGTGATCCAGGCTCGATTCTGGCCTCAGGTCACTGTCTGTGTGGAGTCTGCACATTCTCCCTGTATCTGCGTGGGTTTCCTCTGGGTGCTCCAGTTTCCTCCCACACTACAAAGATGTGCAGATTAGGTGGATTGGCCACGCTGAATTTGCCCCTAAGTGTCAAGGGAACTAGCACGGTAAGTACATGGGGTTAGGGGGATAGGCCCTGGGTGGGATTGTAGTCAGTGCAGACTCGATGGGCTGAATGGCTTCCTTCTGCACTGTAGGAATTCTGATTCTACCTGATCAAACTGTTTCTAGCCTTCTGCTTCCTCTTTATTTAGATACCTCACAATCATTCTCCTCATTTGAGTGATTAATGTTGATTATAAATAGCTGAGGCTGAATTACTGATTTTTGCGATGCCCTAGTATTTGCAGCTTACCAACATGTAAATACACCATTTGTCCATACTATGGACAGAAAAGTCCATTATCCAGTTCTCAATTCATGCTAATGTATTACCCAATCCCACGAGGTGTAATTTTGTTTAATAGCATTTAATTTGCCAAAGATTATTTCTTAAAATAGGTTAGCTCCTTGAAAGCATTAAATCATTGCTTAATGGGCTTGAAGCCGGCACTGATTAAACATATTAGCCAGAAAGAAAAGCAACAGACTGATCTTTCACAATTCTTTCAGGGACGTACATGTTGCTGGCAAGGCCAACATTTACTGTCCATTCCCAATTGCTCTTGAGATGGTGATGGTGAATTGCCTTTTTGAACCACTGCAGACCACCCAGTGCTGTCAGGAAGGGAGTTCAGGATTGGAATCCCATGACAGTGAAGGAAAATCATCGGGTGAGATTTTGCAGCCTTGCTCATCCCAAAACTGTAAAGCCCCAATAGAGGTCGACAGACCTTTCTATGCTCTGCCCCTCACCCGCTCCGAACGGGCTGGTAAAATTCTGACTTTCTGTTAAGGCACCTAGGGTAGAAAAGAAATGCAAGTAGCAGCTGTGAACAGTTATTCACCCTACAAGTATTCAACTGTCCTGGCAGGAGATTGCATACCTAGATAAAGGTCAGAAGTGCTGCACAAGGACATTCCTTTTGACTCAGATGTAAAGTGATTAGCCAGGTATGAAAACCTCCTAACAAGTCAGCAAGTATGAACCTGCGGAGTTGTTTCACCTGTGCATCCCCAGCATCCTCACACTCATCATCACACGAGTTGAATGATCTGTACAGGGCCCAGACAAAACAAAAAAAATGTTAGAACTATCCAGGAAGTTGTCAGTGTCGGACAGACAGAAGGAGGATTTGATTTTCTGAAATCTTCCTAAAAAGTTCAGTGTACTAGAATTCCTCAAGTCATTTTGCTCCCAAATTGGATCCTCAAAGATAGTTATGGAATCATCGAATCCCTACAGTGCAGAAGGAGGCCATTCAGCCCATCGAGTCTGCAGTGACCACAATCCCACCCAGACCCTATCTCTGTAACCCCACATATTTACCTCGCTAATCCCTCTAACTGACACATCCGGGGCACTAAGAGAAATTTACTATAGTCAGTCACCTTAACCCACACATCTTTGGAGTGGAGTTACTGATGAATCAACTCAGGTTAGAGCCACTATTGATACGATTGATAGTATAACTAGCACATAGCCAACTGACGAGTCCAAATCCAGCTCTGAAGAGGTGACCTGGATCAAAACAGAATGCTGGATAAACTTGGGACATGGTGGCAGAGTGCCAACAGCACTGGCAACACTGCTGCCTCACAACGCCAGGGACCCAGGTTCAATTCCGGCCTCGGGTCACTGTCTGTGCGGAGTCTGCACATTCTCCCCTTGTCTGCATGGGTTTTCTCCAAATGCTCCGGTTTCCTCCCATACTCCAAAGATGTACAGGTTAGGTTGATCAGCCATGCTAAATTGGCCCTTAGTGTCAGATGGACTAATAAGCGTCAGGTGGACTAACTGGGTGAATATATGCAGTTAGAAGGATAGGGCCTGGGTGGAACTGTCAGTGCAGGCTCGATGGGCCAAATGGCTTCCTTCAGCATTGTAGGGATTTAATAATTCTATGAAACTCAGTAGGTTTGGCAGCTTTTGTGGAGAGAAAAATCAGAGTTAATGGAATTTACCACCCTACCTGCCCTGGGAACCAGAGCTGGTGAGGGGCAGAACATGGAAAGGTCAATTGATTTTGTGTGGGATGAGTGAGGCCGTAAAATCCCGCCCAGTGTTTTGAATATGAATGACTTCTTCAGAGCAGGTGGACCAAGATCGGTCTAGTTACTACAGTTACATTAATTAAAGACTCCAAAGACCAACATGTCTTTTTCAACTAACCTGATAAAGTGTATCTCAGCATGTTGTGGGAAGCTGGGGAGGAAATTGTGGGTCCCCTAGCAGAGATATTCCAATCATCAACAGCCACAGGTGAGGTCTGAAGATTGGGGGGTGGCAAATGTTGTGCCTTTGTTTAAAAAGGGCTGCGGGAAAAAGCTTAGGAACTACAGGCCAGTGAGCCTCACATCTGTAGTGGGTAAGTTGTTAGAAGTTATTCTGAGAGACAGGATCTACAGGCATTTAAAGACACAAGTATTGATTAGGGACAGTCAGCATGGCTTTGTGAGTGGAAAATCATGTCTCACTAATTTGATTGAGATTTTTCAAGGGGTAACCATGAAAGTAGATGAGGACAGTGCAGTCGGAGCTGTCTGCATGGACTTTAGTAAGGCTTTTGATGAGGTATCGCTTGGTAGGTTGTTGTATAAGGTTAAATCTCATAGGATCCATGGTGAGGTAGCCAAATGGATATAAAATTGGTTTGATGCAGAAGACAGAAGATCGTTATAGAGGGTTGTTTTTTCAAACTGGAGTCTGTGACAGCGGTGTGCCTCAGGGATCAGTGCTGGATCCACTGTTATTTGTCATTTATATTGATTTAGGTGAGAATTTAGGATGCCATGGTTAGTAAGTTTGCAGATGACACCAATACTGGCGGCATACTGGATCATGAAGAAGGTTATCTAGGATTGCAATGGGATCTTGATCAATTGGGCCATATATTATTTTAGTGAGAATATTTCAGACTGGTTTTGGTGCTAGAATGCCTTAATGTCATAGACAGTGAAATGCGTACTCCATTTCAACATTCTGAGCAAGCTAGCCTAAAAGGCAGTTTGTCCTAAAAATATTAGTAGTTTTGAATGTTGAATTGGCTGATAAATGGCAGACAGAGTTTAATTTAGATAAATGTAAGGTGATGCATTTTGGTAGATCGAACCAGGGCAGGACTTACTCAGTTAATGGTAGGGTGTTGGGGAGAGTTACAGAACAAGAGGTTTGGGGCTACAGCTTCATAGTTCCTTGAAAGCAGAGTCACAGATGGACAGAAGACAGCATTCAGTATGCTTGGTTTCATTGGTCAGAACATTGAATACAGGAACTGGAATGTCTTGTTGAAGTTGTACAAGACATTGGCAAGGCCACACTTGGAATACTGTATACAGTTCTGGTCACTTTATTATAAAAAGGATATTATTAAACTAGAAAGTGTGCAGAAAGGATTTACAAGATGCTACTGGGATTTGATGGTTTGAGTTATATGGAGAGGCTGAATAGACTAGGACATTTTTCCCAGGAGTGTAGGAGACTTAGGGGTGATCTTACAGAGGTCTATAAAATAATAAGTGGCATAGATCAGCTAGATAGTCAATATCTTTTCTCAAAAGGTAGGGGAGTCTAAAACTAGAGGGCATAGGTTTAAGGTGAGAAGGGAGAGATACAAAAGTATCCGGAGGAGCAATTTTTTCAGAGGGTGGTGAATGTCTGAAACAAGCTACCAGAGGTAGTAGTAGATGCCGGTACAGTTTTGTCTTTTAAAAAGAATTTAGACTTGGGTATAGAGGGATATGGGCCAAATGCAGGGAATTGTGACGGGCTTAGTGATTAATAAAAAAGAAGGGTGGCATGGACAAGTTGGGCTGAAGGGCCTGTTTCAATGCTGCAAACCTCTATGGCCACCAAAACACAAAATAACGAGCCAGTCATGTAAAAACCTTGGCTGCCATACTCACCAATATGCAATTACTGATATACAACTATTGTGTGCAAGTCAAATATTTAACTCCATAACTTAAGGAAATGTAAAACTTCTATTCAGATCAGTAATGACCATTAGTGCTTTTTCTTATTTTCTATTCTCTACTGAAAACATTGACTGTCTCTCCATGAGCCCCAGGTACCTCAGCCATGGAGCTTTTACCCACATGATCAGTCATGGAGCTTTGGAATTCTGTGGTATGGACATTGTAGTCAAGCTCAAAAATATCCACCAGAGAACTGTTAATTCAACACCGATCTGTCCAATTTGTATGACTTCACTGATACAGCATTCCTCTGGCATTTAGTAAGCAGTTTCTGATTGGACTTTTCTTGTCGTTAAAATTTAAGTTTATTTATTAATATCACAAGTAGGCTTAGATTAACACTGTAATGTAGCTACTGTGAAAAATTCCTAGTTGCCACACTCTGGCTGGCATCTGTTCAGGTACACTGAGGGAGAATTTAACGTGGCGGATTCGCGTAACCAGCACGTCTTTCAGACTGAGGGAGGAAACTGGAACACCCAGACGAAACCCATGCAGACACGGGGAGAACATGCAGACTTCACACAGACAGTGACCCAAGCTGGCATCGAACCCAAGTCTGTGGCCTATGAGACTGCAGTGCTAACCACTGTGCCACCGTGCTGCCCCCTTTCAAGTCTAATCTGATAGGTATGGGATTTCAGCTAGGGATGCTATCGGAAAGTGTGCCCTGAATGCACTGGAAACGGTGCCAATTTTCCTGTTGTGAATATATGCTCAGGTTCCAGTTTAAACTTGTTAAGCCCAAACCACAGACTATCAATAAACCTGTTAGACCTGAACCACAGACTGCCAGTAAACTTGTTATACCTGAACTACAGACTACTAGTAAACTTGTTACACCTGAACCACAGACTGCCAGTAAACTTGTTAAGCCCAAATCACAGACTACCACTGAAACAGCATATTCAAGCAGCAAAGTCAAATGTAACTGATGAGTTACTGCAGCAGGATATTACAGTGAGAAGTGCAATTGTAGGAAATGAGCTTTTCAGTCGACTGATTTAATAATCTTGGCCTGTCTTCATAATTGGTTTCAATTGACTGTGGGTTATAGGCCTTACGTACCAAGAGCAGATCTAAAAAAATAATGACAACGAGTTAATATAAACAGAACTGTCTGAACTTCTTATGTAATGTGTTGACCATCCTGGAAGGGTGTAGCCAGCAGGAACTCTGCTCCTCATCCATATCCAATTTTGTCGGCAAACACTTTTAAAGTTAAAGTTTATTTATTAGTCACAAGTAAGGCTTACGTTAACACTGCAATGAAGTTACTGTGAAATTCCCCTCGTCACCACACTCCGGCGCTTGGTCGAGTCACTACACCTAACCAGTACATCTTTCAGATCGTGGGAGGAAACCAGAGCACTCAGGGAAACCCACGCAGACATGGGGAGAACATGCAAACTCCGCACAGTGAACCTAACTGGGAATCAAACTCGGGCCCCTGGCTGTGAGGCAGCAGTGTTAATCACTGTGCTTGACAGTTCAAAAAGATCACAGATACTCGAGCACATAATGTTCGTTGACATAGCTAGCGCTTAACGTTCCACAGTACTATTTTATTTCATCCTGCCCAGATTCCATTATTTTCTGGTCACAATATCATGTAGGAACTCTCTGTTTTGAAGAATGACATATGGAGTGCTATGATGAATTTTATGTGAGAATACTTCCATTTCCCGCTTTACTCAATGGGATATTTTGAATGCAGACTACAGCATATGCATTTCCATTCTTTGATTTTAATGGATAACAAATCACACAGGCTGTGAATCACAGTGCACTGACCTGCACTGCACTCTCATGGTGCAAAGCTCCATGCTGACAGTGCTAAACCATGAGACATTCTCCCCCATAATGCAGGCCAAGAAATTCCTCAGACTGACTTTTCTGGATGATGTCCCATGAACCAAGCTATGCTTCAGTTCACGGGACGTCATCTGAGACCATAAGATTTAGGAGCAGAATTAGGTCATTCAGCCCATCGAGTCTGCTCCGCCATTTAATCATGGCTGAACCCCACTCTCCGGCTTTCTCCCTGTCACCCGTGATCCCTTCATCAATCAAGAACCTATCTGTCTCTGCCTTAAATGCACTCAATGACCTGGCCCCCACAGCCTCCTGTGGCGATGAATTCCACAGATTTTCCACCCTCTGGCTGAAGAAATTCCTCCTCATCTCAGTTCTAAAGGGTTGTTCCTTTATCCTGAGGCTGCGCCCGCTGGTCCCAGTCTCTCCTACAAATCGAGACATCTTCCCCACGTCCACTCTACCTATTTGGTGGAAAACTTGTGGGGTTCGGATGAAGTGTTGGTTTTACTGGCCACCAAATATTACCAGTGACTTGCACTAAAGTGAAACTGGTGGAGTCAGGTCAAATCTAAGGAACGTCTTAGCTATGGACGAGCAGTAAACCTCCAAGCCTCTTGTTTCCCAGTAATCTGACTAATCACGATATTTATCCATATGGCTGATCCTTTCTTTCCCATTTGTCATTTGTATAATGGCATGGGAACCATTTGGCCCTTTACTCCCGGCATCAAACTTATCAAAATACTCGCGGGTTATTTTGGGAGGAAGGTGAAGGAGGCTCCCACTGATGGGAAAAGCATGAAAACTGTGCCCTTTACGCTCTAATGCACACACACCCCGAGGCAGTTTCTGACTGAGCTTCAGACTTAAATAGGGGAAATACCAGGGATATTTATAACACCAGTTGGCAAGGCGAATAATTGTCACAGAAAAGTGAATGGAATATGGTCCCCAACATCAGTGAGACAAAGCATTTACAAGAAACAGAATTTTACTCAGCCCTTGTGAGTGATCAACATCATTTTTGTGTTTTACAGACAGAGGACATTGTTACCACGAAGACAGAAAACCAATGCAGAATATATTCCCAAAACAGTACTTAAAAATACATTTGAGTGATTTTCTGCTGAGGGATTCTACGTCCTGCATATCCATTGTGACTCTGGTGCAGAAGCTATAGAAACAAAGCAAAATAGAGGCACCTGAATTGGGAGCAGAAGTTGGCAAATTCAGCCCTTCGAGCCTGCTCCGCCATTCAATCAGATTCCTGATCTCAAATTCAGCTCCCCACCTGTTCCCCATACCTCCTTAACCCATTTAAGAAAAATCAGAAATGTATCTATCTCCTTCATGAAACCATTCCACGATTCAGACTCCACCACGTTATGAGGCAGCGAGTTCCACAAATTCTCCACCCTCTGCAGTAAGTAGTTCCTACTCATCTCAGTTTTACACCTACTGCCTGTCAACCTATACCTGTGACCTGTTGTTCTAGATTGCTCCACAAGGGGAAAGCCCAGAGAAATACTGCGGCACAGTGGTTAGCACTGCTGCCTCACAGCACCAGGGACCTGGGTTTGACTCCCAGCTTGGGTCACTGCCTGTGTGGTGTCTGCACATACTCCCCATGTCTGCGTGGGTTTCCTCCAGGTGCTCCAGTTTCCCCCGAGAGACGTGTTCGTTAGGTGCATTGACCATGCTAAATTCAGCCTCAGTGTACCCGAATAGGTGCCGGAGTGTGGAGACTATGGGATTTTCACAGTAACCTGGTGGCAGTGTTAAATGTAAGCCTATTTGTGAGACGAATCAATGAATTTTAAATTTTGTTCCAGGGGTATCCTAACAGGCAGCATCAAGTTTGCTGTCCATCCTTCTGTCCCATCCTCCCATTGTTGTAAGACTGTGAGTTGTATTGGCAATTGTGACAGATATGCCCCAGATTGCTGATGTCTAACGTAAAGATTAGGAAATAGAAAACAACTGCTGTGCATAAAAATAAAGGCTGATTTACAAATTCTGGAGACCCTTAGCCACCCAAGCATACACCCTGGGAAATCAAGGGGAAGTTACCATCATTTTCTGTCCATTTGAATTTAAAAAAGGCCTGATAATGTGCCCCCTCCAATTTTCTGGTCTGTCTGACTGCCAGATCCGTGCATTCATTACTTTCTACCTACCAAGTGAATGGAAAAAGGACAGGAGTAGACATTCCTTTCACAAATTAAATATTCCGGATGTATCGCAGATAATCCAGCATTTATGCCATGTATTTTCCATTGACTGCAGATGTGCACTGATACTTTGGGGATATTTTTGGAACAGCCCCATTATATTACCAGGAACAATCAAAGTCAAAGTCAAAGTCAGTCACATCACAACAATATTTCCTCAAATTTTCACTAAATAACAATATTATGTTGCACCCTGGTGAAAATATAGCTCCCAGATTTCTGTTTCCTAACATTTTATGAGTGAGGATGGTTAGCTCAGCTGGCTAGACAGCTAGTAAGTGGATTAGATTAATGTCAACAGCAGGGTTTGATTCCTGATCTAATAGACTTGGGGCCTACCTCCTTCATAGGATCCTACAAAGGGAGGCCATTCCAAACAGGGCCATTCTGCCCATCAAATCTGACAGAGTATCTTTCCCAGGCCCATTTCTTGCCCTATCCATGTATCTACCCTGCTAATCCCTCTAATTTACACATCTCTGGACAGTAAGAGGCAATGTAGCATGTCCAATTCACCTAATCTTTGAAGTGTGGGAGGAAACTGGAGGACCCGGGGGAAACCCACACAGGCAAATTCCAAACTGACAGTCATCCAAGGCTGGAATCGAACCCAGGTTCCTGGTGCTGTGAGGCAGTAGTGCTCACCACTGTGCCACCTTGGCACCCTCGTTGTCCTACCTTTAGGAAAATGTCCGAGCACTTTGCTGTGGTTTTGAGAATAATCACCTGTTCTCAGGTGGGGAACTCAAGAACACCATTGACCCTGCTGCGCTGGGCTGTTGAATTTCTTCTGGAACTGTGCATGCTTTTCTTTGGTCATCCTGACTTAAGGAACAATCACAAAAATGTTGCAAATTTCATGCTGTGTCACTGGCAGCTGGGTCATGGAGGAGACAGCTCCAAACATTGCTTGTGCAGTCGGGAGAGCTTACACTTACTCAGCAGGGGTGTGGGAAGCAAGAGGAAATATTGGAGATGATGATGCACAAATACTGGAGGGACAGACAGCAGTTGTACAGAGAATTATACATTCAGAAGTGAAGTCAGGCTAAGGGAGGAAGTAATGGGGCATGATTTTACCATCGCTCCAACCTGGCGATCAGTGTAGTAAGCTGGGAAAATAGTATGTAAAACTAAAAATCTGAAAAGGGCACAACGTTTATTAGCATGAGATTGACTGGATTTCAATAGCACTGGGGAGTTCAGCACACCCTCTTCCCCTTGCCCAGATTCTTCCCATCTCTTCGGCGAGATGTCACACCAGCGCAAATCAACACTGGTCTGCACTAGCACAGACCTGGCGGGCTAGTCATGCTTTGGGGCTCAGAGACCTTTGAAGCCCCTGAGTGGTCAGGGTCATTGCTGAACAGTGCCCATCGGGCAATGTCCAACTGGCAGTGCCCGCCAGACACCTTTCATCGGACATCAGGCACCACTGGTGTGTCGGGGATAGTGCATGGGGGTGGGGCCTGAGTGAGGCAATGATGGGTGGGGCTATACAGAGGGGCTATTAAGTGGGGGCATTGCAGTGGGGCTATGCAGAGAGGCTATCCAGGTGGGTCATGACGCAAGGGGCATGTTGGGGGTCAGCCAGGACAGCCATTGGGAGGGTCTGATGCCCCAATGCGAATAACCCGTGTCAGAGTGGGGGAAGCCCGTGCTGCCAATGAAGGGGGTGGGGTCCGATGTCCATGAGTGGTTTGGAGGGGTTTGCCCAGCGCACAGTGAGATCAGGGAGTCCTTGCGAAATAGCAGCCGAGCACTCTGAAACCAGTCTCACCAGCATGTTTAATCTCCCTGCCCTCCTCCCTGCCCCCTCATCCCAGCCAATCCTGCCCCCTCACCCCCGTGCTGGCACCCAGCTCCCAATTTCCAAAACAGTGACTGACCATGGAAAGATTGCACTGCGGAGCGCTCCTGAGAGACTGCCATTGTTCATGTTTCTCACCATTAGGACACATTGAACATAGAACACTACAGCACAAACAGGTCCTTCAGCCCATAAGTTGCGCCGATCATATCCCTACCTGCTAGGCCTATCTATAGCCTTCAATCCCATTAAATCCCATGTACTCATCCAGAAGTCTCTTAAAAGACCCCAGCGAGTTTGCCTCCACCACCACCGATGGCAGCCGATTCCACTCACCCACCACCCTCTGAGTGAAAAACTTACCCCTGATATCTCCTCTGTACCTACTCCCCAGCACCTTAAACCTGTGTCCTCTCATAGCAACCATTTCAGCCCTGGGAAATAGCCTCTGAGAATCCACCCGATCTATACCACTCAGCAACTTATAAACCTCTATCAGGTCACCTCTCAATCTTCATCTCTCCAGGGAGAAAAGACCCAGCTCCCTCAACCTATCCTCATAAGGCATGCCTCCCAATCCAGGCAACACCCTTGTAAATCTCCTCTGCACTCTTTCAATAGCTTCCACATCTTTCTTGTAGTGAGGCGACCAGAACTGCGCACAGTACTCCAAGTGGGGTCTGACAAAGGTCTTATAAAGTTGCAGCGTTACCTCCTGACTCCTAAACTCAATCCCTCGATTAATGAAGGCTAGTACACCATATGCCTTCTTGACCACATCCTCCACCTGCAAGGCCGATTTGAGAGTCCTATGGACCCGGACCCCAAGGTCCTTCTGATCCTCTACACTGCTAAGAGTCCTACCCTGGACATTATACTCCTTCATCCCATTGGACACAGACTTTTTGGGGAATATTCTATCCATGATGTCTAAGGTTTACTCTGCTTGTATGTGAATGCGTGCAGTAGGGTAAATAACATTGTGGAGTTACAGACGCACGTTCCACCGTAGAAATAAGTGGGATTTTCACAAACGAGAAAAACTAAAGGTGTAATTTTCTGGGATTCCGGTGGGATTTTCTGGTCCTGCCACAGTGAACACAACAGGGGCTGCACAGAGGCACGGTGGTTAGCACTGCTGCCTCACAGTGCCAAGGACCTGTGTTCAATTCCCAGCCTCAGATCACTGTCTGTGTGGAGTTTACACATTCTCCCCACGTCTGCGTGGGTTTCCTCCAGGTGCTCCGGTTTCCTCCCACAGTCCAAAGATGTGCGGGTTAGGTTGATTGGCCATGTTAAGTTGCCCCTAGCATCAGGGGGATCAGCAAGGGAAATGTTGGGGTTACAGGGCATGGGTTGGATTGTGGTTGGTACAGACACAATGGGTCGAATGGCTCCTTCTGCACTGAGCACCAAGTTCTCCATCCTCACTTGTAGCTGCAGAGGGATATGAAAGGGATCAGGATGATTGCAAGGAGTGGTGGGCAGGGGGGTGGGAAGAAAATTCCAGCCTGTGTCATCAGAGCGAGAATAGTGGAGCGATGCACAGCAATCTCTCAGATTGCTCCGCACCACAATTGTTCCACACAGTCACTTTTCTGGGTCCTCTTTCTGGGCATGATCAGGTTTGCACCATTGGGAAGGGACTGGGATGATCGCAAACTGTTTGGCAGTGGGCGTGATGCTGACCTTTAGGCCCATACACTATTTTCTGAGATCAGCGCAAAATGCGCCAGGCACAGCGAGGTCAGAAAATCACCTCCATGATATAGTGGCAATAACATAGATCTGGCTCAAGGAAGCACAGAGCTGGATGTTAAATATTCCTGGATACAAAGTGTTCAGAAAGGAAGGAAAGGAGGAGAGATGGTGGTAATGGTTAAGGAGTGCAATGCATTTGTCCCAGAGGGTTCAAGGACGGAATCAATTTGACTAGAGCTAAGGAACAAAAAGTACGCAATTACATTGCTCAGTCTAGTCTATAGACCATCAACTATTGAGAAGAACATTGAAGAATAATCTGTAGGGAAATTATAGATAGATTCAAACATTATAGTGAAGTTATAATATGGATTTTAATCACCTAAATGTAAACTGTAACAGTGATAATACAAAGAGCAGAGAGGAGCAAAAGTTCCTAATTATGTTCAGGACAATTTTTGAAAGCAATATATGCTAACAGAAAAGTAGGGGAGGCAATGGCCTAGTATTATTGTTGCTAGACTATTAATCCAAAAACTTAGCAAATGTTCTGGAGACCCGGGTTCGAATCTCGCCACAGCAGGTGGTGAAGTTTGAATTCAATTAAAAAAAAAATCTGGAATTAAGAATCTACTAATGACCACGAAACCATTGTTGATTGTCGGAAAAACCCATCTGGTTCCTTAACGTCCTTTAGGGAAGGAAATCTGCCATCCTTACCTGGTCTGGCCTAAATGTGACTCCAGAGCCACAGCAATGTGGTTGACTCTCAACTGCCCTTGGGCAAGAAAGGATGGGCAATAAATGCTGGCCAGCCAGCCTTGCCCATGTCCAACAAATGAATAAGAAGAGAACTACTGGACTTGGTTCTTGGAAATGAGGTGGGCCAAGTAGATCATGTGCCAGGTGGGAAATATTTAGGAGACAGTGATCATTGTATCATAAGGTTTAGGATGATAATAGAAAAGGAAAATAGGCAATCCAGAGTGAAAATAGTTAACTGGGAGAAAGCTGATTTTAAAAGGGCAAGAACAGCGAGCTGGGCCGGTTAGACTGGAACAAAAGATTGGCAGAAAACCTGGAGCTGAACAGTGGGCTACTTTCAAAACAAAAAATGGTCCAGACAGAGTGAAGGTATATTTCTTTAAAAGGGAAAGGTAAGGCAAACAAATCCAGAGTTCCCTGGATGAAAAAAAAGAGAGAAGAATTAAGGAAAAATGTGCTTATGAAAATACAGTTGAGAAGAATATAGAAGGCTCAGAGAAGAGATGAAAATGCACGTTAGGAAAGCGTTGATGAGAAAAGACTGACAGCCAACATAAAGGGGAATCCCAAAGTTTTCTATAGGCATATAAATACTAAACAGGCAGTAAAAGGAGGGTGGGGCTGATTAGGGACCTAAAAGGGGATTTACACATGGAGTTATGGGACATGCTGCGGTTTGAGAACTTTACATCTATCTTTGCCAAAAGATCAATGCTACACAGACTAGGGTGACATATGAGAAAATTGGGTCCATAGGAGTATTCAAAATTGGTAAGGAGGAAGTCATAGAGGTTTACAGCTTAGAAATAGTTCCTTCCACCCAACTTGTCCATGCTGTCTCTTTTTTTAAACCCCTAAGCCAATCCCAATTGCCCACATTTACTCTCTATATCCATCTTACCCATGTAACTGTCTAAACGCTTTTTAGAAGACAAAATTGTACCCGCCTCAATTACTACCTCTGGCAGCTCATTCCAGACACTCACCACCCTCTCTGGACCCTTTTGTACCACTCCCTTCTCATCTTCAAAGTGTTAAAAATGACTGTCAGTACTTAAAGTTGACAAGGCACTGGGACCGGATGAGATGCATCCCAGGATATTGAAGGAAGTGAGAATGGAAATTGTGGGGGCACTGTCCATAATCTTCCAATCTTCTCTAGATTCTGGGAAGGTGCCAAAGAAGTGGAGAGTTGCAAATGCAAACCATTGTTCAAAAACGGTTGTAAGGATAGACCTAGCAATTACAGGCTAGTTAGTTTAGCATCAGTGGTTGGCAAGTTTCTAGAAACAATTACATGGTTTAGAATTAGCAGTCACATGGAAAAATGTGGGATGATTAGGAAGAGCCAGCATGGATTTCTAAAGGTGAAATAATATTTAACAAACTTGCTAGAGCTTTTTGAAGAGGTAACAAAGAATCGACGAGGGTAATGCTGTTGATGTGGCAATCGTGGACTTTCAGAAGGCATCCAATACAGTGCCACACAACAGACTTGTGAGAAACATTATAACTCGTAATTAAGGAACCATAGCATTGTGCATATTAACAGAGGCATAGAGTACAAGGGAAGGAGGTTATGCTGAATTTATATAAGACGTTGCTTAGACCTCAGCTGGAGTATTGTGCATAGTTCCATGCACCGCACAATAGGAAGGATGTGAACACATTGGAGAGGGTGCAAAAAAGGTTTTCAAGAATGAGGTTTTTCATCCCTGGAACCAGTTATTGGAGAGGTTGGGACTGTTCTCCTTGGAGAGAAGAAGGCTAAGAGGAGATTTAATCAAGATGTTCAAAGCCATGAGGGGGCTGAGCAGAGTGCAGAGGGAGAAACTGTTCCAGCTCATAAAGGGATCAAGAACAAAGGGCAACAGATTGAAAGTGATTTGCAAAAGCAGCAAACATGGTGAGAGAAAGAACTTTTTCACACAGCAAGTAGTTGGGGTTTGGAATGCATGGCCTGGATGATTGGTGGAAGGGGTGCAATTAACGCATTCAAGATGATTTGCCTGTTGCCTGTTGAAACTGAAGCAGTGATAGAATGAAATTAAAGTTCTTTCCTTTCATTTTCTTAACTCTTAACAGTTGAACAATAGTTTAAGTTGCTTCATTTTGTTAAAGTTATACTTAAATTTGTTACTAAATAAAGTTTTTTTAAACTATAAAGATCCCTAATTTGCCACTGGAATTACTCCTGGAGTGAAGCATCCTAGCATCCTATCCTTTATGCCAAGACAGAAAAATTGTTGGGGTCTAGACTGGCTTCGGAAGGTAATTTGGGATTCTGCTTCAAGCCCCAAAACATTGCAATGTAAAAGAAGTAAAAATTGGTAACTGACAGGTGCTTCCTTTTAGCAAACATGACCAGATATTGCGAGCAGGTACCAAATATACACTTTCAAAGATGCTGACAGCTGGCCCTTGGTCAATTGCTCTTTGAAAATGGCATTTATCTTTAATTTAAATCGCAATGCCACATATATATGCATTTAGTGAACTGCCTGAGCCGATAGCAAACAGAATGTGATCATAATACAAGTGTTCATATGAGGAAACAATGTGCATTTATATTACACCTTTTAGGGTGACAAGATGTCCCACAACACTTTTATTTTTGAGGTATAATCACTATTGTAAAGTAGGAAATGCAGCACACACGCAAAGCAATCCTGGCTGGAATCCTATGGGCTGAGAAGGAAGAGGATGATGGTCAAGGGCTGTTTTTGTGACTGAGTCCTGTGGTGTACTGTAGGGTCGATACCGGGTCCCATTCTGTTGGTAATTTATATTAATGATCTAGCCATGAATGAGAGGGATATGATCAGTAAGTTCGTAGATACGTGAGAAAAAACCATTTAACCCAGAGGCTGGTGGGAATCTGGAACATACTTTCTGAAAGGGTGGCAGAGACAGGAACCCTGGCAACATTTAAGAAGCATTTAGATGATCACTTGGAATGCCATAGCATACAAAGTTATGGACAAAAGCTCTGGAAAATGGGATTCAAATAAGTGTTTGATGGCTGACATAGACACAATGGGCCAAAGGTCCTCTTCCTGTGCTGTAAAACTTTATGATTCTCTCATCAAGTGGTGGGGTATCTACATAAAATTGGATGGGATGGTGGGAAATACTGTGCCCATTACCAAGCTGCCTTTACTGGCACTTAACCAATGGTGGAAGACATGGCAGGCAGCTTATTCACCCTCAAACCACTTGAGACCTGTGAGTGGCCAATTAATAGTAGGGATACAGGCCAGCTTCCCGGCAGACTCTAGATCAGGCACCCTATGGCCAATAGAGGACCCCCTTACCCTCACAATGAACCCATCCTCTCACTGAGGCCTGCTTGATAAGCCTTAGCGAGCTCCAAACCCACTTACTTGCATTTCAGATCCACCTCCATTCTGGCTGCTCTCGGAACTGTTGCAGTTCCAGCAGTGGCCACCACTTCCAGTGGCACTGCTGGGACCAAAGAGCTGCCGGTTGGCCATCAGGACTCAGGTATGTTCCTCAGTTTTCTCTGGACACACGAGCAAGCATCACTTGGTGGGCTACTCGGCCGATATTCAGGAGTTACAAAGTCCTTCAGTTTCCTGCCATGAACTGCAGGATATAATGCACTGGAGGAGAATTGGACACATCAGTCCAACTCACTGAATTGCCATGTGCTAGAGACCTATTGTGACGTGACATCACCATTTCACTACAAAATTCTGGAATTGTTATGCTTTCAGAACTTGAATATTTGGCTCTCTGCAGAAGCAGCAGGATGGTAGCTCACTCTAAATGAATTGCTGTATGGTCAAGTTACTGTCTGCTGCAGTTCTTAACATTACTTCCTAATCGGCCATATTAATAGTTACATTGGGGAATTATTTGCCATGATTTAACTAACAAGGCTCCAGCTTCTGAAGTCCCTCTAATTTAGATTAATAACAATTTTGAACTCTTTCAGATATAGAATCACGAGGGCTGAGAGTAGGGCTCATGATGTGTAGACCCAGCTTGCCAGGAACAGCCTTCTAAAATTGCAATCATGGATCCTGTTTAATGTGTGCTTTGTATTTACCCCCAGGCTCTGGGATGCCAACATTGAGATCAGCACAGTCATTTTCTTCGGAGAGTTGGCCTATTAAGGTCTGAAGTCTGTAGGCCCAGGTCAAAGGGCCAACAGCTCTGAAGTCTTGGCAGCTCCACGACTGTGTGGGTGCCTCAACATGGAGGAAGAGTTGAGCATTCAGCAAAATAAACTGTGATCATAGAATGCCTGGTCATCATTGCTGAGGAATGGTCCCTTCACAACAGGCCTATGGCCAACCCTCCAGTGACTCCATGCTGGGCTGCTTTAAAGTTACACAGAATCCTACAGTGCAGAAGGCGGCCATTTGGCCCATCGAGTCTGCACCAACAACAATCCCACCCAGGCCCTTTCCCCACATATTTACCCTGCTAATCCCCAACACTATAGGGAAATTTAACATGGCCAATAGACCTAACATCTTTGGACTGTGGGAGAAAACTGGAGCACCCGGAGGAAACCCCCACAGACACGGGGAGAACGTACAAACTGTACACAGACAGTGACCCAAACCAGGAATCGAACCCGGGTCCTTGGTGCTAACCACTATGCCACCATACACTGCTGATCCTTTCCCTGCCTGCCATCAGGAAGCTGCTAGCCCTCCAGCCACGGGCTGTGGTAACAAGAGGAAATATCCAGACAACGTGGGCACAACCTTATTGCCCGCTCACACCACGCTCCTGCTACAGCGGAGACGGAGGATTTGGCAACAAGACAGATCCCTGTTCGGTGTAGCAGGATGAGAGAAACCCACTGGCATGAACGGCTGGAAAATTTTGGCCAGTAAACAGTACCTCAGCTTGCACTTTCATCAGTCCAACTGGCTTCCCAAACACCAGCCGTGCTTACGGCTGTCTCTATAGAAATAGACCAGAGATGGGAACATGCTGGCAGGCCAGCACACAACCAGCCGTAGGAATCTGCCACCTCCAGACCTGCCTACCCCCCCACCCCCACCCCCGCCAAGAATCCAGCCCCACGAGTCCACATATTCCCAGTGTAGGACTCTCTAACCCTAGAATGAAGGTATATATAATTGATATTCAGGTATATGTTTAGCTTCTTGACATACTTGGGAGATTACATTTTGCGTTTTACACTTTAGCCTTTTACTGTTAATCTTTCTCCAGGATTGTATATATCCACATACTATTTCTCCAAGCATGTAAAGATTGCTTTGTATTCTTCTGATTGTATTTATGTTTCCTGGTTGTAGTTTGCATGGTAATGTGGGGGGGGGGGGGGGGGGGGGGGGTTCTCCCAAAAGTGCTGAATTGGCGGGAAAAATGGTTCTAAATCCCAACTGTTCTGTCAGTTCAGCTTCTCACCCGAATTTCCTCACTCTGTGCACTGCAGATGAATGAACATCGCTCGACAGTCACCAGGCAAGACTGTTCCCTTCCTGTTGGCGAACACTTCAGTCGTCACGGGCATTCAGCCTCTGACCTTCGGGTAAGCATTCTCCAAGGCGGCCTTCATGACACACGACAGCGCAGAGTCGCTGAACAGAGACTGATAGCCAAGTTCCGCACACATGAGGACGGTCTCAACAGGGATCTTGGGTTCACGTCGCACTATCTGTAACCCCCGTGACTTGCCTGGGTTTGCAAAACCTCACTTACTGTACTGTCTGGAGACAATACACATCTCTTTAAACTGTGATCAGTGCTCCTTCCACTCACATTATCAGCCACTTCAGGTCTTGGACAGCAGGTTAGGTGTAAGGATTCACATTCTAATCAGTAATCTCTAAACTGTCTGTGCTTCATATGCTCTGTCTGAGGCCAGAACTCTCCATTCACCTGACGAAGAGGGTGTCTCCCGAAAGCTTGTGAGTATATTATCAAATAAATAGGTTGGACTAAAACCTGGTGTTGTCAGACTTTTTACTGTGTTTACGCCAGTCCAACGCCGGCATACCCACATCATGACTGCAGATGTCCCAGTCATGAATCTCATTAAAAACCCAGGGGGGAGACGGGGCCTATTCGCGCTGGAGTCTGACAGTTCTGGAACTCTGTGCATACACAGTGGTCCCAATCTATCAGACTCCCCGTTTATCGGCCAGCCCACTCGCTGTCCAGCCCGGGAACCCCCACCCCGGCCTCCACAGTAATTCCCGGGCCAGCCCTGATCCTCCTCTGTCCTGGAGCACCCCGACGCACAGCCCACCCCCTCTCCCTGACAGACCGCACCCCTCCTGTCCCGGAGTGCCCCGATGCACAGCCCACCCCCACCAGCTGTGGCAATCCCTCCACCGCCCCCCCCTCACCTACTGACATCCCCATCCTACCCCGGAGGCAGGCCACCCCCTCGGCAGACCCTGTCCCCCCCAACTGCTGCCCTCCCTCCTTCCCAAACCAATCCTGTCTGCAGAATGGCTGCGGGACCCTCCACCCCCACCGTACACCCCTAAGCCCCACCCACAATAGGCCCCAGCCCCTTGGCACTGCCCAATGCCTGATGGGCGATTCTGTGAATCATGCGATGCTGTGCTCAATAATTACACGATTGTGGGTTTCCCTACATATTGTATGGTGGGGTGGGCTGATTGACATGTACCCACAGTCACATCCCGGCACCATGTTTAAAAGGCACCCAGATATCAATGTCTTTGTTGGCAATCCCAGCGTGGGAGGAGGAGATGGCCCAGTGATCCCAGGGAGCTCTGGCCACCAGATTCAATGACCCTCCCTCAATGTGCTGCTTAATGCAGTGGAGACCAGGAGGGGGCGTCCCCTAGCCCAAGGACGGAAGGGATAAGTCAAGCTGCATGACCAACCCTGCAGGACTGGAAGTCACCAGGGTGGTCAGTCCTGTAGTGTCCAAAATGGATGAATGACCTCATCCACTCTGCCAAGGTAAGTGAGTGCTCAGATGCTCACACTCACCTCACTGAATGGCAAAGACGACTTGGGCCATAGTGACAAGGGCACCATCCATGTGACCCATGCATAAAATAACCACTCAACATGATAAAGTGATGCCTCATAGATCCATGACAGTCCATCTAGTCTGCAGATGCAGGGATCACTGCGGATCCCTGACCTTCCCCCACAGAGAGCTCAGATACAATCTGAGAAGCCATTAAATTCAGTCTGCAACCAGCTGAGTCACTAAACTACAAACTGAATATCCCCATCATTTTTTTTGACTGATCTATCCTTTCCCATTCTGTAATCTATTAGTGTGTGTCTGTGTGATTTTTGAGTGCGTGTTGTGAAAGCCAGGGTGTTTCTTATTTGACGTAGATTGGTTTAAACAAGCTCTCTCAAGTCAAGAAAACCTGTCCGATTGGTTCTTTTATGATCACAGCACATAAACGGTTAAGTGCTCACTAAATTGGCAAGTATATCCTTGAGAAAGAGAACAGTCAAACGAGGAGAGAGAAAGGAGGGAAACCATTGGACCCCTCATCTCTTGACTTTAACAATAAATAGACAAAATAAGAGGAAATGCAGTCTGTTATTCATATGGTAACATCTTTGCGTGGAAGAAAGAGTGTGTACAGCTAATGCAATACAAGCAAATACTGAACATAATCATTCACTCTGGAGAGATTCAGATTGTACATATATGTTACCATGGGGTCGAAAGGAGTTCCCATTGCTATGAGGTGCCACATAATGTGATTTAACTGTTGAAAAGGCACAAATTTGCAAGTCAACTTCCGGCAGAATTAATCATCACCTGATCTTTATTATTAGTGGCCAAATTAAGACAAAATGTTTGCAGGGCAAGTTTAAGATTAGAAATAAATCAAAACACACAGTTTAAACTATCTTGATCAGACACCGTACATATTCACTTCTTTTTCTTCTGCTGCTTAATGTCATGTTCCACTCTCTATCTGGGATGATAGACATCCCCTGACCGCTACTCACGCCCCATCTGCCCAATATCACAGGGAATGTAAAAGAAGCTGTACCCCATTCAGAGTCACGACGGCCAACAACTTCCTCCTGCACTTTAATAATTCTGTGATTGTGTGACTCTGATTACCCCCCTCCCCAATTCCTTCTCCCTCATCTCTCTGGGGAACTCGCAGGCTTCCATTTGGCAGTTCCCGTTCATAGTATGTTCAAGGTTAGGAACAGATGTGGAGAAATGTTCAGATTTTTTTTTCCCCCGCCCTCTGTCACAGTGCTTACGGAATGTATTTCATAAAGATTTCCAAGTAACTGATTGCGCAGTGAAGAATTTTTCGCAGAATTGACTATAGCAGAGCCAAACTGTGAATAATGTCGCAGAACGCTGTATCGATTCCAGTTAAGTCCTTGGTTTAAATAAGCTCGCTGCCACTGCATTAAACTTTAATGAAGAACACTTGGTAACATCAGAATGGTGATGGGAAACCTTGTAACTTTGATGAAGCTGTTCTGTGTCTTTATTGGCACTTACAGACATGGGAGAACACGACTCGTACAATGAGGACAGAAAGCAGAGTTCCAGAAATAGTCCATGACAGCGATAATGTTAACTAAAATTGTGTAGTACTAAAGTGTTCAGAACTATAAGGGTTAATGTGGGACAGGGGAGACAGTACTACCCACATGATGATGTAGAGCAAGCTTGTCCAACTGGAGAACTTCCATATGTCCCACAGAGTCCCTCTATGGGGATAGTTTTTTCTTCTACGCGAATAGTAGCGGGTGGGAGGTTCAGGGGGTGGTGAGGGTGTACCATGCAAAAGTTCATTGACCTCGGGTGGGATTTTCCAGCTTTGAGGCGAGCACGGCTGGAAAATCCCATCTGATATGCCCCACAATCCCTCAATGTGTCCCAGAGAACCCCTGTATGTGTCCTGCGGAGCCCCTCAATGTAACTTGTGGAACCCCTAGATGTGGTCTACTGAGACACTATTCAAAAGCTGGTAAGTTGTCAGTGCAGTTGAGGAAATGAGAGATTTAGCACTGATCTGTGCCTCCAATCACATACTGTTCTTATCCAGCGTTTGCTGCCTATAGGCTCACAGCTGAACCTATCAGCAGCAATAGAGAAATAAAAATAATCTCTGATTGGAGGAACAGCAAATACTGCTAGCAGTGAGTGTGCTCAGGGCTGGCAGGCCTGAGCAAGCAATGGTACAGTGGGGCTGGAGACTGGGAACACCAAAGTTATAGTGCACCCGGGGAGGGGACAATGCCATTGTGTGTGTGTGTATATAGTGTGTGCGCGCATATAGTGTGTGTGTGTGTGTGTATATATTATAGCATGTGTGTATAATATAGTGTGTGTTTCTCACTCACTCTCACCACCACACACCAACACATACACAGCACCAAGTCACAGTGAGTGAGGATGAGGAGGGAGTAGTGAGCCTCTGAACTCGGAGTGAGCAAAACACATGCACATTGACCTTCTCCCACTCTGGTCATCCTTATCAATGATTCTTTTTGAATGTAACAATATATTGTTGTGATGTTGCTTTACATTTGCATAGGAATTATTTATTTTCTTAAAACCGCAACTTTTTTTAAAAGATCAGTTTACGTTTGTGTCAAAGCTTATCTTTCCAAAATTTGTTCATTGGCTCCTTGGGTGAGATGAATGTTGAAATATGGCTCCTGAGTGAAAAGTTCGAAAAGGTTAAGTGGAGAGTCACAAGGAAGTAGTGGAGTGAAGTGAAATGCTGGTGGAAGTCAGCATAAAGATAGTACCTAGTCAGGACCGTATCTCATATATAGTTATGTATTATTAATAAAGTTATTATTCAAACATACAAACCTCAAGAGACAATATACAACTTTACAAGTAGGTAGAGGATTCCTAAATCCCTAAGAAAGAAGTAGTCAAGAAATATAGCCTGTCCTGAGACAATATGTTAGCTTGAAGATCTTGAATACGCAGTTGGAGATCACCTAAAAAAAACTCCATACAGGTATGGAGACAGAAGTATTGGAGAAAAAAATCCACTGTGCAACATATGAGGACTTCACCAGAGAATGTGGATGCCCATTTCAAGAACCAGCCGAAAGCAGAATCAAAGGAACTAGCCAGATTGCGAAAGGCTGAGCCAAAAGGCCTGAAATAAGCATTAAATTCAATGCAATATTCATGCAGCCGCCACAGACCGTTTGTTTTAACAAGTACAGCTTGAAGAACGTTACAACCTGGATCCTTGTCAGCATCATAACACATGGTGACTGCATATGAACAGGAAAAAAAACATTTTTAAAGAAAAGTCAGAGTATAAAATTGGCTTCAATTTGCTTTTCCAAACTTAGGAAAGCAACAAGGTGGCCAAAACAATTTGTTCCAAAGATTTCCTGAGGTTAAAAATGGCTCCATAACTGCAAAGGGAGCCCACCAAACACTGACAAGCACAGGAAGGGAGAAAAAAATGATTACTGCAGAGCCATAAGTAAAACTTTAAAGCTGTATTCGCCTGTGCTGAAAACAGCCATCGACGTTCAACACCACCAAACCAATCAAGGTGAATGGAAGGGCCACCAGACCAGACAGAAAGTGGGGCATTATGTAGAGGAATTTTAAGATATATGAAAAAAAAAATCAGGCTTGAATAAGAAAATGAGTTGAACAAGTGAATACAATATTGTACTCAGTAGGTCCAATAGCTGATGACATAATTGTCTGAAAAGGAATAACTGAATTTTCCGGTAGCTTTGAAGAAGTCATGAAGTCCCTTGGCACCTACTCTAACCAAAATACAAAGAGCGAGCAAACTTTTACAAGAGAGTTCAAAAGCCTGGAGAATTCATAGATTCGTTCACAAATGAGTTGAACAGATTAGCTGAATGTTCATAGAATCATAGAACCCTAGAACCCTACAGTGCAGAAAGAGGCCCTTTGGCCCATCGGGTCTGCACTGACCATAATCCCACCCAGGCCCGACCCCCATATCCCTACACATTTACACACTAATCCCTCTAACCTATGCGTCCCTAGACACTAAGGAGCAATTTTAGCATGGCCAATCAACCTAACCTGCACATCTTTGGACTGTGGGAGGAAACTGGAGCACCTGGAGGAAACCCACAGAGACATGAGGAGAATGTGCAAACTCCACACAGACAGTGACCTGAGCCGGGAATCGAACCCAGGTCCCTTGAGCTGTGAATTAGCAGTGCTAACCACTGTGCTACCGTGCCGCCCTGTGACTATGGTGACATTAAGTCAGAGTACATAAGAGACCACACAGTCATAGGAATGGCTGATGACACTCTTTCAGATAGACTCCAACCTAAAGAAAATCTGACTTTGCAAAGAGCCATCCAAGTCTTCAGACAATCGGAAATCCACCAGCAAAACTGATTCATCTTTTGCGTGGTGAAATTAAATCATGTGACAGACCAACCCTAACAGTCCAGTTCACAGAGTAAGGGAAAGGTAAGGAGATCCCAGGGTCAGGAAAACAATACCCAAGCAAAACACAAGATGGTGGCAGATCAAACTGGCACTGTGATTCCAAAAGCTTTCACATGCATGAGCAGTGTCCAACAATCACTGTGCAGTGCTTTAATGCCTACCATATGGAACATTTTGGAAAGATGTGCAAGTCTAAAACATTGAGACATGCAGAGGAACCCAAATGCAATCATGAAATCGATGATTCACAGATCTGGAAGAGTCACTTTTGGGAGAAATCAAGGATCCCAGATCCACATTTTGGAACACTGACATATCTGTAAATGGTCACCTCATAAATTTCAAATTGGACATGGAAGCCAGCGCTGTGGTGCTGTTGGATAAGGAGCCATGGTGAATGAAACAATGTCCAAAGCCAACTACAACAGTTAAATGGCCCAAAAGGCATCAAGCTTCAGGTCAACAACTGTTACAAGCTAAGCTCCAGTATAAAAACAGAAGATTAAGCCAAGCATTTCCTCTGCTGAGTAGGAAAGCCTGTGTGGACCACAACCTCATCCAAAAGATTAAGAGGATTACCAGCAAGAATCTGATTCTGATTTTAAAAAGGAATTTCCAAAACTTTTCACTGAGCGGGGTGACTGAAGATTGTATACAACACATCACTGAGAAATGATGCCAAACCTGTGCGTGCTTATTTATATTACGGAAAATACTGCCCTTCTTATGAAGCAAGAACACTAACTTGATGGTACAGCCAAGATGAGGGTCATCTCCCCCATCACTCAGCTGACAGAATGGTATACAGGCTTGGTCCCCGTTCTGAAGCCAAAAGGATTCATTAACATCTGCGATGATCTAACACAACTTAACAAGGCATTGGCAAGGGAGATCTACCCAATGTCCCCAGCGGACAATAGCTTGGCCAAACCCTTGTGTTAACAATGGCTTCTTACAGGTCCATTAGATAAGAGATCTAAGTTCTGACAACATTTGTGGCTGCATTTTGTAGATTCTGCTTCAATTATTTGTCCTTCATTATTCAGCACCCAAGATTTTACAGTGCAAATATTCGGCTATTTTGCTAGACCTGAAAGCAGTCCCCTGCCATATCCATGATATGACTGTAGAGGAACACCACAGTAGATTCATGGCTGTCCTGAAACGCTTGCAAAAAGCAGGACTGATGTTGAGTTTGCTAAGAAATTTGGTTTTTAGGACCATATTATGAGTAGCAAAGGCATCACGGTGGACCCACAGCAATTAATGAGTTTCCAATCCTGTCATCCGTTCCAGACCTCCAAAGATTCCTGGACATGATGAACTAGTTGGGGAAATCTCTACCCAACCTGGCACAGGTCACAGAGTTTCTGCAGCACCTTCTCAAAAAGACTGAAGCATGGGGTTGGGAGTAAGCCTTCCATCAGGTCAAAATCATGCTACTCTGACCAGATATTCTGGCTCAGTACGTCCCATCTCTACCAAATACAACCACAGTGGATGCCTCCTCAACAGGACTTAAAGCAGTCGTGTCCCAAGAGCAGCTGGATGGATGACACCAAGCAGTATATTACACATTTAGCAGGCTGTCAGACACAGAGATGTGGTAAACAGTTATTGAAAAAGAGCTGCTCGGCTAAAAATGAACATCTAGACAATTCACAAAGCATTACTCTCACTATTTTGGAGAAAGAACTCGCCAAAAAGCCTCCCAGAATTCAGTAATTCCACTTGCACCTCATACATTTTGCATAAGAGACAGTGCACATCAAAGGAGAGCATCGAACAACTGCAGACACACTGTCCAGGGACACAGTCAACCATTCTGCCACACACAATGTCACTCTGGTCAATGAGCTTGAGTCATATTCCCAGTTTGTGACAACAGCCAGCTACCTCCAAACAGCTTCAACAGAAGCACCACAACCAGATGTAGGATGAAGTTTGCTTCCATATCTGTCCATGCTTGCTGGCAGCATCCAGGTGGCAATGATATGAAAATTTGCTTTGAGCAGCAGAAATATTTCACTGTTACCATTGATCTGCAGGTGTATGGTGGTCATTTCCATTTCAGAGATTTTGTAACAGATCCACCAAGTCCACTTGGCCAACACAAAGTGCAGAACATGGATCCAGTCCATAATATGGTGGCTGGGAGTAATTGAAGAGAAGATATTAAACTGCCAAATGTGCATGTTGCACAAACCAATCCAGAGGGAGCCCATTGTCCCCATATAATTGCCTTCCAGACCATGAGAATGTTTGAGAATGGATCAATTTATATACAATGGCAAGTCCTCCCTCATCATTGCTGATTATTTCTCTCGGTGAATCTAAGTTACATATAACAACCCATTACATATAACAGAGTCATTCCATCGGGTCCACTCTTATTTGTCATTTATATTAATGATTTGAATGAAAATTTAGGAGACATGGTTAGTAAGTTTGCAGATGACACCAAGATTGGTGGTATAGTGGACAGTGAAGAAGGTTATCTAGGATTGCAACGGGATCTTGATCAATGGGGCCAGTGGTCAGATGGAGTTTTATATAGATAAATGCAAGATGATACATTTTGGTAGATTGAACATGGGCAGGACTTACTCAGTTAATGGTAGGGCATTGGGGATAGTTATAGAACAGAGAGATCTAGGGATAAGTTCATAGTTCCTTTAAAGTGGAGTCATAGATGGACAGGGTGGTGAAGAAGGCATTCGACATGTTTGGTTTCGTTGGTCAGAACATTTTTTGCTTTTTTTTGCAAAGGTTAGGCTCATTTGTTTGCTGTCAAACACCAGAAGCTGAGACGTCTTGATGAAGTTGTACAATACATTGGTATGGCCACATTTGGAATACTGTGTACAGTTCACCCTATTATAGAAAATATATTATTAAGCTAGAAAGCATGCAGAAAGATTTACTGGGATGCTACTGGAACTTGACGGTTTGGGTTATGAGAGGCTGGATAGACTGGGATTTGTTTCCCTGGAGTGTAGGAAGCTTAGGGGTGATCTTATAGAGGTCTATTAAATAATGAGGGGCATAGATAAGGTAGATAGTCAACATCTTTTCCAAACGGTAGAGGAATCTAAAACTACACAGCATAGGTTTAAGCTGAAAGGGGAGAGTTACAAAAAGATTCAGAGGGACAATTCTTTCACACAGAGGGTGGTGAGTGTCTGGAAAGAGCTGCCAGACGAAGTAGAGGGGGGTACAATTTCGTCTTTTAAAAAACATTAGGATAATTACACAGGTAAGATTGGTATCGAGGGATATGGGTCAAATACGAGCAACTGGAACCAATAATCGTAAAAACAGGGCGATTATGGACAAGTTGGACTAAAGGGCCTGTTTCCATGTTGTAAACCTCTGTGACGCTATGACCTTATTAGATTGTTGAACAAAATCTTTGCAATCCATGGCAACCCCAACCAGGTCCAATTATGGGCTTCAACTACCTGATGAATACTTCACTCATTTTACCAGGAATTACGAATTTCAACACCTCACTAGCTCACCAAGGTATCCACAACCTACCACTGAGTTGGAAAGGAATATCTGCATTCTTAAAACCTCTTAAAAAAAACATGACTTTCTAACTGCACTTTTGATATATAGATCTATGCCACTGCAATGTGGATGAGCCAGGGAAGAGCGGATAGTATGTAAATAATATTGGGTAAAGTCTTGGAAGAGATGTAGTATTGTGGTGTTCAGGACTGCAAAGACTGGGGTAACAGTATTGCTCACGTTATTTACTTGAGTAACATGGGAGTAGTGATGTGTAATAGGGAGTCGGCATAAAGATAGCTTCTTGTCAGGACTATACCCTTTATTAATGAACAGTTATTGTTCAATCATACAAGCTTCTAGACCCCATCGTGAAACAACATGCATCCACACAACATATCGTATTATCATATAGAACCTAAACTAAAATAGTAGCTTGGAATTGTTAATAGGCACAGAAATATATCCAGCAGAGTGTCTCGATGCTGCCAGTTACCAGTAAATACAAGTAACAAAGCTACAAGATGTAATTTGATTGTAAGAATTTAAAAGATCCTTGTAAAATGTTAAGAACATTTCCTTGGGGTAATTTTAACTTTTAGCAATGACTTGAAATGGTTGTTTTCAGACTGGCTACACATGATGTGTACTATAAAACTGGAATCTCATTGGCCTTTTTAAGATTTTTTTTTCTGTTTACCCTTTTACAGTTAAAGCTTTTAGCCAAAGATTTCCCGTATAAGTACAATTGATGATTCAGATGCACACAATTTGCACTCAAAATTGCATTCGTGTTAAGAAATGCTTTTTTTTTTGCAAAGGTTAGGCTCATTTGTATGCTGTCAAACAGCAGATCGCTCCTGAACCAGTGCAATTGGGCAGGACTTTAAAAGGTAATTTTTAAAAGACAGAAGTTGGTATTAAAACATTTCTTGATACATTTGAGACTGATAACCCAGTGCAGTTTTATTCATTGGCCAATATTTTCCTGCCCCACCATGGTGGGACCCACCCATGGAGATCCAGGTGGACTGGATGATCCCAGCAGCAGTCGGGGCTGGAAAATTCTGCCCATACAGTTGAAAATGTTTCTTTCTCAAAGCTGAGTGTTAATTAAGAGTGTGCCTGGCCAAGCTCGTGAGTATCCCAATTTTAAATGCCTTTATAAAAGCTATTCTAAGCAATTTACTGGTTACATTAATGTACACTAGTTAGTTTCTTAACTACTTAAAAAAAGTGTAAAACCTTTCAGCCGTGTCCACTGGATCCATTGCACTGAAAACCAACCTTAATTCTTGGGGCTCCTCGCAAGGCTACAAATGAATACAATTAGCAGAAACCAACAATGTTGTTTCTTTTGATCTGGGATTCTGGCAAGTTTTGTTGGTGTTAGATTGTGTGGGGATCAGGGTTGGGGTGCAATGATTATTAAACTGCTGCAAGGCCACAGAAACTCACTAATGACTGAACCTAGTGAACACCTTGTGTTTGAAGTTCTTCAGTCTTTTGCTTTAGCCTGGCTGAATTGGGGCAAATTAAACTTTGGGGGCGGGGGGGGGGGGGGTAAAAAGCATAATGAGACAGAACCCTCGGCACAAAAAGTTCACTATCCTTTCACTCTCAATATTTCTATTTAAGGGACACTTCCTCAAATTGTTATTTTCACAAATGTATTATTCCACGTTTACCTGACTGCTGTACAGCTGACGGATACCTTGAGACAGTAGGGTGGAAGATTGGTATGGCATTTGTCATATTTTACCTAAAAGCACTTAAAACTCAGGTATAATGAAGTAAAATATATTTTCCTTATCCCTCTCCCTTAAAAGCATACAAGCTTAACGTGTACATATTAATGAGAGTATTTCATAGTTGTACTTTTTGGTCATTATTTTAATATGACCATTAGAGGAATGATGTAAATGAAGACTCTTCACTTAGTTCCTTGTTCACAAATTCATTTTTTCAATCATTACTTCCATATGCAGTAAAAATGCTGACCGATACATTTCTCTGCAGCCTCTGTTTCGAAAGCACCAGAACAGGGCACAATCCAACAGCTTCAGCCTCCAAGCCAAAAGCTAACTTTATAATGATAACCGGATAAGGGAGGAGTTGAATGGCATTTCCACAACATCTTGTTTATGATTACATTCTTACACAGAACATAGATAATCTTATGTTTTGCTATGGAGAGAGAACGTGCCAGGAATGACCCACTTCTATCTAATACTGTCAGAATGTAGGCAGTTGAAAAATGGAAACTGTTCTTTGCAGTTTTTATGCATTGATTTCAGGCGTGGCAATAGAATTCAAATGACCACTTTGATCTCTTTTATCAAACGATAAGAGTGGAATTCTGCCCCAGATGGTGATCATTTATTTTCTTTGACTGGAAAACAAGGGTTGGAATTCCTCTCCTCCTACCCCTATGCCAGCTCTAACCATGATTATTTCCTTTAATCCACTGGAGAATTTAAGATTCTGCCGTGGTCTGGAATATGTGCTGAGAGGCATGGAAAATATAATTTGCAGCACACGCAGCTGTCATTCGGTCTATTACGCAAGGCCTGGTGCTAGCTGGTGATAGTGGGCAGCATTGTGGTTAACAATGCCGCTTCACAATGCCAGGGAACTGGGTTCGTTTCCTGGCTTAAGTCACTGTGTCATGATGTGAATATGCCGGCGTTGGACTGGGGTAAACACAGTAAAAAGCCTGACAACACCAGGTTTAAGTCCAACCGATTTGTTTGTTAGTAAACTCACAAGCTTTACTTGACGAAGGGACAAACCCCGAAAGCTTCTGAGTTTACTATCAAATAAATCGGTTGGACTTAAACCGGGTGTTGTCAGACTTTTTACTGTTATTAAGTCACTGTCTGTGTGGAGTTTATACATTTTGTGCGTGTTTGCATGGGTTTCCTCCGGGTGCTCTGGTTTCCTCTGACTCTGAAAGACGTGCTGGTTAGGTGCATTGACCCAAACAGGCACCGGACTGTGGCTGCTAGGGGAATTTCACAGTAACTTCATTGTAGGCCGTACTTGTGACTAATAAATAATAATAAACAAAGTAGTTTTAACTGGAGCTACATAACCTAATCCCACTGAGTGCAGTGGGTAGCAGCCCTGCCTCTAAGCCAGAAACTCAAAGTTGGAGTGCCACTCGGGGACTTGATAGCCATGGAAGATGTATGTCCCCATAATTGATCATCAGCCTCCAAATCCTTCCAAAACACCCATGGCAGGTGGTAAGAGTGTGCAAGTCTTCTTATCAGCCAGAAGCTGCAGATGACAAAGTCAAACCACCACGGTTCCTTGCTGAGCATAACCATGGCTCAACACATGGAGGTCTGTGGTTGCCAATGCCCTCTTCAGGCATGGTACCTGAAGACAGAGAGAATCTAATCCCATTTCCCCATCCCTTTCAATATCATCCGCTTTCAAATAATTATACAATTTGCCTCAGTCACCAACTTGTGGTAAAGTATTCCATGCTCAGGTAATCTTTGCTGAAAGGACTTTTCCCTTGGCCGTGTTGGTAAGTTGGATATTTGAGGAGCTGTGGGGATTGATGAATGGAAGTTAGAGGGTTTCTTACAAAGAGAGAAATAGAAAAAGCAAATCAGATAATTCTTGGATGCTTTTCCTAGCAAACCTCTACCTCACAGGAGGTTATTGCAGAAGGTCAGGGGACATGGAGTTGGGGGTAGGGTGTTAGCGTGGATAGAGGATTGGTTGTCAAATAGGAGGCAGAGAGTGGGGGTCAATGGGTGCTATTCGGATTGGCGGATGGTGACTAGTGGAGTGCCCCAGGGGTCGGTGCTGGGGCCTCAGCTATTTACCATTTATATAGATGATCTGGAGGAGGGAACCGAGTGCAGGGTGTCGAAATTTGCTGATGACACCAAGATTGGTGGAACGGCAAATTGTGCGGAGGGTGTGGAGAGTCTGCAGAAGGATCTAGATAGGCTGGGCGAATGGGCCAGGAAATGGCAAATGGAATTTAATGTTGGCAAGTGCGAGGTGGTCCACTTTGGTAGGAATAATGGTAGGAAGGATTATTACTTACGTGGTGAAAAACTGCAGCAGGCGACGGTGCAGAGGGACCTCGGGGTCCTTGTGCATGAGTCGCAAAAACCCAGCTTGCAGGTGGTCAGGAAGGCTAATGGGATGCTGGCCTTCATAGCGAGGGGGATTGAATATAAAAGTAGGGAGGTCTTGCTGCGGCTGTACAGGGCATTGGTGAGGCCGCAGCTGGAGTCCTGTGTGCAGTTTTGGGCGCCATACTTACGCAAGGATACTTTGGCCTTGGAGGGAGTGCAGAGGAGGTTTACTAGGCTGGTGCCAGAGTTGAGGGGGTTGAGCTATGAGGAGAGGCTGAATAAACTAGGCTTGTACTCGTTAGAGTTTAGAAGAATGAGGGGAGATCTCATTGAGACGTATAAGATGATGAATGGGATGGATAGGATAGAGGTGGAGAGACTCTTCCTGCTCAGAAAGGACAGTAGGACTAGGGGGCACAGCCTCAAGATAAAGGGGGGGCGGTTTAGAACGGAGTTGAGGAGGAACTTCTTCACTCAAAGGGTGGTGAATCTCTGGAATTCTCTGCCCGTTGAAGTGGTGGAGGCTGCCTCGCTAAATATATTTAAGACGCGGGTTGATGGGTTTTTGATAAGAGAGGGGATTAAGGGTTATGGGGAGAGGGCGGGAATGTGGAACTGAGCCACGACAGATCAGCCATGATCTTATTGAATGGCGGGGCAGGCTCGAAGGGCTAGATGGCCTACTCCTGCTCCTATTTCTTATGTTCTTATGTTTATGTTCTTTGTTTTAATAGAAACATAGACAATAGAAGCAGGAGTAGGCCATTTGGCCCTTTAAACCTGCTCTACTATTCATTTTGATCATGGCTGATCATTAAATTCAGTATCCTAAAGCCTCAATCTCCTCATATTCTTTGATCCCTTCAGCACCAAGCTGACTTCTTCAATGCCCTGCTTGTGTTTATAATTTTTGAATGCCTGTATTTTGCTGCTAGTTCCATTCCAATTGCAGCTTCTGCCTTGCAAATTTCATGGTTATTCTGTATTTTTCTGATAGCCTCAACATTCTCTCTAGCCTTCTTGTTAGTAGGACATCAAAGATAAACTAAAGCATGTTTCCACATCTATTGATTGCTTCAAGCACGTTTGGGTTAGATATGATTATATGACTAATGCGGAATTGCCTCAAGATTTATTTCAAGTCAGAAAGCAGCTTTCTCTGCTGCACCAAGGCCATATATGCAGATGTCTCTCTTCTCCAGTGTTTCAAATAGTCTGGCATTTGGCCCTCGGTTCCGAGTGAACGCTCCCTTGCATCTTATTATTCTTCTTGTGTTTCTTGTTAATCGCAGCTCCTTGTTGCCTCACCTCACACTGTTTACTGATGACTTTTTCATTGTTCTCCTCAGCCTGCCACCTGATGATTGACCTCAAGTGGTGGGCTAATTATTAAACTGCAGCAAGGAGCTATGCGGAAAGAGCGAACCAAATGAGGGGCTTTGGTTATACTGAATATAGCAATTCTGGTGTTTATCGAGTGAATATGTATCTCTTCAATAGAAACATTCATTTTTATTATCATTTAGCAAAGGCATAACAAGGAAAGGATCAAATTTTGCAATCATCCAAGGCTGTGCAGCTGCAAATCCTGCTCAAAGTCAAAAGACTATTTGGGACTGGCTGGGAGGGCATCATAGTTGGCATGGGCCAGTTGGGCCAAAGAGGACCTGTTTCCGCACTATATTGCTCTCTGATGCTATGATCTTTGGTTGGTTGGGCAAATTTTCAATCCCACCCATGATGATTCCCATCAGAGGTGGGACTGGAAAATCCTGGCCTTGGATCTCGCCATAAAACGGAACCATAACGGCCCCCAGAATACTTAGTCTACAATTAAATTGGCCCGTAGATAAGGGGAAATGTTGTGACATAGCACTCTCAATTTGGAGCATTCCCCAATGAGAGGGCACATCAGGAATTTGTCCATCCAATTTTCAACCTATAATAACTCCAGGAGTCAGCAGTAAAGGAATGGTGTTTTTTTGCTCAAGCAAAACCACAAAGCCTGTGGTGGACACAACCAAGTCCCAACCAAGAGAATGCAATAATGGATGCACTTAGGGGCCTCCTTCATAAAGGGCTCGGTATATGAGCTCCACCTGCTAAGATAATTATCAGTCATCAAGGAGCTCATATTCTCAAGTCTGACAGAGGAGTTAATCAGCGAATCCCCATACAAGTCCAGATGCAACAAATAGTCGCTGAGCAAATTTAGGACAGGTAAGTGTATGGCACAATGTTAAACATGAATTAATTTTAAAAAAGCAGAGACATGGAAAGAAACAACTTGCTGAGCAGAAATAAAGCTAAATGAATCGCTTTTAAAAATGAGTTACAAACGTAGATGACAATTAAAGGGTGAGGGAGTGTGTAACCAGCTCACTCCCTCAGGGTGCTCACTCACTCACCCTCTCTGTGAGTGGCTATGAGAATGTGTTGGTGTATAGTGGGAAGGAGTAATAGTGAGGGTGAATGAGAGTCCCAAGACTGGGAGTGAGTCAAAGTCTGTCACACACACACACACACACACACACACACACACACACACACACACACACACACACACACACACACACACACACACACACACAGTGTTCTCTCTCTCTCTCTGTTTTTCACACTTTCACTCTCACTCAGGCAGAGGCCCTATTCAGTCCCCCTCTCCTCCCCTGCCATGTGTCTCCAGCTACCCAGAGTCCAGCTTTGCACTCTGTGCCCTGTCTCCATCTGCTCTGGGTCCCACTTGTGTTCCTGCTCCAGACCCTAGCTCCATACCTGGCCCCAGCCGCACTCCCGGGGTGAACACAGACACATGGTAGGCCAGGTTCCGGCCTCTGGGCTGCCAGTTGGACGAGCCTGTTCCAGACTGTGTGGGTCTTGAGTCAGGCAATCTGACCTCTGCAGCTGAATTTCCAAGGTGTGGTCCTGCTCTGTGAGGCACTGCTCTGGAAACTTGAAGAGGTAACAATCACCCCATTGCCACCTGAATGAATTGAACGATTCACAAAGCACAGGGAATCCTCACAGCAATTTCCACACCTTCATACAACCAAAGCAATGTTTCTGTTTGTATCTGTTTGTTTTGTATTCTGGCCACTGTACTCCAATGAGTGAGATTTCAAATAAATAAGTGTGCCTGAAACACAATGCGAGGAAGTCAGTATACTCCCTGTATGTACAAAATTAATCAATAGAGGATGTTAACCCCAGCAAATGTAATGATAAAGTCAACAATAATGCGTATCTGAGTGTCTCCAATTTGAAGTAGCATTTTAAAGTTAAGTTCATCCTCTATTAATGCATTAATGATTAACATTTGGACACACAGTTCATTACGGATTGTGTCAGTGTTATCTAGACGAATGGGTAATGTGCCAAATAACATTGTTGGCTGCACTGGAGGAGTATCAAAATACTGGCACCTTATTTATTAAGAACAGAAATTGTGCAGCACAGTGGTTAGCACTGCTGCCTCACAGCACCACAGTTCAATTTCAGCTTTCCAGTCTGTGTGGAGTTTGTACGTTCTCCACGTGTCAGCATGGGTTCTCTCTGGGTGCTCCAGTTTCCTCCCAAAGTCCAAAGAGGTACTGGTTAAGTTGACTGACCCTGCTAAATTGCCCCTTAGTGCCCTAAGATGTGTAGTTTAGGGGGATTAGTGGGTAAATGCATGGGGTTAAGGTAATGAGCGAGGTTGGGCCTGGGTAGAACATTCTGTTAAGAGTTGGTGCAGGCTCAAATCGGCCATGGTGGAGTGGCCATGCCAAATTGCCCCTAGGTGTCCCATGATGTCAAGGTTAGGTGGATTAGCCATTTGAAATGTGTGGGGTTACAGGGCTAGGGTGGGGGAGAGGGTGTGTATAAGATACTCTGTCAGACAGTCAGTACAAACCCACATTCTCTGATACAATCTTTTATTGCATTCTCCCCATCATCCTACCTTGCCTTTAGTCATCTGGGCCCCAGGTTGTGGATTTCTCCCTCAAAAGCCTTTGTTTTCCCATCTCCCTCTCCATCTCTTCAGTCCCTCTCTTTATATCTCTTCACTTAATTCATGTGATTACCCCTCTGAGAGGTACCCATTCTTTATCTGCATTCTATAAATGCAAATTGTTGGTGAAATTCCACAGAAAAGCAGAGTTCAAAATGTTACATAGCTCCAGGTCCATTTGCTAAGTTTCAGCAAATGTCCCTGGGTGAATACTTTTGATAGCCAATCAGTAGCTCCAATCTGTCATTTTTCTGTCCATTACTCTGGACACATAAGCAATCGGCAAACTCCAGATGGGCCAAATTTTGAATACAGGATCTCCCTACCTTCTCAGTGGCTCCCCTAGTCATTAATACTTAGAATTCTTAATGGCCTAAAAAAGTATCCCACTAAACACTTAGTGTGAATGGTTAAATGGTTTTTGAGAGGTTTTCAGAAGACAGGTAATTAGTGATAAGAAAGATTTGCCTTTCGTGAAATGGAAGGGATGAATAATGAGTGGAATCAAAAAAAGAGTGGCGTGCCATTAAACAGACTTGAGGAAAGTGGAATGGTCAACTAAGTGAAAAGTGGCAGGGAGGATGTAAGGTAAACCATGATTGCAACATGGATAAGTAAACAGCTCCTTCTTAGACAACTGCTTGCAGTGACTAGCCGTTATGTTTCACTGCAGAACTGTGGCCCTTAGGAAGAATTTGCTAACTTTCATGAAAACTGCTGTCACCCTGGTCTTGATGTAACAAGGAATAAGTTTTTTATAAGTTTGTTTAATAGTGCCACAAATAGGCTTACATTAACACTGCTCATGTCATAAGAGCTTATTGATGCCAAAACTAGTTTGAGTCTTTGGCCAATCACTGCAGATTTCTGAAATTTAAAGCTTAGTGCCACAAGTAGCCTTACATTAACGCTGCAATAAAGTTAATGTGAAAATTCCCCTAGTTGCCGCACTCCAGCGCTTGTTTGAGTACATTGAGGGAGAACTTAGCATGGCCCAGTGCACTTAAATCAGCATGTCTTTCAAACCATGGGAGGAAACCTACACAGGAAGAATGTACGGACTCACACAGACAGTGACCCAAGCCGGGAATTGAACCCGGGTCCCAGGTGCTGTGAGGCAGCAGTGCGAACCATTGTGCCACTGCCGTTACACCCAATGAACAGCCCATGACACGATCTTCAAGAAAAAAAAAGGTAGCCTCCATTTTACTCTGGCTAGCTACACAAATAAACCACAATGTGGGAGGTTAAGGAAGCTGGATTGAATTTGGAGCATTGGGGATTGTGTTCATTGTGGCATGGCTGAAAGGAACATACTCAATGAACCAGCCGATGCTTCTCTGTCCACATTCCAATTGCTCTTGTCTGAACCATACTGGGACTAAGCACCTTGAACTGCCAGTGGTTTTGGCAAGAAGTTGGACAATATCACCATAAGTAAAGACCAGCAGGGCTGTTTATTCAAAGGTCCTGTTATTATTTGGTCTACCTCGTTCCTCAGAGGTGTCACAGGAACTTGTTGATGCCAAAAACAGTTTGAGTTTTTGACCAATCACTGGAGATGTCTGAAATTTAAAGCTTGCTTTAATATATTTTTCTACAAGATTTGATAATGATTTCACTCTGTTGATCTTCTTTGTTTCACATAACAGATTATCTTCATTTGCAAAGTTGCCAGTGGCTAAATTAGAAAAATACTGTGGTTGCAGGAGTTTTCAAATTAACACACTTTTCAAATTAATCGGTGCTCATCCTGAATGCATATGTTGGTTCTGGAGATTCTCCTGTGTTTACGGTCAGTTGACACTTGGCATTCTGCATGCGTTTAAACTGATCTTGGCTCTGAACAGAAATCTTCTTTCAGCACCCAGTAATTCAAATGAATACTTTGGTACTCTGAACTTGACGTCAACAGCTGTCTATTTGCCGGAGCGTGCTCATTCTTTTGGGGTTAAGTGACACGTTAATGAAATTTCCTTGTAGACAAGTTAATTTTATCGTTCCATCATTGGTGGAAGTGCTTTCAGTTCCATTGCCCAGAGCACACAAGTTCCAGAACACTCGAGTTCTTCCTGAAACCTCTCTACATCTTTACCTTTCTCTCTTGTTTTAAGAAGCTTCTCAACACCGATCTTTTCCATCAAGTTTTTGGTCATCTTTCCAGAATTTTCTGTGGCTTTGTGTCAAAAAGTACCAAAAATTGTTTTTATTGATAATGCTCTTGTTAAGCACCTTGCAACATTTAACTATGCTAAGAATATTATAATAAAGTTATTATAAAGAAGGCACAATGGCTCAGCTCCAGGAACTCGGGTTCAGTTCCGGCCTTGGGTGACTGTGCAGAGTCTGTACTTTCTCCCCTTGTCTGCATGGGTTTCCTCTGGGTGCTCCAGTTTCCTCCCACACTCCAAAGATGTGTGGATTAGGTGGATTGGCCATGGTAAAATTACCCTTTAGTGTCGGTTAGATGTGTAGGGCGATTGGTGGAATAGATGTTTGGGTTTACAGGGCTTGTAAAATCTCACTTACTGTCCTGTCTGGAGACAAAACACATCTCTTTAACCTATGCTAATACTATCTCCACTCACATTGTCTGCACCTTTAAACTTAAATAGCAGGTTAGCTGTAAAGACGAGCATTCTAATCAGTATTCTGTAAACTGTGCATGTCTTTATATGCCCTTCTCTGATCAGAACCTTCCACAGACCTGATGAAGGAACATTATTTCCAAAAGCTCATGGGATTTCTATCAAATAAATTGGTTGGGCTTAAACCTGATGTTGCGAGACTTCTTACCATGCTTACAGGGATAAGGCAGGGGATCGGCCTGGGTAAGATGCTCTGTCGGAGAATTAGTGCAGACTCAATGGGCAGAATAGCCTTCTTTTGCACTGTAGGGGTTCTATGATCTGATCTATGATCTATAACCTCTTGTTCCTGGAAGAAATCTGTATGACAAAATTATTATTCATGGTTTGACAAAATAGTATTTCCTCAGACATAATAAGCTGTCTACCTGTGAGAGGATATCAGAAAATCCCAACTCTCAGGCCAACAGTTCTCAGAATTTGCATTCCTCTTACCTTCAAGGTACTTGAGGATTGAAATGATTAAAGTGGGTCCACCTCACCCTAATGCGCGGGGTGGAGGGGGTGGTGTTGGTGGTGTGCATTGTTAGCTAACATGAGAGTGCAAAAGACCCCAGAGTTACCTGGGTGTCGTGGCAGTGAAACTTGTTTTTGCCATCTAAGCTTCACTAACCAGGTCTTTCTGCAGGTTGGTACTGAGTCCTTCAATCACTTTGTTGAATGAGCAGAAAAGTAGTCCATAAAATACTGTAAAATGCACAGTACACTGCAGACACTCACTCAGTATTGCATTGTCAGAGGTGCTGTCTTTAGGACGAAACATCAAATCAAGGCCTCGTCGTTTCTCTCAGCTGCACGTAAAAAAATCCAATAGAATTACTTTGAAGACAGTAGGGGAGCGTTTCATCAAGGATTCTCCTCAACAAAATCGCGGTGGCACAGTGGTTAGCACTGCTGCCTCACAGCACCAGGGACTTGGGTTCAATTCCCATCTGGGGTCACTGTCTGTGTGGAGTCTGTACATTCTCCCCATATCTGTGTGGGTTTCTTCTGAGTGCTTTGGTTTCCTCCCACTTTCCAAAGATGTGTGGGTTAGGCAGATTGGCCTTAGTGTCAGGGGAACTAGCTGGGGTAAATACATGGGGTTATGGGGGATAGGGCCTGGGTGGGATTGTGGTTGGTGTAGACTTGATGGGCCAAATGGCCTCCTTCTGTACTGTAGGGTTCTACGATTCTATTAAAATAGACAATCCTGTCAGTGTTACACTGCAGTTTGTGGGAGCTTGCTGATGCAAATTGGCTGCTGTGTCTTCTACATTACAACAGTGACTAGGCTTCAAAGTGTTTAATTGCTTGGAAAGCACTTTGGAACATCCCGAGGTTGTGCAAGGCACTATGTGAATGCAAGGCTTCTGTTTCTTTTTGAAGTGGATAGTTATGGTCATATGCCAATTTACGTAAGTGTTAGCAAGTGGCACACCATCCAGATACTTACTTGTTATATGGTTCTTCACCACACATTTCAGCTAAAGTGTGATTTTGTGATTACTCCCTGAACAAGCAGGCAGTTATGAATAATTATGTAACTAACCCGACCTGTACAAAATTGCAGGCACTCAGCACAGGCTGGCTTTGCACCAACAACTATGCATTCCAATCTAAATTTAGCCTGGACCAGAAAGTCAGCCATACTGTTCTCATCAAGGAAAAGTAATATCTTAAAGTAGCTGAAAAAACAAGATTATTAAAAAGGCTTGAGAGAACGTGAGACCATAAGAAACAGCAACAGGAGTAGGCCGTTCAGCCTCTTAACTATGTTTAACCGTTGAATAGGATCATGACTGATCCAATGCCATTCTCTACAGCCATTTTCCTGCCCTTTTCCCATAACCCTCGATTCCCTTACTGGTCAAAATGCATCTATTTCAGCCGTAAATATACACAAAAACTGTCCCTGCAGCTCTCTGTGGCAAAGAGTTCCAACGACTCATGGCCCTCTGACAGAAGAAATTCCTCCTCATTTCAGTCTTGAATTGGTACACCTATATTCTGAGATTATACCATCTGCTCCAAGACTCTCTCCCATTAGGGGAAACACCCTCTCAGCATTTACCCTGTCAAGTTTCTTAAGAGTCCTCAATGTTTCAATGAGGCCACCTCTCATTCTTCTAAATTCCAAACAGTAGAATCCCAACCTGTTTATCTTTCCTCATAAAACAATCCCTCCACACCCAGGATTATCCTAGAGAAATTTCTCTGAACTGCCTCCAATGAATTACGATCTGTCTTTAACTAAGAGGACTTAAACTGCTCACAATACACCAGATGTGGTCTCACCAGTGCCTTGTACAGTTGCAGCAAGACATCCCTACTCTTGTACTCCAACCCCCTTGAAATAAGGGTCAACATTCCATTAGCCTTCCTGCTTACCTGCTGCACCTGTGTGCTAGCTTTCTGTGTTTTATGTACAAGTATCCCAAAGTCCCTTTGTGTTGTAGCTTTCTGCAGATTTTCTCTATTTAAATAATAGTTTGTTTGTTCTCCGTTCCAAAATGAAGAACTTCACATTTTCCACATTATACAACAGTTGGCAACTTTTGCCCACTTACTTAACATATCAAAATCACTTTGTAAACTGTTTGCATCTTCTCATAACTTGTCTTTTTGCCTATTTTTTTTGTGGCATTTGTACGTTTGGCAACAGTATATTCACTTCTTTCCTCTGAGTCATTGGTATATATTGTAAACAGTTGTGGCCCCAGCACTGATCCCTGTGGAATCCCACTGGTTACAGATTGCCAAACTGAAAAAAAATGCCTTATCCCCACTCGCTCTTTCCTACCCATTAGCCAGTTCTCTGTCCATGTCAGTATACAACCTTCAACACCACGGCTCTTATCTTATTACTTAGCCTTTTGCGAGGCACCCTGTTGAATGCTTCTGGAAGTTCAAATACAATACATCAACAGGTTCTCCTCTCTCCACTCCAGTTGAGACTCCCTTGAAAAATTCCAATAAATTGGTCAGACCTGATTTCCCTTTCACGAAGCCATGCTGATTAGGTTATCATTTTCCAAAAGTGCTGCTACTACTTCCTTAATAATTGATTCGAATAATGGAAGTTAGGCTAATCGACCTGCTTTTTATCTCCCTCCCCTTTTGAATAGGGTTGTCACTTTAGCAGTTTTTTGATCATCCAGTAGTTCTACAGAATCCAAGGATTTTTGGACAATTACGACCAACGCATCCACTATCTCAATATCTTTACTACAAATGGCTATCTGAAGTTTCCTTCTGACTGGGGGCACCCTCTCCTTAAGGCCCGGTGACCTTCAAATCATCCTTATACCTAACCTCCATGGCCTCTGCCCCAAGGCATTAATCAACCCCTTGCTACTTCCCAGGCCTTCCCTACCCTCCCCACCCTAGGGCCACTTACACTTACCCTGTGCTCCACACTTAGGCTCAAGCAGGTTTGTGCAGTTCCTCTTCTGTCCACTGTAGCACTGTCGCTCTAGTGTCTGGAGAGCTCCCAGCCAATCTGACTTCCTCGTGAGTTAGGAGTGGACGTTCTGACTGCAGCCAATCAACAGTCATCAGAACATTAATTGGCCGTGGGGCAGTAAGTGTCAGCAGAGATGTGTTCCCATTGACTCTTTGAATGGCAGGAAGTTATCCCGTTATTGAAAAAAATCAGGCCACTACCTAAAAGATGGTATGCATATCTGAATGTATAATTTGGGGAAAGAAAATGGGTTAGAGAAGCTAGCTTCAGTTATAGTTGAGCTAGTAACTCAAGCACAGTGGGCTAAATGGCCTCCTGTGTGGCAATGCAGTGTTCCTTCACTCTCGCTGGGGCAATATCCCTTCCTAACGGCACTGTGGTTGTACCTACACCATATGGACTGCGGCAGCTCAAAAAGTGGAGATGCTGGCGTTGAACTAGGGTGGACACAGTAAGAAGTTTCACAACATCATGTTAAAGTCATGATTCCAAATAAACAGGTTGATTTGGAATCACGAGCTTTCAGAGCGCTGCTCCTTCACCAGTTGAGTGGAGGAGGTTAGTTCATAAACACAGCATATATAGGCAAAGACACAACTGCGAGATAGTTATAGATTGGAATGTGAAGAATGATTGGAATGCAAATCTTTACAACTAATCAAGTCTTTACAGGTACAGACAGTGTGTGTGGAGAGAGGAACAATCACAGGTTAAAGAGATGTGAATTGTCTCAAGCCAAATAAGAGGACTAAAACTGCTCACAGTTCTCCAGATGTGGTCTCACTAGTACCTTGCACATTTGCAGCAAGATATTTCCACTCTTATACTCCAACCATCACCTTCTGAAGGGCAATAAGGAATGGGCAATAAATGCTGGCCTAGCCAGTGAATCCCATATCCTGGGGATGAATACATTTTAAAAATTCAAGGCATCAATTAAACTGGGAGAAGAAGAAAAAAAATGATTGTAAGGTTACAAATTTGTTAAAAGATAAAGCTAGTCTGAGGAAATTGAGAAAGAAGAATTCTTGAAGGAAACAAATTATGGTAGGGAGAGCATATTTGTCTTGTTCCCTTAAAATCTGACCATTTCATTAGGAATTAAAAACTGTGTCAACTTGAAATTATATTACTTTAATATTTTTTCAGCAGTAGTAGAGGTGAGTGCAATTTTATCTTTTGAAAAGCATTTAGACAGTTACAAGGGTAAGATGAGTATTGGGGGGGGGGTGGTATGGGTCAAATGTGGGCAATTGGGACTAGCTTAGTGGTACAAACTGGGCAGCATGGACAAGTTGGGCTGAAGGGCCTGTTTCCATGCTGTAAACCTCTGACTCTAATGTCAATCATTCAAGGTTGCACAGTTTTCGGGCAGTAAGTTAAGATTTATAGAATCATAGACATTCCAAAAAAGACATTTGTTCCATTTTTCCTAAGCCAATACTAGCCCTTCAGCTGTGATACCTCTCTCATGGGTTCAATCCCACCATGGCAGGTGGTGGAATTTGAATTCAATTAAAGATATCTGGAATTAAGAATCTATTGCTGACCACGAAACCATTGCTGATTGTCGGAAGAATCCATCTGGTTCACTGGAGCAGCACGGTGGCACAGTGGTTAGCACTGTTGCCTCACAGTGCAGGGATCCGGGTTCGATTCCGGGCTTGGGTCACAGTCTGCACATTCACCCCCGCGTCTGCGTGGCTTTCCTCCGGTTTTCTCTCAGATTCTGAAAGACGTGCTGGTTAGGTGCATTGACTTGAAGAGGCGCTGGACTGTGGCGACTGGGGGAATTTCACAGTAACTTCATTGCAGTGTTAATGCAAGTCTTTATTGTGACTAATAAATAAACTTTATAACTTAAAAAAAAAATCTTTAACGACCTTTAGGGAAGGAAATCTGCCATCTTTACCTGGCCTGGCCTACATGTGACCCCAGAGATACAGCAATGTGGTTGACCTAACTGCTCTCGGGCAAGTAGGGATGGGTAATAAATGCTGGCCAGCCAGCAATGCCCATGTTCCATGAATGAATAAAATTAAAATCAGAGGCAAGAAAACACAAAATTAAGGTCCAATGTCACTTTTTTCTCCCCTTTCCAGAAGGAAAAAAAACTGTTCAAAATAATCAAAAACTAGAAATGCTGGACCCAGTATTATTGGAGTTCCACATTCAGATATAAAGTTTAAGTCAGTTCACTCAAGTACCAGTCACTTCCAATTTTTCTGCTTTTTTCCTTCTAGGCACCAAAGATTAGGAGAATACTTTTGGTTTAAAGATATAACAGTAATTGTTCCGAGTGTGCGTGTGTGCCAGGAACATTCCTCGTGGTTTTCCATCCACAGGTTACAAGGATCGTGGTTACAATTACCCAATATAGGCTCCGCACTGGGAGCGGACATGCAGGTTACCCAGGGAATGTTAGTAGAGTGATGATGGTATTGGAACAGCTACTCAAGAGCTTGTGAATTCACAATCCTCCATGATAAGTTTTGAAATTGTGCTCAGTGACTCATCGAGAGATCACTCAGAGCTGCTGAATTGTTAGAAACTCCCAACTGTTTAAACATCTTTTAGAGAAGGGAATCTGCCACTTCTACCTGGTCTGACCAACAGGTGTTTCAAATACACTGCAGGATTAACTTCTGAATATTCTCCCAGGAACCGGGGGAGCGGCGGGGGTTGCAATCTTACCAAGCAAATTCTAAGTGCCAAATAAGCATGAAAACGGGAGAGAATTGTGCCTTTTTTTCTGGCAAGTTAAAAATTGATTTTTACCATTCTCTGAAGCAAAAAATGAACCAAGATCTGTTTCCCACCAGTAGCGGGAGGGGACTGGGCCTAGACTCTCCCAAAAGTCAGCAAATTACAGTAGAGGGTGCCATTGCACATGCAACAGCACAGAACAGTGAGATTTGTCACTGCCTCTCCCCAGCCATCACTGGCCTCCATAGCTGATCAACCCCCCACCTCCCGCACAGGACATCTGATCATTTCCCCGCCCTGCACAGACCACTGCGCCAGGCTGGCACTGCCCAAGGAGCACCCTCCCCCGTTGCCCTCAAACTCCCAGGGAGTCTCAATGGCCTTGGTCCTACTGGCCATGCCATCACAACAAGTCCCACGTTGATGGGGACCATACGTAATGCTAACTGGTGAGAACCTTCACCAGCGAGGTAGCTGAAGGACAATTGCCTCCCAGGCTCACTTATAATATTTAAATTCTAGCTATTAGAATTTAAATATTACAATCAGCCTCGCGCTCTTCCTGCGTGCAAGGTTCATCTCACTGGGTATCTGGGGTGTCAGTAAGACTGCGTGAGGTGAGAAACTGGGCGTGAAGAAGGTAAGATTGCCCCCAAAGAATGGACAATAAATATTGCCGTACCACTCTTGCCCACGTCCCAAAATTAAAATAAAAACAGGCGCAAGTTGCAACTATCTTCCTTCATGTTTACAAGTGAGTGTGGCTATGGGGAAAGAGTAGAGGAGTGGTATTAATTGGATCGTGTTTCCAAAGAGATGACATACGCGTTATGAGATGACTAGCTTCCTCCTGTGCTTTAGGATTATGTAACATCTTCAACAGTTGCCAGATTCATAGCACCAGTCAGATGAGCTAATTGACTGCTAATCACTTCAGGATTTCTGTTCATTGTTTTCTGGTAGAACCTCCCCAGGACCTGGCTTCAGCCCCAGGCCAGCTGCAATTGGGTGCAGTGCCGTTTGACCAAGATGAGGTCAGCCATGCCCATTGTGAAGAGCTACTTAAGAATGAAGTTGCAAAGAGAGAAAGAAAGCAAAAACCAACCTGGACCTTGGCATCTGTGGCATTCTGTCATCGTACGAGAGACAGGAGCAATGTTCCACATGTCGTGGACAAGGGTGTGCCTAAGGTTGATCAACATTTGTTCCTGGCATTGGACTGCAGATGTATCCATTTGGGAAACGAGTGTCAATGTTCAGGAAGCAGAGTCTGGTCAGCACATACCTTCTGTTGGGTGGTACTGCTTACATCAGTGCCACAGCAATCAGGATGGGAAGGTTTCACAATCAAATAAGGGTGAGGCTGCCACCTAAGATACCCTGGGCACCCACCCCAGCAAGATAAATAAAACAAGGACTTGCATTTATCTAGTGCTTTTCATAGCCACCGATGTTTTAAAGTGCTTTACTTTTTCTCCTAGCTTGTTATATCTAAAAGTTAAAGTTTATTTACCAGTCACAAGTAGGCTTAGATTAACACTGCAATGAAGTTACTGTAAAAATCCCCTAGTCGCCACACTCCAATGCCTGTTTGGGTACCCAGAGGGAAAATTTAGCTTGGCCAATCAACCTAAACCGCACATCTTTGGACTGTGGGAGGAAACCGGAGCACCCGGAGGAAACCCACGCAGACACAGGGAGAATGTGCAGACTTTGCACAGACAGTGACCCAAGACAGGAATTGAACCCAGGTCCCTGGTGCTGAGAGGCAGCAGTGCTAACCACTGTGCCACCCCTCACCACAGATATTAAACAGATTCACCTGTACTTGCTGGATTTATCTTTCTCTACCTTGAACAAAGGAGAAACTAATTGCAATCCTCCAGTTTTCTGACAGTGTGTGGAGTTTGCAGATTTTCCCAGTGTCTGCATGGGTTTTCTCCGGGTGCTGAAGTTTCTTCCCACAGTCTGAAAGATGTGCTGGTTAGGTACATTGACCTTACCAGGCACCGGAGTGTAGCAACTAGGGTAATTTTACACTAACTTCATTGCAATGTTAATGTAGGCCTTACTTATGACTAATAAATAAACTTTAAATCACTATATCTCAACAGGATTGGAACGCTGTGGTCAGCCCCTCCGCAGTTTCTACCCATACTCCCCTCAGCAATGTAGGATGCATGCCAACCAGACTGAGTGGCTCATTCACTTTAATCACTGCCAATGTTTCTAGTACCTCCTCTTGATCCTTTTTTTTAAATCTCATCCAATATCTCAGCAACCTCTTTGTTTACTGAACTTTGGCAATGTCCTTTTCCTGTGTGACCATTGATGCAAAGTATTACTTTATAATAAAAACGTTATTCCCTTCTCAGAGTTACCAAGCCAGTATATAGATTGGACATGGCAAAGTCTGTCATCCATCGCCTTCCTTACTTCAGAAACCCTTCAGTACCTCAGCCATGCCTCCATTTTGATCCCTAATCCGACCCACTGCTCCTCTGACAATCCCTTTACTAGGCCCCTAGATATCCCAATATGCATTTCTCCAATTTATTATTGATTCATAAATCCAGAATCGAATGGGCAGCAGAAAGCAATGAGGTTTAAAGAGCCTTAACTTCTGAACTCAGATACAATACACTGGAGAAGCGCCCCCCCCCCCCCCCCCCCGGCCTCCCGCCCCGCCCCTACCCAACCCCCCTCAAGTTCCCAGGTAGGAATTTCACAGCAATTGCTGGGAAGTTCAAGCTTCCTTTGGGCAATTGCCCCACGCTGGGAACCATCCAAAAAAAAAAAAAAAAATGCGATTGAAATCGCAAACTTGGGATGGTTCCGACTGTGGTTTCAGAAATATCATTTTTATTTGGCCTCAGTAAGCACTGTTCTCAAACGTGCTTTCCTGGTTGGAAATGATAGGGCTTCTGTATAGCTGGATGGGAAATAGTGATAGTGTATTAACGTTGATAGTTTGGCCATTTTCCAGAACGAATGAATAACTCAAGGCCTGTCAGGGGACAGAGATGATATGCCGAGTGCAAGTGCTACCTGCAACAGCAAACGTTTTGATGTACATTCTATCAAACGGATTCCATACCATGTGAGATTTCTGTGACAATGAATAGTCTGCAGGATCCTGGACCGTGGCCCAGTTTTCTCCAAGTATATGTAGCAGCTGTTTTATGTTTCCACGCCTCTTGCCAAATGAAAGGGTTCTTCCCATGTCATCATGTTTGTGAAAGGAATCTTCAAATTCATACATCCTCATCAGGTCACTCCTTGACTCTAACCCCATTCTCCAGAAGCTCATTCACAGCACAGGAGGAGGCCATTGTCCTCATCATGCCTATGCCAGTACTTTGAAAGAGCCGTACAATGAGGTCCTGATCCTCTGATCTTTCCCCATAGACCTGTAAATTTCTACTTCTCAAGTATTTATCCAATTCTCTTTTGGAAGTTTCTATTGAATCTGCTTCCTCCATCCGTCAAAATGTGCATTCCAGATTTTAACAACTCGTTTTATAAAAACCATTTCTCCCCAGGATATTTTGCTAACCACCTTACATCTGTGTTCTCTTTACTGACCCTCATGCTAGTGGAAACTATTTCTCCCAACCCAAGCTATCAAAGTTCTCATAATTTTGAGCAACTCGATTATCCCCTCCATCTACATTGCTGTAGATTTTCCAGTCTCTACACATAGCTGAAGCTCTTCACCCCTCTTCCCATTTCTAATAAATCTTCTCTGCACCATTTCCTCCAAGGCCCAAATGACAGCTTTCCAAAGTGTGGTGCCAAGAATTGGGTCACAACTTGGGGAGGCGATGGCCTTGTGGCATTATCGGCAGTCTATTAACCCAAGCATCCACCTAATGTTCTAGGGACCTGGGTTCGAATCCCACCACAGCAGATGGTGGAATTTGAATTCAATAAAAAAAATTATCTGGAATTAAGAACATGCAGATCACCATGAAAACATTGCCGATTACCAGAAAAACCCATCTGGCTCATCGTATCTAACTAAGGGATAGAAATCTATCGTCCTTATCCGATCTGGTCTACACGTGACTCCAGAGTCACAGCAATGTGGTTGACTCTCAAATGCCCTTGGGCAACAAGACATGGGCAATAAATGCTGGCCAACCAGTGATGCCCATTTCCCATGAATGAATTCACAAAGTGATTCACTTTGGTAAGAGTAACAGGAGTACAGAACATAGGGCTAATGGAAGGACTCTTAGTAGTGTTGACGAGCACAGAGATCTTGGGGTACATGTGCATAGCTCCCTGAAAGTTGGCACCCAGGTTGATAAGGTTGTTAAGAATGCGTACAGTGTGTTAGCTTTTATTGGTAGAGGGATTGCATTTTGGAGCCATGAGGTCATGTTACAACTGTACAAAACTTTGGTGCAGCCGCACTTGGAGTATTGCGTACAGTTCTTGTTGCCGCATTATAAGAAAGATGTGGAGGCATTGGAAAGGGTGCAGAGGAGGTTTACCAGGATGTTGCTTGGTATGGTGGGAAGGTCTTATGAGGAAAGGCTGAGGGACTTGAGGCTATTTTCATTAGAGAGAAGGTGGTTACGAGGTGACCTAATTGAGGCAGACAAGATGATCAAAGGATTGGATAGGGTGGACAGTGAGAGCCTTTTTCCTCGGATGGTGATGGCTAACACGAGGGGGCATAGCTTTAAATTAAGGGGTGGTAATTATAGGACGGATGTCAGAGGTAGGTTCTTTACTCAGAGGGTAGTAAGGGCATGGAATGCCCTGCCTGCAGCAGTTGTGGACTCGCCAACTTTAAGGGCGTTCAAATGGTCAGTGGATAGGCATATGGATAATATTGGAATAGTTTAGGTTAGAGGGTCATTAGATTGGTTCCACTGGTCGGCGCAACATCGAGGGCCGAAGGGCCTGTACTGCGCTGGAATGTTCTATGCTCTATGAATGAAAAAAATTGAAGGCTGATCAGTATCTCAAGATTAGCTAAGTCATGGTTTCCACTTTCAATCTTGGAATAAACTTGGTTGTTATGGACATTCCTTTCTGTAACTTCTATTAATCATCCATTTTACTACAACTATACTAGGCTCATCGACTCGTAACTTAGGTGTGGCTGTGGGGTCCATTTCCATAGAATCCCTACAGTACAGAAGGAGGCCATTCGGCCCATTGAGTCGGCACTGTCAACAACACCATCCCAGGCCCTCTCCCCACAATTCCATACATTTACCCTGGTGATCCTTTTGACCTACACATCCCGGAGACGAAGAGGCAATTTAGTATGGCCAATCAACTTAACGCACACATTTTTGGACCGTGGGAGGAAACTGGAGCACCCAGAAGAAAGCCACACAGACACGGGGAGAACATGCAAACTCCACACAATGATCTAAGCTGGGGATCGAACCCAGGTTTTCGGAGCTGTGAAGCAGCAGTGCTAACCTCTGCGCCACCATGCCACCTCATTGCCCTGTCCCTTCCATATTATGATGTGGGTATGCCGGCGTTGGACTGGCGTAAACACAGTAAAAAGTCTGACAACACCAGGTTTTAGTCCAACCTATTTATTTGATAATATACTCACAAGCTTTCGAGGGGACTGCCTCTTCGTCAGGTGAATGGAGAGTTCTGGCCTCAGAACTGCTCTGTCTGAGGCCAGAACTCTCCATTCACCTGACGAAGAGGCAGTCCCCTCGAAAGCTTGTGAGTATATTATCAAATAAATAGGTTGGACTAAAACCTGGTGTTGTCAGACTTTTTACTGTGTTCCTTCCATATTAGCCCTGCAAACTCCCCCATTCCTCACTCATTCAAATGTTTCTTCAATTCCTTTTAGATTGCTATAATTGAATTTGCTTCCACCACTCTTTCAGACAGTGTTCCACTGGGTAAAACAAAACCTCATCAGCCTCTGGTCATTTTGCCAACTTTTAAAATCTTTAGCCTTGGTTACTGACCCTTCGATCACTGGAAATAACTTTGTCTTATTTATACCATCAAGATTTGGAGTGCCTCGTTAAATCTTCTCTTAACTTGCTCTGCTTGAGGGGAATAACAATGAGGCCTTAGTATTGAATCAATTTGGGAACTTTTACTGATTTAATGTGGAACGCGATTTACAATAAAACAAGTTGTGGTGTTCCATAGTTAAATTACATGACATTTTCATAGTCTGCCAAACATTTCTGAAAAGTGTTATTTGTTTAGCAGGAGTGGATACAATTGTTCTGGTTCCTCTCACTGTAGTTCAGGGTGGGGTTTATGGGAGTTTATTTTCCCACAATTTCATTGCAGTGTCAAAGGAAGGAAACTGTCTGTACGCCCAGCCAAAGAACTTTGACCAAATTTAATATTACTGTAGCACGGTGAAGAAAAAAAGCCCGTATAAATCTCGGGTGCTATGTTTTAGCGGGATTCCATTTAGCTGAACGCTTCAATTAACAGGAAAGAAAGGGAAATATGAGTTTTTATAAAGTGTATGTCTGGAATTTTTCAAAGTTTGGGGATTTCATAGAATTCGTGGGAATGATTGAATGGCGTATTTTGTAGTAATTTAAAATGTTACAGAATTACAAATGTTACAAGAAAAACAAAATTCTGGCCACGTAACTTTTGCATTAGTGCTGTTAACAGTATATGGGTGGGATTTTATGGTCTTGCTCATCCCAAAACTGTAAAATCCTGCTCGAGGTCAACAGACCTTTCCTGCCCGACCTGATTCCTGCGGCAGGCAGGGTAGTAAAATTCCGGCCTATATCTACATAAATATTTTATATTTATGTGTGTGTATATATAGCTCTATACATATATCTATACAATGTAATAATAAGTAAATACACAAAAGCCACATCTCATGTGTTTTTCAAACTAATTCACTCCAAAGTCACTATCCTGGCAATAATATACGTTCAACACTGATTTGTTGCTAATATGGATCTGAACTTATCAAAGCTCACATTGTGTCAAAAGCCCAGTACTGGTAAGTATGGTTATGAGCATAAAACAACGATGAATAACATGGTGGTTGATTTGTCTCCAAATGTGTCAACGTGCTTGTAAAAATAGATTTAATTAGTAGCTGGTTTTTTTATAATTAATATATCCTGTGTAACTGTCTGGTGGCATGAAAGACAAATTACACCCTAGAAGTCGAGTGGTTAATGATTACCCATGTTTCTCTTCATGTATTCCTTTGCTCGGAGGCGTTTTCATTTTCCCAGGCTGTGTGGAGCCATGTATTTCATGGCGGAATTATTGAAGGACATTTCCATCATCTTACCATCCCAAACTGGTGCATTTCATGAAATCGGTTCTTCTAGAATGTTGCTGGTTTTAAGCCCCGTTTCAAGCAGAGACTTAATTAACCTATGCAAATGGATACGGAGAAAGATGCACTGACATTTTCTGGTCAAGGGCAGGCCAGGTGCGAAGTTCACAGGACAACCAATTAAATCTGATGGTCAGGAGGCTTTGGGGAGAACTGTAGGGCGATTGTAACCAGGCATCAAAGATTCTGTTGTGAACTAGCTGATAGTACAGGCACATTCCAGATCCCTAACACATCAGCACCTATACCATCATAGTGCTCCAGCTACAGCAAGCTTAAAAACATTAGTGAGTAGGTTCCCAATGTAACTACCCTGTTTTGCGACCAAAGGATTTTAAGGGCCATAAGACATAGGAGCACAAGTAGGGCTTTCAGCCCATCAAACCTGCTCTGCCATTCAATGAGAACATGACTGTCTTGATATGATTATCCTCAACTCCATTTTTCCACCTTCTCTCCACAACTCTTGATTCCCTTATTGATTAAAATTCTTGTTTGTCTCAGCCTTGAACACACTGAGTGACCCAGCCTCTACAGTCCAAGAATCCACAGGTTCACTACTCAGAGCAAAAAAAAAATTCTCTTCAGTTTTGCCTAAAATGGATGACCCCTTTCTCTGAGATTATGCCCTCTTGTCCTAGACTTTCCTAGTGGTTAGCATGCTGCCTCACAGTGCTAGGGACCTGGGTTCAATTCCCAGTTCGGCATTGTACAGACTCCACACAGACAGACATTCTCCCTGTGTCTGCATGGGTTTTCTCCGGAAGAAATCTCACAACACCAGGTTTAAGTCCAACCAGTTTATTTGATAGTAATCCCACCAGCTTTCAAAAACGTGTTCCGAAAACTTGTGGGATTACTATCAGATAAACTGTTTGGATTTAAATCTGGTGTTGTGAGACTTCTTGCTGTGTTTACCCCAGTCCAACGCCAGCATCTCTAGGTCATGGGTTTTCTCCCACAGTCCGAAAGATGTTCTGGTTAGGGGCAATGGCCGTACTAAATTCAGTGTACCCAAACAGGTGCTGGAGTGTGGTGACCAGGGGATTTTCACAGTAACTTCATTGCAGTGTTAATGTAAGCCTAGCTGTGACATTAACAAATAAACTTTAATGTTGTTGTCATGTAGCATTTACAAATTAAAGTCAGTTTCTGTTTTACATTTTCTTTAAATTTTTTTTTAATAAATTCGTGGGACATGGATGACGTGAGACTGGCCAGCATTTATTGCCCATCCTGAGTTGCCCTTGGAGGGCAGCTGAGAGTCAACCACATTGCTGTGGCTCTGGAGCCACATGTATAGGCCAGACCGGGTAAGGATGGCAGATTTCCTTCCCTAGAGGACATTAGTGAACCAGATGGGTTTTACCAACAATTGACAATGGTTCCATGGTCATCAGAAGATTCTTAATTCCAGATACTTGGAGATTTGTTGGCCAGTGGTTCCTTTGATCAGCACTAATGTTAATCCGTAACTGGTCACTATTCACAAGTCAGCAAGTTTGCCTTCCACTTTGTCTTGGACAGCCTTGCAAAATGGGTGATACTGGGTTAACCAGCCGCCAGTTTTAGGTGGCATCCGATATACAGTTGCCTTATAGTCAATGGAAGTATTAGACGCTGTGTGTAATGTTGGATCCAAAACAACTGACTAAGACAACACCCCCTGACCCCCCCCTCCCCGTTTTAAATCATCAAAGCACCCAACAATAGTGAAACACCCTGCCGCCCATCAAAATGACCAACGCTTCCAGAACGAACCTCCAGTGTTACACAGAGTCTAACATTACAATTCATTACATGCGGTGAATTGAATGGAATGTGGAACTTAGCAGTTTTGTAACATGAAGAGTAAATTGCTTGTGTATTTTGGCATTTCATTGCATTACCAGGCCATGTATTTCTGCACTAATGAGACTATCAACAATTGCAATCCAGTAAAAATGCTAAATTAGCTCAAATGTCAGTGTCAAGGGAGTTGTTCTCTGAACCTAGCAACCTGGGCGAATGTGATCTCGTCTGTTTTTTATTCTAGGTCATGAAAGAGCATGTTCTTGGCAGTTACTCCTGAGAATGTAATAATTATTTAATCATGTTCTTGATTGCATCCACAGTGATCACTGCGTTTTTTGTTTTCAAGTGCATGCTGTGATTGTCTGTCAACTTCAAGAATGTAACTGATGTAATCCTGAGGAATTGTGTAGGTTACGTCAAACACAGTCCTGATTTTGTCAGTTTATATGTTTGGAATTTAAGGAATTGCCGTGGTCTTTGGCGTTTTTAAGAAGAGAAGAACTTGCTTTTGCCCATCATGTCATGATGTACCCAGAGCCATAGCACATTGCATCCAGTCAATCACATTCTGAACAGCAGTCTCTGTTGATCCACCAGCAAATGCTGCGGGCAGTTTGCACACAACAGTCCCACAAACAGCAAACCAATCTTTAATTAGGAAGTATCTTTATTTTACCACAAACAGCACTCCCCGCCCTTCTTTCAACAGCACCAAGGGTATGGCGGACAAACAGAGCTTCATCCAAAAGGCAGCACTTCTGACAATGCGGTGTTTCCTCAGTACTGAACCAAAAATGCTGGGCTGGATTCGTGTGTCGGGACTGGAAAATCCAGGTCGGGACCTATTGCAGCTTACAAAATGCAAGCTCGGCTCCAAAGCCTGTTGCTGCCAGATTTTTGTCTCTGAGGTCGTGGGCAAGGAGAGATAGGAGCAGAATTCGGCCACTTTATCCGTCAAGTCCGCTCTGCCATTCAGTCAGATCATGATTGATGTCAGGTTTCTTGAGCCACGATCCATGAACGAGCAATGTGGAAGGAGTGTGGGTACAGAAATGGGCTGGTTAGAAGGAGCGCCCAGATTCTCAGGGAGAGCAACCTAGTTCCCATCACTGTTCATAAGCCCCTTAAACCTCTCTGCTCATCCTCTCAAATCACCATCCTCCCCAATGTCTACTCATGCTCCTCAAGCCTCTTCCATGCCTCCTTATACTCCTCATACCCTCTGAATACTCCCCATTACCCCTCATACTTCCCAGTGCAACCCCCATATGTATTCGATGGCTGCTCACCCTATTCCCGTAACCCCACACCTTTATCCTGTTAATCCCCCTGACACTATGGGCAATTTAGCATGGCCGATCATGCCACACATCTGTAGAGTATGAGAGAAAACCAGAGCACTCTGAGGAAACCCAGGCCCTAATCTCAATTACATGTTCAGTTCTTGGAACAGGGTTTGGACCCATGACCTCTGACATAACGCACTGGGCTAAACTGACAGAAAGAAGGGAAACAGCAGAGAAAGAAGCAAAAATATAAATTAATTGACGGTAAAGTATATTATGATTTTGGCTAGGTGATCTTTAGCATTGCTGTTACTGATTGATAGACAATTGTGTAAGGATCCACATATGTCAACCGAATGTATGAATGTTAATCATGGAACCCCTACAGTGCAGAAAGATGCCATTCAGTCTGCATGACAACAATCCCCACCTGGACCCTATTCCTGTAAACCCACACATTTACCCTGCTAATCCCCCTGACACAGAGGTCAATTTAGTATGGCCAATCAACCTAACCTGCGCACCTTTGGACTATGGGAAGAAACCAGAGCACCTGCAGGAAACTGAAGCAGACACGGGGAGAACGGGGAAAACACAGACAGTGACCCATGGCTGGAATTGAACCTGGGTCCTTGCCACTGTGAGGCAGCAGTACTAACCACTGTGCCAGAATCTGGCCATTTGATCTGTTAGAGTGCTAAAGGTTTGTTGGAAACTTTGATTTTCCACATGCTGGGTGATCTGATTTGCATTTATATTGGTGCAAGGCTTCCTCTTACCTACAAACTAGACATTCTTGTATGTCCTTTTATTCTGCAAGAACGTTGCTTACAGTTTCATTTGAAAGAAGCAATTTGGGAAAGTGTGACCAAGGCACAAGGGAGGGTGTGATGATCGTAACATACTAATCAGTGCCCATTCGTCATGGACTGCCTGTTCATTTACATGATTGTAGTGTCCAGCCTGAGTCAAGTGCTCTGTGAAGTGGCTACATGAATGAACAGGGGAGTAGTACAAGATCATGCCAGGCTGCACTATTTAAAAATCGGCCTCTTCCTTCTAAAATGGATGTGCTCTTTGACTTGAGCAGATCCTGGAAGTTCTTAAGACACAATGTGGCAGAGAGCTGGTTCCTAGGTCCTCCACACAGCAATGGAGGCTTCACTGTAAAGGCTTGATGGGAGGACAGATATCCGAGTGCCTCCAGACCAATTCTGAGAAAGCAATAGAAGAATCTATTCATCTAGATAGATAAGGGAGTGTAGCCCCAAGGGCCGGAAGAAGTTCATTGACTTTAATGACTAGTCAAGGTTAGTAAATGTATCTTCATATGCTTCATCTCAACAATAGTGTCACTCACCTCAAACTGCTCAATGCACCATGCCTCCCTCAATCACCTGCCTACAATCTGCTAACAATTGATACCCGACATTCACACCTTCCCTCCCCCTCACACAGTTAACACTGTGGTAAGCCTCACACCCTTATCACACACCATTCACACACTGCCAGCCATTCAACCAATACAGCCACTTTGCACATACACTTCCGTCTCTCCACCAGGACAAGGTGGCACAAAGTCACCCTCACAGCAGTCTAGAAATCTGGCGTCCAAGCTCTTCACCCTACACAAGGCAGAAGTGCCTTTGATAACGTTCCACGTTCCTGGATGAGCGTGTCTACAAGAACACTCAAGCAGCAGCACCTAACCAGGAATGGGATGTCCTCACCCTGGTGGGCATCACTGGGGCAGCCAGTGGGATAAACAAATAACTTAAGGTGATGGCATCTTTTTAGGGTGGAAGTGACCAAATCTAAAATCTAACCATAATTTATGCCTCTGATTCCATTCCATTCAGATTCTGAAAATCTAACCATAACGATGTCTCCGACTCCATTGTAGCAGAAAGAGAAACCACCCCCGCCCCCGCTATCCGAGACCTGCAAACAAAGCTCAGACTGAAATCATACAATCTTAACTTGTTTCCAGGTGAGCCCGACTTGGTAAGGTGCAGGCTCAGACTGCTGCTATCACGGCTGCAGATACCAGCACTCAACTGGTCTCACAGCAGTTGTGAAATCTGGTGTCCAAGCCCTTCACCATAGACAAGGCCACAGTTGGAAGTGTCATTGATAACCTTCCACGTTCTTGGATGAGCACAGCTGCGAGAACACTCAAGCAGCACAACACCGTCGAGAATAAACGCTCTGCTTGATCACCACGCTATTTACCACCTCAAGCATTTACTACTTCTGCTACCAAGTAGCTGCAGTGTGTACTATCCACACAATGCGCTCAAAGGCAATGGATGACCAATAAATGTGGGCCTGGCCCCGATAGTCTTACCTCAATATCTCAGATGGGATTGTCTTTGTTGCTTCAATTTCACTGAACTATGCTAACTATCAAGACCGGTCTCCATCAGGAAGGCTACGCTAGTGGGTAATAATAGTTTAAAGTTTATTTATTAGTGTCATAAGTTGGCTTACATTAACATTGCAATGAAGTTACTGTGAAAATCCCCTAGTCGCCACACTCCAGTGAACCTGTCTTTATGTCTGCCACTACAAGACCACCTCCAAGTAGCTGCCCTGCTTCTCAAACACATCACAGGACCTTGAAGGAATGAAGAAGTCATTAATAGCTATCCACCTACTGCAGGCGGGAAGCTCTCCCATGCCCCTTCCCCATTTGGTACCTGGGAAAATGGTCTGGGATAGTAAGGTATGGGAAACTGCCCCACCCACCTCCATACCTCTCCCCATGGGGCCTAAAATTTCAGGCTTTTGTTTGCAAGGGAATGCATGTGGATCGGCTTCTCTATGGAAAGGAGCTTTCAGCTCCATAGAACACTGAACTTATTTCTATTTAGACATCTCACGAATGCAAAGCATTACAGATGGAACCCATGTATGTATCAGGTCAGCTAGTTGCTCTCCTCCGCTGCCACAACAGGGTGGCACAGTGGTTAACACTGCTACCTCACAATGTCAGGGACCTGGGCTCGATTCCTGGCTGGAGTCACTGTCTGCGTGCAGTTTGCACATTCTCCCCATGTCCGTGTAACTTTCCTCCGGGTGCTCCAGTTGGGTGGATTGGCTATGCTAAATTCTCCCTCAGTGTACCTAAACAATTGTCAGAGTGTGGTGAATAGGGGATTGTCACAATAATTTCAGTGCCGTTAATGTAAGCATACCTGTGACACTAATAAATAAACTTTAGCCTTGCTCTGCCTTAACTGTGCACTCTCCTTCTATGAGTACTCTTCATTCTTATACTGAACATCTGTTCCTGGATCTGCCACAGTCCCAATATAAATGCAAACTGCGATAAGGCAAGGTTGTGACATCCCATCAACACTCTTTGTCATCTTCCTCACTGCAACCCTCCAACTCATTCCCTGAAGCTCACCGGAGTGGAGCTATCCTACAGGATGAGAGGGAAACTATTCAATGCCTGTTGTATTGAGTTCAGAACCAAGGTCACGCCTCTCTCTGTCATTGAGCTACAGTAGGTTGGTGATACTTGCATATGCATGCACTCAGAGGCCAAGTTCCAAACTATAGTCAAAGCATTCACAGGCAAATAAAAGAATGGACCTTAGACTAAACATCTGGAAGACAAAGATCTTCTACCAGCCTGCTCCCACTGTGCAACACTGTTCCCTCATTATCAGGATCCATGACAATCCATTAGACAACGTGAACCATTTCTCATACCTTGGGAGCCTCTTCTCAACGAGGGCGGACGCCACTGATGTCACCAATGTGCTAGTGCAGTCTTCAGCTGACAGAAAGAGTGTTGGATGACAAAGATGTGGAACCCCAAGCTCATGGTCTACAAAACTCTCCTGCGTGCATCAGAAACAGGGTCAACGTACAGCAACAATTGTTAAATCCCTGGAGAATTATCAGCAGTGTTACCTCTGCAAATTCAACAACCAGACAGATGCTCCAACGACCCCTATTACACTGTAACCAATGGCAACATGCTGTAGTGGTCAGCTGACCTGTTTCAATGTAACCAATGGCAAGATGCTGTAGCAGTCAGCTGACCTGTTTCACTGTAACCAATGGCAAGATGCTGTGGTGGTCAGCTGACTTGTTTCAATGTAACCAATGGCAACATGCTGTGGTGGTCAGCTGACCTGGTAGAAATAGGAAGCAAATGGGGTTTGGGGGAGAGTATTTGTGGCCCAGGGTGGGATGAAGTTTTTTTTAAATTAAACCATTACTTTGTGAAGTTGTGTTTTTTTGTTTATTATTGTTTAGTACTGGAGGGTTCTTACTGCTGATGAACATCCTCTCTCAGGCCAACATTCCCAGTACTAAGATGCTGGATTTGATGAATCAGCTATGTTGGGTAGAGCCATGTTATCCGCATGCCTGATATAAGACTCCCAAAACAATCCCTCTCTACTTTGAGCTGTGTCACAGCAAGATGTTATCAGAAAAATCAGAGAATGTCCTCAGAGCCGCCCTGAAAATATACAACGTCCCCACTGAACTGTGGCAATCTTATGCTCGGGATCACTCAAGTTGGAGAAGAAACATCTGTTTTGGTGTCAACCATTTTAAATATCTCCAACAGATCCAGGTGGAGACCAAACGCAAATAGTGGAAGGAGCAAACCAAACTCCAAACATCCTGTCCATCCACCTCATAAACCACAACCAAAACTGATGCAGAATGCACAGATCCAGCATTGAATATTTCACTTACCTCAGGAATCCACAACCCTAGCGTGGAAGAAAGTCACCCTCAATCCCAAGAAAGAAAAAAAGCATCCTCTGAGGTATGTGTGGTTGTGTTAATGCTTGGAAACATCAGCAAGAGGGACAATGTTCCCCAAGTCCACTTATAGAACTGTGAGGCTGTTCTTTCAGGCCTATTTGATTTGATTTATTATTGTCATGTGTATTAACATTACAGTGGAAAGTATTGTTTCAACACAATATTGTATTGTAGAAAGCATACCATTCATAGAGAAGGAAAATGAGAGCACGCAGAATGTAGCGTTACAGTCATAGTTGACTAACCCCAGCTGAGTGTGAGGTAGGTTCATTCAAAAATCTGTCAGCAGTAGGGAAAAATCTGTTCCTGAGTCGGTTGGTATGTGACCTCAGACTTTTCTATCTTTTTTTCCTGGTGGAAGAGAGAATATCCGGGGTGTATGATGTCCTTAATTATGCTGGCTGCTTTGCCAAGGCAGTGCGAAATGTAGACAGAGTCAATGGATGGGAGGCTGGTTTGCATGATAGACTGGGCTTCATTCACAACCCTTTGTAGTTTCTTGTGGTCTTGGGCAGAGCAGGAGCCATACCAAGCTGTGATACATCTGGAAAGAATGCTTTCGATAATGTATCTGTAAACGTTGATGAGAGTCATAGCTAACGTACCAAATTTCCTTCGTCTTCTGAGAAGGTAGAGGCCTATGATGGAGCTGGATGATTGTGTGACTGTTATTGGCAAGCGGCAAATGCAGAAGAAAAGACAAAACCTTTGACCTGGCAAATGATACGCTGAGCTGTCTCACCTTTTGATGTTCCGTAGAGCGTACTGCCTTCAACCTCTTCTCAGTCTCAATGCATACAATATGATCATTATGAGCTGGCTGAGATCTTGGGAGAGTGCAGTATCAAATAAAATCTTTCTGATTCATCTTATCCACACCACTATGCCAACCAACAAATAGAGGTTTGGAGTGCTGTATCACATTACTTATCAAAGACTGCATTTCATAGAATTCCTAAGTGCAAAAGAGGCCATTCGGCCCATTGAGTCTGCAGCGACTGTCTGATAGACCCTATCCCAGTAAGCTATACATTTATCATGACTACTCCATCTAACCTACACATCTTTGGCTGTGCTAAATTGCCCTTTAGTGTCCAATCATAAGAACATAAGAAATAGGAGCAGGAGTAGGCCATCTAGCCCTTCGAGCCTGCCCCACCATTCAATAAGATCATGGCTGATCTGAAGTGGATCAGTTCCACTTTCCTGCTTTCTCCCCATAACCCTTAATTCCCTTGTCTATCAGAAATCTATCTACCCGTGACTTAAATATATTCAACGAAGTAGCCTCCACCACTTCAATGGGCAGAGAATTCCAGAGATTCACCACCCTTTGAGTGAAGAAGTTCCTCCTCAACTCCGTTCTAAACTGCCCCCCCTCCCCCCTCCCCCCTCCCCCCTCCCCCCTCCCCTTATTTTGAGGCTGTGCCCTCTAGCTCTGTTTTCCTTTCTAAGCGGAAAGAATCACTCTGCCTCTACCCTATCTAGCCCTTTCATTATCTTGTAAGTCTCTATAAGATCCCCCCTCAGCCTTCTAAACTCTAACGAGTCTATTCAGTCTCTCTTCATAAGCTAACCCCTCATCTCCGGTATCAGCCTGGTGAACCTTCTCTGTACTTCCTCCAAGGCCAATATATCTTCTCACAAATAAGGGGACCAAAACTGCACACGGTACTCTAGTTGTGGCCTCACCAGTACCCTGTACAGTTGCAGCAAGACCTCCCTGCTTTTATATTCTATCCCCCTCGCTATAAAGGCCAGCATTCCATTCGCCTTCTTGATCACCTGCTGCACCTGCAGACTGGGTTTTTGCGATTTGTGCACAAGGACCCCCAGGTCCCTCTGCACTGTAGCATGCTGCAGCTTTTCACCCTTTAAATAATAATCCCTCCTACTATTATTTCTATGAAAATGGATAACCTCACACTTGCTAATGTTATACTCTTTGCTGACGTTCTCTAAATCCACCTAACTTGACACAGAGGGGGTGGTGGGGAAATCCACCTAACTTAACACGGGGGGTGGGGGGAGCAGGGGGGGGGTTGGAGTAAGCATGCTAACTCAACACAGACAGTGACACAAGCCAGGAATCTAACCCGGATCCCTGGCACTGAGGCAGCAATGCCAACCACTGCCCCACCATGCTGCCCATTTCATGCCTTCGTGATCAGTTTCCTCATTTTATTTATGTCCAGCTCAAACTGTCTTGGCAAACGATGACATCTCATCAGGATCCATTTTGAGCCTTTTGAAAATAAAATTGACCCCACGCTCAGACAATTGCTTTCATCTGGGTGCGGTCATTTACGTTTCAGTCTCTGGCCAGATTTTCCACATGCCCAATAAACTAGGTCCTGGCGCCAGCACAGATCACTGCACATCCTAACTATCCGAGGGAGCTGACCACAGAGAAACCACAGGCAGTCAGCTCCTTGTGCTTCTGGCTAGCTTTCCGCTGGCAGCGCTCATCCCGAGGGTCACTTTGTCAGGGTTACAACATCAGTTCTCTAAATCAGTGGCTTCGCATTCTTTCCTACAGTTGCTTCAGAACCAAAACACTTCATAAAGCAGTTTTAAACAATCCAATTTTTGAAGAGTCGCCATTTCCTTTTGTACTATTTACCAATTACAAATGAGAAGAGTGGTGCCAGTATTAGCAATTAGAACAATACGGGTGAGTATTAAAGCCAAACACGCAGCTCATTTCAATTGTATTGCTGTTGGGAGTGTTATTTCTCTTTCTTGACACACTGGCTACTCGTTGATAATCTGGTGATTAATTTTTCTTTGGAAAGGTACAGTGTGTAATATTATAATCTGTACCGGAGCTATATGCAGGGTATGGCAGACTTGCACTGTTGGTCTAGGTGCTACTCAAATGCCGGCACCATCTGTCCTGTGACTGTGGAATTCCTCCGAGCGGCCTTGCAGTTGCTGGAAAGTTTACTTACATCCCCTTCTGCATCGCCGTCAGCTGCAGAAGAACTGATCCCAGCATCTGGCTGGGAGCCAGCTGTTTCCTTGGCTCTGGCAGACCTCCGCCTGCCCAAGCCCTCTGACACTCCTGCCTCCACCTGCTGTGCATCAACAGCTGTGTGGTGCGCAGATTGCAGCTTACCTAAGAAAGGTCACACAAATGCAGGTTTTGTGGATCCTCACTTCTGTGGCACACCCTGACTTGGTTGACAATAATGGCTCTACGCTCGGCCTTCCCCAAAATCTCCAGTGCTCGTTCCTCAAATGGGGTGAGGAGTTGCAACTCAGGAACCCCCATCCCTGCTCCTCTTTGGCTGCTGGAAACAATGGGCTGTCTTCTCCTGTGGGGACCAAAGGAGAGACTGAAAGCCTGATGGCTGGAAGGGCATGGGGCAGTCGGGTGGTGTACATTGGCACTGTGCCACAGCAGACAGGGATTTGTCAAGGAGGGTGCCAGAGGGGTTGGAGGAAGGTGTTGAGAGTTGGATGCTGTAAGGTCATGAGGTGTCAGGGAACGGATCGATGTGGACATTCCAATGAATGGGACTGATGCCAGGGTGGGATGGACACTTGCTCTTGATGCCTAAAGGAGGTTGTTCATCTTCGTGCCAGTGCACAGGCACTCACTCCACTGCCGCTGCATTGCTGACCCAATCCTTAGGCCCTGAATGTCCCGGGGGAAGAATATGGCCCCCCTCTCCACTGCAGCAGCCAGCTCAGATCCCCCTCGGTAAATCATGGAGCCACTCTTCATGGTGCCATCTTCCTGGCGTGATTGACTGAGAGTCCTTCGTTAGTGCTTAAATGCTGCTCCCCCTGTTAATGGCTCCCAGCTGCAGCCTCTTTGGGTGAGTCTTGTACTTGGACGGTCCATAACAGTGTGAGTCTTTCATGGCACTGAGCTGTAAGATTGTGGTGCGGGGCACGCCAAAAATACCAGTGCAGAGGATTCCCATTTTCACACTACTACGACACTTAGAAACCTTTTGGGAAAATTCTGCCCTTGATGCTGTGTAGCAAAGGCACAGGCATCTATTTCCTCATCAGTACCTGGCATTAGTTTGGCTGCACTAATTGGTTCAGACAAACAATAAGGAACCTCACTAGAGATGAGCGTAGGTTGGAAATAAGGCTGAAAACATTGTAGTTCCAAGTCCTACCTACTCTCATTGCTGCCAGGTACTGAGATTTGTAATATTACTCCTCTGGAGTTGGAAGTAGACTTTAGTGGCTAGAGCAAGGGAGAGTTTTGAATTAGGCACTGAAAACATTGATGTAAACATCAAAATTCAATTTAACAAAAGAGTACGTATGTGGAAACTTGCGATCTCTACTGTGTAAAAGGACAAAGACAGGAGAGGCAAGAGAACACCATCAGTGGCAATCTTCCCCCACCAAACAAGACACCGCCCTGATGTGGAACAATATGGGTGTATCTACAATGCAAGGACTTCAGTGATTCAAGAAAGCAGAACACCAGCAAGGGCAGTTAGGGATGCGCATTTTATGCTAGCCTAGCCAACAATGCACACATCCTGTGAATGACTAGAAAACACCTCACCTACTCCTTCACACACAACCCACTGCTGGCAACTCAGCAGCTCTTAAAGGGCTGTCGTTTCGATTTAACAAACTGCTCTAGGGTTTGAACAATAAACTTTAGGTTATAGAAGAATACAGATGCAGAGACAGGGCAGGAGTGTTCCATTTACTAGTTCTGTCCTTGAAATATTGTGAGTAAAGCAGGCTTTATCCCTTCATTGTGAAAGAGGGCTCATTACCAGAAACACTGTTTTAAACTTCCTGAGCGGAGGTAGCTGAGGGAGTGAATTCAGACTCTCACTGCAGCAAATGGAGGGCTGGGATATAAGTGATGTTTACCTCTTTAAAATGTGAGGAAGCATGGTTCACAATCTCTCTCAACCTGCTACAGCTTCACTGAGACAATCACCCAATTATATATGTGCATTGTTTTAATGATACTGATATGCTACTAATATTGTACAGAAATCTTGCACTGACCAAACACACTGATAACTGAAATCACTTGAATGCTGATGGGTCCCATACATTGACTGGGCAGATGGATGCTATCACTCTCTCACATTTCAGCACATGTTAGACATACAGGTAAAATCTGCATAATTGTTAGGAACTGCAGCAAAATGGAGTGACCTTACCCATTGACTAACTATGAAGAGTATCCAGAAACCTCTGGGACTAGAGGCCAGTGTTTCATGCCTCAGATCCATATGAAGGCGAACCCTTACTGACCAAGGTCCTAATTTTCTGAAATGAAATGCTATCTCCAATATCCAGCACTATCTCTTGTCTGGTTTCAGCATTCTTGTGGATCAGATTAAGCACGCTAAAACACAAAGCTTTATCAATCACAGTGCCCAGTAATCTGCTCTCACACAGGTATTTGGACCTGTTGAGATAATTTGTACCCCTGGAAAAATACCCAATTCTCTGAATATTTGTTCTGTGCACAAACTGATTCATTTGGTGATACTACACAGCCTTGTCATACTCCTCTCTTGAAACATTCAATTTCCATCTTCAACCTAGCTGGACACTTGCTATTTGGTCACAATATAGGCTCTGGAGACATCTCACATCTTTACTGTCAATATCACATTTCAGTAACATGTCTATTAACTTTTGGTGATAAATACAATCAAATGTTTTTTCATAAGTCTATGAAGCATAGTTAAATGTGCTTGTTTACCACTAGGTTGTAATAGTGTGGCCTCTTTAAGGGACGATTTCTTAAGGGCCACGTGGTCAGGTCAGACCTTATGGAGTGTCAAGACAGGAAGCTGAGTCAATCAAGTGCAAGGGTGTGTATCCTGTATCAGGGGAGGATCTGCACTTAAAACCAGGAAGGAGTAGTGTACAGTTGTATAGTTATTCTGTCTGGCCCTGTTTGTAGATATCGTTATTTGACAATAAAGCCTTTTGCTTCCAAGCCTCAGCGAGACATTCTTGATTTATTATTTATTGAAAATTGCTCTTGAAGTAAATATTCTTACTCTTGTTCTTACCCCAGATCTATATTCAGCTGTGTTTCACCAATTTCTACTTCAAATGCATTATTATTTCAATCAATTATGATTTTCAAGATCACTTTAATGGGAGGCCTGATTAAGCTTGTAATCCTAAATTACTTTCATTCTGTTGCTTTAGGTTTCTTAGATAACCTAATGATTAAAGAATAACACAAGTCACCTGGAATGTGTCCTCTAGTATATCTTTTAGTGACAAATGCCACTTCTAATTCTGTTTCTCCGAGGACTTTTAGATGTTCTGTTATTACCTCATCACTGCCTGAGGGTTTTCCTCTGCTCATAGATTTCAAAGCATTCTTTACTTTTGACATCATGTTTGCTCCTTCAATTTTGGTCACCCTGTTATTGGAAAGAGTGTAAAGAAGATTTGCAGGGATGTTGCCAGGACTAGTAGGCCTGAGTTATAGGGAGAGCTAGACCAGGCTAAGACTTTATTATCATACATTCCAAGGATTAAGGAGTGAGCTTATTGAGGTGTTTCAAATCATGAGGGCAATAGATAGGAAAGGGGAATTGAAAACTAGAGGGCGTAAGTTTAAGGTGAGAGTGAAGAGATTTAAAAGGAACCCGAGGGGTAACTTCTCATGCAGAGAGTGGTGTGTGTATGGAATGAACTGCCAGAGAAGGTGGCTGAGGCAATTACTAAAGCAATATTTAAAAAGCATTTGGATAAGTACATGGATGGGAAAGGATTAGAGGGATGTGGGCAATTGGGACTAGCTAGAAGGACAGTGTGGTCAGCATGGACCAGTTGGACAAAAGGACCTGTTTCCATGCTGTATTACTCAATGACTGTATGGGCTCTATTTTGATTCAAAGTGCTAGGTGGACTTGAAACTGGGAGTGTTTCAGATCCAACTTTTAGACCCATTCTCAGGCGTCCCGTGTGCACCCTGCCTGAAAAAATATCAGGTGGGGCTTAGCGCGCCCAAAATCCTGCAGCTCCGATTGGCGCCTCCAACTGGGCGTGATCAGACAATGAGAAATAGAATGTGGCTCCCCTGCCACATCGCTCCTGGGCTACCTCACCATTCTCCCACCCCCCCCCCCCACCACTTCCACCCCCACCGATCTCAAGCAGAGACTCGTTCGGCACTAAGCACCTCATTAGCTGGAGTGCTCGGATTGGTCTTTTGTAGGGCACGTCTGTTTCACGTTGAATCTGGATGGGTGAATGCGGTGGTAAAGGGGGAGGTGCCGGTAAGGTTGGGCGTGCAGCTTAGAAGGAGTTGGCAATAGGATCTGTCATTAGCTGTAGACAGGCTTGGTCTCAGTGTCCCTTTTGCCCAACATTGCAGATGGGCCTTTGATTCTCCCATTTGGCGGTAATGCCTCTGTGATAAAACCATTTAAAGGCTATAAATGAGTGTTGCCAACTTACCCGGACTCACCACGGACAGACCCCCTGCCCCATGCCGAAATGAAAATAAAATTTTACGTATCAATTACAGACTTCACAATATTAAAATAAAACATTCAGTACATTTATGTACAAAGATACATACATGTACAATTTAGGTACAAGAGCAGACCACTCAGCCCTTGAGCCTGCTTCACCATCCAGTAAGATCATGACTGATCTGATTTGACTCAACATTCCTGCCAAGTCCAATAAATTAGTTAAACGTGACTTCCCTTTCACAAAACCATGTTGGCTCTGCCTAATTGCCTTTGTTATGGTGGAATTAAAAGTGATGGACACAAAATGGTTACCCGGCACACACAATGGCTACCTGAGAAGGGACATTAAGAGGCACTTACTTTGGGCACAGACAGTTACACGAAAGGTTAAAACCTGCAGTATCTGAATTGCTGCAGGAAGCTGGTCAGAGCTTGAAGCACTCCAGATAAGAGCAGACCCAGAACAATGAGTCTGATAATAAGGTCAGCCACAGATGGGAGCATAAATACATAAATGTAACAAGATCAGCCACTGAATGTATAGATCAAAACCAGTCATTGATAGAAGACATAACTGCATCAATGATATGTTAACTGTCCACGTCAGTACCTGTCTGCTTGCAACGATGTGTTAACGGCCAATGTCCATACTGCCTTTTGTCTAAAAGGTATAAAAATGATTAACTACCATTGTGTAGTTGAGAAGTTAGCTGCCAAGTACTGCAGAGTACCTGTGCTTTCTCCCAAAGCTTTGTCTGAAATAAAACTGTATTGTTGGAACCTCCAACTCTGACTCCAAAGTGGTAAATTTCCCACAACACCTTGAAAGTTTCCAAGTACCCCAACCTGCTATAGCATCTTCAATAATGGCTTCTAACATTTTCCCCATGACAAATGTTAAACTACTGAGGCTGTAGTTGCCTGCTTTCTATCTCCATCCATTTTAGAATAAAGGATTTATTGGCTGCATCAATAGTGGATGGCATGGTGGAACACTGCTGTCTCACAGCGCCAGGGACCTAGGTTCAATTCCTGGTTTGGGTCACTGCCTGTGTGGAGTGTCTGTGTGGGTTCCCTGTGGGTGCTCTGGTTTGCTCCCACAGTCCAAAGGTGTGTAGGTTAGGTGGATTGGCCATGCTAAATTCTCCTTCAGTGTCAGGGGGACTAGCTAGGGTAAATGCATGGGGTTATAGGGATAGGTTTGGGTCAGATTGTGGTTAGTGCTGACTTGAGCCTTACATCAGTGGTAGAGAAATTATTGGAGAGGATTCTTCAAGACAGGATTTATTTCCACTTGGAAATAAGAAATAGGAGTAGGAGTAGGAGTAGGCCATATAGCCCTTAATGGACATATTAATAAGAACATAAGAAATAGGAGCAGGAGTAGGCCATCCAACCCCTCGAGCCTGCCCCGCCATTCAATAAGATCATGGCTGATCTGTCGTGTCTCAGTTCCACATTCCCGCCCTCTCCCCATAACCCTTAATCCCCTCGCCTACCAAAAACCTATCAACCCGCGTCTTAAATATATTTAGCGAGGCAGCCTCCACCACTTCAACGGGCAGAGAATTCCAGAGATTCACCACCCTTTGAGTGAAGAAGTTCCTCCTCAACTCCGTTCTAAACCGCCTCCCCTTTATCTTGAGGCTGTGCCCCCTAGTCCTACTGTCCTTTCTGAGCGGGAAGAGCCTCTCCACCTCTATCCTATCCATCCCATTCATCATCTTATATGTCTCAATGAGATCTCCCCTCATTCTTCTAAACTCTAACGAGTACAAGCCTAGTTTATTCAGCCTCTCATCATAGTTCAACCCCCTCAACTCCGGTATCAGCATAGTAAACCTCCTCTGCACTCCCTCCAAGGCCAAAATATCCTTGTGTAAGTGCGGCGACCAAAACTGTACACAGTACTCCAGCTGCGGCCTCACCAGTGCCCTATACAGCTGCAGCAAGACCTCCCTACTTTTATATTCAATCCCCCTCGCTATGAAGGCCAGCATCCCATTAGCCTTCCTGACCACCTGCTGCACCTGTAGGCTGGGTTTTTGCGACTCATGCACAAGGACCCCGAGGCCCCTCTGCACCGTCGCATGCTGCAGTTTTTCGCCATGTAAGTAATAGTCCTTCCTACCATTATTCCTACCAAAGTGGACAACTTCACACTTGCCAACATTAAATTCCATTTGCCAGTTCCTGGCCCATTCGCCCAGCCTATATAGATCCTTCTGCAGACTCTCCACACCCTCCGCACAATTTGCCGTTCCACCAATCTTGGTGTCATCAGCAAATTTCGACACCATACACTCAGTTCCCTCCTCCAGATCATCCATATAAATGGTAAATAGCTGAGGCCCTAGCACTGACCCCTGGGGCACTCCACTAGTCACCAACCGCCAATCCGAATAGCACCCATTGACCCCCACTCTCTGCCTCCTGTTTGATAGCCAATCCTCTATCCACGCTAACACCCTACCCCCAACTCTATGCCCCCTGACCTTCTGTAATAACCTCTTGTGAGGCACCTTATCAAACGCCTTCTGAAAATCAAGAAACACCACATCCACCAGCTCTCCTCTATCCACCGCCCTAGACACATCCTCATAGAACTCCAACAAATTCATCAGACACGACTTCCCCTTAATGAAACCGTGCTGCATCTGCTCTATCAAACAATTCTCCTCAAGTGAGAGGCAACATGGTTTTGTGAAGGGGAGGACATGCATCACGAACTTGATCAAGGTTTTTCAAGGAAGTGATGAAGATGATTGAGGGATAAGCGAGGGGATTAAGGGTTATGGGGAGAGGGCGGGAATGTGGAACTGAGCCACGACAGATCAGCCATGATCTTATTGAATGGCGGGGCAGGCTCGAAGGGCTAGATGGCCTACTCCTGCTCCTATTTCTTCTGCTCTTAGGTCAATGGATGTTGTCTACATGGACTTCAGTAAGGCCTTTGACAAGGTGCCTCATGGCAGACTGGTGCAGAGTGTGAATTTGAATGGGATCAGAGGTGAGCAGACAAGGTGGATACAAAACTGGCTCGGTCAAAGAAGACAGAGGGTAGCAGTGGAAGGGTATGTTTTTGAATGGAAACCTGCAACAAATGCTGTTCCTCAGGGATCGGTGCTGGGACCTTTTGCTGTTGTAATATATATAAATGATTTGGAGGAAAATGCAACTGGTTTGATTAGTAAGTTTGCGGATGACACAAAGGTTGATAGATTTGCGGATAGCAATGAGGACCATCAGAGGACACAGCAGGATATAGATCAGTTGGAGACTTGGGCGGAGAGATGGCAGATAGAGTTTAATCCAGACAAATGTGAGGTAATGCATTTTGGAAGGTTTAATACAGATAGGAAATGTACAGTAAATGGCAGAACCCTTAAGAGTATTGATAGGCAGAGGGATCTGGGTGTACAGGTACACAGGTGACTGAAAGTGGCAATGCAGGTGGAAAAGATAGTCAAGAAGGCATATGGCATGCTTGCCTTCATCAGCCGAGGCACTGAGTTTAAAAATTGGCAAATCATGTTGCAGCTTTATAGAACCTTAGTTAGGCCGCACTTGGAATATGGTGTACAATTCTGGTCGCCGCACTACCAGAAGGATGTGGAGGCTTAGGAGAGGGTTCAGAAATATTGCCTGGTATGGAGGGCATTATCTATGAGGAGAGGTTGGAGAAACTGGGCTTGACCTCACTGGAATGATGGAGGTTGAAGGGGCGACCTGATAGAAGTCTACAAGATTATGAGAGGCATGGACAGAGTGGATAGTCAGAAGCTTTTTCCCAGGGTGGAAGACTCAATTACTAGGGGGCACAAGTTTAAGGTACAAGGGGCAAGGTTTAAAGGAGATGTATGAGACAGATTTTTTATACGTAGTGGGTGCCTGGAACTCGTTGCTGGGGAGGTAGTGGAAGTGGATGCAGTAGTGACTTTTAAGGGGCATCTTAACAAATACATGAACAGAATAGGAATAAAGGGATATGGTCCCCAGAAGGGTAGGGGGTTGTAGTTCAGTCGGGCAGTACGATCAGTGCAGGCTTGGAGAGCTGAAGGGCCTGTCTCTGTCCTGTAACTTTTTTTCTTCTTTGGGCCAAATGGCATCCTTTTGCACTGTACGATTCTATGAATTTCCAATCTAATGGAACCTTCCCCAAATCTTGGGGAATTTTGGAAAAGTAAAAGCAATACATTAACAATCTAACTAGCCACTTCTTTTAAGACCTTCAGGTGAGGGCCATCACAACCTGAGCACTTGTCAGCCCACAGATCCAACAATTTACTCAGTACCACTTTGGTGTTTTTACATTTTTTAATTCATTCGTGGGACATGGGCATCGCTGGCTGGCCTGTATTTATTGCCCACCTATGCTTGCCCATGAGAAGGTGGGTGGTGAGCTGCCTCCTTGGATCACTCCAGTCCATGCGCTGTGGGTTCACCCACAATACAAAGATTTCCTGAGTTCCACTCTTCCTCCATTTTCAGATTAACACTTTTTCTGGGATGTTAACTGTGTCATCTACAGTGAAAACAAATTCAAACTACCTAAAATAAAAACCAGAAAATGCTGGACAAACTCAGAATGTGCAGGCCTGGCAGCAATGGTGGAGAGAGCAACCACAGTTAATGTTTCATTAATGTCCCTTCTGGGAAATGGGATTTTCATTTTGTTTCATCTATCCAATGCTAGATTGAAGTGCTCCCAATCAAATATACCAAGATAAACATGTTTACTTTCTGCCTCCGTAATGTGCCTCAATCCCAGAATCAGAAGAATACCACATCATAAATGTGTAGGCCTTTATTGAACTATTGAAGCAGTCATCCTAAGGGCCTCTCACAGCAAGTTTGTCCATTTATTGGGAGCTTAAGAGTGAGATATTGTGCACCCATATCAATTAGAACTTACCACAAATTACACAAGCCCATTTTACAAAAACACTTAGTAGGAACATTCAAGAGGTGAAAGGTCAGTGTCCAACCCACTGTCTCTCATTAAAAATGTACCTCCATTTAAAAAAAACTATTTTATTCAATATGTAATAGACAAAAATTCTTACCAATATTATGAAAATAACTTCATACTTTTCACATTTGATACTGAAAGCAAGGTACTGGAATTGCAAACAATAACGTGGTATTTAGCAACACAGATGACTGAGCATTTTGTAGACGCAGGCCCTTCCAAGAGAAATAAAAGATTGCAGACATATGGTTTATGGCTTATTGTGCTAGCATATTGATTCCAGACTTTACCATATAGAGTGTGGCTTAACTAAACCATTTCCTTAATCATGCATGTGCTCTCTTGCGTTTACATTCCTCTTTGGTTGGGACTACTATCGCAACCTGGAGTCATGGCAACTCTGTTATATGGCAACTTTTTGAAGTATGTCTGATCATCTAAATTTAGATCACTTTCCATTCAGAGAAATGATTTGTAAACAATCATGATTTGTGACCAGTGCCGTTTTTGTCTGCGAGAGCTTGCATTAGCAAATCATTCCATTAGTAGAAAGAGTGAGTAGCCTATTGGACTTTTGTTTCAGAAACAAAGCCTTGGGCCACTGTGTGGAGTTTGCATGTTCTCCCCGTGTCTGTGTGGGTTTCCTCTGGGTACTCCATTTCCTCCCACACTCCCTTTACTGTCGGGGGCACGAGCAGGATAAATAAATGGGGTGAAGGGGATAGGGTCTGAGTGGGATTGTTGTCGGTGCAGACTTGATGGGCGAAATGCCCTTCTTCTGCACCGTAGGATTCCATGAAATGTCAGAAAATTGGCAGCTAATAGAGAGTCCAGATTTAGTAACATTGGCAAGATGTGTGTACTATGTTTTTAAGATTAGTGCTAAAAGGAATACTTTATTTCCCTCAACAGCATTGTGCAAATGATGGAGACCAATCCGGTGTACTGGGTTTTTAAATGTATTTGGTTTTTTTTAAAGTTTATTTCTTAGTGTCATAAGTCAGCTTACAGTAACACTGCAATGTAGTTACTATGAAAATCCCCTAGTTGCCACACTCCAGCGCCTATTTGGGTAAACTGAGGGAGAATTTAACATGGCCAATATTAGCCAGCACATATTTTGGACTGTGGGAGGAAACTGGAGGAAACCCACACAGACATGGGGAGAACATGCAAACTCCACTCAGACAGTGACCTGAGCCGAGAATTGAATGTGGGTTCCTGGTGCTGTGAAATTAATTATTATAATTTATGATTAAATTTGTTGTGCTCTTGAGAGAGGTGATTGTATTGAACTGAAGTTACATGGAAAAGGTCAGCCTGGAAGATTTCTTCCAACTAAGTTACAAGAATAGGACAAGAAGCTACAGGCTCAAACTAGGAAAAGGCAAATACAGAACTGCTGTCAGAGAGTTCTGCACAGAGCCAGTGCTCAATACATTGAATGGATATACAGCCATAACAATAACAGCTTTATTTATCTAGCATAGCAAATTCCAAGGTGCTTTACAAGAGAATTATAAAACTAAATTTGATCAAGATTTTGCTTGATTGGAAATCGGTGTAATTCATGGAATCCGTTCAGCCCATCAAGTCTACACCGACCATAATCCCATCCAGCTCCTGTCCCCTTAACCCCACATACTTATCCTGCTAGTCCCCCTGACACTAAGTGGCAATTTAGCATGGCCAATCAAATCTGCATATCTTCGGATGGTGAGAGGAATCTGGAGCATCTGGAGAAAACCCGCGCAGACTCCAATTCAGCACGTACAGGTTTGATAAGTGAGCAGGACTTGGGACGAGTTAAGTCAAGGACTGCAGGGTTTTGGATCTCCAGTTTACTTAAGGTAGATTGTGGAACACCAGCTAGGAGTGTGTTGAATTTAAATCTAGAGGTAACTAAGGCGTGAATGAAAGTTGCAGCAGCGGATGAGCCGTGACAAGGACAAATTTGGCCATGTTTATGGAGAGAAAATGAGCAGCCTTAGTAAATATGTCTGGAAGCTCAATATGGGGTCAAACATGACAGCAAGGTTATGAACCGGGTTTAGTTCTCAGGCGGATATCAGGGAGGGCAATGGAGTTGATAGCTAGGTACTGGAATTTCACGTGGGAATCAAATAATCCTGATTTTTAATATTCTCAACCTGTTTTCAAATTCCTCCACGGTTTCACCCTTCCTTAGCTCTGTAGTTTCCTCCAGTGCCAGCACCCTCTGAGACATCTGCCCTCATCTAGTTCCTGATATCCACCATTGGCAGCTGTGCCTTCATCTCTCTGGGTCCCAAGCTCTGGAATTTCCTCCCTCTACTTCTCCACCTCTCTACTTTGCTTTTCTTCTTTCAGACACTTTTTACAATCTGCTGTTTAACCAAACATTTGCTCGTCTGACTTGATACCACCTTATGTGATGCAGTGTCAAACTTTGTTTTATAATACTCCTGTAAAATGCCTTTGGAATATGTTACAATGTTAAAGATGCTATATAAACTGCTGTTGTTGTTATAGCTGGATATCCATTCAATGTGTTGAGTACTTGTTCTTTGTAGAACTCCAACATTATTATAGAATTCCTACAGTACAAAAGGAGACCATTCAGCTCATCGAGTCTGCACTGACAACAATCCCACCCAGGTCCTAACCCCATAACCCCACATATTTACCCTCCTAAATTTCCCCCAAAGTGCCAGGGGGATTATCACAGCCAATCAAGCTAACTCTCACATCTTTGGACTGTTGGAGGAAACCCACACAGACACAGGGAGAATGTGCAATCTCCACACAGACATTGACCCAAGGCCAGAATTGAACCCGAGTCCCTGGCATTGAGGTAGCAGTGCTAGCCACCGTGTCACCCATATGTTCTGTATTTGTCTGTTTCTTTGTGTGAAATATGACTCCCAGGTCATGAACAGACTGGTTAATCTCAGCCAGTTGCTGGAAAGAGCAATGGAGTCAGTGCTTAGGTATTAGAATTCTGAATGGGGATCATTGGCTTCAGTCTTTGCTATGGTTAATTGGAGGAAGTTTCTGCTCATCCAGTTTTGGATGTCAGATAAGCAATCTTATGATCTCATAACTGTGGAGGAGTCAACAACAATAGTGATATGTTTGACAATACCTAGCTTTGTGTTAAAATGAATAGTGTGCTTTCAGATCACATTGATTACACCAGGTCACACCAGCTGATTCCAGGGATGGCGGGACTGATGTATGAGGAGAGTTTGACTAGGTTAGGGTTGTTTTCGCTGGAGTTCAGACAAATGAGGGGGGATTTCATAGAGACTTATAAAATTCTAACAGGATTAGGCAGGATAGATACAGGGAGGATGTTCCCGATGGTGGGGGAATCCAGAACCAGAGGTCACATTCTGAGGATTGAGGGTAGACCATTTAGGATGGATGTGAGGAGACATTTTTTTCATCCAAAGAGTGGTGAGCCTGTGGAATTCATTACCACAGGAAGTAGTCGATGCCAAAACATTGAAGTATTCAAGAGGCTGCTAGATATAGCACTTTGGATGAATGGGATCAAGGGTTATGGGGGAGAAAACAAGATTAGGTATTGAGTTGGACAATCAGCCATGATTGTGATGAATGATGGAGCAGGCTCAAAGGGCCAAATGGCCTCCTCCTGCTACTATCTTCTATTGCTGAGGGCAGTGTGCAAATTGAGAAACAGAAGACCTGGGCTAGATCTTTTGGAGGACAGCAGAGGTAGCAGGAAGGGAAGCTATTACATTAATACTGCAACGAAGTTATTGTGAAATGGCAAATGAAGTTCCAGCCAACTGGACAACAGAGCGGAGGCAGTAGCAGAGAATAGCGAGATCGAGTTTGCCAAAGACTACAAACAAGTCGAGGAATATGAAGAAGGATAGTGTACCTTTGTCACAATCATGGAATATCATTAACAGCTGTTTCAGTACTGTTACGGCAGCGGAAATCTGACTGGGATTAAAACATGGAATTCCATGAAAGAAAAGGCTGGATTTGGAAAGCAACAACACATTCAAACACATTGAAAAAAAAAAGGGAGGATGGAGGTGAGATAGTAATTTGATGTTGGGGGTCACAAGTTGTTCTTTTGGAGGAGAGGGGAAACAAAGGTAGATTTAGAGGGACAACAATAGAGGAAAATACCATGAAAAGTATTGATTAACGTGGGGAGCAGGAGGGGAAGTTGTGATCAGTAATTTTAGTAGGGGTAGGGTCAGGGGAGCAGGACCGCATGACATGGACAAAAAGGGCTTGGGGAGGGAATAAGAGCTGCTAGGAAGGGAACAAGAGAAAGATGCGAGTTCAGGGCTAGGGCAGCAGAAGGATTTAGGGGATGTTTGAACCAGTGGATTAGTGCAAGGGATGGAAGAGCATAGACAGCTGATTAGATTCTCTCCATCTGAATGCTTAAAAAAAAATCCACCCTTCCAAGGAAGAGGTTCCTCACAATGATGTGACAAAAGTTAATGGCATATTGTGTTAATGCAAGGGGGTGTTTCTAACCCAATTTATTAACTACAAGTAATCTCCAAATTTTGCCATTCTTTTTCACTCCACAGCAATCCCTGAAGCCTCTTTAATCATTAAGAATTCTTGTGTTTTTTTTCTCATTAAATTGCTAACGAAAGACATGAAGGAACGGACGTGGATCTTTTCATAGTTCCCTTCATGACTCAAATTTGAAAATTACTTTGTAATTATTAAGTTATGTTACAAAACTATCTTGCAAACATAATACATAAATTTTAATGACTTTAACGTGACCCATGGTGTGGACCTCGTAGAATATGAGCTCCCAGACTAAGGCAGTAATGGCTTGTCCAATTAGAGAGCCCTGCCTGTGTAGATAATGTGGAGTGTCAGGATTACTGGAATTCCGGGTTTATACCCTGTGAGTTCAGAGTCTGACCGTTGCTTACTATTATAAATAAATCTAAATTCAGTGATGTGACCCTGGTCTCAGAGGAGTTATGTCATAAATGTGCTCACTTTTTATACAACAGTCTTCTTGAGTTAATGTTGCATCTCATTAACCTTAGTCAATATATCCTTAAATCAGTTCTCGAACCTAATTTTGGAATGGACAGTTCTTGACAACTAGTAAAAGTGAAGTGGTGGCCCATTAAAAGGTTATCCTTTGTCAGATAACAGTATAGCAAATCTAGATTTAAATCAAAATGAAGAGGTGGAATAGGTTTGGCTTTTTGATCAAGGAATTCCTGATGGTTTATTCCATTTACAAAGGTAACTTTTAATAATTTCATAGAATCTTAGAATCCCTACAGTGCTGAAGGAGGCCATTCAGCCCCTTGAATCTGCACTAACAACAATCCCAGTCAGGCCCTATCCCTATAACCACATATTTACCCCTCTAATCTGTGCATCTCAGGGCAATTTATCATGGCCAATCAACCTAACCCACACATTTTTGGACTATGGGAGGAAACGCACGCAGATAGGGAAAGGACGTGGTCACACAGTGACCCAAGCCGGGAATTGAACCCAGATCCCTCTATCTGTGAGGCAGCAGTGCTAACCACTGTGCCACCATGCCGCCCCTGTGCAAGTCTGTAAGTGTCTGAAACAAAGTTATGCCACGTTCACTTTAATGCATGTTGAATAGCTACTTCTAAAAGTGAAAATGAATGAATTAACCAAGGAGTGCTTAATTAACACACCTTGTAACAACTGTCCAACTCTCTAAATGGAGTGATGGTAACTCATTTGTGGGCTTGTAGCTTTGGTTACCATAGAAATTTGAAACAAATATTAAAAATAACTAAAAAATCAGGAAGGGTTCAGTGGGAAATGTCTGTTCTCAGCAGTGAGCTTGCCAAACCCCAGGTACATGTTAGTTTGAATGTGAAAGCTTTACACAGAGCCTAAGTTAAGCTGAATGACTATTGGTGACTGGTTCCACATTTACAATGGCAAATGCATGTACAGACCAAATGTAAACATAAGAACATAAAAGTCGATATTATCAGAGTCTATGGTAAAATCCCAAAAGAAGTAGATTCAAACTTATAATTTTGTATCGAAGGATGAAAGGTAGCAGATAACAACGCACAACAGAAAGGCATATCTTATTAATTTATTGAGGCCAAGGTGATGGGTGGCCAAAGAAGCTGACCCAAGAGATGGTGGGATGATCACCAGAACTGAACTTACTGCAAATTAAAATAGTTGCTGAAATCTATTAGTGATGCTGCCTTGCAGAACTGTGCAAATCACAACACTACTAACTTCATCGATATCTGAGAAATTTAGAACACGGAAGGAGGTATCATGTCTGTGTCAGCTGACATGTGGCCATCCAGCCTAATCCTGCTTTCCAGCCTCCATCAGGTACATGGTACATACTCTTGCAACTTGGCCAATGTAGTCTACCTGATACGCTGCAGGAAAGGATGTCCTGAGGCATCGTACATTGGGGAGACTGTGCAGACACTTTGACAATGGATGAATGAACACCGCTCGACAATCACCAGACAAGAGTGTTCTCTTCCTGTTGGGGAACACTTCAGTGGTCACAGGCATTCGGCCTCTGATCTTCTGATAAGCGTTCTCCAAAGCAGCCTTCAAGACACACAACAGCGCAGAGTCGCTGAGCAGAGACTGATAGCCAAGTACCACACACATGAGGACAGCCTCAACTGGGATCTTGGGTTCATGTCACGCTATCTGTAACTCTCATGACTTGCCTAGACTTGCATACTCTCTCTAACTGTCCACAATGCACATTTCTTTAACCTGTGCTTAAAGTTCTCTCCACTCACATTATCTGTACCTTTAAGACTTGATTAGCTGTAAAGACTTGCATTCCAATCATCATTCATGTAAATTGAATTTGTGTCTTTATGTGCTCTGTTTGTGATCAGAACTCCCACTCACCTGACGAAGGAGCAGTGCTCTGAAAGCCGGTGGCGTTTGCTACCAAATAAACCTGTTGGACTTTAAGAAGTCTCACAACACCAGGTTAATGTGTTTACCCCAGTCCAACGCCGGCATCTCCACATCACGTCCAGCCTTTGGCCCAGAGTCGTATAGGTCACAGCACCTCAAGCGCATATCTAAGTATTTCTCAATACACTGTGAACTCCATAGCCTCCTGCAGCACTGGACTTCAGTCATGTCAAGGTAGTTGGTTCACTGCCTGTACACCCTAGCAGCTGGGTAGGGGTATCTCCTCCAATGCTATCCCCCTTGTCCTGCTGGCCCTAAGCACCCTGTGCCTGTGCCTCTGCTCTGAGGTGACGCCTGTGGCCACCTGGTCTCCTCTCTCTTTGCCCCCTGTCTTCCTGCTCAGTAGATGCTTCCTGTTGAGCGCACAATATCCATCTGCAGAGATGACCTGTGCATGGAGAGTGCCAAAGGGACGAAATTCTCAGATGTTACAAGACTAGATACAAGAAGTTGCAAAAAGCAGTGAAAATGCTTATAATGTTCCAAACTAATCCCTCATCAGCCTATCAATTTGGCCTGCCTTTGCTCCTACCCCTTTTATCCTGCCTTTGGATCACAAAACACTAAAAACGGATTGTGTGAGGACCTGAAAGTCGCACAGCCAATGTACTTTCTGGCCAATAGTGCATTTAATCCTCTAATTTAGCTACCTAATTGTTGATGGGCATGCATCCAATTCGCACTCGTGCCCGCCAACTGAAAAACCGCATGAGTGCATGATTGTGGGCCCAACATCTTCTTGCAGGGTTCTATGCATTTCCAGTTCTAGAATCATAGAACCATAGAATCCTACAATGCAGAAGGAGACCATTCTGCAAAAACAACAATTCCACCATGCCCTATTCCGGTAATCCCGTGTATTTATCCTTCTAATCCCCTTGACGCTTAAGGAGCAATTTACCAGTCCATCTAATCTACACACCTTTGGACTCTAAGGAGCAATTGAACATGGCCAATTTACCTAACCGGCACATCTTTGGCATGTAGGAGGAAACTGGACCACTCGGTTAGAGACAAGTCTTTTACACAGGGGGTGGTGGGTACGTGGAATTCGCTGCCAGCAGATACGAAAGTGACTTTTAAGGGGTGTCTTGACAAATACATGAATAGGATAGGAATGGAGGGATATGGTCCCCAGAAGGGATTTTAGATCAATTGGGCAGCATGATCAGTGCAGGCTTGGAGGGCCAATGGGTTTATTCCTGTGCTATAATTTTTTTTCTTTGCTCGCCCAGAGGAAACCCACATAGACACTGGGAGAACATGCAAATTTCACACAGACACTGGCCAGAGGCCGGAATTGAACCTGGGTCTCTGGCGTTGAGGTAGAAGTACGAACCACTATGCCACCATTCCGCTGTTTATTTGGAAGCAATTTGCATTGCAAAAAGATCATTTAAGCACCTTATCAGAAAGTCATTTAATCAAGATTGGAAGGTTAATTTGCAGATTTTGTCATGCGAATAAAAGGGCTAGCTTTCCCTGAAGAATCTATTGAATACGGTAGGGTGCGTAACCAATTAAAGTATAGACAAGAGAGGCATTCTTACAGAGACAGCTAAGCATTTCCCCAGGATTACAGATAGCCTGCATCTAGCACTTGGAACTTAGTCAGAGGGAATCTCCTCCTGTCCTGGTTGCAGCTACCTCTGCAAGGCAGTCTGCTGTCATTGCTATAAAACTCTCATCTTTCTGTCCTCACACATCCGCTGTTGCTCTGCAACCACCTTGTGATGTCTGTCATCCAACTCTGCTGAGCCATTTCAGGCACGCACTACCCAGGCAGCATAAATTTCTGGCCCCATCGTGCTCGTGGCTTCCCTCCGTTGCACGACTACGCAAACAAGTCACTGAGTGCTTGTGCAAGCATCATTCAGACCACAAACGTTTTTATTGAAGGCATCGGGCCAAATTTGCATCACTTTTATTAGGAAAAGCCCCCACCGAATGCCACTGTGGTGTTCAAGCCCACGTTAGGGACAAACTGCCAGAAATTAAGTATAAATTGTGCACCTAACACATCAGCCGAAAGATCAAATTGTAAGGCTTCTGCAAAATAAACATATATTCTGAAACCTTTGATTGGGAAGTTTTGGCACATTTCCCACCATAAACGCTTCAAGACAAAGCAACATTATTGTGGCTATGAGCTTAATGGTTACCAGTGTAACTGATTGCAAGTCCCAAATTACTCTTTAGGTACTTGTTGTCTTTTATCTGTCCCTAAGTTTCAAATTAGTCGGAGAACTATGGGGGAATACCAGGCACTGGTGCAATCCCCTAATACCTTCATTGGTGGCTCTGTAATTTATCAAGCAGTCTCACATCAGTGACTCAAGTACAAAATTTGGACTGATGCTCCAGTGGGATACTGAGGGCATACTGAACTAGTAGAGGATTCTGTCTTTTGGATGAAAGTTTACATTGAGATCCTAACTAATCTTCCAGGCCTATGGTTGATGAGGGATCCTGGGCTTTATAAATAGATTATGACTTTATATGACTTTATAAATAGAGGTATAGGCTGGAATTTTACTGGCAATGGAGAATAACATTCTCCATTTGCCTCAGGCGGACATGCCAGTAGAATTCTGCCCACAGATTATGGAAGATAAGATGAATCTTTATAAAACCTGGTTTGGCCTTACTTTGAGTATTATCTCCAATTTTGGGCACCACACTTCAGGAAGAATTGGAGAAGACACAGAAAAAATTTAAGAGAAAGGTTCCAAGAATGAGAGTTTTTTTTTCAAGTTTATTTATTAGTCATAAGTCAGGCTTACATTAACGCTGCAGTGAAGTTAGTTGAAAATTCCCTCTTCAGCTACGAAGCTAGATTGGAGAAACTGGTTTTGTTTTTCTTAGTGAAGAGAAAGTTGAAAGGATATGTTTGATAGAGGTGTTGAATATTGAGAGGGGTCGAGATGGGGCAGATAGCAGAAAACTGTTCCGTTTAATGGGAGGGTCAAGAATCAGAAGACACTGATTTTAAGGTGATTGGCAAAGGGAACATGAGGAAGACTTTTTTTACGCAGCGAGTGGTTAGGATCTGGAAGTGTTAGTGTGCTGGAGGCAGTTTTAATCATGACATTCAATAAAAAATTGCGTAATAATTTTAATAAAGATTTGTAACAATCGGAGATGAGGCAAGGGAGTGGGACTGGCTGAGTTGCTTTTGCAGAGAGCCGGCACAAACGTTATAGGTCAAATGGCCTCTTTCTGTGTTGTAATATTCTAAAAGTCTATAGTTTTATCTTTTTCTATAAAATCAATTGTCACATGACTCCTGTGCCGTCTGAAAACCCAAAAGGGAAAATGTTCACTGACTATCTTAGCTGGTAAAGATGTGGCTGAGATGGAGCTATAAGCTGAAACGCTGATTTCAGCTTACAGCACCATCTTGGCAAAGGAGTTGCAGCTCTAAGAACAGCCGCCTGGAGGCTGATTGATACTTACATTGTTGGCCAGTTTTCCTTAAAGAGACTGCCTGGCATTTCAGTGACTAGCATTTCAGCTAACGCCCTCTCCTAATGATGACCAACTGTTTGAGATCAAATAGGTCATTGACATCAACCTTAAGTGCTTCTCGCCATTTAACGGAATACTTCACATTTCACGATGGTTGCTGCTGGAGATGTGTGTAGGATGTCCAGGGCTTCCTGAGACCCTCATTTGTTTCCCTTAAACTAATCTGGATGCAGAACACACAATATATTCTGACCAGAGCACAGTATAATTTGGTCACTACCCGAGACAGGATACTGTAATATTTGGCTCTATAGGTCATCATTCCATTGGCCTTGTTGACTGCAGCTGTGTTTCTGTTTTGACTACGTGCATTATTAGTTCAACTAAGGCTGCTAACATTCTTTTCACTTCTTGCTTAACAGTTCCAACACCATTCGTAAAGTACATGTTGCTTTTTTCCAGCCATTTACGTTTTATAATATTGTAATAAGTCCTCGGAGGCAGAGATCCTTCATCAGAATTGCTTTATTTACAAGAACCAGTGACATGAGTATTCTCAGTATGCAGTCTACATCCAGAATGTCAGAGGAATTGACTCCTGCTTAAGAACAGAACATAGGGCTCCCTGATTGGACCACCAATTGAGTTCATAGTCAAGCCAACCTCAATTGCCTGATTAAAGTTGTTACAAATATTAAATTTAATCTGCCCTCTTTCATGTTCACACAAAACCTGTCGTATCCTGCATTTTCTGAGTTGCATCTTTCAATTGCGTTCTTCCTCCTGATTTGATATTGTGATAACCCTAAGGATTTATATAGGGAATTGATTTTCCTATGGGAATTGTGAAATACGAGTCACCATGGTGATGGGCGGTTGTGTACCCAGCTGGAACTTGTCTTTTGAGCCTTGATAAGGTGGGTCTAGTGATCTATTGTCCCGAATGGGATTCATGTGTACACACCACAGTATTGTGGTTTAACTTGTGATTTAAGCATAAAACATCGTTCATCTCCAGTTGGCTTCCTGATTTATTACCGACATCATCTACAAGTCTGACTAATTTGCATGAGATTCTGAGTCGATGCAAGTTAGAAACAGCAGTGGTCCTGAGACTGAATCCTGGCGCACTCACTGTAATTTCCTCCAATCCTGACCCAACTCAAACCCAATCTCTGTCCAACCCCTAAAGCCTAACTCCTCTGACATATCTCTTTCACAGAGCTACTCTGAATCTCCACACCCTTGACTGGCAGGATTTTACATCTAACTCTGCCTGATGCCTTTTCATATATTTTAAGTGCAGCACAAGGGATTCCTTCAGTCCACACAGGTTGTGCCTTTCAAAGAGATCGAGAAGGTTCGTGAGGCAGGAACTTTGGACGGTCGCAGCTCTTGTCAGTGGTGGAGTGTGCGACTGCATTAAGTAAATGTGTAGCCAGGACTGTATCCGAGGGTAAATGGAGCCCATGCCAGCCTGACAGATTAATTTTCCTATAGCTGCTTGGTCACAAGGTTTAAAAATTTATTTCTGGGGAAGGATCAGTTTTTGTACAGAGCAAATCCTCTTCAAGCAATCTGCCAGTCCTCTTTATCCTCTTATCCCATCTCTTTCCCTGGTGCTGATCTCCACTGATAATGTTCTGGTCCTGAGTCTCCTCCTCACACACTTCTCAATCCCACTCCTCAGCCTGCCAGCCCATTTCCCCTATCCCAACTAATAGATTCCGCTGGGGGAACTACTACCCCTCTGCCCATCCACCAATTGAGGGAAATGCCTTTGAGTGCAGAATTTAAATAATGTCAGGGCCACTTTGGACCATTAGAGGGGAGTCCTGCTCTCCATGTGGTTAAGAAAGTGGAACAGACCTTTGGATTTTCAGGGTCTGATTGTTGACAGCCTGTTTGATTTCTCCACATTACCCACTCTGTACAAAAGCAATTTGGATTCTAGATCAGAAATAAAACAACTAATTATGGTATTTGGGGATGGGGAGGGCTACAAAATCCCTTTAAAAGGAATCGTCTGTAATAAAGAAATGCTATAAACGTTACCTTTGCCAGCTGCTCTTTTTTGCATTTTTTTTTCCCCCGAAAGCTATTTAATTTTCCTTGGCAGCAGGATATGTTACACCTCTGGCCATAAGCTTGCCCATGACTGAAGGCTTTGTGCTCCCCATCTAAAATAGGGCTCTATGTTGTCGGAATACTTCAGTTAACTCTCTGGAGAACTGGGTAGGCGCACAGCAACAAGAAAAGTTTTGGCAGATCTCTGCCTCACATCTAGTTTCAACTTTACCTCCGTCACCAACCAAATTTATTACCAGTCGAGTCCAATGCATCACCAGTCAACTGAGGACAAGCATCGTGGATGGTTCATGTAATGTTCAAATTAGTGAATGAAGGTTATTAAATGGAGTTAAATTGATATTTTAACTATGAAGACCCTTATTTCAGAACTCCTACTTCTTTGTGAGTCTCAAATAAAAATGCTTGTGGAGTTGGAGAATTCTGGGGTATTGTGTCACCAGCAAATCTCTTGTGCTGGTCAGTGGCAGAATGCATTGTTTTCAAAAAATGAAATTAGTGTGAACAACGTGACTGTGTGGAGTTTACACCTTTTCCCCTGTGTCTGCGCAGGTTTCCTCCCACACTCCAAAGATGGTTAGGTGGATTGGCCATGTGCTAAATGGCCCCTTGGTATCCCAAGATGTGTAGGTTAGGGGGATTAGTGGGACAAATATGTGGGGTTATGGGAAAGCGCAGTAAAAAGTCTGACAACACCAGGTTTAAGTCCAACCGATTTTATTTGATAGTACACTCATTAGCTTTCGGGTTAGTCCCTTCGTCAGGTGAATGGAGAGTTCTGGCCTCAGACAGAGCATATAAAGCACAGACAGTTTACAGATTACTGATTAGAGTGCAAATCTTTACACCTAACCTGCTGTTCAAGTCTTAAAGTGGCTGACAATGTGAGTGGAAGGAGCACTGATCACAGGTTAAGGAGATGTGTATTGTCTCCAGACGGTACAGTAAGTGAGGGTTTGCAAACCCAGGCAAGTCACGGGGGTTACAGATAGTGCGACATGAACCCAAGATCCTTGTTGAGACCGTCCTCATGTGTGCGGAACTTGGCTATCAGTCTTTGCTCAGCGACTCTGCGCTGTCGTGTGTCGTGAAGGCCGCCTTGGAGAATGCTTACCCGAAATAAATCGGTTGGACTTAAACCTGGTGTTGTCAGACTTTTTAGTGTGTTTACCCCAGTCCAACGCCGGCACATCCACGTTATGGGAAAGGGCAGTGATGGGACCCTCTGTTGGAGAGTTGGTGCAGATTTGATGGACTGAATGGCCTTTTTCTGCACTGTTGGCTTCTATGAATGAATAGGAACACATTGTCACACGGTAAGTATTACAGTAATTAAGTGTGATACCAGTGGAAGTCTGTGGTGCTCAATATGTTGCAAGCATTACTCTGCCATAGTTTTAGTTAGTGATAAAGGTGAATTTTGACCTTGTTCAATCGTGTTAAATGGGTGATGATTGGTTAGTTCCACGAGTTACACCTTTGCTGCTTACTTCCATTGATATCTCATTTCACAAACTTAGGCCTAGGCAGCAGCACAGTTTTACAGATTCCAATCAGGGGTATAATGTGATGGGGGATATTAGGGCCAATTCCTATATATTGGCAAGGGACCCTGTGTAAGTGTGTCTAAAACATAATTGATGGGGAGATCTAACCCTGAATCAGCTGTACTAGCTCAGCCTTTCACAGATTAGGATAGCGTGTATTTAACAATAATGACTTCCACAAGTCGTCAACAGTCCCAAGTGCACTGTCCAGTTGTCATCGTCATCTCTTGTATTCAGTGAGACCTGGACTACCACTTCAGTGATGCATAGAAGTGCTAAAGAAATTCCATCAGCATTGCCTCTGCATTGTCTCTCCAGATTCAGTGGGAGGACCATTTAAACAAATGCTAGTGTCTGCAGCAAGTTCACAAGCATTAAGGCAAAAGCCACCTTGATAGACTGGTCACTGTCCGTGTATCTCTGTGCCAGGCCTTGTTCTCTCAAATGGCTAGCAGTCTGGGAAGGACAAAGAAAATGCTTCAACGACACACTGAAGCCCTCCTTCATGCGTTGATCTTAATGACTGGGAGGAACTTGCTACCAGTCATTCAGAGTGGTGACAACTGGTCCATCAATTTGAATTACACTGAGTCCCAGCAGATGGCACAGTGGTTAGCACTGCTGTCTCACAGTGCCCGGGGATCTGGGTTTGACTCTGGCTTGGATGACTGTCTCTGTGGAGTTTGCACATTCTGCCTGTGCCTGTGTGGGTTTCCTCCCACAGTCCAAAGAGATGCAGGATAGGTTGATTGGCCATGTTAAATTGCCTCTTAGTGTCCCAAGGTGTGTAGTTTAGGAGGATTAGTGGGTAAGTGTGTGGCGTTCAGGGAATGGGCGAGGTTGGGCCTGGGTAGGATGCTCTGTTGAAGAGTTGGTGCAGACTCGATCAGCTGAATGGCTTCCTTCAGCACTGTAGGGGTTCTATGATTAACGTTGAGGCAGAGCAGCGGCCGAGAAGGAAAGATAATGAAGCAAATCCTGCATTCTGGATGTCACTACATTGTGAGATGTCTTGTCCCTTGTGCCCATAGATCTAGAATCAACATCTTCAGTCATATGAAGACCCAGAGCAAATCTCAACCGAGTAGTCCTTCAAATCGAGGGACAGCTGATGTGTCTAAAACAGTTACTGAAGTTTATTTATTAGTGTCAGAAGTAGGCTTACATTAACACTGCAATGAAGTCTAGTCGCCACCCCTGGCACCTGTTTGGGTATACTGAGGGAGAATTTAGCATTTCCAATGCACATAACCAGTACTGCGTTTAGGCTATGGGAGGAAACCAAAGTACCCGGAGTAAACCTGGGGAGAATATGCAAACTCCCCACAGACAGTGACCCAAACTGGGAATCGAACCCAAGTCCCTGACGCTGTGAGGCAGCAGTGCTAGCCATTGTGCACAGACTCTTTTCATATGTAAATAGATTATTCAACTCTTGTTAGTTGGCCATTTGCAATTTTATGAATGATTGACTGCAGTAGTTTGCATTCTCAGATACTGGGCAACCCAAATCAGCGATCCCCAAAGATCGGTTTCAATCATTAACTTGCATTATTGTGGAATTGTGAGGAAGAGGAGCGCTCTTCCAAGCTCCACAATAAATTCCTCAGCTGCTCCCCCCCACAGCGCCAGGGGCCCGGGTTCAATTCCTGGTTTGGGTCACTGTGCGGAGTCTGCACTTTCTCCCTGTGTCTGCGTGGGTTCCTTCTGGCTGCTCCGTTTCCTCCCACAGTCCGAAAGATGTGCTGGTTAGGTGCATTGGCCGTGCTAAATTCTCCCTCGGTGTACCCGAACAGGCATCGGAGTGTGGTATGGCAACTAGGGGATTTTCACAGTAACTTCATTGTATTGTTAATGTAAGCCTACTTGTGACACTAATGAACTTTAAATGTGCCCCAAACATGTCAAGCTATGTGTCAGGAATGTTCATTTCTAAAATCTATCCCTAATTAACTTAAAAATAATCTTCCATCACTCAACATTTCTAATATAGTAAGCACTGTCGTGGAGGGTACCATGCAGCCAGTATGCTTATAATTACTGGATGAAGCAATTGAGTGAATTGACTGAGATGTAAGCAGTGAGTTATCAATTATGTCATTCAGGATGCTGTTGAAATTTAGAGAGTGGCCTCATTAATAATCAATAGTTTTATTGTTAAATGTAGATCTCTGAAACAAAATCGTGCGTCAACATTGCAGCAAAATTGAGTTTAGACTATCAAGTCTGCACCACCTATCTGAAAGAGCATCTTGCCTGGATCCCTGATGCTGTGTGGCAGCAGTGCTAACTACTATGCCACTCAAACTTTTCACTATGCTCACTCTGGACAGACTGGTCTGATGGAAGAATTGAAAGGGAATAAGTAAAGCAGATGAGCCCTGAGACAAATTTTAAGGGTGGAATTGGGCTGGAAGGGCCCAGAAATTGTTGTGCGTTGTGTTGGGCAAGTCAAATGGTGATCACTGAGATGTGCAACCTGGGAGTTGAGACAAGGAGAAGTTAGAATGGCCTATTGAAGGGTTGTACTGATATTATTGTGCATTATTGTTTGTTGGCCATTTGCAATTTTATGAATGATTGACTGCAGAATGTATTGTGTTACGCAGTAGGTTGCGTTCTCAGATACTGGGCAACCCAAATCAGCAATCCCCAAAGATTAGTTTCAATCATCAACTTTTTTCGGACACCCTTCTGCTGGGTATCCAACAAACCTAGTCCCTGGAAGATCAGGTGGGAAGTTGGGAATGTCATCAGAATGGATTGTATGAACAGGCACTTACTGCAACACATCGCAACTTGAATCTCTCATTCCTGAGAGAGCCTACGGGGTGAAGAGGACCTGATATAACTGGTTTTCATCCTGTGTTCTGCCTCTTCCCTGGGTACAGGGAACATGGGTGACACAGGGCCCAGGATAATCTACTTTGAATATACTATCAACTCTTTCGTTAATTACAGTGCAAATCAGCAAGGGCAGCACAGTGGCATAGTGGTTAGCGCTGCTGCCTCACAGCACCAGGAACCCAGGTTCGATTCCCGGTTTGAGTCACTGTATGTGTGGAGTTTGCACATTCTCCCCGTGTTTGCATGGGTTTCCTCCCGGGTGCTCCAATTTCCTCACACAGTTCAAAAGACATGCTGGTTAGGTGCATTGGCCGTGTTAAATTCTCCCTCAGTGTACCCAAACAGGCGCCGGAGTGTAACTTCATTGCGGTGTGACTGTAAGTGGACAAGATAGCAATAAATAAACTTTAATAGCCATGATTCAATCTTTTAATGTATTGAGGGAATTACTGGGGCAGTTGAATAGTTGTTTTTTGTGTAGGCAGGGAATGATTATAAGTTAGTCAGTGGGGTGGATTATCTGATTAGATATCCAAACTTCATGTAATAAGCACCTGACTTACAGCACGCTGAGTTTAGCTGATTGTGTGGAGGTATTTACTTAGTGATAGACATTCCAGTCCCAAAGTGTGACCTAGAATTGGGGATTTGTCAGGAGGCTGGAACTTGACCTGAAGCAGTGCTTCAAGGGACTGCCGTTAAGTGAACAGGTGAGGGTTGTGGGCAGGGGGGGGTTATGGACAAATTTAAAAGGCATTGCATTGTTCCTTTAAAAGTAAATGGTTACAAACATTCGTAGTAATTACAAATGTTGCTGGTATTTCTTTAAATGCGTATTTCAATTCTTGCAAAACGCTGTTGGACAACAAGAACGCCTGGCGAAACCCAAGATTTGGCAAAGTAAATATGAAGGTGTCAGGAAGTGGATTTCCTGGCTAGGTGATGGCATACTCCAGCTAACTGGTTAATGGTGTGGAGTTGGCACAGAATGCAAGGCAGCACGGTGGCACAGTGGTTAGCAATGCTGCCTCGCAGTGCCAGAGACCTGGGTTCAATTCCGGCCTTGAGTCACTATCTGTATGGAGTTTGCACATTCTCCCCATATCTGCGTGGGTTTCCTCCGGGTGCTTCGGTTTCTTCCCACAGCCCAAAGATGTGCAAGTTAGGTGTATTGGCCATGCCAAATTGACCTTAGTATCAGGGTGATTAGCATGGTAAATAGTGTTACGTGAATAAGGGCTGGGTAGGATTGTGGTTGATGCTGATTCAATGGGCCAAATGGTCTCCTTCTCTACTGTAGGATTAACTGGGTGGTGGCAAGGATTGTGCAGCAGAAAGTGTGACATTCTTTACTGACAGTTGTCCAAGTGGGTGTGCTGAAAGACGCATCAGAAGCATGCGCCACTTGTCATTCTGTGAATGGACTAAACCCAACATTGTTAAACTGTGCAGGACTGACACGCAATGGCTCACTGGGCTACTGTAAATGGTGCAAGCTGCAACATGCTGCCCTCCCTTGATTTAAAAGCTGGCATTTCCAACTGGGATGAATGCCAGTCGAGGAAGCTAGCAGAAACCTAGCCTCAAAAAAAATTCACAGAATCCTATAGTGCAGAAGCACATCTTTTCCTCCGGAGCACTTGGAGGAAACCCACGCTGACATGGGGAGAATGTGCAAACTCCACAAACACAGTGACCCAAGCGGGGAATTGAACCTGGCTCCTGGCGCTGTGAGGCAGCAGTGCTGGCCGCTACACCACCCACTATTGACACAGCTAACAAAAAGCTTAGAATTCAGAAGGAATCCTAAACAAAAGGTCATGATAAACAGGCTTTGTAACTTAAACTGAACATGTACACAACATGTACACAATCTTTTTTCTTTCTTTTTCCAGTGAATCTAAGATGTATAATCTGAATTGTGTGTACAAGGTCGGTGGTGCAATCTGAAGGACATGCAATCTCTCAAAATGCTGCATGTTTACTTGAAAAATGCCGCATTCTACTTTAATTTGAACCAGTTTTATATTTCACAATTTTTTTTTGTATCTTTAAAGAAAAGTAAGGTGAAGTTTGGATCTTCAATACCTCAGGAAACCTCAACATTCACTCCTTCACATCCATTTCTCCTCCTCTTCCCTATCCATTATCGACTTTGTAATTCAGTCAACTCTCCGTTCCTTTTACAGAGAATTTCTTTCATGCACGCTAGACTTTTCTCCGGCTATCAAAATTCTGCACATCTATCTTTAACTGCTGGAATTTTTCTTCCACTGTAATGAAGCTGGTGCTTTTGTCCTTTCTCCGGACCCATCTTGTGCTGGTATTCCACCTATTCCATCAGAGAGGTGGTACGTTGATTCCCCTCACTAGTCCTGGCATTTGCTCCCTCCCCTGGCTCCTTCATTGGGATTCAATTTTTCTCCCATCTCTCCTTAGCATGAATGTTCCCCGTCAGCACCACATTAGACCAGTGCAGCTGCCCCTATGAAAAAGACCCTTTCTGAGTCCTAATGCACTAATGGATCAACCCCCCTCCCAGCACCAACCACGTCTGCACTAATAGGATGGGATCTCTCTCCTTCCTGCTCCACTGCTAGAAGTAGGGATACACCAGACTGAGAATGGGAACTCCTGTGAGCGCTCCTGCCTAAACCTTGAGATAGGAAACCTTTCCACAAGCAGCATTGGCAAGCAATGCTGAGAAATTAACATGGGAAATGGCACTGAGGAGGAAGTATCCCTGACCGTTGTAAATGGCTGTACAGTGATAATTCTTTTCCTCTGAAATCCAAAGTGGATATACAGACACGGTGGGATCAGACACATTTCTGAACTCCACTGTCAAGACATTATTGAGACATGGTCCCTACCCCCTTTAATACATTAATACCATTCCACTATTGCTGCCCCTGATTTTTCTTATAATGCATCCCTTGTAATAAATTGGGATTTGGTCACTTCCTAAATATTTCATTACAACTGGATCTAGCATATTCTCAAAGTTGAATTTACAGTCTTCCTCCTACTTAAACTTACTAGAAAACAAACAAATTAGCTGCAGCCAATGGATCCAAATTTACACAGTAGCCGGGCTCGCTTAGTCAGTAGAGCATGAGACTCTTAATTTCAGCATCATGGGCTCAGGGCAAGTTGGGCATCACTGCTTTGTGATCGACATGGTAGCACAGTGGTTAGCACTGCTGCTTCACAGTGCCAGGGACCTGGGTTCAATTCTGGCCTTGGGTCATCGTCTGTGTGGAGTTTGCACATTCTCCCTGTGTCTGCGTGGGTTTCCTCTGAGTGCTCTGGTTTCCTTCCACATTCCAAAGATGTGCCAGCTAGGTTGATTGGCCATGCTAAATTGACCCTAAAGTCTGGGGGATTATCAGGGTTTACAGGAATAGGGCCTGGGTTGGATTGTGGTTGGCACAGACTCAATAGGCCAAATGGCCACCTTCTGCACTGTAGGGATTCTATGAAATTGTTCCAGCATTTAAAGTTACTGTCAGGAGGAGATTTTCAAGGATGGGGAGGGGTAAAAGGGGTTATATGGTAGTGCTGATTGTCATGGGGTGTGAATGTACAGGGTGTTAATGAGGCCATACTGGAGTATTGTATGCAGTCCCTTATCTGACGAAAGGTGTCCAGGTTGATTCCTGGGATGTTGGGTCTGTCATATGAAGAGAAACTCAGTCGGTTAGGATTATATTTATTGAAGTTTAGAAGAGTGAGAAGGGATCTGATTGAAATGTATAAAATTCTAACAGAGTTAGACAGAGTAGATTCAGGGTCGAGTCCAGAACTAGCGGGTCATAGTTTGAGGATAAGGGATAAACTTTTCAGGACCAAGGTGAAGTGAAAGTTCTTCACCCAGAGGGTGGTGAATGTGTGGGATTCACTGCTGCAGAAGGTAGTTGAGGACAAAACATGGGCAGCACGGTAGCACAGTGGTTAGCACTGCTGCTTCACAGCTCCAGGGTCCTGGGTTCGACTATTGGCTCAGGTCACTGTCTGTGTGGAGTTTGCACATTCTCCTCGTGTCTGCGTGGGTTTCTTCTGGGTACTCCGATTTCCTCCCACAGTCCAAAGATGTTTGAGTTAGGTTGATTGGCCATGCTAAGAAATTGCCCCTTAGTGTCCAGGGATGTGTAGGTTAGAGGGATTTGTGGGTATAATATGTAGGGATATGGGGGTAGGGCCTGGGTGGGATTGTGTTTGGTGCAGACTTGATGGGCCAAAGGGCCTCTTTCTGCACTGTAGGGTTCTATGATTCTATAAAACATTGTGTGACTTCAAGAAGAAGTTAGATATAGCTCCTGGGGCTAAAGTGATCAAGGGATATGAGGGACTTTGATGATCAGCCATGATCAAAATGAATGGTGCGGAGCAGGGTCAAAGATCCAAATGTCCTACTGTTTCTATTTCTAAGCTTTTATGAATGGGTCACGAGTGTTTATTCTGCCCAGGAGTTTCAGGAATAAGTAAACTGGATTTGTGCATAGCCTAATGCACCAGAATTGGCTACACTACTGGTTTATGTGATGCCAAGGATTAGCCACCATGCTGCAAAGCAATGTTGGCCCCAGCATCTTACACATCCATCCTTGGAGTTGAAGATCTAATGGAAAATGTTGGAATAAAATCCTCCTTTCAGGAAATTGTTTTGAAATCGAAGGAATTTCAACGTCTTTGAGTAACTCGGCACTTACCAACTTAATTTATTTGATTTGCTCAAGTCATTATCATTCCAGTGGAAAAGTTCCAATTTTTGCATCCCATTAACATCATATTTCAAAGCGCTTTGCCCTTGCACATTGTTTCCAATAAGACTTGGCGATAGTACCCTAATTTTTGTTGCACCTTTAATTAGTTCTAAATGGGACGCAAAAGAAAGGTCAGATGGAAAGTTTACGATGCAAAGTCAACTGTGAGTTATAACACAATTCACAACTTGTTTATTGCAGTTAGAAGAATTTGTGTGTGTAGATGAGACAAGGCCAGTAAAAATAAAGTATTCTCTTTGGATTTTACAAATAGTCCCATTTCTCCATTAGCCTCACAGCCAGCACTGAGAAACACAATGCATGGAAATATTAGCAATCCTCTAATCAGACTGTGTATCTAACCCTTTCCCACTCTTCCTGGCCTTTAACTGGCTGTAAATTCACTTTGAGAATATACTAGATCTTGTTTATAATGTGATATTTAGGATTCAGCCAAATCCTGAATTATTACAAAGGATGCATTGTAACGTACACTAGGGAGAGCAATGATGGAATGGCATTACATATTAAAGGGAGTGGGGGCAGTGACTCAATAATGCCTTGTCAATGGAGTCAGGAAAAGTGTCTGATCCCACTATCCCTTTCATTTGAATATTGCTCCATTGTTCGCCTGACTGGTCTGTATTAACAGCTGCTGCTTTCTGACACTACGTTGCTGCTACGGCAAGCTTTTGTGCAAATTGGAGTTAGCAGCAGAGTGTACTAACTATCCGGTTTGTATTTTTTTGAAGGACCAAATGTGAGTAAGCTTGTGAACCAACATTGTGAGGGGTTGAATCCCACAAAAACATAAAGAATGGGTCTCTGCCAATCAGTTAAATGATTGTGTACAAGATGTCTTCAGGAGCAGGTATTATTTTGATATACGGGACTGCTAATCTTGATGGACATTACCAGGGCATTACGAATGAAGTCAAGCAGGAGATTGGTGAATGTTGGAGAGCAGAACTCTAAAGATAGGCAATCATCAGAATCCTGAACAGTCTTATCCATAGAATCCCTACAGTATGAAAGGAGGCCATTCAGCCCATCGAGTCTGTAGCGACCACATCCCACCCAGGCCTTATTCCCATAACCCCACACATTTACCCCGCTAATCCCCTGATACTAGCATGGCCAATCAACCTAACCCACACATTTATATGGAGCAAAATGAGCAAACTTATCATTAAGGGCATGTAGAACTCCAACAACAAGTATGCAAGAGACAGTAATGGCACATCAAGTAAATAAGTTGTGGTATTGTTGTCAATGTGGGATAGCACGGTGATACAGTGGTTAGCACTACTGTCTCAGAGCACCAGGGACCTGGGTTCGATTCCTGGCTTGGGTGACTGGTGTGGAGTCTGCACGTTCTCCCTATGTCTATGTGGGTTTCCTCCGGGTGCTCTGATTTCCTCCCCCAGTCTGAAAGATATCTGCATTGACCATGCTCAATTCTCCCTCAGTGTACCCGAACAGGTGCCAAAGTGTGGTGGCAGGAGGATTGCAGTGATAATGTAAGCCTATTTTTGACACTAATAAATAAACTTTAAATATTGATCTCTGTAAGGATGGGTAGTCAGTGAAATTTAGTACTAGGTTCAATTCAAGGTATATTGAATTCACATCATATATCGTTTCAAACACTGATAGCACTCATACACAAAATACCTTTCTGAATCTCAGAACTGTTGGAGTGCACAAGGTAGCCATTCAGCCCATTATGTCTGCACTGACTCTCTAAATGAGCATTGATTTAATGTCATTCCCCTAACTTTGCCCCATACCGTTGTGCATTGTTTCTATTCAAATAATCATCTGTTGCCCTCTTGAATTCTTTGATCAAACTTGCCACTATCACACTTCCAGGCCTGAACAACTCGCTGTGTGAAAAAGCTTTTCTTGCACCATATTTGCTTCTTTTGCGAATCACTTCAGATCTGTGCCCATTCATTCCTGATCTTTTCATGAAAGGAACAATCTCTCCCCATCTACTCTATCCAGTCCCCCAATGATTTTGAACACCTTTATCAAATATCCTTTCAGCCACCTTGTCTCTAAGGAGAACAGTCCTGGAATACGTGCCCATTTTGTGCATCGTAGTGTTGTGGTTAATTTGCAGCTATTTGTGATGACGGAAATAAAGGATTTTTATACATTTTTAAATGTAACTTTTCACTTAGGGAGTGTTAGGTGTTCATCCAACGGTAAGGACCTTCAGCTGCAAACAATAAAAGGACTAACTTCATAAAATAAATCATAGAAAAAGGTTTAATAAAGAAACTCCATTACATCGACACTCTGTCTGCATCCTGGACCACACAAGTTCCCCAAAATCTCCATCTGCTTGCTATTTAGACCCTCACAACATTTCACCATTGGTTACATACAAATAGAACATAGAAAAACTACAGCACAAACAGGCCCTTCGGCCCACAAGTAGCACCATACCCATAGATATCCATACCTACTAGGCTTACCTATAACCCTCAATTCTACTAAGTTTCAGGTACTCATCCAGAAGTCTCTTGAAAGACCCTATCGAATTTGCCTCCACCACCACCGACGGCAGCCGATTCCACTCACCCACCACCGTCTGAGTGAAAAACTTACCCCTGACATCTCCTCTGTACCTACTCCCCAGCACCTTAAACCTGTGTCCTCTCATAGCAACCATTTCAGCCCTGGGAAATAGCCTCCGAGAATCCACCCGATCTATACCACTCAACCTCTTATACACTTCTGTCAGGTCACCTCTCATCCTTCGTCTCTCTAAGGAGAAAAGACCGAGCTCCCTCAACCTACCCGCATAAGGCATGCCACCCAATCCAGGTAACATCCTTGTAAATCTCCTCTGCACCCTTTCAATAGCTTCCACATCCTTCCTGTAATGAGGCGACCAGAACTGAGCACAGTATTCCAAGTTACACGATAACATTAGGAGGTCTTGCGATATGGAAGCTCCAGGTTTGAGTCCCAATGCAGGAGCTAATGGCCAATGATGGTTCATTCATGTTGATCCATGGGTTGAGTATCAACCTGAAAAGTCCTTCCGACATGTTCATGACAGGTGGCGACAGTGAGAGAGACTCCTGATCAGCTGTGCTTGATGGAGAGTGGCACCTATCAAGCTATAAGCTCCTGGTGACAGGTTAGCTAACTGTTCCAGGTAAAACCTTACTATGGGAACAGATGACAGTCTGTCTTGTGCATTACTAGATCTGGAAAAAAAAACAAACAAAATGGTCCAGTTTCTGACAGAATTCCCTCCCTACTAGACTCTACTATGTGTGGCCTGATCAGTCCCGATGGAGTAGAAAATCTATCCATGGTCACTCTCTGCATCAAAATGTAATAGGCAAATAGAGAAGAAATTGATTCCCAAATTCAATACCCCATTTCCAACCCCTGAATTAATCTTGCTTTCTCCTCTTCAGAATTTCAGGGCCACTAATTCTCATTTGGTCTGTACAAGCTGATGCAATGTAATTCAGTCCACCAAGTTAGAAATTCATCTGGCTCAATGTTTTGATTCCAATTTATTTCCCCAGTGTTCCTGACATCCACAGGGGTTTGCTGTCAGTAGCTCAGCTGTGTCCCCATCCTTTGTATGTCTATTAAATCAACTGAAGTGGGGGGGCCATATTTCGCACTTCTAGCCATGTGTGGGCAGACAAATTGCACTTCCCCCTCCCAAGATATTTAATGGGCATGGCTGAAAACAGCTGAATAATCTTGTAAGGTCAGAGAGCAAATGTATCATTTCTTTTGTTCTGTTTCATGTCTGGTGACCAGGATCAAAAAACCAACAGCCCCGGCGATTTATTTTTTTATTCATTCGCGGGACATGGGCACCGCTGGCTGGCAAGCATTTATTGCCCATCCCTAGTTGACCAAGAGCAGTTGAGAGTTGACCACACTGCTGTGGCTCTGGATTCACATGTAGACCAGACCGGGTAAGGATGGCAGATTTCCTTCCCTTAAGGACATTAGTGAACCAGATGGGTTTTACCGACAATTGACAATGGAAGAAGGTATATCCCAGGTGCATGGAGTCCTTAATGATGCTAGCCGCCTTCCTGAGGCAGCGGGAAGTGTAGATGGAATCAATGGACTGGAGGCAAGTTTATGTGATGGACTGGGCTTCGTTGGCAACACTGAAGAAAATAAAATCAGAAACAAAACTACATTAATTTTAAAATAAACTTACAGTTTTTCACATTTTAAGTCGTCATTTATAAATTGCTCATGCTGAAAGGCAAAAAAAGTTTCATTTTAAATTCTTTCTTAGCCCTTATCGTTGTAACAACTTGCCAGACAGTCTTGCTTCACAGCTGACCAATCACATTGCCATTTATCACTGAGAAGCTAAGAATACACCAAAGAAACATGTAAAAAAAAAGACAACTATTTGTTAATTAATCTTTTGGACTGAAATTCCTGGAATAACTGCCAAAAAGAGTGAAACGGTTTTTGTTGTTGCCAGTTAGTTTACATGGACATTTTTTTTAATCATTCATGGGACGTGAACATTGCTAGCAAGGGCAGCACTTTGTTACCCTTCACTAATTTCTCCTTGGCGGCCATGAGCTGCCATCTTGAGCTGCTGTGGCCCATATGGTGTAGGTCCACCTGCAGTGCTGTTAGATGGCGAATTCCATGATTTTGACCTAACGACAATGAAGGAACAGCGGTATAGTCTGAAGTCAGAATATTGTGTGATTTGGAGGGAACTTGCAAGTGGTGGTGTTTTAATCCATCCGCTGCCTCCTTCTTTTAAGTGGCAGAGATTGGGAGTTCGGAAGCTTTGTGTAGGAGGAGGAGACTTGATGAGTTGCTGCAGTGCTTCTTGTAGGTGGTACACACTGCTGGCATGTGCACTGGTGATAAGAACATAAGGACCTAAGAAATAGGAGCAGGAGTAAGCCATCTAGCCCCTCGAGCCTGCCCCGCCATTCAATAAGATCATGGCTGATCTGAAAGTGGTTCAGTTCCATTTACCCGCCTGCTCCCCATAACCCTTAACTCCCTTATTGATCAAAAATCTATCTACCTGTGACTTAGCCTCCACCACTTCAACGGGCAGAGAATTCCAGAGATTCACTACTCTCTGAGAGAAGAAGTTCCTCCTCAACTCTGTTCTAAACTGATTCCCCCTTATTTTGAGGCTGTGTCCTCTAGTTCTTGTTTCCTTTCTAAGTAGAAAGAATCTCTCTGCCTCTACCCTATCTAGCCCCTTCATTATCTTATATGTCTCTATAAGATCACCCCTCAGCCTTCTAAACTCCAACGAGTACTGGCCCAATCTACTCAATCTCTCCTCATAAGCCAATCCCCTCATCTCCGGTATCAACTGGTGGGATAAATATTTAAGGTAGTTGATGTGGTGCCAGTTAAGCTGGCTATTTTGGCCTGGATGGCATTGAGCTTCCTGAATGTTGTTGGAGCGGTACACACCTAGGCAAGTGACAAGTATTCCATCATGCTCCTGATTTATGCCTTGTAGATAGTGGACAGGTTTTTAGGGCCCAGGATGTGTCACTTGCCACAGAATGACCTAGTCTCATACCCACACAATTTCTTTGGCTAGTCCAGTTAAGTTTCTGATTAATAATAACCCCCAGAACGTTGATGACAGGGGATTCAGTGATGGGAAATATCAAGGGGGTATAGTTTTTCTCTTGTTGGCAGTGGCCATTGCCTGGCATTTGCTTGGCATGAATGTTACTTGCCACTTATCAACCCAAACTGCACACCAGTCATTGTCAAATGTAGAAGATGCTATTGCGCTATTTTGAAGCAAAAAGAGGAACTTTCCAGAGTATTCTGAACAATGTTAACTGGTATCCTTAAAACACAGATTACTCGGTCATTTATCTCATCCCTATTTGTGGGATCTTGCTGTGTATAAATTGGTTTCCCTACAATACAACGGTCATGACTCTTCAGAAATATTTCATTGCCGGAAAACTTTCATGACAGGCCTCATCTGAATGCAAGGTCTTCTAATTGTGTATTTTTGAAAAACTTGGCAGATACTTTGCAAAAGAACTTTTGCAACATGCCCCATTAATGTATCAAACGTACGATCCACACAAAGTTTGAGGTCTTAACTCCTTCGATGCACAGTGATTCTCCTAATGATGTTACCACGGTCCACATAGGTCCTGAACAGCCAAAATAATGACACATCTATCTCTCCAAGGCTACGGGGCTGCGGTGGGAACATCAAATGTCCCATAATGAACTAAGAAGTTCCAGATGTTTTGTTGACCTCTTTGGAACTCACACTGGGGCCTAAAGGGTTACTGCGAAACCGTGTCCCTCAGAAAACTAAAGTGATTAAACTCAGCTCACAGATAAAACTGCGCATCATCTTTAGTTTTATCATTGTTACACAGAAAACGTGATTAAGGTTCAGAACTGGCATCCAAAATGTGTTGTATTCATTGAGTTAAAAAAAAAGTTCAGAGTATATTTGCACCAGGGTGTTTTGCATGAGATTTTTCAGTCCCCGCATGTGTTTTCAATAAACTGCAGAAATAGAGAACTGCGCACTGAGGTAAAATCCAGGGCTGTTTTAAACTCTGTCCTCTACCCCATGCTAGAAGAGTATGTATAATTGCTCCAAAGGCTGCAGTCTCTCCGCTTCTCCCTAATTTTTTGTTTTGTAGTGAGCCAAGTGAAAGCTCCAATGAATGCATGTTCCCTGGCATTAGCATTTCATATGATTATACATGACAGGCTATTTACTTTCAGAGGCCCTGCAAAGGATAACCAAAAAAGGCCATGTAGCAGGACATTTTTGGCAGCAGGCAACAGTTTTCAGGGGTTTTAAAGCCTTGTTTCTTGATGAGTGGCTTCCTGAGCATGCCTGGGGGATGACAGGCATTCCTGGGACGGAGGCTGGACCCAAGGCTGGCTTTGGGTACTTGTGATTGGCTCCTAATCAGAACAAGCTCGTAGACTATGCATGCTAGTGGCTGTCAACGGTAAAAGAGGGGAGAGGGGCGGGGGGGGGAGACAAGTAATCACTTGGCATTGACTTTGGGCGGGGCTTAAGCATGACTGGGGTTTTATTGAACAGAACTGTGTATGTGTGTTTTGACTGCCTGTACTTCCTCGCAGTTCTGACTTCAGTGTAGTCTGTGCGCTTTGAGAGCCGGCCAGCTTTGAAACTAACAAGAGGTAAGGCATATAACTAACTCCTGGTATCCCGTCCAGTGGGGCATCGCTTCAAAGCAGTGAAAGGTTCGCGGAGGAGCTTGTTTAATTTGACTGACTGAACTTTATTATATGGGGGCCGGTTAAACTTTTAATTGACCCATATGAAGATGGAAAGAGACCTAGCGCGCAGACAATGGTATTTTCTTCTCCCCCCCTGGTAGTAGACTTTCAATAGGGAAACATTGGAAAGGGTTTTGATATTGATTTGTTGAAGGGCTGCAGTCGTGAAAATGGGCCATTTGCTAAAAGAATGGAGTGAGTCATGCAGACTTCAGGGCAACAATTGTGAACCTTTCCCTCGCAAGAGCAGCTTTTGCAGATGAGTGCGTTTGCCAATCCTCTGCTCTCCTGCTGAAATGTTGCTTCTCATGTTTTCATCTTGAACCCAGAGAAGGAAACTCGGGCAGGCTCTGTCTGATCAGCAAACGGGTGCGAATTCTTTTATTTTTAACCACCCTGAAATTGAAGACCAACTTTTTTTGTTTCAGCGAACTCTCATCAGCTTATTTCAGTCGCGGTGCTGCTTAAATCTGTTCATCATCACTGCTGGAATGTTGCAGCGTTTTTTTTCTGTCTTGTGGGGGCTGGCTCTTTAAAGTCTCTCTCTCTCTGGCCTCCCCCCCCCCCTTTACAATGTCCACACAGTTAAAACATCCCCAATATCTCAGCTTCTCCTCAAACCTATTTTCTTCTTGGGGAAAGGGAAAAGAAGAGGTTTTCAGAAGCGTTTGTCTAATTGTACATCTGAACCAAACTTTTGATCTTCCTAAGTGGTTCTCATGCTGGGAAGCTCCCACTCTGTTGGGTGGGAGGGGGAAGCTGGGGGACTTGGGAAGGGGGTTGAAGTCATTAGTGCAAACCCCCCCAAAAAAGATAAGATTTGAGATGCATACTTGAGAATTTGACTACTCCAGTGAGTTCCTTTTTGCTTAATTTGCTTGGGACAGTTGGCGGTGTGCCAGTATTTTGAAAAGTAAAGAGGTTAGCTAAATATTTGCTGGCCTTCTGTGAAACCACATCTGATAAGGCATCCATGTTAGGAAAAAATGAAGGGAATGCACTCAATGCATAGGCCTTATAAGGAGTAAATTTAGTTTGGTGACAGATGATGGGTTTGACCTATGGAATGTAAGTATGCATTTGGGAAAAAAAAAGTTCTGTGGGATTTTTTTACATGCACAACAAGCAGAAAAAGACTTAGCAATGTATTTGTCTATTATGCATTACATCGTTCTCTCCATTGTAAGTGTCTGTGCCAGTATTACAGTTTGTGTTGCTTGCTTCCTGTGTTATTGCTAATTTTGAACTGTCCATGTTTGCAAGGCCTTTAAAAATGGCTTAGATTTGGATCTAATTAGTTATCTATAATCATGCTTTGTTATCCTTTTGATTTTGCTGTTTAATAGTTCAGTATACATAATTGTGGTGGAGATTCAGAACCATTTAATAATAAGATCTCAACCCGTCTGGAAATGTATAATTGCTCCTTTTTTATCAAACAGATCAGTAGTCTTGCCTTAGTTGGAGCACTAGTTGAGTTTTTTTTTCCTGTCTCTTTGTTAATTAGACCTTTTGTTGATTAGACAGGTTAAAGCATTCTTTGATTTAAGATTTGTTCTCAGCTCGTAACTTTGAGACTCTCGAGGATGAATCAGCTGAAAATGTTCCTGTGAAAACCAGAGACCACAAAATGGCCCAGCCTCATTAGATCTGTCTGATAGTGATGGTGGTCAGCATTGCAGAGATGTCTGGGCTTTCACCCAAGGGAGCTGCTGCTAAAACATGACAACTGATTGAGAATCTGAACTGAAAAGCCCGAATTACGTGAAAAGCTTGGGCTGCAAAAAGACTAAAGGAATCATTCGTGCCCTTTTGGCAACTTTTGATTAAGGGTTTGTTTAAACCACAAACCGTAGCGTCAGTGTGAAGTAGCTTCCACTTTGCAGCAACACGAAAATTGTATTGCCTGTGTAGCCTGGCCCAACATGACACAAGAGTGAAAGGTACCGGGACTCCCTTTATTCTTACCCTGCTTCACTGTTGACCATTTAACTGATCACATAAGCCCAACGTCCCTGTGATCCAGAACTGCTTTGCCCCACTGTTAAACTTGTAGGGTGAACAAATGATTGTAATTTCCTGCTTCCCATTATAAACTACGTATTGGCCTAAGTAATATGGATGCCTAGATGTGAAACTAGGGATCAAGGCTCGACTCCTTGGTGTGCATTCATGCAGGTGTGACTTTACTGAGGCCTGTCTTCTGCCTTCTCCCATGATGTGTTTGGAGGCAGGGAGGACATTTAATCAGCTAGGCGCGTGGCAACCCTGCCACCTTCCTGTGCCCACATTGATTAATTCCATGGTAGGACGTCCTGTGGACAACTTTCCTGCCCCACCCCGAATTGAGGTGCTTAAAGTGGTCAATTGACACTCGCTTAAGGACTTCATCCCACCACCATCTGCTATGAACCCATTGGCATGTGGGAGGCCTGTCATGTGGGGAGCACAGCGAGCAAACCGGTGTGTGGGGATATTTGCAGGCTCTGGGGGGGCGGGGGTCCTCGTTTAAAGACACCGAGTGCCTGATGAAGTGACCTGGCATTAGGCTGTGGGATGTCTTGGGGGGAGGGTGGGGAGGGCTGCTGCTGCTATGAAGCATTAGCTGCCCGTGCTACTGAACCCCTTCCCCACCCCCAATCCCATGAGCCCCTCAGCTATCACTCAGATGGCCTGGGATGCAGTGATGATGCTAGGCCTCAAATCTCTTACCGCCAGCGATCAGTGGCGCAACTGTTCCATGTAGCTGTTGGCCTCAGGCTGGCAGCTGTTGACGGATAGGAGTTCACTCCCTCCTCTTCTCTCTCCACCCCTCCCCCCCCCCCCCCCCCCCCCCCCCCCCACCCCCCCGCCCAAGTCCATGATCCTGGTGAACAGTCTGCCCACTGGGCTGTCAAGTGCCTGATTGGCATATGACGCAGTAAATTCTGCGGAAAGAGGTAAAGCGGGCTGCTCTTGCCAACTTTTTAGCCTGTGGCCAAGATTCCCATTGCCATTGAGATCTTTGACCTTTTGGCTTCACCTAATAGGGAGCCATCGGGTAGGAGAGAGGCAGATGAGAAGATTTTCGCCGTATTGAGTTGCCTCCTACTGAGAATTGAGGCGCAACTTAGGAGAAATGATTAGCCCTAATTGACTTGTGTTGGAGAACAAATCCAAAACAAATTACAAAAATATGACGCACACTTTTTGTATGCCTCTGTAAAATGATGAACATCTAATATATTTGATTGGAAGTCAAGAAAGGAAGCAAGTAAACAGGAGGGATTAGTATTTGCATTATTCAAGCAAGTCATGGAATAGTACAACCACAACTGTGACTGAGATTTCAGTTCTATCAGGAAGATTGGCACTGCTGCCTCTCAGCACCAGGGACCCGGGTTCGATTCCCAGCTCGGGTCACTGCCTATGTAGAATCTGCACATTTTCCCTGCGTCTACGTGAGTTTCCTCCCACAGTCTGAAAAATGTGCTGATTAGGTGCATTGTCCATGCTGAATTCTCCCTCAGTGTACCTGAGTAGGTGCCGGAGTGTGGCGACTCGGAGATTTTCACATTAACTTCACTGCAGTGTTAATGTAAGCCTACTTGTGATATTAAATAAATTATATTAGAAGTGTACACTTCCCTGTGGTTTCCTGATGCCAGTAAAGTTGTTACCACCAGCGTGATCTTTAAGAGTCTCACTTAGGTGCTGGCAGGTTTAGTTGTTCTTGAGATCTGGACCAGTTACTATCACACTGCTGGGCTTGTTTCTCTGCTCTTTGTCAGTTGTTTAAATGGCTAATGTAGCTTTGTAATTATGTAATCATATCTGGTGTGATTGTATTATTTCAGTGCCTGCCATTGACTTGTGTAGAGGATAAGAACTCATTGCAAGTCTGCAGTTTGTAATTCGTTAGATGACCACAAATTACTTGAGGCCCATTTTGGGATGCGTTCACCCACCACAACCTTAAATTTAGCGGAAAGGCCAAAATGTATAGTAAATGAGGTGTAAAAGAGCAGAAATCACTCTGAAACGAAGTAGATTGTGATTCTCTCCTCCGAATGATCTCAGTCCTTCTTGGTCAGTAAAGGCCTGATTCACACTGAAATTGTGCTATCCCATGTCCTTAATCCTGATACAAATACACGTGGGGCTTTCGCTGAGAGTGTGTTCTTATCCTCAGCAAAATCCCTTGAACAGACACTCAGCTGAGGTCTATTCCTTTCAAGAAGGGAAAGAAAGGATGGAGGGAAGATTCAGAAAAGTGAGTTGTGATGGCACAGTGGTTAGCATTGCTGCCTCACAACACCAGGGACCTTGGTTCAATTCCCAGCTTGGGTCGCTGTGTGGAGTTTGCACGTTCTCCCCTTATCTGAGTGGGTTTCCTCTGGGTGCTCCAGTTCCTTCCCACGCTCCGGAAGATGTACTGGTTAGGTGCGTTGGCCATGCTAAATTTTCCCTCAGTGTACCTGAACAGGCACTTGGGTCTGGCAACCAGGAGATTTCCACAGTAGCTTCATTGCAGTGTTAATGTAACACTAATAAATAAATTTACGTGATTGCTATTTTCCTCGGGGGGGGTGGGAATGAAACTAGTGGGACGTGAGTTGGTTACCCCTCATCATCTCAGAGTTGGGCGTGTCAAATAAAGAGCAATACATAAGGAGAACATAAAAAGGATGAACATTGCATGTTCCTGATTTCTAATGAGTTTTAATTATGTTATGACAACTATTGAAACAATTCCCATAGACATTGCTTGTTTTATGTATTGAAAGGTTACACTGGAGCTTCTGATTAGAGGAGTTCTTATTCAACCCCAAAAAAATTACACCTTTACAATAGAGCTTGCTTTGCATTCCGTACTTGTATGTATGTTTTTGGAAAGAGACAGTAATCACTAAAATATATTTTGGGATAAAGCTGGAAGTTGTAAGACAGAAGTGAGCCTCGTAGAAAACAGACAACAGGCTGAACTCATCGAGCACTGGAGCCCTGTGCTCTACTTTAATTCTTCAAGAAATTCCATTCATTGCTTTATAGCAACGAACAGTCTTATCTATCTTCAACAAAAATCAGAATTGACATTCCTTTGCAGACATTTTGTCGGGAGAAGAGTTATGTTTCCGTGTGGGGCAGAGACAGGGTGGGACGGGTGGCTGTGCCTGCCAGGAGGTGCCTGCAGAGAATTTGGGTGACTCTGGTTGAGGGTCCTTGTTAAGGACACAATGGTTGGCACAGTGTGAGCACAAATGCATGGTATCTTGGCAGTCTGCAGGCAGGGAACTGGGGATTTGAAGGATCTGCACCAGCATCTTAAAGGAAAAGGATGAGAACATTGGCAGTGAGGAGAAGCACTTTACGGCAGCTGCCAACATCTTTGCAGAACATAAAACAAGAACATTGAATGTGGAAGCCACAATGGATTACAATAGAATTTATGCCAACCGTGTGTCCATGCTGTGGTTACACTGGGATTGTACGTGCTGATACAATCTGCCCTAGCATCAACTCCACTAGAATTTGGGGTTTCATTTGGAGGACACCTCATTTTCTGACCAGGAGGTTGTACCTCTGCAGACACATGCGAGATACCTTCCTGCCCAACACCATATCACATATTCTAGTGCCTGTTGGGAGTGGCGTTTCAGAGACCCCATTTAATTTTCCTTTTAGTTTCCTCTCAAAGGGACCTGATAATCAAAATTTTGAAACAGAAATGACCACTTTCAAGGGTGCAAACCATTTGATGGGTATGGACTTCCTGGGCGGGATTTTTCCATTCTGTCCGCCACAGGAATCGCAGCAGCTGGGTCACGGACCGTGTCAAGGTCTGTTGACCTCAGGCAGGATCTTCCGGCTTTTTCTGGCCTTGGTCAAGCATGGCTGGAAAATCCTGCCCATTTTCACCTCCCTAGATATTGTTATACCTTATCTCACTGGCCTCCAATCTTAGGTCACTTAAGGAGAGAGAAAAACAGGATCAGCCAGTGTAAGGGTTCCTCATCAGTAAGCTAGCCCCAACATATCATTGGCTTTTAAGGGGCCGGTATAGACTTTTCTCTGTGCAAAATCTCAATTCCAGTTGGAGGGGAGAAAATCCAGAGTTGGAGGTCTGGTGGAAGATCCAAGGAAATTCAGTGACATTGGGCCCTTAAGGGATGGGTGCAAAGTAGTTAGAGATTATAGTGTCCAAGTTCTTTAGTTCGGTCTGGAATGCAACCAAAAGAAGACTACAGCACAGGAACAGGCCCTTCAGCCTTCCAAACCTGCACCATGCTGCCCATCTGAGCTAAAACCCCCTACCCTTCTGGGGACCATATCCTTCTGCTCCCATTTGATTCATGTATTTGTCAAGATACAATTAAAAATCACTATTGTATTTGCATCCAATACCTGCACATGGACAATGCACCTAATCAGCACATGTTTCAGACACCACCACCCACTGCATACTAAAAAAGGACCTTGCCTAGTACGTCTCCTTTAAACGCTGCCTCTGACACCTTAAACATATCCTCCCTGGTATCTGACTTTTCCACCCCGACATAAAGCTTCTGACTATCCAATTAATCTTAATAATTTGAATATAATCAAAGTGACAACACTGTCAACGAACATCTCCATAATCATGCCAACTGAAGTGCAGTCCACGTCATCAATATGTTTGCTCATGCGTCTAAGATTTCTTTTGGTAATTTTGGATTGCAGCACCTTTTTCATGCTTTTCTTTCAGCAGATAAAGTCAAATTTATCTGTGCTGCTCTTTAGAAATTAGTCACATAATCCCATGTTGGTGAAGAATTGGGGCTTTTTCAGACTGTTTATTTCTTGGAACACTAAGCTGCATGACGAGAGACGGTGATGTTCCTGGCTGGCACTTAACACTGTCCGGTGTAGAAAAATACGAAGCACTTTACTGGGTAACAGCGATCCAGTAGCAGCTCCTTACTTGACAATGATGACCTGATAACAAAAATGCTTCCAATGTTTATTCAGGTGGTGTGGGTGTCACAGTAAAATGGGCAATAGGAGAAGGTGGTGGTAAGCTGCCACCTTGAAATGCCATGATGTGGAGATGCCAGTGTTGGACTGGGGTAAGCACAGTAAGAAGTCTTTCAACACCAGGTTAAAGTCCAACAGATTTATTTGGTAGCACGAGCTTTCAGAGTGTTGCTCCTTCCTCAGGTGAGTCTCACCAGAAGGAGGGATGCTCCAAAAGCTTTGTGCTACCAAATAAACCTGTTGGACTTTAACCTGGTGTTGTGAGACTTCTTACTGTTCTTGAAATGCTGCAGTCCATGTTGTGTAGATACATGCACAGTGCTGTTAGGGAGTTCCAGGATTTTGACCCAGCGGCAGTGAAGGAAGGGTGATAAACTGCTTTCTTCCTTTTCCTTGTGTTTCCCTCCAGTGGTAACCCTGATATCCCACTACCATACTGCTCCAGAAAGGTGAATGGAGTTAAAATATTTCTCAGGTGAAGAATCAAATTTTTGCCAAAGCTTCAGTCCATTTATAGACTAACGTGCATGAAGCATGTCAGTACTAATATAAAAGCAAAGTATTGTGGGTGCTGGAAATTGGAAATAAAGAGAGAAAGTACTCTGATAGCGTCTTTGGAGAGAGATAGTTTTGATATTTTGAGTCCAATATGACTCCTCTTTGGAGCTATGCTTCAGCACTAATAATATGTTAGTACAAATGCAAAGATGGAGTGGCCATTGGCTCAGGAATAATGTTCCCACTTCTGAGGGAGAAGAGTTGTATTCAAGCCCCTTCCAGAGAGTCTTGGCAAATATGGGCTGAAATATTGCCCAGGAAAGGCACTTGTGTCCCAACAGATCACTCTCTTCCATCACAGAGTCTAAGGGCAGGATTTTCTGGTCACGCCTGCCTCGGGTTTGGAAATTCCTGCCCAAGGTCAACAGACGTTTAGTTCTCTGTTGAATTCTCCATCTTTTCTGAGCCCTTCCTGTTGGCGGCATCTTCCAGTCCTGCCGCAGGTGAACTCCCTACAATAGGATTCCTGGCAGTGGGTGAGAAAGCCATGCAAAACGCCCTAGACTTTGGTGGCTCTGGAAGATCTAACTGGTGGCCAGTGGTGAGTTGCCTCTGCCACTGGAAAATACACCGCAGCGGTGAGGGGCATGTGTGGAAAATACCAGCCTAAGACTTATCAGCCTCATTTGTAACCTAAAGAAAGAGAGAGCACTCTGAAGTATAAGACCAACTTAAAATTAAAAGCTGTTGAATTACAGGAATCGGATGCAGTTGCTGCATCGTTATCCACAGATGGAAGAGTTGAAAGCCAAAAGGAAGGATCTTATGGTCTCCCCTAGTTAAGTGGGTCAAGAAACTTGGGCATGGGACATGAGTGAAGACCTAATCTATGACGCAAGACAATAAATGGACAAACTAATGAATCGAACACCATTCCTCAGCCATACTGAATAGAGAGACTCGGCAGACTGCTTGCTTGGAGCCAGCAGCTTCTGTTCCCTCTGACTTGTACCCGACAACTGTACATCTTTACATATATACAAAGCTGGAGTCCCAAACTAATGCTTATTTCCTGCTTATCATCACAAATAGCATGCCTTGTTCACTGCTGATAAAAATGTTTTAAATTTAAAACTGTGTTCTCTGTAATGAGCTTTTAAGGAACTTTCAGAATTTTAAGTCTCCCATACATGGATAAGGATACAGCTGATTCCTGTAATTCTCTATTTTTAAATTGGTCTATATTTTATCACTCTCACACTCCCACATCCCCATGCATTCTCATCCTATTTTCCAACTCCTTCAGTACAAGTTAAACCTTTGACTCCCATCCCAAACTTGACATCATTCCATTCAGTTCTTTTTTTTCACTTGATGAAACATTTAATACTCAAGTATTATTGCTTCCTTTTGTGAACCACCAGCAATCATCTGGAATGTTACTGGATTCTTTTATACTTGCTTTCTGTCCGTTGCATTGCTGTGTCGTATATAACTACCCTATTAGTGGTTGTAAAAGGTATTGAGGTGTCCGCTCGGGACGTGATCATCATAGAATCCCTACAGTGCAGGAGGAAGCAAGTTGGCCCATCGAGTCAGCGCTGACTCTCTGAAAGAGCACCTCAACTAGGCTCACCCATCCCCTGCCCCTGTTCCCATGGCTAATCCACCAAACCTATGCATCTTTGGACACTAAGGAGCAATTTAGTGTGGCCAATCCACATCTGGACATCTTTGGACTGTGGGAGGAAACCGGAGCAGCCAGAGGAAACGCATACAGACTTTAATTTGATTTATTATTGTCACATGTATTAGCATAAAGTATTGATTCTTCCATGTTGTACAGACAAAACTGTTCATAGAGAAGGAAACAAGAAAGTGCAAAATGTAGTGTTACAGCCATAGCTAGGTGTAGAGAAAGATCAACTTGAGGTAGGTCCATTCAAAAGCCTGATGGCATCAAGGAAGAAGCTGTCCTTGAGTCGGTTGGTACATGACCTCAGACTTTTGTATTTTTTTCCTGATGGAAGAAGGTGGAAGAGAGTATGTCCAGAGGGATCCTTGATTATGCTGGCTGTATTTCTGAGGCAGTGAGAAGTGTAGCCTGAGTCAATGGATGGGAGGCTGGTTTGAGTGATGGTTTGCTGCTTTGTGACATGAGAAGAATGAGCAAACTCCACACAGGCAGTCACCCGAGGCTGGCATCAAACCTGGCTCCCTGGCATTGTAAGTCCCCATTCAAGGTTGATATGCATCTAGACTGTTGTGCTAACCACTGCCACCAAACGCCATATCAAATGGTGAAACAGGCTTGATGGGCTGAATGGCCTACTTTTAAACAGATCATTAAACGTTGAATACCACCAGTACTGATAACATGGTCAGATGCAATAGTGCAAGTCAAAAGATTGGCACTTTATGTATTGTTGTTAAAACTTTTTTTTCTGAAACCAGAGATTATCATATAGTTAAGCACTAATGCACGTGTGATTGTCTGGCTCAGTGAAAAGCCAAGAGCAGTTGCACAGCAATCAGGAATTAAGCAGATGGCACTGCTGTTCTGGAACAAATGACACCAACACTGGCACTGATGCTTCAAGAATCATTCGCATGAAGAGATTTTGTTTTAAGAATTGAGCAATTAACATTTCAAGGGAAATGAAATTGTGACTTATGGTAACAGTTGGTTAATGTAAAATGTATGGTGTTAAACCAGGTTTATTGAAGCAGTCCATGTCCAAGTGCAGTAAGACTTAACAATATCTGGGTTTGGGCTGATATGTGGCAAGTAATATTCATGCCACACAAGTGCCATTCAATGACCCATCTCCAGCAAGAAATAATCTACTCATGACCCATGGACTTTCCCCACAATCACCATCTTGGGGGTTACCATTAACCAGAAACTAGACCAACTGTATAAATACCATGATTACAAGACTAGGTCAGAGGCTGGGAATTCTTCAGCCAGTAACCCATCTCCTGACTCCCCAAAGCCAGTCCACCATCTGCAAAGGACAAGGCAGGAGTATGATGGAATACTCTCCACTTGCCTGGATGAGTGTAGTTGCAATAACATTCAAGAAACCTGACACCATTCAGGACAAACCGACTTCGTTGGCACCCCATCTACAAACATTCACTCCCTCCACTACTGACACACAGTAGCAGCAGTTCTTGCCATCTACATGATGCACCACAGGAACTTACAGGCCTCCTTAGACAGTAGCTTCTAAACCCATGACCATTCTCACTGAAAGGACAAGGGCAGCAGACAAATGGGAAAACCACCATCTAGATGTTCCCCTCCAAGCCATCTCCCATCCTGACTTGGAAATATTTCTCCATTCCTTCACTCACACTGGGTCAAAATCCTGGAAGTCCCTCTCTAACAGCACTGGGTGTGCACCTACACCACATGGATTGCAGCTGTTCAATAAGGCAACCCACCATCACATTCTTGAGGGCAAATAAGGATGCACATCAAATGATCTAGTCAGCACCATCCACAGCCCATGAATTAAAAAAATGCATGTATTAGTGAGTATGTCTGGTTTTTAAATGCATTTGTTGAAATAAATGTTAGAAACATCGAAGAAGAAGTATGAAAAGGGATAAACAATTTGTTTCATATTTCTAAACTTTTCAAAGAACTTTCACGGCTGCTTTTTAAGTCTACCTGATTCACCAGCAATGTTGTTCAGCTGTTAATTAATAGAATAAATGTCAGTCATTCTTAAATTAGAAGGAGCTTAGACATTTCATTTTGGGAACTGCATCTTTTTAAAGCTTCCGTACTTCCGTTCCCTGTTTCTGACCTCTGTGTCCTTTGCACTTTCTTTGAACTGGGAGCCAGGCTCCTTAATTTCTCTAGGATTTTATAAAACTCATCACTGAGACGTGAGCACTGCAAGGCAAACATTTATTGCTGATCTCTCATTGCTTCTAAGAAGGTTCTGTCTTCTTCTTGAATCTCTGCAGCTCCTGTGGTGAATGTACTTGCACAATGCTGCTCTGTAAGAGATTGCAGCATTTTTGCCAAGTTGAGTTGGTGTCTGATTTGAAGGGTAATGATGTCAATTTGCATGCATTAAGCTCTCAGAAACAGCATTGAGATAATCAGATGATCTCATGTAATGATATCGATTTTGAGGAATAAAATTGGGCTAGGATGTTAGGGAGAATTTATCCGTTTCTCTTCAAAGTTCTGCCGTAAGATCATTTATCCAAAAGACAGCACTTTAAACAGCACAGCAGGCTTTCAGTAGTGCAATCAAGTACCAGCTTAGAATTTTTCTTTTTGAAGTGACCCTTGTATCCACAATCTTTTGGTACCTGAGTGGTACCATTGAGCCATAACCCAGTCCAGGCAGGAATGCATTTATAATCTGTTGATACAGACATCACGTGAGGTGAAATGCATGTAGATAGAAGATGTCTTACCTGCCACCAGATAGAGGAAAAAATAATTCCACATTGCTGTTGGATTTGAGTGTCGGCCATGTTCAAGGCTAACAATTAGACTGAGATGCATCTAAACTGTTATAAAGCTGCATTTAAAATTTATCTGCAACTCAGAGACTGACTCCTGAATTCTAGACCACAAATGTTGCTGCAGTAGATTCCAATCTGTAAATCAAAGAGACAGTATTACCGTGTAGAAGTTTGCATGTTCTCCCCACCCAAATCTGTGTGGGTTTCCCCTCACAGTCCGAAAGTTCTGCTGGTTAGATTGACTGGCCTTGCTAAATTACCTCTTAGTGTCCCAGGATGTGTAGCTTCGGGGGATTAGTGGGGTAAATATGAGGTTACAGAGTTAGGGCCTGGGTAAGATGCTCCTTCGGAGGGTTGGTGCAGACTCTGGTCTGAATGGCCTATCTCTGCACTGTGGGGATCCTATTTCACAATGGCTGTTCCATTCATTCCTCCCAATCTTGCCCAATAGTTACGCTCCTCATGAGCAAATGGCCTGTCATCAATTTTAAATGATTAGAGCTGTAACGTGTGTTTCAATGTATAGAATGCACCAAATACTCAATTTCCATAACTGGTAATGAACTTTCCCTCACTAACAAGAGTCAGTCGTACACTGTGTTCTGTTCTGTTTCACTGCAGAAGATGTATCGCCAAGTCCTCCTCCTGGTGATGTTCAAGGTAATTCGCTTTAAACATTCCAAAAACATTGAATCACGGAATAGCAATGGCAGAAGTTACATTGGTGCAGCATTTTAAAATATGCAATTAATGCTTTGCAGATATTTACAAAGTAACATAATCTATTAACTTTTCTTCCTTAGGGTTTTTACTCAAATTCTTTTGACAGATCAAAGTCGGAAACTCCAAAAACCTATCAAATGTGATCAGGGTGTTTTTGTATCAGGCGGTTACGGAGAAATCTGGTGGGAGGGAGGAGTTTTACTAAGTGGCTGTGACCAAACTCCTTAGATGGATGTGAAATGAGCCCAAGACCAAGTACAGACATACTTAAAGCACACAGTCAGCTGCTAATGTATGTTGCCTTTCTGGGGTTTTCAGGGAGTTTGCCTCCTGCTGTAGAAAAGGATGGGAACACGATTAGATGCAAGCTCACACTTGTCCGAATGATCGCTTGAAACAAAAAATGCATTGCAGAGCCTGAGAGTGGTTGCAGTTGTTCACTCCCAGCGTAGATTTTGGGAATGGTACAGCAAATGGAGCTTTGGTTAATCTTCACTTATTGAAGTGACATTTTCCTGTCATTAGGATGATACTGCTCTCAAAGGTGGGAATTGGTGGGTATTGGCCAAATAGCTTCATATTAAAAGGCTTCCCTGTTTAGTTATGAGCCTAGAAATTGTTTTTAATAATCTCTGCACAAAATGTTTCTTTGCTACTTTAAGGCAGGCATTAAATGCCTTGTTTCACTGTTGAGACAGAATGTCACACAAGCTCACCAAACTTGCATCACAAATTGTCATTTCTAGCCTATTGTTGCAAAGATTTTATTCAAATATTACCCCATAAAATGTATGGATTTCAGGCAGACATTGTACCTACGACAACTGTATACTACATTCAAATTGCCACCTAAATCAGATTGAAGTGAATGTGCCAGCAGAACAAACTACAATTTATTCCTTTGTCGTTGAATATGCTCCCTGTTCTGAGAAATTCTGCCTGTATACCCATGTTTCTTCTGCTTTTCATGATATGCAGCATCCTTAACACAGTATGTTTTTGTTTGATTTTTAAAAAATTATTCATGGGATGTATGCATTGATGGCTGAGCCAGCATTTATTGCCCACCCCTGAGGTCATTGTTGCAGCTCTGGAATCACATGTAGGCCAGACCAGGTAAGGATGGCAGATTTCCTTCCCTAAAGGACATGAGTGAACCAGATGGGTTTTTACAACAATTGACAATGGTTCCAGGGTCATTGTTAGACTCTTAATTCCAGATTTTTATTGGATTTAAATCCACCGTCTGTCGTGGCAGGATTCGCACACTGGCCCCTGGATTACTAGTCCAGTGACAATATCCCTACTCTCCTATCTCTCCTGTTCTGCCAAATTTTGCTTAGAGACAAGAGGATGTGTTGTCAGGCTGAAAGTTGCTGGACCAGGTCCAAGGAGTTGTGGGAGGGAAGGGGAGGTCTCCAGTGCCAGAGACCTTCATTGGTACTAGCATTGTGTAACTGCCTGTTGCCCTGTGAAGGTGGCACGGCAGCATGAGGATAGAGATGTTATCAGCAAACCCAAGTCTCCTGAGGCACTGGTGCTTGCTCATGACAGAAAATCAGGGACCCAATCCCCTTAAACCTTCTCTTGTGGGTCCGGGGGTTTGGAGATCCACTGGTATCTTTTACCATTCTCTCTGCCTTTTGGAAGGGCATGCAGCTGCAGAGAAGGCAGCTGTGGTTGGTGTTGCCCTAACTGCAGCTGGAGCATGTTGAGGAGGAATTCAGCTCCCATTCTGAGATTCTAAGCCACTGAACAAAAACACAACTGAATCTGCCATATAAACACAGGGGCTATGAGAGTAGGTCAAAGGCTAGGAATACTGTAAGCGAGTAACTCACCACCTGACTTCTCAAGACCTGTCCACCATCTATCTACAAGGCACAAGTTTAGAGTGTGATGGAATACTCCCTGCTTTCCTGGATGGGTGCAGCTCCAACAACACTCAAGAAACTTGGCACCATCCAGGACTAAGCAGTCCACTTGATTAGCACCACATCTACTTTCAATCCTTCCACCTCTGACTCTCTTAGCAGCAGTATGTGCTATCTATAAGATGCACTGCAGCAATTCACAAAGATCCTTAGACAGCACCTTCCAAACTCATGACCTCTTCCAGCAAGGGCAGCAGGTACATGGGAACAGCACCACCTGCAAGTTCCCCTCCAAGCCACTCGCCATCCTGCATTTGAAATATATTGCTTTGCAGTCACTGGGCCAAAATCCTGGAATTCCCTCCTAAAGACATTGTGGGTCAGCCCACAGCTCGTGGACTGCAGCAATTCGAGAAGGCAGCTCAATACCACCTTCTCGGGGCAACTAGGAATGGGCAATAAATGCAGGGCAGCCAGCAACGCCCATGTCCCACGAATAAATTTTTAAAAAGTAGACATGGTAGCTGTACAAGTTGCTCTGCAGGCTGGCAGCAGGGATGTGCTTCTGAGGGTGAGTCAAGTTCTGGTCAAGTGGAGTGTCTTCCATGCCTTTGGCACTCACCTGCCCAGCAGTGGGAGCACTCGCTGGCAGAGGCTGTGTTGTGTGAGGCAGTCTCTCCGCTGTGTGTAGGTGATGAGTGCTTTTGATTAAAACCCTTCAAGCTTCTCAGTTTAATGGAGTCAGCCTCTCTGCAGTGCTCTCGATTCCTCCTTGCTGCTGGGATAGGGAGACAGGATCAGAGTGCTCCAATTTCGGCAAGGGGTTTCACTTGTAAAATAGCTTTTTGCGTTCGATGAACCCGGTGGAGGGGATCCTCCTTCCGTGTTGGGATTGCGACGTAGGAGTCGATATCCCCAGGTACCTTTTAAACATGGAGCCCTCATGACGGAAGGTACACGCCATCCAGCTTAGCCCCTTCCCCACATAATATGGGTCCATAATTATTGGGTTCAGCATCATGTGATTTGGTGCAAATTCCTACCAAGCTGTCAAAAGGAAACAATCCTGGTTTCCATCGCTGCCTGAGGAAATAGGCACAGAATGGAAATCCCATCATACTCTTTCTGGAATGAGGTGTTTTTCATTTGCGCCTCCTCCATACCTCAGGAAGCTTGGAAGATTGTAACAAACCCTTCTGCTATCTCCACCTGCTTTTCCTGAGCAACCTGGGCCATTTACTCATAGCAAAGCTGGACTTTCCGCTATGTTCTTCCTATTATTTCTCACCCTATCCAATACCTCCTACCATCTCCACTTGGATATTTTATCAGCCTGATCTTCCTTGGTAAACACCAATAGAAAGTCACGCACCCTGGTCTTGTCCTGCACTTGGAGAATAATTCTGAAATGGAATGAATTACTAGTCTTGTGTAATGGACTAGAATATCAGGGAGTTTTACTGCAACACGATATAACATTGGAGTAATGCTGAAATGGAATGGAGTATTAGAGAGCAATACTAGAACTAAATAAGCAAATATTTCTATTCGCGATGTCAATGCGGAAGGCATGTCAGAAGCACTTGCGACCATCTTCATCCAGAAGTGCCATGTGGATGATGCATTATGGCTTCCTTCGGAGATCCCATCTCACAAATAACAGTCTTTGATCAATTTGATTGCTCCATGCAATATCAATATACGGCTAAAGACATTGGATACTGAAAAGCCCAAGGATTCTAACAGCATCCCAGCTGTAGCTGTAGTTGATGCTCAAGGACTTGGCATGTTTCTAGCCAAACTGTCTCAGGACAGCTACAACACTGACATCTAGCTGAATAATATTGTCCAGGTATGTTCTGTCCACAAAAAGCAGGACCAATTCAGCCTGGCCAATAACTGCCTCATCAGCAAAGTTGTGAGTTGTCATCAACTCTGCTATCAAGTGGCAGTGACACGGTAGTAATCTTACTCATTGGTGCTCAGTTTGGCTTTCACCAGGGCCGCTCGGCTCCAGACAACGTGGAAAAAAGACCTGATTTCCAGGGATGAGGTGAACATGACTGCTCCTGACATCAAGGCAGCATTCGGCCGAGTATGGCATCAGGGAACCTAAATGAAGTTGAAAGCAGGGGCAAGATCTCTGGATCATACCTGGCACAAAGGAAGATGGTTGGTGCTGGTTGGGATCATACCTGGCACAAAGGAAAATCCATTGCAGTTGTTGGGAGGTCAATCAATTCGGTCAAAAGACATTGATGAAGGGCCTCCTGAGGGGCGTGTCCTGGGCCCGACCACCTTCAGCTGCTTCATCAATGACCTTCCCTCCATCGTGAGATCGGAAGCGCAGAAGTGGGGATGGTTCAGTGTTAGTCACAACTCCTTGGGTACTGAAACATTCCCTGGGCCAAGAGAAGGTTGTGATAAGGAGACTCTGTAATGAGGGTGATAGATGACATCTGAAGCCAAAAACAAGACCCTGAATGGTATATTGCCTATCTAGTACAGGGTGAGAGAAATCCTGTGAGTGCTGAAGATGAATTGCAAAGGAAGGGAGCAAATCTGGTCGTTATGGTCCATGATCCAACCAACATTGTTCTGAACAGGGAGTGTGCCCTGCTCAAAGGATATCATCGATTAGCCTCTAAATTAAAAAGCAGGATTTCAAGGGAATAATCTTTTTGGGTTATTGCCCAATCATGTGAAAGTTAGCAGAGGAACATAGAATCCCTACAGTGGAAAAGGAGCCATTTGGTCCATCGAGCCTGCACTGACGACAATCCCATCCAGTCCTGTCCTATCCCTGTAACCCCACACATTTACCTTCCTAAACTCCCTGACATTGAGGGGCAATTTATCTTGGGCCAATGCACCTAACCTGCACATCTTTGGACTGTGGGAGGAAACTGGAACCTTCAGAGGAAAAGCACAAACTTGAGGAGAATGTACAGACTCAGACAGTGACCCGAGGCCGGAATTGAACCCGGGGCCCTGGCATTGTCAGGCAGCAGTGCTAACCACTGTGCCACCATGCTGCCCCAGTATAGATCAGTGCACATAGGACATGGATAAAGGGCTGGTGTGGGAAAGAGGGGGGTTTCTCTTTCATGAGACACTTGTCACCAGTTCCAGGGCAGGAATGAGCTCTACTGATGGAATGCACTCCCATCTAAACTAAGAAATATCCTGATGGACAGGGCAAATAAGGGAGAAATGGGATCTACAAGTAACATAAGCAACAGGATGGAAGAACACAAAAGAATATGAAGTAAGGGAGCTTAATGGCAAGACAATAAGTAAAGCTGGAGAACAACAATCTAAAAAAATTGAGCATAAAGTGAGAGGAAATCCTGTTCAAATGTCTGTAGAGCATTGCATGCAGTGGGTAATGAACCATTGGAGCTGGGGGTAATGGTGCTGGGAGGAAGCAGACATTACAGGGAGAGGGGACTTGGAATTAAAAGTTGCAGGGTGTAACATGTTTTGAAAATTTGAAGAGAGAAAGTGTACAGCTGGGATATCTGCTTGTAAGCTAACGGCAGTGAAAAGGAATGCTAACAGCAAGACAAAAATAGAATCCATATGGATAGAGTTAAAAGCTGATAAAGGATCCGTCACTAACTGGTGTAGTGTGTGACCACCCGATAGTGGAAAGGTGTGGAGGAAGAAATATGCAAATTACAGCATTGAGGGGGGAAAAAAAAACAGAAGGGGTGGGAGGGATGTTGCTGTTAGTTCACTCAACTGATGGCTGGATTGGATTGATGTGAACAAAATGGCTTCCAATCGAATCCCAATCAGCCCATAGAGACCACACTGACTCTCTGAAAGGGCATTTTGCTCAGGCTATTGGCCTACTCTGGCACGGTAGCACAGTGGTTAGCACTGCTGCTTCACAGCTCCAGGGTCCTAGGTTCGATTCCCGGCTCGGGTCACTGTCTGTATGGAGATTGCATATTCTCCTCATGTCTGCGTGGGTTTCCTCCGGGTACTCCGGTTTCCTCCCACAGTCCAAAGATGTGCGGGTTAGGTTGATTGGCCATGCTAAGAAATTGCCCCTAGTGTCCAGGGATGCATAGGTTAGAGGGATTAGTGGGTATAATATGTGGGGATATGGGGGTAGGGCCTGGGTGGGATTGTGTTCGGTGCAGACTCGATGGGCCGAAGGGCCTCTTTCTGCACTGTAGGGTTCTGTGATCTATTCCCTCCCCCACCCTGTACCTCCAGCCTAGCCCTGTAACACTCTGCATCCTTCATAGCTGATCCACCTAACCAGCATATCTTTGGGAGGAAACGCACACACGCACCCATGGAGAGAAATGTGCAAACTTCCCACAAGCAGTGACACAAGACTGGAATTGAACCATGAGTGCCTGGCACTGCAAGGTAGCCATGCCAACCGCTGTGCCACCGTGCTGGCCAGTGGGGGATTTCAACAGCACTTGCGCTAATTGGACAGAAGAGGTGAATAAAAAGAATAGGACTCCAATGTGTAGGATTTCTTTCTAACTCAAAAGCCCAAATAAGGAACATTCACTAATGGATTTAATAATGGGGAATGAACAAGGACAGAGATGAGAAGTGAGTTAGAGTGACCCTTATTTAACTTGCTTTGATATGACAAGAGAATGAACAGAACAGAATAAACATGAGTGAGATTCCATCAATGAATGATGACAGAGGCTGGGATTTTCCAGCCCCATCCGAGAGGGGCTGCAGGGGGAGATTGGGCGCTCCAACGAAAAGCCCACTGACTCTAGGCAGGATCTGGAAAATCTCACCCACACTGGAAGAATTGATGATTAGGGAGGAGGCACAGGTTTTGTACATAGACAGCATAGGAATGCACGATCAGAAAGGTTATGCAGCGATTCGGACAAAAGTGCAGCTCTGACATGCAAAAATCTCAGCATCATCCAAGACAAAGCAGCCTCCTCGATCGGCTGGGAGCTGTATAAATCTGACAGTCTACATCTGAACCACAGTGGGATAAACCTCCTTGCAGGTGGGTGTGCTGGTACTGTTGGGAGGAGTTTAAACTAATTGGACACTGTTAGCAGAATAGGTACGCAGGATAATGTCGTAAAACAATCAAGTCAGAGGGAGTACAGATGTATTAAGTTTCAAGTGAGCAAGGGGAAGGCTGGATGGCTTCTGTTGTCAGGAGTGTTATAAGTGAGTTAAAGTGGGGATTGATGTGTGGAATTGTGCCACAGCAGCCATCGCAGATGCGTGTTTGAGGGAGGGGCAAGATTGGCAACTCAACATTTCCGGGCGTAGAATCTTCAGGCGATACAAGAGAGGAGGAGGCATTGTATTATTAGTTAAGAAGCTGGATATTTTGGAAGGGGCATTAAATAAAGCTTTATGGGTAGAACTGAGGAACAAAATAGTGGCAGCCACATTGCTAGGTGTTTATAATAGACCCCCAGAATATCAGGGAGTAGTACTGAAATATAACATTATCAGAGAGGAGTGCTGAAATGGAATAGATTATCAGAGTGATGCTGAAATGACAGGGTATTAGGTGTGCTGGAATGATCTCCACTAACACAGTCAATGAACAGAAGTTCAGTATCCATGGGCAACTCCACATAGTTCTTTCCAAGTTTTGTTAATCCTGAATTATTCTGAAATGTCTTGCAAAATTCTCTCTCTCTTGCAAATTACTTGCAGAAAGCATGCAAGGATAATATGTCAACTGAAAGATAATGATACAAAAATGAGTTTGGATGAAGCGAAGCATAAAATGAAAGCTTGTACTTTTTTTTGCAGGAGTGTGTGTCTTATATTGACTTAAACGGCTTTGAAGCTAAATCAGTTCCATTTCAACACACACTGTTGTGTAAATGCACCTTTTCCCATAAATATGCGCCAGCTATAAAATGTTTTCTCGCCTAAAATCCCTCTGTTTCTTTGCAAATTCTAATTTTCTGCAGGCTTCTTTGTATCTTGTGGCCCAAGAGATCTTGGGGTAATGGCAGCAGATAGATGAATAAAGCAAAATTAAGGTCCGACATCAAGCCACGTTTGAGATATTAGTTGAAACTAGTTTTAAAATAGTGACAACCCTCAATTGTTCGCTGTTGTGGATGTTTGTTTGATGCAGGAATCGACCCGCCCAAGGTTTAGCCCTTTTTATTGGCTGAAGACATTTTATCCTCACCAAGCACATCTTCAAGAATGAGCTGGTGGCAGATTTATCAGCCTCTGGCAGACAGTATATTGCCCCAAGTACAACAGGGAAAAACATCAGGATAATTGCTATGGTCATAAAGAGACCCAAAGGGCCTCGATCTGAGCTTATTCAAAACTCTCAACCTCCTCAAGGATGGGTATCTATAATGAGACATTTCATAGTTTTAATTACACGCAATGCTTTTAATTATAATAATAACACAGGCTGACGTTTAATCAAAGTTTATCATAAAATCTTTTCATTACTGTCATTGGTCTCTGAAAGGAATATGATTCCTGACTGTTCATGACGTATCACTGAGTAAATATCTCTAAAGTACCTGGATCATTGCCATAACGGAGAACAAAAATCTCTGATCGTATAGAGTTCAGTTGAAGTGAACTGCATTAAAATAAGTAACATAACTTTTCCAAATGGACTGACCCTCCCTCTCACCCCCAAGACCAAAGCCAAGACTCGCGTTGCCATCAATCAATTCACTGACGTATTTACATCTGGGTATTTTTATTTATTCATTTTCAGCCCAGCTTTATCAAGTTGTCCATGTTTCTTTAAACCAAATGTAACAATGTGAAATAATATTCATATCAGAAGAATTAAACAGGAAGCCGTGAATTAAGTTCCCAAGTGGGTAAAAAGGAGGATCAGTTGTGGGCAGTGCAGTATGCTGATAGGCAAATTGCTGATTTAAGTTTTGTCTCCGTTATGTTTAATTATTCTGATAGATATATGCATGGAGGGGCATTTGTACATCCTGTTCCATGTGTGAATTCCCCATGACTTGCCTAGTCTTGCAAAATCTCATTAACTGTCCTGGTTTAAGACAATTCACACCTCTTTAATCTGTGCTTGACTCTTTCTTTGTGCACATTGTTTGTACCTGTAAAGACTTGATTTCCTCTAAAGACTCGCATTCCAAACATTATCTTGTAAGTTGAGTTTGTGCCTATGTATGCCTTGTTTGTGAACACAACTCTTCACTCTCCTAAAGAAGGAACAACGCTCCGAAAGCTTATACTACCAAATAAACCTGTTGGACTTTTAACCTGATTTTGTGAGACTTCTTACTGAAATAACTTACCCAGGGAAGTAATAGAAGGGAAAGATGCTGTGAATTTTATGAGGTGATAGAAATATTTTACTTCAGTAGACAGTGCTTTCTAAGAGTATCAGAAGTAATGTGGGATAAGAAGTCAGAAGACCTTTGGAACCAAACTGATGAAGATGAGCCTACAATGGTTTTTCTGTTAGAAAACCAAAGTAGATGAGGCATTTATGACGAGGTTTATTTCAAGTTCATCTCATAATGCTTGTCATGGTCTCCTAAAGTCTGCTCAGTTGTCTTGGGAAGGAATTTTCCACAGTTTTTCCAAAGAATTGGCAGCTGTTGCTTTTTAATTTTTGGCTCTCACATGTCTTACACTCCTCAAATGTGAGTGGTGATGAGTGTGGGTGCACATAGTACTCCATTGAATAGATTACAGCAGCAGTAGTTGGGTCTCCTGGTCTTGTCTCACCTTTCTCCTTTTATATGTTCAATGTTGCAATTCTTTTAATGGGCATAGAAGGAGTTAGCAGTCTATTTGTTCACTATTTACTGCACCTTCTCTGACAACTGATATTTTTGGTGTTTTCAAAATGATTTTAACTAGGATTCATGGTGCGTGTGGTACATATTTCAAAATTTAAATTACTGCCCATCATATCTGTTGTTGACATAACAGAAACATTTTATCAATGAAAGTTGTCATGACCAAGACTCCCTAAGGCTTCCATCTCCAGTCTCTCAGCACAAGATTCTTTCCATCACAGTTCATTTCCTTCTGTTGCTATTTTAGTGGGGGTTCATCAAAGAAAAAGGCTTCCAAACATATTTTCATAAAATCCCTACAGTGTAGATGGAGGCCATTTGGCCCATTGAATCTGCATCGCCCACAATCCCATCCTACTCCGTAACCCCTGCAAATCCCCCTGCCACTAGGGTCAATTTGCCATGGCCAATTGGTCTAGCCCACACATCTTTGGATTGTGGGAGGAAACCGGAGCAGCCAGAGGAAACCCACGCAGACATGGGGAGAACTTGCAAACTCCACAGAGACAGTGACACAAGTACGGAATTGAACCCGGGTCCCTGGTGTTGTAAGGCAGCAATGCTAACCACTGTGCCGCTGTTGCTCCTTTAGGAGAGTGAAGAGTTGTGTTCACAAACAAGGCATACGTAGGCACAAACTCAACTTACAAGATAATGGTTGGATTGCAAATCTTGAGATAATCAATCTTGCTGTTTGAACTTGCACAAAACCTTGGTGGCATGGTCACATTCTCCCCATGTATGTGTCATTTCCTCTGGGTGCTCCAGTTTCCTCCCACAGTCCAAAGATATGTGGGTTAGGTTGATTGGCCGTGTTTAAAAAAAAATTGCCCCCGATTATCAGGAGGACAAGCAGGATAAATACTTGGGGTTACGTGGATAGGGCCTGTGGGATTGCTGTGGGTTCAATGGGCTGAATGGCCACTTTGTGCGCTGCAGGGATTCTTTGTTTCAACTCGGAAGCATTTGAAGAGACAAATGGCCGATTTCTGCTTCTATTTCATAACGCATGTTAAACCAGGCTCTTGATGTGAAATATTGTCCAACAATGCTAGAACCATAACTTCATTACAATTCTACCGTGATCTGAGCAACTCAAAGAATTCGGTGACCGGTGATCAAATGATACATTATATGGCCAGGCGTAGACATTGATCAGCACGTCAGTGGAGCAAAAGCAGTGTGGTGAAGATTAACATCCAGTGAGTCGCAGGCCTTCATGAGAAATATCTGCCATTGATTCAAAGGAAACTGCAATGCACTGCCTCAAAATCGCAAGGAGAGATTTGTGTTTGTCAGAACTAAGTACTGACACTACCATCCCCAATACAACAAAGCAGAGAAAGGTAGACAGCTGCCAGTACACTTGTGCAATGTCCAAATGAAATATCTATACAGGCAAGCAAGCTCCTTTATTTAAAAAAATACTTACAATTTTAATTCAATGCTCACGTGCGTATCAAATCAACCTATTGATTTCTGAGTTGATCAGAACAATACAGCACAGAAACAGGCCCTTCAGCCCACCAAGCCTGGACTGATGCACAGTTTCTATACCTTTTTGTTTGGCTTGATACACCTTGAACATTGCTAACGCTTCCATCACCTCCACTGTCAGTGTGTTCCAGGCACTCACCACCCTCAGTGTGAACAATTTTCCCTGCAATTCTCCTTTAAACTTACCCCCTCTCACCTTTAAACCTGTGGCCTCTTGTAGTCAACTCATCCACCTTGGGGAAAATCCTCTGACTATCCACCCTATCTATGCCTTCCATAATATTGTAATCTTCCATCAGGTCACCCCCTGCTCAGTGTCAGTCTTTCCAGTGAAAACAATCTGGGTTTATGCAATCTCTCGTACTTAAAACCCTCCAGACCAGGCAACATCTAGATAAACTTCCTTTGTGCTGCCTTTTGTTTGCAATTAATGCTTGCACCATCTCTGCATACCTGGGTGTATATGTCATGGAACTGCAGCTCATCATTAGGTTTAGAAGTCTTCATTCCACTGTTATGATGGGTGACATGTCTGTAGTTCTCTGGAGTCAAACAAAATCCTGTTTTGATTTACAATATGGCTTGATCTAAAGCATACACCCTTCATGAAGCCCCTTGCTACAGATGTAATTCCTGATCACAAGACCATAAGAAATCAGAACAGGAGCAGGCCAGTCAGCCCCCTGAGACCGCTCTGCCATTCATGAGTTCTTTCAGTTGCTCCACTGGGGTGTCTTTGGCTGCTTTTATGGATTTGGTTGCTGGGAGACAGTTGATGTTTGAAACTCTACTTTGACAGTCAACCAGTTTAATTGTGGAGGATGCCGTTTACCACACGGCTTAATCTCTGCACTGCCAAGACAGCCAAAGACACCCCAGTGGAGCAACTGAAAGAGCTCATGAATGGCAGAGCAGTCTCGGGGCTGATTGGCCTGCTCCTGTTCCGATTTCTTATGGTCTTGTGATCAGAAATTACATTTGTAATAAGAGGCTTCATGAAGAAGGGTGTATGTTTTAGATCAAGCCACAGTGTAGATCAAAACAGGATCTTGTTTGACTCTAGAGAACTATAGACATGTCACCCATCATAACAGTGGAATGAAGATTCCTAAATCTAATGATGAGCTGCAGTTCCATGATATATACACCCCAGGTATGCATAGATGGTGCAAGCACTAAGTGCAAACAAAGGAGCTTTACCAAGATGTTGCCTGGTCTTGTGGGGGCAGTTTTGATACCAGGCATTAGTCAGATGAATGATGCATTTGCTTCGCCCACTGGCTGAATTAGGCAGCAAGCTTAATGTATTTTTAGAGTCCAGAATTTGTTTTAATGTATGTGGAAAGCTGCCAACGCTGAACAAACACCGAGGGGCAGTTCACTGCCTGACAGGTTGGGTAATCAGAGGGCTCAACTATAGATTAGGACAGAGTGTGTCACTGAGTGGGAAGAAGGAGGCAATCCCAGTGCAGTGACTTCAACAAGGCCTGTGAGGTTGGGCTCTTGGAGCATGAGCTCTCTGAGCAGGCAATTATGACTGCAATCAGGGAGCTCGTACTCTGAGGTCAATCTCCTGACCCTCGTTGAAGTCATTACACACAGGTGGAGGATGGCTGAGTGAAAGATCAGAATTGTATTAAAGACTACAATTTAAATGTTTTAGTGAGATTCCTGTTTGTTTCAGGTGAGTGCTTGCCACCTAAATTGAGCCCATTCCAAAATCTGAGTGCTGGTGGGAGGTAGTGAGATAAAAACTCAACCTGTAATTAATTGTATAAAGGTATTTGAATAGAGAAGCAGTTTTTTTTAAAGTAGTGCAGAGAACTGGTTAAGCTTCTTGACGTTTATTGTTTTGATAGATATACTGAATTACTGCAGCTTTTATCAAATCCTTCTCGAATTTTCTGTTTGAAAGCTGGTCTTTGATTATTTACCAGAGTTTTTTTCACTACGGGTAAAGCTGGGAGGCAGGTTCCAATCTAACACACAGCTGGGATAGGGATCAAACACCAGACACTGTTCACCAGGATCAAATCTGATCCCGATACTGGGCTAATGGGCCATTATAATCTAACCAAAATTGCTGCTTGATTTAATATTGCTTCTGTCAACCTGATTTCTTAATAATCTCATCTTACAGTTTTTAGTCAGAAATACATCTGTCAGTGTTGTTTGTCCTTTAGTTGGAGAAACCAAGGAGATCCCATATACCATATATGACGCACTGTAATGGTAAAAATAAGGTTAATTGTTTGCCTTGCAATATGTCTAAGATTATTTCCTATAAAAGATCTTACATAAGAACATAAGAAATAGGAGCAGGAGTAGGCCATCTAGCCCTTCGAGCCTGCCCCGCTATTCAATAAGATCATGGCTGATCTGTCGCTGCTCAGTTCCACTTTCCTGCCCTCTCCCCATAACCCTTAATCCCCTCTCTTATCAAAAACCCATCAACCCGCATCTTAAAAATATTTAGCGAGGCAGCCTCCACCACTTCAACGGGCAGAGAATTCCAGAGATTCACCACCCTTTGAGTGAAGAAGTTCCTCCTCAACTCCGTTCTAAACCGCCCCCCTTTTACCTTGAGACTGTGCCCCCTAGTCCTACTGTCTTTTTTGAGCGAGAAGAGTCTTTCCACCTCTATCCTATCCATCCCATTCATCATCTTATACGTCTCAATGAGATCTCCCCTCATTCTTCTAAACTCTAACGAGTACAAGCCTAGTTTATTCAGCCTCTCCTCATAGCTCAACCCCCTCAACTCCGGTATCAGCCTAGTAAACCTCCTCTGCACTCCCTCCAAGGCCAAAATATCTTTGCGCAGGTGCGGCGCCCAAAACTGCACACAGTACTCCAGCTGCGGCCTCACCAATGCCCTATACAGCTGCAGCAAGACCTCCCTACTTTTATATTCAATCCCCCTCGCTATGAAGGCCATAGTCTGTAGGATGTGCAGGTCTGCCTACGGAAGTGCTTTTTGTTGGGCATGAGGGAAGTTTTGAACCTTAATCTACCTCTCACCAATTTATATCAAACTTAAAAATCATCTGGAATACTGTGCAGAATATTGATCTGCTTATTTGATGTTTTAAACGTTAAAGTTTGTTTATTAGTCGCAAGTAAGGCTTACACTAACACTGAAATGAAGTTACTGTGAAATTCCCCTAGTCGCCACACTCTGGCCCTTGTTGGGGTCCATGCATCTAACCAGCAGATCTTTTAGACTAATGGAGGAAACTGGAGCACCCGGAGGAAACCCACGCGTTTGAGGAAGGATGTAAATGCATTGGAAGCAGTTCAGAGAAGGCCCATCAGACTAATGCATGGAATGGCCGGGCTGTCTTGTGAGGAAAGGTTAGCTAGGCTAGGCTTGTGTCTGCTGGAGTTTAGAAGAGTAAGAGACACCTTGATTGGAACATATAAGATCCTGAGGTGTCTTGACAAGGTGGATGTGGAAAGGATCTTTCCTTGTGAGACAATCCAAAACTAGGGGGTCACTGTTTAAAAGTAAGGGGTTGCCTACTTGGGGGGAGACGATGGCCTAGTGGTATTATAGCATGACTATTAATCCAGAAACTCAGCTAATATTCTGGGGACCCTGGTTCGAATCCTGCCATGGCAGATGGTAGAATTTGAATTCAATAAAAAATATCTGGAATTAAGAATCTGCTGATGACCATGAAACCATTGTCGATTGTTGGAAAATTCATTAGGTTCACTAGTGTCCTTTTAGGGAAGGAAATCTGCCATCCTTACCTGGTCTGGCCTACATATGACTCCAAAGTCGCAGCAAAGTGGTTGCTTCTCGTGCAACTAGGGATAGGCAATAAATACTGGCCAGCATGTGACACCCATGTCCCATGAGTGAATTAAAACAAAAACAGAAATGAAGAGAAATGTTTTCTCTGAGGATTATGAAATTTTGGAAGTCTTCCACAAAATACATCAGAAGCAGAGATTTTGAATATTTTTAAGGCAGAGGTAGTTAGATTCTTGATGAGCAAGGGGATGAGAAGTTATCGAGCTAGACAGGAATGTAGAGTGGAGGTTACAACCAGGTTAGTCATGATTTTAGTAAATGGCGGAGCAGATTCGAGGGCTAAGTCACCAACTTATGTTTGCACCCCTGCTATAGAATTGTGATTTATCTAAATCTGGTTCTATATTGGAAATACATTTAACACATAAAGAGTGTAAAACCAATAACAGTAACCTTAACCAGGAGGACAAACACACTTGAGAAAGTCTGTCCATTCTACTTTCCCTTTCCAGAAATTATGACTTTATACCAAAATGACTACAATTCTCTCTTTATTGAAAGGGCTGGCTCTAATTTTAGTCCAACAACACCACACTTACAATCGAATGTGGGAACTTGCAGTTTTTAACCAGATTTCCAGAGGACAAGCCAAGGCTGTGCACTTATTTATAGAAACATGCATCTGTATTTGCACATGGAATAGTTGTGTAGCATAGTCAATAGAACTTAAATTACATTGTTAAAAAGGCAAGGACTTTTCACTGGAGTCATGCTGGCTTTTTTGTGTAGTTCCACTAATGCCTGACAGGCCTGGACTAACAATCTAGAGAATGAGTTTAAAACCCATCACAGCAGTTGAAGAATTTTAAGAAAGCCCACCTCTACTTTCTCTGAAGACCTAAGGAAATTTGGCATGCCAGCTACAACTCTCACCAGCTTTTACAGATGCACCATAGAAAGCATTCTTTCCAGACATATCAGCTTGGCATGGTGCTCTGTTCTGCCCAAGACCGCAAGAAACTACAAAAGGTCATGAATGTAGCTCAATCCATCACGCAAACCAGCCTCCCATCCATTGACTCTGTCTACACTTCCCACTGCCTTGGCAAAGCAGCCAGCATAATTAAGGACCCTACGCTCCTCCTTCCGAGGGGAAAAAAATACCTAAGTTTGAGGTTACATGCCACAACCGACTGGAACAGCTTAAGTTGATCTTTCTCTACACTGTGTAGCTATGACTGTAACACTACCATTTCCTTCTGTATGGACAGTATGCTTTGTCTGTATAGTGTGCAAGAAACAGTACTTTTCACTATATTGTTAATACATGTGACAATAAATTAAATAAAAAGAATTTGAACTCTGTTTGTTACCAAAGTGACCATTTAAGCTTTTATATTGTTTATAAAAACACAACCGTTCACTAGTGACCTTTAGGGAATGTTAGCTTTTGGAATGATACTCTCCCCTTCACTGTGACTCATTCTTAACTGCCCTCTGAAGCAGTCTTCATGATGGCCACTAAACGCTGGCCCTGTCACCCACATTAAATATAAAGAAAAAGACGAATTCTGACTTGCTTATTCTCCTTCAGGCTTGGCACCAACTTCTAATGAATTGAATCTTCCCAAATGTTGTAAGAACCAATATCCCTTTCTATATACAACTTACCATAGATCAGGTTCCAAATGAATGGCAGAACAGGGGGGGTTGGGGGGAGGGCTAGACTATTAATTTAGGAACTCGGCTAATGTTCTGGGGCTCCAGGATCAAATCTCACCATGGCAGGTGGTACAATTTGAATTCAATAAAAAAAAATCTGGAATTAAGAATCTACTGATGACTATGAAACCATTGTTGGAAAAACCCATTTGGTTCACTACTGTTCTTTAGGGAAGGAAATTGGTCGTCCTTACCTGATCTGGCTGACATGTGACTCCAGAGCCACAGCAATGTGACTCTCAACTGCCCTCCAAGGGCAACTCGGGATGGACAATAATAAATGCTGACCCAGCCAGTGATACCCATGTCCCACAAATGGAAATTTTAAAAAACTCTTGTCCTCCTTAAATCAAAACAGAAAATGTTGGAAATACTTAGCAGGCCAGGCAGCATTTTATCGAGGGGGGGAGGGTAAGGAATTAATGTTTAGGTTCATGACCTTTGGTGATGGCATTGGACTGCAATGGGCTGCATGATGACCCCCCCCCCCCCCGATCTGATTGATAGTTCAAGCCCACAATCCTGACTGCATCCTGATAACCTGTCTTCCCTTGCTAACAAATAATCTATCCAGCTCCAGTCTTAAAAATATTCAAAGATTCTGCTTCCACTGCCTTTTTTGAGGGAGAGAGTTCCAGAGAATCTCAACCCTTTGTGGGAAACAAATTCTCCTTGTCTCCGTCTTAAATGGATGATCTTTTTTATTTTTAAACAGTGAATCTGAGCTGAGAGTGGTGGTTGCCCACCCCCAACACACACACACACACACACACACACACACACACACACACATCAGTGAGAGGAAGTCACACCTTCGAGAGCTGCTAACTAGTCTGCTCGATGGCTCTCAGTGCCGACAGCAGACTGAGCTCTGGTGTTGCTGGGTTATGGGAAGGAACACAAACAGTAGGTACAGGAAGGTACGTCTGAGAAGGAGAGGTCTGAGATTCCAAGGGAGGTCTCTTTCTTCTCATTAATTTTCATCTAGGCCACAGAAATAGCCTGTCCATGGTACCGATATTAAGAAGACTAACTGACACTTTAATTCTTTTATTTAAATATGGAGGACAGGAAGTGGATTTAGCACCTGTCTGCCAGTGAATTCGGGGGGGTGGGGGGGGGGCGGTGGGGAGGTTGGCTGGGTGGGAGAGTGGTAGGCTTTGCCTCTGAATGTAACACTATAATCTGCATCCTCTCTTTCTCTTCTATGTATTCTATGAATGGTATGTTTTATCTGTATAATGCACAAGAAATAATACTTTTTACTGAATACCAGTAGATGTGGGTTTCCTCCGGGTGCTCCAGTTACCTCCCTCAGTCCAAAGACGTGCAGGTTAGGTTGATTGGCTATGCCCCTTAGTGTCCTGGGATAGGTAGGTTAGAGGGAGTAATGAGGTAAATGTATGGGGTGCTTGGGTTAAGCCCAAGGTGGGATCATTGTTGGTGCAGACTCGATGGGCTGAATGGCCTCCTTCTGCACTGCAGGGTTTCTATGATTGTGTGTGGCCGGTCGGGTGGCACAGTGGTTAGCACTGTTGCCTGACAGCACCAGGAACCCGGGTTCGATTCCCTGCTTGGGTCACTGTCCGGATGGAACCTGTATGTTCTCCCCAACTCTGTGTGGGTTTCCCCCGGGTGCTCCTCCCACAGTGGATTGGCCATACTAAATCGCTGCTTAGTGTCAGGGGGGACAGGCTAGGGTAAATGCATGTGGTTATGGGGATAGGACCCGGGTGGGATTGTAGTTGGTGTAGGCTTGATGGCAGAATGGCCTCCTTCCACACTGTAGGATTCTGCGATTCCGTGAAATGTGACAGTCAAATCAAACATAATTTACATGCGCAGTTTCCCTCTGCGCAGAAGCTGCTTAACCTTCTGCATCTCTCTACCATTTAATTTTCCAGCGTCCTCAGTATTTTGCCTTTGTCCCAATATCTCCTTGCGTGGTGCAATGTCAAATTTGATTAGGTGCTCCTGTGAAGCTCCCTTGGGACATTTACTCTGTTAAAGCTGTAACACCAATGCTGATTGTTGCTGCTGTTTATTCTGGGGTTGGATAGGTAGGGGGCCTTGTATCTGCGTGTGTCCACACATATAAATGTTCTCAGGACTGCATCACCACCTCTGTCAAGGAAATGAAGACTCAGCTTTTTCCCCTTTCTGAAAATTCTACATTTTGAATTTGAGAGAAATCCTGAAAAACCACAGGGCCTCTCAAACTGCCAAGAAGCACAAACAGACATCTCCAGTAAACTATTCAGCAACTTGGCCGCCCACCAACCTATAAAGTGCCAAACATCCAGCTGCCCTAGACCACGAGAGAATTAATCACAGACCACCATTATACAGCTAGGAGTTACGGCTCTTTACATTAAAACAAAATGACAAACTGTTTTAGACAAAATTGTGGACAGGCTTGAGAGAAAGTGACATAGCGTAGGGTCGATCTCAGTACTACTAATGTAACGTCTTCCCTAGATGTTCTCGCAGAAGTTGCCGGGCCAACCCATACACAAACCGTCATTAACTTAAATCCGAGGTTTGCTTTATTAGTCAATAACATTCATACGTTCTGCCTGTGTTAGTGTGACCCAGAGCCCTCGCTTGCTAGATGGTTTGATTGTCCTTTTATGATCTCGAATCTGTTGTAGCCTTCTGAAAGATGATCTAATTTTCCATTAAATAAGACAGGATTGAATTGGCAAGCGAATGAATAGATAAATATTTGAAGCAAGTCATCGCATCAAAAAATAACTTAATTCTGTTACATTGCTAATAAACGAAAACTTAAATATACCATTCTGACCCCATTTAGCATGCTAAAACATTGGCTTCCATTTCTTCATTCAGTTTCATTTTATTGTCTGTAAGGGAAATTCATTTTGGATACATGAATGGTGTGTTAAAAAATTACATGATTAATGACAACATAAAGATTAACAGACCTAAGTTTAGTTAAATATATAAAGAACTATCCCACTGGATTCAAATAAACAGTGACCCCCCCCCACCCCCCCTCCCCGTGAGTGCACCACCTCATCCACACATCAAACTCCTTGTTCAAAGTTCAAATGGGACAAACACAGGGGTTAGCACTGCTGCCTCACAGTGCCTGGGACTGGGGTTCGATTCTTGGCTTCGTGGACCGTCTGTGTGGACTCTGCATGTTCTCCCCGTGCCTGTGTGGGTTTCCCCCCCACAGCCTGAAAGACAAGCTGCTCAGGCGTATTGGCTAAATTCTCCCTCAGTGTAACCGAACCAGTGCTGGAGGGGATTTTCACAGTCACTTAATTGTAGGGTTTGTGTAAACCTATGTGTGACACTAGTAAATAAACTTCCAGCTTGTGGTGGAGTGGTGGAGAGTCCAATGTGACTTTGTCCTCCATCTGAGACATTATAGCCTTTTGTCTGCACATTTCCAACAATAGCTGTGGGACACGGAGTGATTCTTGAACAGGCCTTGAAATCTTAAGGGAGATTTTGTGTTGTTTTGTTTCCCCCTCAGGAAGTTCAGGGGCTAAATGTCCAGCCTGTACCATGTTGAAGGAACTGGACATGTCAGACTTCAAATTAAAGCAACTATCCCACATTTCTCTTCTGCCCTGCCATCCTACCACCTCCTCCCCTCGATGGGATGCTCTGATCATGATCACTTTCTGGTGTGGGCATGATTGGGAAGCCTAGGTGCATGAGAAAGACAGTCTCCATTCCACTGTCTGGCACAGACGTATTTACATCTGAAGATCCCAAGGCTTGATTAGAGGTTGAAGTTTCTCTCTTCCCTCATTCACTGCTTCTTGGCAATGTCCACTTATCGAGGGTTTTTGCTACTCCCATTACCATTCGTGTTTTTTAAAAAAAATAAACTTGGAACTTTATTCACTTTAACCGTGTTACTAATTATTAACAATTCAAAGCAAAGCCATAGGTTTGCTTTAAAAAAAAACTTGAATTAACAGAGCACTTTCCACGATTTCAGACTATCTCAAAGTGCTTCACAGTGAATTGAATCTTTTTATGATGTTGTTACTACTCTGAGGAAACACAGTAATCAGTTTGTGATCATCAAGGTCCCACAAATAGCAATAGAAACTCTACAGTGCAGAAGGAGACCATTTGGCCTATCAAGAATGCGCCAATAACAATCCCACCCCAGGTCCTATCCCACAACCCCACACATTTATCCCGCTAATCCCTCTAACCTACACATCCCAGGACACTATGGGCAATTTAGCATAGTGAAGCAACCTCACCCGCAAAACTTTGAACTTTGGGAGAAAACCCACACTGTGATCCATTCCAGGTCCCTGGAGCTGTGAGGCAGCAGTTCTAATCACTGTGCCACCCTATGTGACAGGATAATATTAATTCGTGATGTTGATAAAGGAATACCTGTTGGCCTGCACACTTTCAGTGGGTGTGAACTGGTAAAGCCAACATTTGTTGCCCAATCCTATAGTTGTTCTTGAGGAGGTGATCGTGACATCTTGACAGCTGAGAATTGTTAGGCCAATTCGGATGGCAAAAAAAGGGTATTGCTGTGGGCCTGGAGGCACATACAAGCCAAGCCAAGCCAAGCAAGTGGGGACGGCAGACTTTCTAAACAAGGTTTCTTATTAGTCGCAAGTAGTCTTACATTAACATTGCAAAGAGGTTACTGTGGTAATCCCCTCATTGCCACACTCTGGCACCTGCCTGGGTACACTGAGGGAGAATTTAGCATTGCCAATGCACCTAACCAGCATGTCTTTCGGAGTGTGGGAGGAAGCCAGAGCACCCGGAGGAAGCCCACGCAGACACTGGGAGAATGTGCACTCCACACAGACAGTGACCCAAGCCAGGAATTGAACCCAAGTCCCTGGAGTTGTGAGGCAGCAGTGCTAATCACTGTGCTGACCTTAGTGTCTTTGGACACTAAGGGGCAATTTAGCATAGCTAATCCACCTAACCCGCACATCTTTGAACTGTGGGAAGAAACCGGAGGAAACCCACACAGACACAGGGACAGACAGGCAAACTCCACACGGACAGACCTGCAGCCGGAGTCAAATCAGGGGGCCTTGGCGCCACCATGCTGCCCTTCCTTCTGAAAAGAAGGCATCTTTATGCCAGTGCAGACCTCCTAGTGCTGGCATTGGAACGTCAGCCGAATTTTATATCTAGGCCTCTGTAGTGGGATTTTAAATCCAGAAACTCCTGACCCTGAGGCGTTTAATAGCATTGCCAATGAGCCATGGCTGACACCATTTGGAAAGCGGGGTAAGCTGGTTCTTTATATGAGCTGTAAAAGACTTGAAGTACTTGCTGGCTTGCTGATGCATAGACAGAAGGAGTCAAAATGTTTGCAGTGAGTCATTTCAGACAAATAAAGAAGAATTAAACTGAAAATGGATTAAAAAGCTTGAATGCAAAAACGGCAGTCAGACCATTTCTATCCATGATAAAAATCCCAGACAAAATTCTTGTGTTTGAAAGCTCTACAAAACAAGGAATTGCTTTTACAATTGTGTGTTTGGCTGATAAATTTGCATTTAAAATTACACTGATGTAAATCATGTCTATCTCAATGCTTACACATCAGTCTCATCTTACATTGCAGTCTCTCAGGTCTGTTCATGACCTATGAGTGATTGTAATTATAGGAAGAAGAATTCCAGAGATTAATATCAAACTGTTAGCCAGGCATGATATACTGAGCATAAATTTACAGAAGAAAGGGAGGGATCTAATTACAGTTGCATGTCACATTTTGAGTCCTAATTGTCGTCTTTTCAGAACACAAACCTCTTTTTCAGCATTTAACTTCTATAAGATAGTGCTGATTAAATTATACTGTGCAAAGAAAGAAAAGGGAATGACCAGAGTTTTATAGCATGACTCAAACTTACAGAATCCTGAAAGGCCTGGACAGAGGGGGAGATGTTCCCATTAGTAGGACAGACTAGGATCCGAGGACAGTAAAGGGATGACCCTTGGGAACCGAAATGAGGAGGAATTTCTTCAGCCAGAGGGTGGTGAATCTATGGAATTCATTGCCACAGAAGGCTGTGTAGCTAAATCATTCAGTGCATTTAAGACACAAATATACATTCTTGGTTGGTAAGGGGATCAAAGGCTACAGGGAAAAGGCAGCAGAGCAGGCTCAATGGGCCAAATGGCCTAATTCTGAAATATCTTGTGGTCAATCACTTGTGCTGATGGACGCTGCATTTTCTGCAGCATTGATTAACGCTGGCTCATGGTGAGTTAGGCACTACACCAATGTCTGATGTCTAAAGTGTGACAACTGAAATATGAAGTAACTAATATTTACAGGAAAGGTAAATGTGTTAGGGGCAGGAGAGATGCGGGATAATCTCATCTTTTCTCACCTTATGCCTAACCACAACAAGATGTCTTTTAAAGAAGCGCTTTAACCCCTTGAGTGTCACGACTGTCAAGAACAGACGCGGGAGTAAACTTTTTTTTCAACACTTGAAACACAACAATAGCCACTCACTCTCATAAGACCCGCATATACAAGGAAAAATGGTACAAAAGATGTAGCGCGTACTTAGATTGCTGAAAGAATAAACAAGTCATTTCTATTGTCAATCGTTGAGCTGGTGGTTGGAAATGTTCCAGGCCTGAGATTCATGGAGGAGAACGGAGGTTGGAGGTTTCTGACGATGAACTCTAGCTTATTCCAAACAATTTTCAGGCGAGTCCCTGGCTTTTCCAGTTGATGTTGTGGTTGAGCTCTTGTCGCAAAGTTATAATTCTGCAGCTAAAACAAATTGGTTCCATTTCTGTGCTCATGGGTGAGGTTCTAGGCAAGATGTATCCCTGTGTGTTCCTTGTCCCAGACTGCTTGCTCTGGGTTGTCCTTGTGAATTAACAAGGCGTTGCCTATCAGAAGTCAGTTTTGTCATGTGACCACAGTATCAAAGTTCCTCTTGTCTGTAGTTTGAGGGTCTGGCACATAAAGGTTGGGAACTGAATACAGTACCGCCCTCATGGTGATGTAAGAGAATACATGACTTGCATCCAGGGTAAAGTTGGACAGGGCCATATGGAGAAGTAAGCAAGGAGACAGTTTGTAATTTGTACTTTGCTATACCGATGTACATACACCAAAATCTTGCTCCCATTCCTGACAAGATCCTGCCAACAATGCACTCCTGCCATGGGTTTCTGGGCGGTGAAGGGTGCAAAACATGCCACAGAATGGGAGGAAAGTCCCGCCCATAGTTTCTCGTGGTTAATAAATACATTATTACTGTTACTACGAGAAGACCTGCTAAACAAAACTCAATATGTTACAACATTGTCTACACAAAATAGTTTGGGCTAAGCATTTCTCACGACAGTTTCTGATTTGCACCTCCTTGTGATAAAGTTCCCTTATACTCATGTGGAATTTCAATTGGCAGACACCATGGGTGGGATTTTCCAGTTGTTCTCACCGTGTAACCTGAAAATCCCACCCAAGGTCAGTGGACCTTTCGATGATCCACTCCTTGCTCACCATGATTCCTGTGACGAGAAGAATGGAAAGATTTGCCCCCAAGTGTGGATGCCTATTCCAACCACCATGTTTCTGTAAACATGTAGATGATAGCAACTATTAATTCCACAAGCAATCTGTTGCGTCTTGGTAGCTTTTCAATGGGAATGTCTCCAAAGGATTGTTTACATTTAATGATTTTTCAGAGACATGTGGCAGCCTGTGTCTGCATGGAAGCCACAAAAGGTCACCTGACCCTCACAAGTCCATCTTGTCAGGGTAAATTGTCTACGTTCCATTCTGCTTATGAAAAGTAAAATGTCCGTCTTCTTCATAAGTTCTCAGACACATGACCTGAGTCCAAATACAAGGCTTTTAGTAAATGGGCTGGAATTCTCTGACTGGTCACGTCGGCAGGATTCTCTCTGGTCCTGGCAATGGCGCACTCCATGTCGTGGCTTGCCCAATGGTCGTGGGTGGTATGGTGGCACAGTGGTTAGCACTGCTGCCTCACAGCGCCAGGGACCTGGGTACAATTCGCGGCTTGGGTCACTGTCTGCATGTTCTCCCTGTATCTGCGTGGGTTTCCTCCCACAGTCTGAAAGACATGCTGGCATTGACCTGAACAGGTGCTGGAGTGTGGCAACTACGGGAACTTCGCAGTAACTTCATCACAGCATTAATGTAAGCCTTACTTGTGACTAATAAATAAAACTTTAACAAAAACTTTCTCTCTAAAGCTTTTAGACAGTTACATGGGTAAGATGGGTATAGAGGTTTATAAAAAAGGGCAGCATGGACCAGTTGGGCCAAAGGACCTGTTTCAATAGCTGTAAACCTCTATGATTCCATGACTCTATGACATAGGGTGGCTTCAATGGGGATTCCCGTTGATAGTGGCAGGTTCAGAGGATCTGGTTGCCAGGGAATGGTATGCTACCTCCTGCTGAGGGAAGGCCAAAGAGTCATTCTTAATCAGAAAACGTGGAAAGCCAAATTTTAAAGTTTCAGTTGGTGATTTACTAGTCACTTTGGATGTAACTCCCAATGTGCAGCAAAAGAGTAATGGTTAGACTGAAATCTATTTCCAATGTTTCTACTTGTGTCTCTGATATTCTCCGAATTCAATCACTGATTTCAAACGAAAGAGAAGAGACAATCCTGCATTTATCTTACACCTTTGCCATCCTCAAGGCTTCCCAAACAACAGAATGCTTTGAAAGTGGAACCCCAGTTTTTCTGATAATGAAAATGGCAGCAAGGACAGATTAGCGCAACTAATCTGTTAGTAGTGATGTCGGGATTGACAGGAATTGATAAGAGACAGCAAGATATGGTATCGCAGAATTTTTAATGTTTTGCCGATAATACAGATGTAATATCTCATCTGGTAGATATATAGGGGCCTGCTCCCAGGGCACCCTGCTCTGACCAACCAAAGATGTGGATAGTATTTCTTGCCCTGATATCTCTTTCTTGCAATGTGGAATGGAAGTTCCTTTTTGCTTGCTTGCTTTCCCTAGTGAGGCAATTGCAATCAAGAATTCGATAGACCGGGGAACGGGAGGGTGGAGGGATTGCGTACAAGAACGCTTCCTGACCAGATTCTAATGTTTGACTTTTTTGTACAGCTGAATCTTGATAGGTCATTTGCCAAGAAATGTTGTATTTCCTATCTCATTCTAAATGTAGATAACGTTTGAATTCTGGAATAACCGTAGTGTGAAGAAATGCGTGGTTCTTGACTGGAAATATGTGGCACCATAATTCACATTACTGCATGATTTATAAGTGGATCAATACAATGAGGTGTGGGGTCCTGCAGATAAACTGTGACACCATTTGTGAGCCAAATTTAAGTTAATTAAGTGCCCGTTACCACCTTCGGTTTATTTTCAATTCCTAGTATTAGTGAGGCAGGAGTGGAATGAGGGGTTGAGGTTGTTTGATTACCTGTCAAACAACTACTAATGGCTCCTGATTTAGGCTATCAATGACCAGGCTCCTGCAGTCAAACAAATCTACGGATATGGCAGATAATGTTCTTGTCTGGAGTTGGGCCTTCTATTCCAGAGCTCTCGAAGCATTTGGAAACATAAGGTGGAAGGAAACCTACACTAATGCACAAGGTTTCCTAGCATTATTTCCTCAAGTCTTAAACTCAAACTTTAAAGATGTTCAGGCCATAATTCATAGAATTATAGACTCCCTACGGTTGCAGAAGGAGGCCATTTGGTCCATTGATCTGCACTGGCCACAATCCAACCCAGACCCTATACCTCAACCTCAAATATTTACCCTGCTAGTCCCCCCAACACTAAGGGACAATTTAGCACGGCCAATCAATTTGACCCAGGTGTCCGTGGACTGTGGCAGGACACCTGAGCACCTGGAGGAAACACGCAAACACATGGGAAGTACATGCAAACTCCACACAGACAGTGACCCAAGGCTGGAATTGAACCCAGATCCTTGGCACTCTGAGGCAGCAGTGTTATCCACTGTGCCACTGTGTTGCCTCTTGATTCAAGTTAACCTGCCATCTGATAGCGAAATCAATTTCCCGAAGGTATACTTGATCAGTGTATCCTAACTGCTTAATCACTGAGAACAAGCCAAACCCTAAACCACACCATAAGTGGAGTGAACATGAATGGTACCCTGGAACTCCATATTTGGATACTGACTCTGTTGCACTAGCTCGTTATCCAGGCTCGACTGTATGCTGACTTATTGAGATTAGATTACTTTGGCTTTTATGTTACAGGATTTTACCTTCAACTGGAAATATAAATAACTAGAACTCAGAGTGCCAAATATATAACTACTAGGGGAAAATAAACATATTCTCTTCCCTTCTGTAACTGTAGCAAGGTACATGTATGGCAAAAAAACACATTGAGGACATATGGTATTTAAAGTGGTGTATGACAGTTTGTTTACAGAGTCTCATAGCTCTGTAGTCTGCAGTTTACTTTCTTTCCCTACAATTTAAATCAAGAGCTTGAAACATTAAACGGCTAAACACATCTGTCTGACTTTGCTGTTTGCTGGATTCGACAGAATACTCCTGTGTAAAACTCTGCTAGTTTCTGTAAGTGGACAATGGTGCATGGCTCTGATGTGGATAAAGTTCCATTGCAAACATTAATGAAATGATAACAGTAATAAGGAGTTGTTTGAGTTTGGTGGGGTGGGGGGAATGCTGGCTGCGGGATGAGGTGACGGGAAGAGGTTACTGGAGCAGCAGAATTTTCTGATCCATCAAAAGTGAGTGTCAGTCCTGTCCAAAAACCCTGATTCTGACCGGCTAGAAGTAACTATCTCCCGAGCTGGTTCCGTTTGACCTGTAAGTGTTCATTTTCAAACTGAGATTCCTTCTAAATCAATGGGAGGTGGTGACATAGTGGTATTAACATTGGACTAATAATCCAGAAGCCCAGAGACCTGGGTTTGAATCCCACCACAGCAGATGGTAAAATTTGAATTTAATAAAAATAAAAACTCTAATGATGACTATGAAGCCATAGTCAATTTTCATAAAGACTCATCTAGTTCACTAATGCCCAACGAATAACAAAGAATACTTGATGGCTGTCAGGGTAGCAGAATTGTCTTTTCCCATCTGCTTTGCTACATGTCTCTGTTCAAAAGTTTCCTCTTTGACCATGCGTTTTCCATCCACGACCCTTCCTTTCAGAACAATGAATTGCAAAATGCTTCCATCTGGGTAGTGGAGAATATTGGAATCTGTGAAATATTGCCTCAAAAGGTTATGCCACTCGAACAATGTTGCAGGACTAATTCACAATCAAAAGCTGGTATTCAACTACACTACTTAGCACCGCAATTATTGGAGGTGTCACTATTTAGATGAAACATATGAAGCTTTATGTAGAGCATGAAAGATTGCAGTGTACTATTTAAAGAGGAAGGAGTCATCCTGGTTCCCTGACCAACATTACTTTCTTAACCAACACTACCATAATGGATCAAATGGCAAGTTATCATTATGTGGGAGCTGGCTGTGTGAAAGTGAGATATCATAGTTACCTACATAACAACACATACAAAGAGTTAAAAGTCATTAATTGGCGGCAAAAAGCTTTAGAATTTTGTTGTAACGTTGAAGGCGACTCATTGTGGCTTCAACGATGAATGATTTATTATTAATATATGTACAAGGTAAGGGTCTGTCAGAACTAAAACACAAGTCCACCCTCTCCTCCTCCTCCCTGTCTCTGGATGTGCACCCTGCTCCCGATTGGCTTGGCTTCCCGCACAGCCTCACCACAGGGTCCAGCCCCTTCCTCAGAGGATCGCCCTGTTCAGGGGGCCACATTGTCATAAATATCTTGAGGATGCGGAAGATCAGATCTAAATCACTTCTGTGAAATTGTGCCAGACAAAGGTGCTCATTTTGCAAGAATTTATTCCTCTGTGTTTGCAGCAGTGCTAACGAGCAGTGATGTACTATGACATGATCATGATTAATGTTTCATGCATCTCATTTCCTATGAGTTTAATCTGGCATCAGTGCGACATTGAGCAAATCAAATATACTTGCACCCCACCCCCCAACTGCAACTGCCCCACCCTCTCAAAGATTTGCCTTGACCACCTTTTTACGTTCTGTTTAGGGAGCTACAATTTGGTCTTAAAGAACATAACTTTGCTTTGTAGTTAGTGAGACAAAAAGTCGATGTTGCAGCAGTATTTAATCAATCGGTTCTGTAAATGAAAGCAAGCTTTTTAGTGTCCGGGAGGGTGAGGGCACCATAAAATGAAAAATATATTTAGCGTCAGATCTTGTTTTTTTTAAAGCTTAGCTGAGCTAAATTACTTTTAAATTTTAATTTGGATCGGAAGCAAATAAAGAAGGAATGGTTTGATTTGACTCAGTTCTGGTTATCAAACGCTGGTGTCAGAGCTAACTTCAACTGTAATCTTTAAAGAAACCCAGCTGCTGCCACAATTTAATGGAAAATGCAATGTCCATTGGTTTGACAAAAAAAAGCCCCATATATGGCCGGGGAGATAAGTTTCATTGCACAATCAAGATAGTGACACAGTAACACCCACGCGTCATTTTCCCAAAGAGTGTCAAATTTCACTCTCAAACTCCGGAGAAAAGTAGAACTGTTCCTTTCATGCTGTAATTTCATCCATTTCCTACCCTCCCAAGATGTAACTTCTAATCCTTTGCAAACCAGCGATGGGGAATGGTACTGAGAGTTGCTGCTGTTCCACAAGGTTTTTTGCCACATGTTGTTCTTCTTGCTTCATTTAAGCTGACTTCCTTTTTTCCCCACCCTTTCCACAGCCTGGTTCCATGGAGCCTTGATGAGTAGGTCAAACTTGATGCACTTATAAGGAGTGAAATGCTGGAGTGGAGCTTTGGACGGAATCAGATTTTGGCTGGAGGAGCCATTCTAATGCACACATTGCAGTATAGGTGGAGCATAAAAGGATCATTATCTGACTTTGTGCTCCCACCCAGTGAGAATGCATTTTAGAAATTCAGCTGCTCACCACTTGTGACTTTATTATGGACTTTATGGGTAATAAAATTATGGATATAGTACAGCCAAGTTTCCAGTGTACACTTGAGGTATTAAGGCAGCAGGTTATCCATCCATCTGAGCTCTCTGGCTCTGAACTCGATGGAGTATAGAAGATCGGGGTGACCTCGTTGAAACTTACAAAATAATGAAAGGCTTGGATAGAGTGGACATGGGGGAAATGTTTCCATTGGTAGGAGAGACTAGGACCCAAGGACACAGCCTCAGAGTTAAAAGACAATCCTTTAGAATTGAAATGAGGAGGAATTTCTTCAGCCAGAGGGTGGTAAATCTATGGGATTCATTTCCACAGAAGCTGTGGAGGCCAGGTCATTGAGTATATTTAAGACAGACGTAGATGGGTTCTTGATTGGTAAAGGGACCAAGGGTTAAAGGGAAAAGGCAGGAGAATGGATTTGAGAAGCCTATCAGCCACAATTGAATGGCAGAGCAGGGCCGAAAGACCTCATTCTTTTTGTTCATTCGTGGGACTTGGGCATCGCTGGCTAGCCAGCATTTATTGCTCAGTCCTAGTTGCCTTTGAGAAGGTGGTGGTGAGTTGCCTTCTTGAATTGCTGCAGTCTATGTGCTGTGGGTTGATGATGAGGAGGCGATGGCCTAGTGGTGTTATCACTCGACTATTAATCCAGGTAATGTTCTGGGGACCTGGGTTTGAATCTGGCCACAGCAGATGGTGGAATTTGAATTCAATAAAAAAACGTCTGGAATTAAGAGTCTACTGATGACCGTGAAATCATTGTCAATTGTCAGAAAAACCATTTGTTTCACTAAAGTCCTTGAGGGATGGAAATACACAAGAACACAAGAAATAGGAGCAGGAGTAGGCCATCTAGTCCTTCGAGCCTGCCCCGCCATTCAATAAGATCATGGCTGATCTGTCGTGGCTCAGTTCCACTTTCCCACCCTCTCCCCATAACCCTTAATCCCCTCGCTTATCAAAAACCCATCAACCCGCGTCTTAAAAATATTTAGCGAGGCAGCCTCCACCACTTCAACGGGCAGAGAATTCCAGAGATTCACCACCCTTTGAGTGAAGAAGTTCCTCCTCAACTCTGTTCTAAACCGCCCCCTCTTTATCTTGAGGCTGCCCCCTGCTGTTCTTACCTGGTCTGGCTACATGTGACTCCAGACCACAACAATATGGTTGATTCTCAACTGCACTCTGAAATGGCCTAGCACGTCACTCAGTGGTAACAATTGCTACAAAGTCTCAACAAAGAAATTCTGAGCCTATAGCTTGTGGTCACATCAAATATCTTGAACTCCCTATTTAATAAGATTTCTGAGATAGAGATTTTGCCTGGGCATTACTCATCCCATGGGCAGAATGGGCAATATGATTGGAAAAGTTTGCATGCCCCTTACAGAACCCGCCAGAACTTCCTTTCCACTGAACACTTGGGCTCTTGACGCTAGGTAGGAATTCCGTCTGCCACAAGTGTTCGCAAATGATGCTAGCATTTTGGGTAGCATTTTCTGAAGCATAACCTTCAAGTTTCAAAGCTACAGAATGGATTACAGTACTCAAAAATTGCCAACGGCTGTGCAGCAATTTTCATGATATTGGTTGAAATGATAGCAGAGTTCAAACAAGCTGTCATTGTGGTGTCCTTAACTTGAGCATCAGGAACCAATCTATTAGAACAATATTTTGAGAGCAGCCATAAGGAGCAGCCTGGAACTGACGAACTGTTTCCACTTGTCCTTGGCTTGAAGTGAAGGTCAAAATGTTAAACGTCAGTGTTACTGCCACCAAAAATAAAATCTTTTTGCCCCCTTCTTCTTGCATTCAGAGTCAAATCTTGGCCATTTTTGGTATCTCTGACAAGATCCCAGTGGGCTGTTACCAGGTTTAAACTTGATATAATTAAGTTATGGCGAACCATGATTTATGAACCTGAACTGTGCGAATTGTGAAGCTGTGTTTAATTTAATAAAATTTGGCCACCGAGTCTGTCAAATGTTTTCATTCCACAATAAGCACCATGTCCAAATTTGGTGATGTGGATGTAGGCCAAACCAGCCACAGAAGCCTGACGCACTGCACGCACAGAGACGTTTTGCAATACCTGGCATCCAGTTATTTAGAACAGTCCTTCCAAAAAGATCTGCTAACTGAAACCGATTTTATTAATGTCTTTTTCAAAATAGAACTCTCCAAAGAACAGTTCTAACTGCTCAACAAGAGCGCTGTGGTATTGACATGTGGAGGGCTCTGTTTGATAATAGATCACCTCTGATTTTGCCTGCTGCATTGCCTTTTGGCAATGCTCTTGGCGTCAAGAGGCTCAAAAATCATAAAACATATATCAGTGCATGTGAAAAGTAAGAGTTGAGATAAAACAATGCTGTCCTGGTAGAAAGAATTATATCTAATATAGGAGTGTCTGAGCTATAAGCCATAGGTTATATGCAGCTCCTGAGATTCTGGGCAACAAACTGAGAACCTCAGTGCTATTCACTTACTTCACAGGGTACGTGAGGATTTAGTGTCAGTGCAAAGTGATTCCTGTGGAGGTGAAGGAAGTGTATTTTAAGCAAATCTGTCTGCTAGAAATTGAGCAAGGATGCTGCTAAAGTTTCCTGGGTTACTTAACTGCCAGAGTTCCTCAGTTTTTGCTATTTCCAATTTTAATAGACGCTTCCAAAGAGGCAGTTAATCTCGAAATCAGAATCACCTAATTATAGCAGTGCCAAAAGAGGCCATTCAGCCCATTGCATAATACATCCTCCCAAACTCAGAAGGATCTTAATTCACAACATGTCAATCAGCATCCAGCATCGAGTTTAACTTTGACCTGAACAGAACAGTCCCGTTCCAGACAGGTGAAGGGAGCCTGTGAAGCTGACAAAATCCTCCAGGTAGTCCTTCATCTCTGTTGGACCAGGTTTAGTGCACCAGTGGATATTTTGCAATATCTGCCTGAACCGCACCCTAACCAATCCTCCAAACCTCCCCCCCCCTGCCACCCTTAAAGTACTTGTAAGTGTTGGTTAATGGCCTTTGGCCACCCAGATTTCCAGTGGTCAGTGTCCATTTTGGACCCACTTGTGCAGATTGTGGACCCATTAATGAAGTTAAGGTCACCATGGTTTCATACCGCAAGCAGGTGTTAAATTAACCAAAACCCATATAAAAAACCTACTGATAATCTTCCTGAAAGCTGGGCTTGACCTAGCTTCAGCGTGAGGCACTGGAACCTACAGACATGTTCTCCCACCATATCGTTGGCTGGCACACATCAAAAGCCCTGGTTTGCTAAGTGCTTGTACGAATCTGTTGAACTTGCTGGGTGCTGGGTAAACCCACCTAACCTCAATCCAAATAATCACCTGTTCTGCACTCCAAACATTTACATTTCTCACTGGTGAGAGAGTCAGCTTTGCCTTGCATCTACCAGAAATGCACAATGTTCACCCAACAGAACATCTTGAGGTTCGGGCAGTGGTGAAACATGGCAACGTTCCAGACACTCGCTGTACTCCACCGGCAGGCAGCTAGCAATCTCGCCTCTGTGGCTGAAATGCAAACTCATTCGTGGACTTGTTTGATTTGAATTTTGTGGTAGGTTTTTAAAGGGCTGGTGGTAATGTTGTTGTCTCTCTGGTGGATAAATGCTGAATCAGAACACAATCTGTGTGAGCACCATCAATTTGCAAAATAAATGAGAAGACAGATTCAAACTTTCAGGGGGCTCTGCTGAGTATTAATGATGTGAGGTTTGAGGCCTGTGAAGACAAAGGGGTCGGTTTTACCCTCCTAGTTATGCACATCAGAAATCTCAGTAGGTGATCAGTGAGCCTTACAAGACTTTTTAAAACAAATTTTACTCCATTCTTAATGTTACAAAGCCAATGTGCAGAGTGGAAGGGGCAAACCCCTAATTCATCTTCTCACTCGCTCCAAAACACAACTTAAATCGAATCCGATTCATGGTCTCCACAGGAGAAACACACAAGATCCAAGCTGACAAGGAAAGGCATTGAACCTGATCTTAGGCCTTCCCTGATGCTTGATCTTGGCCAATTTTCACTTGCCTGCATTCCTGAATTCTTGATCTGTATTTGCATGGTGTGAGGCTTTGAACTTATAGAGAATCATAGAAATCCTGCAGCGCAGATGGAGATCATTTTGGCCCATGGAGCCTGCACTGACGACAATCTCACCCAGGCCCTACCTCCATCCTTATCACCCCACGTGAAACTGGGTGCAGAAATTTGTGAAATCTAGCCTTAAGGCTGGACACTCTTCATCTCTTCTGTGACATTTTTGTTTGACTTTCTTTCTCGTTGTCTTGTGGCCTAGTTCTGGATATTGTAACTGACAATATTTTTAATTGTCATTCAGAACAATAGTATCGCTGTTGCAATCATCATGTAACACGTGAGACAATTTTAGATAAAGTCGGAGAGATTTCACGGCAGAATTAAATGACTGCAGAAAGCACCAAAGCTTGGAAAAATACAATTCGGTGACCTCAATTTGGTTTCTGGCAGGGGTAGAATTTCTCTTTTGCTGTTGCTTAACCGTGCCACCAATTAGAAGATGCTGTACATTACCAAAATCAGTGCCTACAAGCCTGACAGAAATTTTGCATGATATTGAATTGATTGAGGAGGGAAATGAAACATTTTGAAATTTAAAATAAGTATGTAGCATTCAATGTTTTCTTCTATTCATTTATGGAATGCCAGCATTTATTGCCCATCCCGCATTGCTCTTGAATGGAATGGCTTACTAGGCTATTTCAGTGGATGTTTAAGAGTCAACCACTTTGCTGTGAACCTGGCGTCACCTATACAGACAGGCCAGACCAGTTAAGATTTCCTTCCCTAAAAAATATTAGTGAACCTGATAGGTTTTTACAACAGCCAGCAATGGTTTTGTCAGTGGACTTTTAAATCCAGAATTTTATTGAATTCAAATTTTGCTATCTGCCATGGTGGGATTTGAACCCAGATCCTCAGATCATTACCCTCGACCTCTGGACAAGTCCAGTAAAAATACCACCGCACCTCCCTTTAGTGTCCTTCAGGTAGCGTTGGTGGAATTATCAGCAAATTGACTTAACGATTGAATTGGCCAGATCACAATAAAACCTAGCAGATAAATTAAATCTTTGCATGATTCTCTTCCCTTGAAAGGATTCATGGGAACAGTCCCAGTGGTGAGGGACCTCAGTTACATAGATTGCAAAAGCTGAGATTGTTCTGTCTTTGAGAAGTGAAAGCTACAAGGAGATTTGATAGAGTTGCTCAAAATCATGAGGGATCTGTACAGAGTAAATTGGGACAAACTATTGACAGAATGATCAAGAACCAGACAGCACAGCTTTAAAGGAATTGGCAAAAACAGCAATGACGACATGAGGAAAAAACCTTTTACACAGCAAGTGGTTTGGTATCTGGAATAGACTGCCTGAGTGTGTGGTGGAGCTAGATTCAGTTGCGGAATTCATGAGGGATTTGGATTACTATCTGAACTGGAAGAATGTGCAGGACTACAGGAAGGCAGCCGAGGAATGGTACTAGGCGAACTGCTGCCTCACCAGAGCCAGTACAGGCAAGACGGGTCACGTGGCCTCTGCCTGTCCTGTAATCATGATGTGATTCTTTGAGAAAACTAGTGTTACAGACCCGGTAAGCTGCCACTGTCATATTTTTGTCCATTTGTTGCCTCAGATGAATCAAGGTCTTCCAAACGTGTTGTCCTGGGTGAGCAATGGAACTAAATTATAAGACAGCTGTCGATTCTACACATTATCACCGTTCTGCGGGCGAGTGGCTGAACAGAGCTGCCTAACATTTGGAAAACTCGTTGACAGAACCCCATAAGCTCGAGTTTGCACGTTGCCTGCTTATCTCTGTGTGATATAGTGTGCATTAATTGCAACATATTTGGGAGCTTGCAGCAGTCAATGTAGTAGCAATGGTTTTGAAAGGGATAATGTTTATATATACACATTAAAGCTTCACCTTATTAACTGCACAGACGAAGCTATATCATAAAGTGTGCCCATAAATGTATTGCGATTCAATAAATTACTTTTAGTAGTAAAGTAAAAGCATGACTATGGGCGGTGAAATCTGAAATTGTAATATAAATCGTCAGCCCATTCCATTCACCATCCATTTCCTGGCTGTTCTTATGATAAATAGGAAAGTGACCCCTTGACTTGCACCGTATATCACTAAGTGATGAAACAGCCTTGTTTAAAAAGAATAATGTTCATTTGAATAGTTTTCTCTGCAGGATAATCTTCAGGCATGTTGCTCTCACCACATCCTGCTTTAGTCTAGAATAATGTATGTTCTACCACAAATGCTGCAACTGGACATTCTTCTGCCTTTGCAGTAGAGGCTGACTCAGTGATGAATAGATCTCATTGCTTAAAAAAAGGTCCTAGATGGGGTTCATTCAGCAATTCCTGTAATTAAATGACCTAGGATGTTTCAATTGCAATCAAGTTAACTAAATGATGTCCTGCACTTTTGTACTGGAAACAACAACTAATATTAGAATGCTTTGGTATAGGAAGTAGTTGAGATAGAAGATGTTTTTCTGTGAAAAATAGATAAGCAAGGGAAGTAAAGGAAAGTGCAGCACTATCCTGAGAGAACAAGGTCATGCTAATAGTGTTGGTTTACTCTCACCAAGAGCCAACACAAAGGCAATAGGAGATGGGCGAAGTTTTGTGTTATAAACCGCTTTGGTGCTAAAGATGAAGCATGTAGCATTCTACCCATTTGATGTGGTTAGCACTGCTGCCTCATAGTGCCAGGAACCTAGGTTCAGTTCCCGGCTTGGGTCACTGTGTCTGTGCAGAGTCTGCTCGTTCTCCCCGTGTCATCGCAGATTTCCTCTGGTTTCCTTCCACAGTCTGGAAGATGTGCTGGCTAGGTGCATCAGCTATGCTAAATCCTCTTTCAGTGTACCTGAACAAGCGATTAGGGGGATTTTCACAGTAACTTCATTGCAGTGTTAATGTAAGCTGACTTGTGACTAGTAAACTTTATTTTTACTTTATATGCTCAAATTCTTCCTGTGGGCAATTGGTGTGAATAAGGAAATGGTATGTGCAACCTGAGAATAATCAAAAGGCAGTACATTTCTGGCTTAAAAAGAAAGGTCCTACCATATTGGGATGGCACAGTGATGAGCATTGTTGCCTCACAGTGCCAGGGACGGTTTAATCCCTGACTTGTGCCACTGTCTGTGCGGAGTCTGCACGTTCTCCCTGTATCTGCATGGGATTCCTCTAGATGCTCTAGTTTCCTCCTACAGTCCGAAAGATGTGCTGGTTAGGTGCATTGGCCATACTAAATTCTCCCTCAGTGTACCCAAACAGGCTGGAGTGTGGTGACTAGGGGATTTTCACAGTAGTTTCATTACGGTGTTATTGTAAGCCTACTTGTAACAGTAATAAAATAAACTTTTAGGGGCAGTACTGTGGCACAGTGGTTAGCACTGCTGCCTCTCAGCGCCTGGATCCCAGGTTCAGTTCAGGCATCGGGTCATTGTGCGGAGTTTGCATATTGTCCCTGTGACTGCGTGAGCTTCCTCCAGGTGCTCCAGTTTCCTCCCATAGTCCAAAGATGTGCAGGCTATGTTGATTGGCCATGCTAAATTAACCCTAGTGTCAGGGGGATTAGCAGAGTAAATATGAGGGGATACGGGAATGGGGCCTGGGTGGGATTGTGGTCGGTGCAGACTCGATGGGCTGAATAGCCTCCTTCTGCACTGTAGGGATTCTGTGGATATGTTTCATTTCTAGCATGTTACCAAGATGTTAGTCTGAGTGACTATGCCATACCAGATTCTGTAAAAAGTCTGACAACACCAGGTTTTAGTCCAACCTATTTATTTGATAATATACTCACTAGCTTTCGGGTTAGCCCCTTCGTCAGGTGAATGGAGAGTTCTGGCCTCAGACAGAGCATATAAAGCATAGACAGTTTAGAGATTACTGATTAAAACGCGAATCCTTACACCTAACCTGCTGTTCAAGACCTGAAGTGGCTGATAATGTGAGTGGAAGGAGCACTGATCACAGTTTAAAGAGATGTGTATTGTCTCCAGACAGTACAGTAAGTGAGGTTTTGCAAACCCAGGCAAGTCACGGGGGTTACAGATAGTGCGACATGAACCCAAGATCCCTGTTGAGACCGTCCTCGTGTGCGGAACTTGGCTATCAGTCTCTGTTCGGCGACTCTGCGCTGTCGTGTGTCGTGAAGGCCACCTTGGAGAATGCTTACCCGAAGGTCAGAGGCTGAATGCCCGTGACCACTGAAGTGTTCGCCAACAGGAAGGGAACAGTCTTGCCTGGTGACTGTCGAGCGATGTTCATTCATCCGTTGTCGTAGCGTCTGCATGGTCTCCCCAATGTACCCCCGTGACTTGCCTGGGTTTGCAAAACCTCACTTACTGTACTGTCTGGAGACAATACACATCTCTTTAAACTGTGATCAGTGCTCCTTCCACTCACATTATCAGCCACTTCAGGTCTTGGACAGCAGGTTAGGTGTAAGGATTCGCGTTTTAATCAGTAATCTCTAAACTGTCTATGCTTTATATGCTCTGTCTGAGGCCAGAACTCTCCATTCACCTGACGAAGGGGCTAACCCGAAAGCTAGTGAGTATATTATCAAATAAATAGGTTGGACTAAAACCTGGTGTTGTCAGACTTTTTACTGTGTTTACGCCAGTCCAACGCCGGCATACCCACATCATGAATACCAGATTCTGCCAGGCACTGATGTCTTGAGGTTTGATTTCCTTGTTAGTGTTGATGGGTGCTGTTGCTTTCTGATTCCCTCCTATTGATTTTAGATTATGCAGTGCCATTGACCCGTTTCACCCACATCTAGTTAACATTCTCTCTTGATTGATCTCTGCATCCTTTTTCCCACAGGTACAGCAAAGCAGTACACAAACAAGCTCTCATCCCTCTAGCAGGACAGAAGGACCAGTTCTTAAACACCAGAAGTGGTGTTGACAATCCAACTACCTGTCTGTGAGTATATTTTGAGTTAATTATAGTTAGTTTTACACTGCAGCCTCTTGTTGATTGATCATTCTCCTTTATTGATAGAATGTTGACATCTCTAAAATGAACATTGCAATTACCATTCCCAATCTTATGCTAGAACTTGTTGCTCATGAACATTGTATGTTGTTTCATGTTGCATTTTTCAACACTTCTAGCATTGGGAAACACTGCAGCTTGTTGCCACTGTAGGGATTGGAAAGAAACAACTTGTGTTAACATGGTAACTTTCACAATCCTGAGGTAGTGCACAACTTGGTTACTTTTGAAATGCCATTATTGTTTTGGAAGCGCACACAGCAACTAACTTTTGCAAAAGTATTGTTGTTTTAATTGACAGGGTGAGTAGCCAGGTAGTCGGCTCCCTGGTGGCACTGCCTCATGAAGCGATGTTTGTCAGGACGTTGAGAGTACGCTCCCTGCTCTTCTGACGGGGAGCGCAGGATAGGTGACTGGCAAGGAATCTAGGCTGAAGGTGATTAAAGGCATGAATGAGGATCACATAGCAAACAATGTGGTTAAGGATGGATATGAGTAGGACGGCATGTGGCACAGCACCTCAAAGCGTCAGGGACCCCGGGTTCAATTCATGCCTCGGGTCACTGTCTGTGTGGAGTTTGCACATTCTCCCCATGTCTGTTTGGGTTTCCTCCGGTTTCCCCCCATACTCCAAAGATGTGCAGTTTAAGTTGATTGACCATTGTAAGTTGTCCCTTTAGTGTCAGGGGATTTGCAGGGTAAATACATGGGGTTATGGGGATAGGCCCTAGGTGAGATTATTGTTGGTGCCCTTTTGATGGGCAGAATGGTCTCTTTCTGCACTGTAGTGATTCTATGATATGGTAAAGGCTTTATTTAGGATAGATAAGGTATGGTGGGGGTGGGGAAAAGCTGCATGGCAGCTTTCAGTGAATGTCAGGATGTCAATTTAGTCATCCCCCCATGACTCATCATGTAAGATCCGACATGCAAGAAAGCAGGAGGTCTTGAAGGAAGTGCAGAAAGGGAAGGCAACTATCAAATCAGTAGCTGAACCCAGTGGTATGCAGGGTGGGATGCTCGTGAGGAAGGCTGAGGCCCATGTGAATGAACTGGACAGGAAAATTGGCAAGTCGACATTGGAGTACCCAATGCTTCAAGTTGTGGGGTGGGAACCAAGACTAAAACTTGCTGACTCAGAGGCAAGAGTGGCATTTATGTGGAGCTTTGCAAAATATACAATTCTCCTTCATATGAAAAATGAAATTAAGAAAAGTTCCTGGGTTAGAATGACAATTTCTGAATTTGACATATTATTTTCCCTGATCGATAACTAGGGGATAGGGAATGGAAGGGATTTGAGGAAAAGTTTTTTTTCTCACTGTGCGTTGGGGGACTCACTGTCTGAAAGGGGTGGTCTGGTAGAGACAGGAACCCTTACAACATGAAAGTAGCATTTAGATGAGCATTTGCAACAACATAGCATAAGGCAATGGAATAAGTGCCGGAAAATGGGATTAGAATAGATCGGTACTTGATGACTGGTGCAGACACAAATGGACCAAAGGTCCTCTTTCTGTGCTGTAAAACTTGATGATTCGATGACTCTAAATGGATTTGCAGAGAAGAAATGTTTTCTGTTATTATCATCTTCATTTGTGGGAAATCATTTTTTAGACTACTTTGGGCTGTGGGAGTTGACATTTTAAACCCTGGGTTCAGTGCTAACATTGAAATTAAGCTTTTAAGGAAACTATTCCTAGCTTTGCAAGGAGCATTACTTACCCAAAAATAAATCTTCAAAACAGCAGTAGTTAATGACCCCTTAAGTAAAATTACATGAGAGTTCATGGCTTTTGTACTAATAATCTCTGTGTTCTGAGTCGACATCAGTGATGATGTGGAGTTGATAAAGCCATGCTGTCGGATGGAAGTGATGGATGGCAGTGTGGGTGGTTTTTGCTTGGCCAGGAGTGCTTTTTGCGAAGATGAGTCACCATTGTCTGGACCCTGACTGATTCTTTTCAGGTGAAGCTAAAATACTGATAGAAGACCCAAAGGGAGCCCAGAGCACGTCAGGCGAGCTGTCAGTCAGTGTCTGTCAAGTTTAAAAATAGGCTACCTTTGAGTAAGGCCAAGAGCCTTGAAGATTGATTCAAGCGTCTGAACTAATTGATAAGGAAAGAACACCGGTTCTTTCTAGAGAAACTTGAAGCAGCATTCTAAGGAACGCCAGGGAATGGAAGAGCAATCAGCTGGGGTTTAGGTAAATCACCGTCTGGGCTACAGCACGGTGGTTAGCACTGCTGTCTCACAGCACCAGAGTCCCAGGTTCAATTCTGGCCTTGGGTCACTGTCTGTGTGGAGTTTACGCATTCTCCGTGTGTGTGTGTGTGTGTGTGTGTGTGTGTGCGCGCGCGGGTTTCGTTGGGTGCTCAGATTTCCTCCCACACTCCAAAGATTTGTGGGTTAAGTTGATTGGCCATGCTAATTTGACCCTAGTATCAGGGGGATTAGCAGGGTAAATACATGTGGTTGTGGGAATAGGGCCTGGGTGAGATTGTAGTCGGTGCAGACTTGATGGGCTGAATGGTCTCCTTCTGCATTCTAGGGATTCTAAGATGATACACCTCATATCAAATTCCTTGTAGACAGGATCAGTTGGAATTATATAGTATGAATAGGGAACATGTATTCCTTGTATAATGTTGGAAGCTTTAATTCAACATATTGAGTACATCAAGAGCCATATAAATATCCTCAGGAACTTTTGATGGTGCCAGGAAAAAAGGCTGGAAGCAAAATTAAAAGAAACCTTGTTCTGTCTTTTTGAACTAAACTTAAGTTTATAACCTTAAATGGTTTGCTGACATCCCTAACTTTCCATGTCAAAAATATTAACCAAAACACTGTGATCAGCACGCTCCATAATTGACATTTTGGTCTTAAAAGATTGGCTAGGGTATGGGACACAATCCAAGGCTTTCGGTGGGTGTGCCTGCGGTGTTCAGTTATTCTGTGTTTGATTATATGAATCTGTTACTATTGGTGCTCACTATGCTCGATTGGCTAAGCCTGGTTGTGACTTCTGGGGAAGGTAGACAAAACATAGAATGAGATGGAGCACAGAGCTGACATTTTAAAGTACTTGTTATGCATGTGAAAACTGGTGTCATCTTTGCATGGATCCAAGATATAAAATGCACGACAGTCACCAACTTTCAATGCCAAGCTCAAGTTACATCTTCAAAACAATGGCCTCCTTCTTTCACTAGCCAATCCTTGCCACTGGCTGTAAAGTTCTGGTGTGGGGACCTTGAGGAAATGGGGATTGTAAATGTGTCACTTAGCGAGGTGAGCATAACAGAACTTATGACAGATATTCTGAAGTGTATCTCCCCTCCTGGTAGGTTTGCTGCTGCGATATTGGAAAGTTGTATGAACATCCTTACATGTAAAGTCTGTTCTTGATAATTTCCTAATGACATCACAAATTGTCATCGCAGAACAAGTGAAATAGGCACCAGCTGTGCATAGAGAAACCCCTGTTTTAGTCAGATTGTCTACGAGTATAATCATACTCAGATGAAATGGGCTGGCATATTGAAGGCATTTCCAAGAGTCATGGAATCATAGAAACCCTACAGTGCAGAAAGAGGCCATTCAGCCCATCAAGTCTGCACCGATCACAATTCCAGCCAGGCCCTACCCTCATATCCCTACACGTTTATCCACTAATCCCTCAAACCTACGCATCTCCGGACACTAAGGGGCAATTTTAGCATGGCCAATCAACCTAACCCGCACATCCTTGGACTGAGAGAGGAAACCCACGGGAAGAACATGCAAACTCCACACAGACAGTGGCCCAAGCTGGGAATTGAACCCAGGTCCCTGGAACTGTGCAGCAGCAGTGCTAACCACTGTGTTACCGGGCCACCCCAAGACCCTATCATGGTCACATAACATTTTAAAAAAGGCAGGATAAAAAGAAGATAGAAAAAAAGATAAAAAAACTGAAGAAGAATGTTACAAAGCTGTAGTCCAAACCATTGTGTCCCGAGGAGGGCAAAACAGCATTTACTAAGGCCACTGGGATGGAAAGTGACAAAATATCTTCACTTTTCCCTGAATTGAGAATTTTCTGTCACCATGATCACCAAGGCCATTAACTGTTTCCATTCTGCTCTCACCCCTTTCCCCTCACTTCTGATTGGGTTCTCCTCATTTCCATCTCCCACCCCACCAGCACATTCAGTAGACTTTCCTCTGCCATTCTGGTGGCCCCCCCCTTGTGCCACACCATATGCATTTCCCCTCTGTTTTCTGAATTCTAAAGGGATTGTCCCCTCCACGACACAATGGTCCATTCCTTCATCACTCCCTCTCCTTTCCAGATACAAATAGCTATTTTCTTGGGCTTCTTTTCAATGTAATATACTGTATATATCTAATATAAAGTCACCACAGTCCCAGATGACAAGAGGCTGCTCTCCCCTTTTGAGGGGGAGAGCTGACTGGTGGTGATCTAACCTGAGGATCATCACACCTCAGATGAGGGACAAGGTTGAGAAGGCGGGGCCTTTGTGAATAAACTCAGCTGATACGGGAATTGAACCTGCACCCTGCATCACTAATCAGCCTTCCAGGCAACTGAGATTCATCAAACTTGCAAACAAAAATGAAATCTGTGCATGAAGGAAAACTAAGAAATTTCTTCCTGGACCTCTCTGCATTATGCCAAATCCTAATTGCCCCTAATTTGAACTTAAAATAAACTGTGGGGAAATATGTGAGAAAAGTCCAGTTAACTAGGCCCGACGGGGGAAATTAATTTGCACTGTGCACTATTTGAGGTGCTGTATATCAATTCACTGGGGCAGACTGGAAGTCAGTCTAGGACTCTGAAGTAGCACGACATGAACACATTTCTCACCCGTGTTCCCTTCCATTTTCCGATGACCATATTCTACATTTAGTGTTTCCCTAAGGCGGCATGGCAGAGACCAGTAACTTCCCAGCTAAGATACCACGTGCATATAGCCGTACACTGCCACTCTATACGTTAATCAAAGAAATATCACTATTGCTTCCCATGCCAAGCTTCCAATTTACATTATCAGCAATAATCTTTAAATCATGGTTCCTTCCCTTCCATGTTAGAACTCATAACACTTTTGCGATGTGCTTTGCTACAAGTAGCTAATCATGACACTGGACAGTTAGGTTGGGCTTTGGTGAAAGAAAATGCTGAGTTCAGGAGGTGATGCCAAGTCAGTTACTGTAGACCTTCTCAGATGAAAAGTATCTCATCTCCAATTGTAACCAGGTCCTCCCGCTTTGGTAGTTGTCTGACACACCACTCCACCATGATGTGAGTATGAATGTAGAGCTGAAAGTCATGTTCTGAGAGTATGGTCGACAGCTGATTTTGAGTTCCACGCTTATCGACAAAAATTCATGGAAAAAAAAAGAAAAATGTTATCTCTGCATGAAGGACAACTAAGAAATTTCTTCCTGGCCCTCACTGCATTATGCCAAATCCTAATTGAACTTAAAACCAGCAATGGGAAGGTATGTGAGAAAAGCCTAGGTTAATTAGGCCCAACGGGGAGAAATTAATTTGCACTGAGTACTTTTTGAGGTGCTGCACAGGCGTGCACAGTTTGGAGAAAGTATGATATGCATTCCCTGAAATTTTTAGTAATTCCAGCACAAGACAAGCAGAATGAAAAAGATAAGTGCAGTTTCCCCGAGGCAACTTAACTTGTCCTACTTGAGTAACAGATGATATTCGGGCAAGTCCTCAGAGTCTTATGTTCATTAATTATCTAACGACATCTGTTAAAATAATGAATAATTCAAAGAGTGACTTCTTAAATTATGCTTGGTAAAATATCATAGAATCCTTACAGTGCAGAAGGAGGCCATTTGACCCATCGAGCCTGCACCGACAACAATCCCATCCAAACCCTATCTTTGTAACCCCATGTCACCCCTTGACACTAAGGGGAAATCCCAACCAGACTTGTTACCCCAAGTATTTATCCCACTAAATCCTACACATCTTGGGACACTAAGGGGCGATTTAGCATGGCTAATTCACCTAACCTACACATGTTTGCAGTGTAGGAGGAACACCTGGAGGAAACCCATGCAGTTCTGGGAGAACGTGCAAACTTCACACAGTCACCCGAGGCCAGCATTGAACCCGGGTCCCTGGCACTGTAAGGCAGCAATGCTAACCACTGTGCTACCATGGTGCCCTACGCTATCTATAGTAAAACTGTTCTCACTGATGCAGTTCTGTGCATCAGTGTTAGAAGTATTGATCAACCTTCCAGAACTTGGGCAATCCCTAATGAATTTCTCATCTTGGAATTATCACTAGAAGTGTGTTGTTCCAGAGAATGTAAGAAATTATATGTATTAACAGTACTGTAAAGGACAGGAGCAGAAGTTGGAAGAGATATGGGGCAACATTCTCTGGCTAACCATGCCAGCGGGATCTCTGGTCCTGCTGCATTGTACAGAGGTTTGGCTGAGTACCAAACCCTCCGTCCTCACTTGCAGTGTTGGTGGCACATGAGCAGCCAGAAAATTCCGGCCATGGGATGGGATTATCTGGCCTCATCCGCTGCTGGGATTGTCCGGTCCTGCTGAAAGGCTTTCGAGTGGTTTGCTGTATCCTCTGCAGCCGATCCCACTACGGCAGGGCTGAAAAAATCCCAGCCTTTGTTACTTAAAGGGCAGTGACCATGTCGGCAGGTAAAGATTCAGGTAAACTCTTCAACGAAGGCTGTAAAGATTTTATGAAAAACACTGTAGTATTTTCAAAAACTGTATATCAACAAAGACAAAAAAGATTGGATGGCAGTGTGTGAAGTGGCCTAAGTGAGTTAACACTCCGTTCCCTCTTTGGTGGCTGGGTAACTGGTGGTGCTGCTGGGTAAAGTTGGGCACTACCAGAGGTGGGGTGAGGGTCACTACCCCTGTCTTCAAGGCAGTATTTGACCAAGTGTGGCATCAAGGAACACTAGCAAAATTGAAGTCAATAGAAATTGGGGCAAAACTCTCCACTGGTTGTAGTCATACCTAGCACAAAAGAAGATGGCTGCGTTATTGGAGGTCACACAGTAAGAAGTCTCACAACACTAGGTTAAAGTCCAACAGGTTTATTTGGTTGTAGACACCACTAGCTTTCGGAATGCTGTTCCTTCGTCAGGTGAGTGACGTCTGGTTGGGATTTCCCCTTAGTGTCAGGGGATCACATAGGGTTACTCACATGACGAAGGAACAGCGTTCTGAAAGCTGGCGGCGTTTACTACCAAATAAACCTGTTGGACTTTACCCTGGTTTTGTGAGACTTCTTACTGTGTTTACACCAGTCCAACGCCGGCGTCTCCACATTATTGGAAGTCAATCATATCAGTCCTCGGAATATCACTCCAGGAGATTCTCAAAGTGTCCTTGGTCCAGCCATCTTCAGCTGATTCAGCAAGGACCAACCCTCCATTATAAAGACAGAACTAGGGATATTCACCTAATGATCTCTCAACATTCAGTACTATTTACAGCTCCTCAGATACTGAAACAGACCTTGCCCATATGCAGCAAGACATGGACAACCTTCATACTGGGGCTGGTAAGTGGCACATAATATTCATGCCACACAAGTGCCAGGATGACTTGCCTGGAGTGCAGCTGTGCAACATCCATAGCAGAAAGCTGCAGCACATAGGAACTTGGGGGTATTTGTGCACAAAATACAGAAAGCTGACACACAGGTGTGACAAGTCATCAGGAAGGCTAATGGAATGGTGGCCATTTTTCAAAGGGGTTGGAGTATAAGAATAGAGACATCTTACTGCAACTGTACAAAATACTGATGAGACCACATCTGGAGAACTTGAGCAGTTTTGGTCCCCTTATTTAAGGAAAGATACTATTTCATTGGTGGATCAGCCATGAATGGTGGAGCAGGCTTGAGGGGCCAAATGGTATATTCCTGTTCCTATTACTATGATCTTATGGTCTTAAGAGGTGGAGAATCATTGCCAACATAATGTTCAGTAGTCACAGGGCATGGGCAGAATACAGAAACAGATGGTAAGGAAGCAGCCAGGATATGAATACCCAGCAGAATGACTTGCAAGTAAATAAATGGATGGAGAATCTTACACTGCCCGCACCTAAGTTGTAAATACATTCTCTCCAGCAAACGGGGTGAAAAAATCCACCCTCATAGTCACTACATTCTGCTGGCATTCCACGTCAGATGGGAGCTTGATAAAGTGTGAAATCCTTATCTACTGCACATTTTGTTTTCTGAATGTGATCGGTCAGTGAACCATCTTGTGGATTACCATCTCTCGTGCAAATGCTGACCGTTTACCTGTCAGAGCTGCGAGCAATCCAAACCTTGCCTCCAACATAAAATTGCTGGCTCTGAGAGATTTTCTCTCATCGCTGGAGATGACCCTGACCTTGGTACCAATAAACAGGGTGCGATTGGCAATAACAGCCACTCAACTTCACGGCTCAGCCACAAATGGATGCATGCAAACTTGCACGGGCATGCTTGTTTATGATTTTGTTCCAGCACTTTGTCCTGTGCTGTCAATAAGTTGGCTTAACCAGCATCGCTTTCTGAAGAGATTCTGCAATGCAAATAGGCCATGTAGCCTTCAGTCAGATACTGAAAGGCCTGAAATTCCTCATTCAAAAAACAGGAGATCCTCCTTTTTTTTTTCCCTAATTAATAATTAGAAATGAAGTTAGTGGTAACTTGTGGAACTTTGCTAAATGCAGTCCCATTAGCTGGCTACCAATGTTGGAAGAAAATGTGGGCACCCTTCCATTCAAAACAAAAAAAAACACCCAAAACACTCCAGATTAAATCATAGGAATCCTACAGCACAGAAAGAGGCCATTCGGCCCATCAAGTCTGCACTGACCACAATCTCATCCAGGCCATACCCCCATATCTCTACATAATTGCCCACTAATCCCTCTAACCTCCGCATCTCAGGACACTCAGGGCAATTTTAGCACGGCCAACCAACCTGATCCACACGGGAGGAAACCGGAGCACACACAAGGAGAATGTGCAAATTCCACACAGACAGTGACCCAAGCCAGGAATCGAACCCAGGTTCCTGGAGCTGTGAAGCAGCAGTGCTAACCACTGTGCTACCGTGCTGCCTTTCAAGTTGCTGCCTTATGTTTCTTGAAAGATATATGTAATGTTGTGTTAAATATAACACCCGTGCATTGCCAGGGGTACTCAGCGTCAGATGTCATTCGAGCCTTGCTCCAAACACGAACACAAATCGCTGAATTTTGGAGGTGAATTAGAGAGACTGCCCTTGTCAGCAAGACAGCATTTGATCAAGTATGACATCAAGTAGGAGCCCTAGCAATACTGAAATCAATGGGAATCAGGTGGAAAACTCTCCACTGGTTGGAATCTTACCCAGCACAAAGGAAGATGGCTGAGATTGTTGGAGAGCAGCCATTCCATTCATGGGATATTGTTGCAGAGCAATGGACCAACCATTATCAGCTGCTCCATCAATGACGACAGCGCTCCCCTATCATAGAGTGTGAATGCTGATGATTACGCAGCTCCTTTTAAAAGCATCATCTAAACTGACAACCTCTACCAACCGGAAGAACAAGAGTAGCAGATGCATGTAAACGCCATCATCAGTTAAGTTCCCCCCCCGCCCCCGCCCCCCCCCCCAAACCACACACTATCCTTACTTGGAACTAAACCACCGTTCCTTCATTGTCACTGGGTCAAACATCTGGATCTCCCTTCCTAATAGCACTGTGGGTTACCTACACAGTTCAAGAAAGCAAGTCACCAGCATCGGCTCAAGAGCTCTTAGGGATGGCCAACAAATGCTGATCCAGCCAGCGATTCTCACGTCCCATCAACAAATAAAAAAAAAAGTGGTAACACTTTCAGTTGGTTATGTTTACTTTGTGCTCATTTGTGGTAAGAGCTTTATAGACCCAAGAGAACAGCGCATAACACATAATGGAGGAGACTCTCAACTAAGGCAACTTGTGTGAAAAATAGATGTGCAGCTAAATCTGTTGGGGTCGTTTTGTGCCCATTTACTTGGCTGAATCAACTGTTGAGCAGGCTTGTATTTCGCACTCTCATCCCGAATAGTCATGAGCCTGTTCAACTCAGGAAATTAGGCCTTGTTGCAGGGACTTGATTACAACTTTAAAGGAGAAATGGATTACACAGCTCAGTCATATTTCTCCAGGCATTGAGAGGCCAAAATGGAGGCCCCAAGGAGGAGGAGAGCAAAAACAAAATCAACTACTGACCCACCTAGAGCCACCCCCCAGCAGCTGTCCCTGTGCTGGCACATCAATAGGCCAACCTGCCCAGTGGTTGCATCCTGTCACTGAGCGAGTTTCCTCCCAATGGGATAAGCCCACCCTGCACCCTGAAAACAGTTTCAGTCTCTCCAGTGAGTGTCAGGTGGAGTGACGCCGTGGGTTCACTGCCTGTGTTTCACCCATTCAGCATCCAGCCCAAAAATCTTGGCAACGACCTTAATTTTGGGAATTCAGCTATTGGTGGGGTGGGGGGTGGGGGGTGGGGGTGGGGGGGGGGGCGCCATGATCCTGGAGAGTTTTCCAATCAGTGCTTTAATTTTTTTAATTCATTCACGGGACACAGGCGTCGCTGGCTGGGCAGCATTTATTGCCCCTACCTAATTGTCCGAGGGCAGTTGAGAGTCGACCATGTTGGCAGGACTCTGGAGTCGCATGTGGGCCAGACTATGTAAGGATGGCCAATTTACTTCCTTAAAGGACAATAGTGAATCAGATGAGTTTTTTTTGATTATCACTAATGGTTTCATGATCATCAGTAGATTCTCAGTTCCAGATTTTTTTAAAATTAAATTCAGATTCTGCCAAGGTGGGATTTGAACCCAGGTCCCTAGAACATTAGCTGGGTTTCTGAATTTATAGTGTAGTGATAATACCACTAGGCCATCGCCTCCCCCACTGAGAAGTGTTTGCAACGTAGACCTTTACCAGTACTGTGTGCAGTTTTGGGCGCCGTACTTACGCAAGGATATTTTGGCCTTGGAGGGAGTGCAGAGGAGGTTTACTAGGCTGATGCCGGAGTTGAGGGGGTTGAGCTATGAGGAGAGGCTGAATAAACTAGGCTTGTACTCGTTAGAGTTTAGAAGAATGAGGGGAGATCTCATTGAGACGTATAAGATGATGAATGGGATGGATAGGATAGAGGTGGAGAGACTCTTCCTGCTCAGAAAGGATAATAGGACTAGGGGGCACAGCCTCAAGATGGAGGGGGGGTTGTTCAGAACGGAGTTGAGGAGGAACTTCTTCACTCAAAGGGTGGTGAATCTCTGGAATTCTCCGCCCGTTGAAGTGGTGGAGGCTACCTCGCTAAATATTTTTAAGAAGCGGGTTGATGGGTTTTTGATAAGAGAGGGGATTAAGGGTTATGGGGAGAGGGTGGGAATGTGGAACTGACCCACGACAGATCAGCCATGATCTTATTGAATGGCGGGGCAGGCTCGAAGGGCTAATTGGCCTACTCCTGCTCCTATTTCTTATGTTATGTTCTTATATTAATAAGAATCTAACCAAATAATTACAGTGCAGAAGAACGCCATTCAGCCCATCTAACAGAACTCGCAGTTTGCACAGCAGGGTAGCTTTAGTGAGGCTCTTCTGCTGGCATGAGTCTCAATTGATAGGAGCACAGGTGTTGGGTACAATTGATGGTAGTCGGATCTTTGTCTCAATCTCTGATTCCTGCCATGGTCAAATAATCCATGCCGTCAACATTTTGATGCTTGTCTCAATGGTATAGCTTCTCAACAGGGACGCAACTAAATACTGTCACTGAAAAGTACTTAACAAACATCATATGCGGCTTGGTTCTATTTATTTTACTTTTAAGTTATTCCTTTGTGGGTCTTCCTTGATTTATTGGAGTGAACGGGAATATTCATATGGACAGCAATAGCATTACTGTTCATGTTAGCTTTAGTGACTGTGACCCCTTTTGTTTTGTGCTCATTGAGTGCTAGTAAATGTTTATCAAAAAGAATTACAAAGGAATACTCTATGATTGCTAACTAGATTGTAAATCTTCGTCTCCCTAAGTGCCGTTCACCGGACATAGTACAAGGGATCTGTCTTGACGTGCAGTACATTAATCCTAGGCTTCTTTTCATTTACTATTTCAACAGATGGATGCAATCAGGCCTCCACAAAGGAGTACTGTAAACTGAGGCTTTTTTTTTAAGTTGAAAACTCCCAGGGAGATGCCTTTTGATGAACATTTGAGAGCCAATTCTGTGTCGCTTTGCTCCTAGTAAGGAGCCACGCTTGCAGAGGAAGCTGACCAGAGAATTAGCCAAAGGAATTGTCATCGTCCTCTTCAAACAGCTCTCCTTTTGAGTACAGCTGTTCCTCGGGGAACATGGGGATACCCTTTAATTTCCATACTCAATCTTTAAGTTACAAACCACTCTTACACCACTTTAGAATAACAAGCAACATTGACATTACAGTGGAATTCACGACCACAGAAAGTAGTTGAGGCCAAAATGTTGTGATTTCAAGAAGATTTCTTTAGCTTTTGGGTCTAAAGAGATCGAGATGTTGCGGTTGGGGGTGGGGTTTGGGGATCAAGATATTGAATTTGATGATCAGCCATGATCGTAATGAATCGTGGAGCAGACTTGAATGGCTGAGTAGCCTACTACTGCTTCCATTTTCTACGTTTCTATGTCGTGACAGTCTCACTCACAACATAGACAATGTTATGACTGACTTGAAGGGGATTGGATGATTTGTTTACATTTGTATTCTTTCTCCCATTTTTCCATCTTTTTCCAATACCATAGAGTAAGTGAAGAAGGCGTACGGACAGTTCCTGAAATTACAGTGAGATGTTTTTAATGGGACTACCTTCTTTCATATGACCAAACTTTAGGCCTCTTAACAGAAGGCAGAAGCAAAGAAAATTGTTCCAAGCCATTTGTAGGAACAATGTAAACTGATTCTTTGAGCTTTAGCTTCAAAATGTTCCTTGGGATATCACAATGATATGAAGAAAATGAATCTAAAAATCTGCAGGTTAGTTGGATTGGCCATGCCAAAATTGTTCCATAGCGTCCCAAGGTTAGGGGGATTTGTGAGGTAAATTTGGGGAATAAGGCCAGGAGGGGATGCTCCTGTTGGAAAATAGGTGTAGATCTGATGGGCTGAATGGCCTCCTTCTATACTGGAGCGATTCTATGATTAATAGCCAAGCAACACATTACTGGTGCTTAGACTTTGTGCTTTGTCTGACAAAGCTGTTTTGTCTTCATGATATCTTATTTGAATTGTGGAATTAATGGACAGAGTTCACTGGCCATTCCCACCAGCAGGATTCTCTGGTCCTGCCGGTGATGCACGTCCTGCAGCGGGTTTCCAGGTGGGTGTGGGTTGGCTTCAATTAGAATTTCCATTGACAGCGGCGGGAGCGGAAGATTTTTCTGCCAGTGAACCGCACGCCACCTCCCACTGCTGAGAAAAATGCTGAGGGGGGTCCAGAGAATCTCACCCAATAATAATCAACAAATTTCTAAATGCCAATAACGTGAAGGGATATCGGACTATTGTGGTTTTTAAAAAAACGGCAGTGAAGTGAATAATCAGCCATGATCTTAATGAATGGTGGATTAGGCTATCAGGCTGAATGGCCGCCTACTTCTCCTATATTCCTGTTGTGATAACCCCACGGGGAATCTCCAGTTGATCTCCCTGTGGGTCTCATGAATATGAGTTCCCCTGGTAACAGGCCGTGGCCATCCATAGTGGAACTTCTCACCTGAGTCCTGTTTCAGGCAGACACCGGGACAGGTTTGCACAAATGTTGTCCCGGCTCAGACGTGTGTATTTACACCATGGAATAGCGGCTTTACCTTTTTTTCTGTTTTTATTCCAATTCAATCAAATCGAGTCCAGTTCAGAGTCTCAACAAGTTGAGACATTCCCGATCCAAGCTGACAAGACAGGGCTGTCACCTCCTGTCTTGGCCTTGATCTACATGATCCAAACTGATTGGAGTAGGCATAGCGCTTCCTCCAAGGCTTGATTTCATTTGCATCTTAGCCAAAAGACTGAGATGCTGCTTTTAAAAATTGCTTCAAATGAAGCTAAAATGTAACCTAGTGACTTCAACCAAGCGCAGCATGTCTGTACTACACTTGACCTTAGCCAAAAGACCGAGAAGCGATGTTTAACAATAAATACTATTCCTTTCCAGTTAGGCTTTCTGAGTTAGTACACCTATGATCTATTTGAACCTTATTATGAAATTCTTGCATGAAAAATAGATTTTTTTTGAAGCAGTTGTGTTGGCTTGGGAAGCGCATGTTCCAAAATCCATTCTCTCCCTCCTCTTCATCCCAGAAAAAAACACAAAGAGCCTCCACCACTGTCCTGCACCCCTTTCTCTCGAAGGTGATCATTCAACCGGGAGTAGTGTTCCACAGCCTCCCTGCATCCTCCTTCAATCGTAATTAATTTGTGTTATATTTGTTTCAAATTCAGATTTGGTTTACTCTCAATCCTCCTACAAAATCTGAAGTAAATAAAACTGAAAGGTATTGGTCAGAATTCTCCAACCTCGCCAGTGGCGGGGATTCTCTGGTCCAACCGCAGCGAATGGAGTATTGGCTGAGTGCTAAATTCCACGTTCTCACAGGCAGTGTTGGTGGGGGCGAATGAGATCGGAGAACCAAGGCCATTATTTACTAAGAGCCGGAATTCAGTCCAGGAACCAAAATTCCATGGATCAGCCTCAGAAAACAAGCTTGCCACTGTGGGGACATCTTCATAGAATCCCTACTGTGCAGAAGGAGGCCATTCAGCCCATGGAGCCTGCACTGACCACAATCCTACCCAGGCTCTATTCCTGTAAGCGCACATCTTTACCTTGCTAATCCCCTGACACTAGGGTCAATTTAGCATGGCCAATCAATCTAATTCACACATCTTTGGACTGTGGGAGGAAACCAGAGCACCCGGAGGAAACTCACATAGACACGAGGAGAATGTGCAAACTCCACACAGACAGTGACCCGAGGCCGGAATTGAACCCAGCCCCCTGGTGTTGTGAGGCAGCAGTGCTAACCACTGTACCACCATGCCACCCCACCACTGGGAGCTTCTGTGAGGAGTGAATACAGTGAGGTTACTACAGTGACTAAAATAAAACACTACGTACCATGAACGAGAATATCCATGTGGGAGCATTGCAAATAGAGTTACTATTGGCATTCTGTTTGGTGATTTGTGAACCAGATTGTTGTTTTCACAATAAAACTGCACAGGCAGAATTTCACCTCCCTCTCATGGCAATAGCGGGCCCTGGAATGCTGTGAGTCGTCCAAAGGGCCATTGATCTCTGCAGGACTGGAAAATCCCACCAGAGGGAGAGGCTGGAAAATTTCACTGCTAGTATTTGTGTGTGTGTGTGTGTGTGTGTGTGTGTGTGTGTGTGTGTGTGTGTGTGTGTGTGTGTGTGTGTGTGTGTGTGTGTGACCATATGATTGAAATATGCCATTGTTCAGATGGGCCCCGAGTTTTGTGTGGATTGAAACCATGGCATATTTTGTTCGACGAACATTGCAACATGATATGATTTAAATTGTAAGAATGTGACCTACGTTTGCCAGTGATAATCTCCTGAATGAGATATTATCAGAGCAAGGACACAGCTTGTCATCACCTTCCTCTGTGTAACCAGTCTCATATCTAACACAATTCATGCTGTGCCTTTTGACGATTGCAAAACAGCTTTTTTTACAAATTGCTGAGTTTTATTGAATGAGCTTCTTCACTATCAATAGCCACTGATAGATTTACACTGGTAAGTTGGAGTAACCATTATGAGTCAGTGACTGGCCTCTAAATCTTTGGCTCTGCAGAGTTGGCTTGCTGTGCACTTTGGAATTCCAAGAGTGAGGAGTAAGGATTATCTCATCTTTCTACGAATTTCCATTTGTCCCAGCTTGCTTACTCACACGGACTGTGTACATTTCTGACCTGTGGTTTACTTGCCAATTAGGCGATAGCTCTAAGATCAGCCTTCTCCAGTCCACATCATTCAGAAAGGAAAAATAATTCCTTTCGCTTATGAGCCCAAATTGTCCCTCGAGGGTTCAGTAACATGGTGGGGCAGGCTCGAAGGGCTAGATGGCCTACTCCTGCTCCTATTTCTTATGTTCTTATGTATTTCTTATGTAACAACGGGTTGAGCTGCCTTTGATTTAAATGGAAGTTAACTGCCTCAGAATTACCTTCATCCAGTTTTAGGAGGAATGTGTAGCCCTAAGTACACAGATGCCGTGATTCCAATTCTCTTCCCACACCTAGTGGTGCGCTAACTTCCATGTTTCTATAGCTAATAATTCTTAGAACAGGTCAGTTGTCTGTCACGGGGGGCTCACAGCTTGAGGGGCAGCACTCCACATCAAATATGGCTGACCAGGAGCCTCTCCCACTCTTATTGCCAGACATTGGCATGTTGGAAAGCTTTTTCAGGTTGACCCACTCAACCTGTTTGACCGCATTATGAACGCGCTTTCCTTGAGAAACAAGCCCTGAAGTGGGACTGGAACCCAGAGTTTTTGGCTCAGAGGCAGGGATCCTGTAATTACTACAGAGTCAATCCCATTGACTCCGAACACTTCACAACTTCTAATAAGAAATGCAAAGTATCGGCATACATTATTAATAGATGTAGAAGTAAAGATTGACTTGGAAAGTCAAATATTCCACAGCACATGATGGATCTTGTGCAGTTGGTTCAGAGAGTATGTTCTCTGTAGAAGATAGCAGGTCAGGCTCCTATCATGCGGATGGATGAGCGCTCTCAAATTTTTCTGAGAGATCTTTAGGATCAGTGATTAATTAAAAGTCCCTTTCCCGATTTTGCACTGTCAGGGGAGCCTGCTGGAAACTTACATTGGAATCTAGGAGCACAACATCTTTGATTTTCCGATTTTGAAATATGAATCAGATTCCTATGATTGTGAAGTCGTACTGTGGATGTACCTGAGTTGCTGTTGGTATGCGAGATTCCCTTCTGGGTCAAAATCCTGGAATTCCCTCCCTAATGGAATTGTACATCAACCTACACCACTGGGGACTGTAGCGATTCAAGAGGGCAGCTCACCACCACCTTCTCAAGGACAACTAGGGATGGGTAATAAATGCTGGCCAGCCAGCAACACCCATGCCCCACAAATGAATTTAAAAAAAGTCCCCTCAGGGAATTAGTTGTGGAAGATGGACTTCATGATGGTATCTATGCTGCGAAGGAACATACTTGAAGGCTTCTGCTTCTGCAAATTTTTCTTGGGTTCAAACGATTAATGGTAGAGCTTGGAGAATATTTACTTTGTTGGTGCTGGAAGTATTTGAGGTTTTTCAGTCAAACAAAACCTTTCATTCTACGTTTGAGCTGGAAGGAAGCCTGTGATTGTTTAACCCTGAGGGATGCAATGATACTGTGAACAGACAGTCACCAATGAAAAAAATGCAAGGATATAATTATAAGGTTGAAGGGTATCCCAGCTAAAATCATAACTTTTGAGCCAGGGCCATCACAGGATGACGAAGTGTTGAAAAGCACGTTCAGATTAAACGGTTGTTTGAGAAGCTCATATTAGGGAAAGGAATTGAAGATTGGGACTGGCTCATGCCCTTCCTGTGTCGTTTTTTTTTAAACAATAGAAACTAGAAGCAGGAGTAGGCCTTTTGAGCCTGCCCCACCATTCATTTGGATCATGGCTGATCATCAAACTCATTAAAATGGCTAAATGCCAACGGCAAGATACGTTAATATTTCATCACAGATAAATGTCACTTTAAATGTCAAAGGTTCGAGGCTGTTCATAATTTATATTTTATTTGGCTGTTTGAAGTTTCTGAAATTTAATCAATCAATGTCACAGCCTGGAATTTGCAATGGCAAGGTCTGCTTTGTCATCTGAAAAACGTCTCCTGTTTCCTCTTGGTGAAAATGTGATTGGACACAGAGATTGGTTGGTTACTCAATGTTTCACCTTTTTACATGATCTTGAATCATGCCCCCAGTAATTATGTTTCAAAATAAACATTCTTATTTAGTATTTAAATAATCACTCAAAATAAAGACTTAAATTGAAGGGTAGCTTGACCAATCCCCTGATCCTAGTGTGGGGTTGGCTCGGAAGGGTGGGGGTGGGAGGGGGCGGTCAGTTTAGAACAGAGTTGAGGAGGAACAACTTCTCTCAGAGGGTAGTGAATCTCTGGAATTCTTTGCCCATTGAAGCGGTGGAAGCTACCTCGTTGAATATGTTTTAAGTCACGTAGATAGATTTCTGATCAATAAGAGAACTAAGGGTTATGGGGAGCAGGCGGGTAGGTGGAACTGAACCACTTTCAGATCAGCCATGATCTTATTGAATGGCGGGGCAGGCTCGAAGGGATAGATGGCCTACTCCTGCTCCTATTTCTTATGTTCTTATTTTGGATGGCTGGAGGTGGATTTAACCTAACAAAAAAGGGGTGGATTTCATAGAATAGAATACCTACACTGCATAAGGAGGCCATTTGGCCCATTGAGCCTGCATCAACGACAGTCCCATCGAGGCCCCATCTCTGTAACTCCATATATTTACCCTGCTGGTCCCCCTGACAGTATGGGGCAATTTATCATGGTCAATCCACCTAACCCACATATCTTTGGACTATGGGAGGAAACTGGAGCACCCAGAGGAAACCTACACAGACAAGGGGGGAATATGCAAACTCCACACAATCACCTGAGGCCTGAATTGAACCTGAGTTGCTGGCGCTATGAGGCAGCGGTGCTAAGCATTGTGTCACTGTACTGGGATCATGTGGGAAGTTGGTGTTAAAAATCAAAATCCTGATTCCCCCCAACCCACTCATTTCTAATTTCAAAAGAGACATGATGCAAGGCAGAGGAGGCAACTAGCTCCCAGGAGGTAAGTTGGCATCTAATACTGAGGCTTTTGACCTTTTGATCTTAACCCTGGCTGGTTGGGTTTCCTGAACCTTGGGAAATCTGGCAGCTACAGGGGAGTGTGGACCATTGGATCTATGAGGTAAGAGCTAAACTCGTGATCAGATCCATTGTCCAAACCTCTTCCCTAAGGGCTTCACGGTGGCGCATTGATTTGCACCGCTGCCTCGCAGTGCCAGGGACCTGGGTTCAATCCCAGCCATTAGTGAGTATCTGTATGGAGTTTACACATTCCTGGCATTTGCGTGGGTTTCTTCCGGGTGCTCCAGTTCCCTCCCACAGTCCCAAGATGTGTGGGTTAGCTGCATTGGCTGTGCTAAATTTCCCCATGTCCCAAGACATGTAGGTTAGATGGATTGGCCATGGGAAATGTTTAGGGTTACAGGGATAGAGTGGGGGAGAGAACTTGGGCACGATGCTCTGTCAGAGAGTCAGTGTAGTCATGATGGGCTGTATGGCCACTTCTGCCATGTAGGGGATTTGATGATTTAATGATCTCACCCTAACCCTCCATTTTTCCCCCTCTGATTACTCCGTGTCTTCCAGAAAACTAAAGGAATGTGTTTCCTCCTCTACTATGGACGTAAGGCGAGTGGAAAGCTTCATACATTGGAACCATTGTTTCATTTTCAATGGTTGGACAATGGCGGTCATGCTAAGCTCCCTCCAATCACTCACTTTGAAAATCGTTCCTTATATTTCTATCTTGTTGCCAATAATATTAAAGATTTGAATTCATGAAAGCTGCCAATGTAAGATTGGGCAAGCTAACTCTTAAACTGAAATAACCTAACTGATCTAATGTTCCCAGTGGAATCCTTGCTAAAAGTGGATTTAACAATGAGAAAGCTCAGTATATAAGGTCGTTGCCCAGAATCAGTGTTCAACTTCTGCCGGATTTACAGAAACCTCTGCAGCCGTTGAATGAAACATCCTTTGATACGCACAAATAGAAACTCGAGTTTATTTTAAATCATGTTGTAACTTTGGCATAAAAGGTAAGGATCTGATTCAGTGGGCGGCACACTGGTTAGCACTGCTGCCTCACAGTGCCAAGGACCCGGGTTCGATGCCTGGCTTGAGCCATTGTCTGTGTGGAGTTTGTACATTCTCCCTGTGTCTGAGTGGGTTTCCTCCGGGTGCTCCCATTTCCTCCTGCATTCTGAAAGATGGCTGGTTAGGTGCACTGACCTGAACAGGCACCAGAATATGGCGACCAGGGGAATTTCAAAATAACTTCATTACGGTGTTAATGCAAGCCTCACTTGTGACTAATAAATAAACTTTAACTCTTATTTTCAGTATGTTAATGGGAATCACTAATAATATGATGCTGATTCTCTTCTTTGCACTGATCTCTATCTTTATCCGATCTCTACAACGTCTCTAAAAACTCTTGTATGAAAACTGCTTAATATTCCTCCTAATGTGTTTCATGAAAGTCTCTTGACAGCAATATTATAGAAAGCAACCCCACCCAGACTAGGCAGACAGTAGTCAGACACAGTAGCCAGTTTAGTGGAGCGGTCTGTGTTTGCGTTCATGCCAAGTATATTCAAATATCACTTTATGTAAGAAGTGAAGCAAAGATCAAGTTAAAACACACGCTGGTAAGCATAATGGCCTGGGTTTTCGTTGCACGCCAGGATTGTGCTCGCTTCGGCAGCACATATACTAAATTTGGAACGATACAGAGAAGATTAGCGTAGCTCCTGCACGAGGATGACATGCAAATTTGTGAAGCAATCCTTTTTTTTTTGGGTAGCATGGTTAGCACTGTCTCACAGCGCCAAGGACCCGGGTTCGATTCCAGGCTTGTGTCACCGTCTGTGTGAAGTTGCACATTCTTCCTGTGTCGGCATGGGTTTCCTCCCACAGTCCAAAGGTGTGCAGGTTAGGTGCAGTGGCCATGCTAAATTGCCCCTTTGTGTCAGAGGGACGAGCTAGGGTAAATTAATGCATGGGTTTATGGGGATGGGGCCTGGGTAGGATTGTGGTTGGGGCAGACTCAATGGGCCAAATGGCCTCCTTCTGCACTGTAGGATTCAATGATTCTGTGAAAACACCAGGATAATCCTTTTGTGCTTTCAAAAATCTCGAGCCAATGTTCAAAAATCATTCCTGCCATAACTCCTGTCTCTGGAGTGTGTGGGCAGGGAGGGCATGGTTTGTGTGAGCTGCAGTGCAATGCAATGCAGGAGGAATGCAGGAAGACTGTGTGTGTGCCAAAGTGGGCTCGTTAAAAGACCCTCCTCAATTCTCAGGGACAGAAGCATAGCTCCCAAAATTTGGCTTATGTCCCCTAAATCAACCCACCCAGTTGCCATGCCCCATATATATTTCCAATGTCACTTCTGCCCCCTATAGCCATTCACTCAGTGTCCACTATGGATAGATCTCAAGCTGTCATTAAACAGAACATTAAGAAAAATAAACTGCTAAAAATCGATAGACCTGGAATTCAAAGATACGACATACTGATAAAACACTCATTGATAGAATCTACTCAAAAATGTAAATCTCCTCAATCTGCTCTAAAAACATACACTTATCGACTTACCACATCGGAGATTGTTAAAGACTGAACTATGTCGTAAAACTGAATCGAAGTCTGTACACGGTCCTTTATGGAGTTAAGTGGTCCAGGAGCTTTTGAAATTCAGTCAAGCATCCATATGAGGGAAATCTAAGCAAATGGAGTCTATTGAAAGAATTAAAAAAAGACAACCGTTTTTAAACTTCAGAGGCATGCATTTCCATTTAAAGCAGTTTGCCTGTGAGTCAATGAAGTGAAAGAGATGCTTACTTTATTTTTAACCTTAAACAAAGTTCCTTTCAAATCTGGAGATCCCTTCACATTTAAATCACAGTCCAAGCATGAAAAGAAATTGTCCAGTATATTTTTCAATTGTTTTGAATGCATTATGGCACTTTCTCCTTGGAAAAAGTACTTGAATGTATCTCAGCACTTAAACAGTGCTGGCTAAGATACTGGTCACGTTACTGGTATAGGACAGAACGCTGTAATGACTCACTAAATTTAGAACAGGTTAACCTTACAATACAGGATTAATTAAAGACATTTGAAGATGTAAAAACATTTAACGCAGGCCCATTGGAATGTTCATGATTTCAGTGGTCACAAACTGTCCGATGAGATGTTCTTTTATTAAGGTTTGCAAAATCATGGAAATAATGGGGGGGGGGTGTGGCGCTGTTGAATGGAGGTGGAAGAGGGAATGGAGTTATACAGTTAAACTCTACATTTCAGTCTTCCTGACCCCACTACCGTCTGCACGGGGGGATGAAACTCCAACCCTATGTAAAGGTAATAAAAAAAATACAATCTTCGTTGTTGCTCATAATCTGATTTTTGTTCCAACACCAGGCACGAGTTTCTCCTTTAAAGACATAAATGCAATTGGATTAGTGGATGCTATCACAATATATTCAATTCAGTGTCCTCTTTATTGTCTGTACAGAAATTTATTTTTGGGTACATTTCCCTCGGGTGTAAAACATATAAATGCATAATAGCAACAATAGAAAGAAGATTACCCTATCACACAGGTATAACATTTAAAATATGTATTAAATATGTTAGATTTAATAGAAATATTGAGTGATGAGCGGAATGGACAGAGCGGATAGGGAAAAACTGTTCCCATTTGAAAAAGGATCAAGAATGAGAGTATCATTATATATTAGACTATCCCGCCAGTGGGATGGATCAGAAAATTCGGAATCTTTTTTATCTCTCAAGTTTAAAGATGTGCCGCCTCTTGTAAATCTGTGACTGTGTTGAAAGTACTAATTTTTTTGTATCACTTGTATTGAATACCATAAGACCTATCCTAACCTCTGTCAGCTCATCTATATAATGCATTAAGCTGTTTCTTGAATCTTTCTATTTAGTTCATCCTTTGAATCTCTTTATCTATTTTATTTATCTAATTACAAGTCTTGCAGGGCAGACGTTTTAAGAGTAAGATGTAGTATCACATATCATCAAATTTAAGTCTGCATACGTAAATATTTCTGACTTAAATGTTCAACTTAATCCGATTTGTCTAAACCTTCTTTTGGCCGTGTTCTGCACCTCTGTAGCAGCAATCAATAACCAGCCTAACCCGGAGACTTGACTCATTCAATGGGCTGAATAATATGTTGTGAAAATGTGTTTTGCACCCTCACCTATTGGGCGTGATGACTGTATTCCTGACTTTATCACACCCGATCCAGATGATAAAGCAGGTCAGCGGGATAAGAAATTGGGAGCCCACTAGCATTGCCCAAATTTAATCAAATGGGATATTTAAGCTTGTTAATGTTCCAACCTACTCCAACAAAATTTGAAGAGCATATTTCTCACCAAGTGCAGTTCTCATTTTAAAGAAAATTAATATGGATTTAGTGTCTTCAGGCCTGCTGTGACTGCTGGTAGTGCTTTACTGAAAAAGCAGAGTTTCCATTTTTGACCTCTTATTTCAAGGTCTCATTCCTCCGGTTGAGTGGTCAGTTTGAACCTTTACAACCACCTCAGCCTCCTTATGAGGAAAAAGATCAGAATAGTTGACATCTGGGAACCACACCATCCGGTGAGGAGTATGTAGAGTAGGAGATTGAGAGTGGCAGGATGAAGAGCAGATTGAGAGATCCAGGGTGTGCTGGTTTGTGATGGGGGTGGCAGAGCTATGCCAAGAATCTGATAAAACCATCATAAATCCTCTAAGATACAGAGGGACTTGTGCAGCCCTCTAAGTATGTAGACAGAGACTGAACTATCTTCAGATGTACACCACACAGTGCCAGAGGAGGCTTTGATTCTCAAGAGTGACCTCTGTTTGTGACGTTTTGGTCTTGTCCAATTATGGTGGTGTTCGCCCCTGATGTTTGTAACAGTAAAGATAATGATTGCGTTGAACTTCTGCGGGGACGCCTCCAGTGGTATTACACAGCTTGCTAAACACCACTGTGTTCAGACCTTCACGGATACTGTTCAGAAAGGCAGCTCACTACGTTTTGTTTTCAATGGGCCGCCATAATTAACTTGAACGAACAGAGTATCTGCAGCAAATGCAGGTTTCTCCAGGGATCAGGGAGAGATTCACTGAATGCACGTTGCTATAAAGGCTCCAACAGGCCAGCCCTGTACATTTATCAACAGGAAGGGATTTCACTCATTGAACGTCCAGCTGGTTTGTGACTACAGTTCATGAGTTGTACAGGTATGTGTGAGGCGCCTGGTTAGCAACCATGACTTTGTACGTTCTGTGTCAGATCTGTTCAGCAGCCCTGATGTCCTCCATGGTTGGCTGAGAGTCATAGAGATTTGCAGCATAGAAACAGGCCCTTTGGCCCAACTTGACACCCTTATTTTTAACCACTAAACTAGTCCCAATTGCCTATATTTGGCCCATATCCCTCTATACCCATCTTACCTGTATAACTGCCTAAATGCTTTTTAAAAGACAAAATTGTATCTGCCTCTACTACTACCTCTGGCAGCTTGTTCCAGACACACTCAACCCTCTGAGTGAAATAAATTGCCCCTCTGAACCTTTCATATCTCTTCACTCTCACCTTAAAACTATGCCCTCTAGTTTTAGACTCCCTTACCTTTGGGAAAAGACATTGACTATCTATCTAGCTGATCTACGCCCCTCATTATTTTATAGACCTATATAAGATCACCCTGTCAGCCTCCTAATGCTCCAGGGAAAAAAGCCCCAGTGTGTCCAGCCTCTCCGTATAACTCGAACCATCAAGTCCTGGTAAATCTTTACTGCACACTTTCTAGTTTAATAATATCCTTTCTATAATAAGGTGACCAGAACTGTGTGAAAAGGGTTACCCCTCAAAGAGATGGCTCGTGAGCCCAGTGAGGGGGCCCCCAGAACAGATGCAGGGAGGCATTACGACTGACACCAGGATCCCACTTTCACATTGGGTCTTGCCCGAGTTTACATAATTGTGATTTTACGTGGCATACAGGAGTGAGAAAACTGCCCTCATCACTGTGCAGCTCCTCCAACTGTGGCTTTTATTTATTTCACTCGATGTGGGCATTGCTGGCTGGGAATTTATTGCATTTCAGAAGGAATGTGAGAGTCGACCACATTGCTGTGGCTCTGGAGTCAGATGTAGACCAGGCCAGAGAAGGATGGCAGATTCCCTTCCCTAAAGGATATTAATGAACCAGATGGGTTTCAACAATAGTCATCATTAGACTTTTAATTACAGTTTTTTTTTATTGACTTCAAGTTGCACCATCTGTCATGGTAGGAATTGAACCCCGATCACCAGATCTTGTCCAGGGTGTCTGGATTACTAGTCCAGTGACAATACCATGATGCCACAGCCTCCCCACATATTATTCAGCACAGTATTTTGAAAGCTACTAACCAAACCAAACTCAAGGAGGGTCTTGTGGTGCAGTGGGTAGTATACCTGCTTCTGAGCCAGAAGCTCTGGGTTCGAGTCCCACCCCAGGAGCTGATGACCAAGGAAGGCACATTCATAACATGGCCAAACAGGTTGAGTGTCATTCTTCAAAATCCTTTCAACATACAAATAGCTGGTGGCATAAGCAGGAGAGACTCCTGGTCAGCCATGCTTGATGCGGAGTGGCACCTCTCAAGCTGGCAACGTCTAGCTACAGAAGTGCTGTCTGTCTTGTGTGCTGCTAGATATGGGAAGTGAAACAACAACAACAACAACAACAGCACTGCTGCCTCACAAAGCCAGAAACCCTGGTTCAATTCTGGTCTCAGGTGATTGTGTGGAGTTTGCACATTCTCGCAGCGTCTGCATGGATTTCCTCTGGGTGCGCCAGTTTTCTCCCACAATCCAAAGATGTGTGGGTAAGGTTGATTGGCCGTAGTTAAATTGATTCCAGTGTTGGGGATTGGCAGGGTAAAATATGCAGGATTATGGGAATCGGGCCTGGGTGGGATTGTGGTCGAATGGCCTCTTGTACTGTAGGGACTCTATGAACAATATATGCAAATATGTGAAACATTCAAATAGTTAACTCAAAGACCTCAAATTAGTAGATTGTAACTTGACATTATATTCCATTAACAGTCACAGACAGTGAGATAATTTGTTCATAGATGTTTCAATCAGCTCAGTTGTGCCAGTGTTTATGCCACAAAAACACATGATACTGGAACCGTATATGAGCATTCTGCACTAATTCAGAGCCGAGATACCAATATGAATACACAGCACTCCAGCCTGCCTATTTCATCATTTGGAAATCCCCCTCTTGCACACATTCAAAAGAAAAGTACAATTTGATTCTGATTATGAATGTATTTCAGAACATGGATGAAGACATGAGAAGCCTTTCCAGTTTGTCTCTTTGACTCACTGTATTCATGTGTTATTCTGCAGCTGGTTAATTTTATTACCAAAGTTTATTGCATATCATCAGCTTTTGTAATATGATTGATTCTGTGAAGGGCTGATGTTCAGCCTGAGGGCAACAGTGAATTGAGGAGGGCCCAGTGGGTTAGAAACAGGCCAACGTGGTCCTGTTATTAAAAATGATGATAAAACAAACCTGGATAATTATAGATTCTTTCATCTTTTAACTGGCCAAAAGATAAGATCTGTCATTAAGAATGACCTTCAGAGAAATAACGTAGTAAGTGATTATTTAAAGGGAGATTCTCCCTCAGCAAATATCTTGCAGGTTGAATTTCTATTGAATCTTTGCCCACTCCCAGGGTCTGAGCTAACTTATCACATAAATGGACATGGTCACCAGCCAACCTGCTATAGGTCACAAAGTCATGTTATGACCAGGTAACAGGAGCGAACTGATGAGGGGGTGGTGGGGGTAACCACTGCTGGTGTTCCTCAGGGTAGTATCCTAGATCTAATCTTCATCTGTTTCATTAATGACCTTCCTTCCATCATAAGATAAGAATTGGGAATATTTATGGATGAGTGCATAATGCTCAGCGTCTTTATAGCTTCTCAGATTCTGAAGCAGTCTGCATCTAAATGCATAAGACCTGAACAATATTCAAGTTTGGGCCAATAAATGGCAAGGACTATTCTTGCCACACAAATGCCACGCAATGGGCATCTCCAGGAAGAGAGAATCTACCTGCCTCCTTTCAACGGCAAAACCATCGCCAAATCCCAACTTTCAAAATGCTGGAGATTACCATTGTCTAGAGACAGACTTGGACCCCAGCCCCTTACATACTGTGGCTACCACAGCAGGTCAAAGGTGAGGAATCCTGCATCGAATAACTCGCCCTCTAACTCTTCAAAGGCTATCCACAAGTCAGGAGTATGATGGAATATTCTTCACTTGTCTGGATGAGTGAAGCTCCAACAACACTCGAGGAACTCTATCATCCAGGATAAAGCAACCTGCTTGATGAGCACTCCACCCACCACCTTCAACATCCACTCCCTCCAACACCAACACACAGTAGCAGCATGTGTACCATCTACGAGATGCACTGCAGATGTGACCTCTACCAGCTAGAAGGACAAGGGCAGCAGATGCATGGGAACCGCCACCCAGTTCGGCTCCAAGTCATCCTCCTGACTTGGAACTATATTGCTGTTCCTTCACTGTTGCTGGAGATCCTTGAACACCTTTCCTGACAGCACTGTGGATGTGTCTGTAACATATGGACTGCAGTGGTTCAAGTAGACAATTCGACAATACCTTATCGAGGGCAGTTTGGGGAAAAGCAATAAATGCTGGCCTAACATGCAATACCAGCATCCTATGAATGAATAAAACAAAACCTCCTTGTTACGCCTATCTCACCATGAAGTGTATCAACTATTCTCCTAATCTCCTCTTGTTCAGGTTCCTGAATCTCCAACTCCTGAGTCTTCTGTGTGCTGATCTCTCTAGTATTGACAATATCCCTATATTCTTCAACAGCATTGTCATCAATTCCACTCTTTAAAACAAACACCAAAAAGTCTTCCATTCACTTCAGTGATTTTTCTCATATAATTTTGCATTTTTGGTGATGTGCTGCTGCAATTTAATCCTCCATCGCAGCTTAAAGCTTTTATTACAGTTTTTATCATTTCCACAGCATTGAGACTGTTTGAGGTAACAACTTTTGTGACTGCAGCTATAGTTCATCATTCTTTCTCATCCTTTTTGATTTTCTCTCCTTCCCTGATGGCACATCCTTCTATCTAGGTATCTGTACCACATATAGTCACGCATTTTTGTACATGAAAACGTATTGACTCACCAATGATAGAACAGTGAACTAAATATAAATCAGGATGGTGCATGATTATGAAGAGATTGTCCTGCAGTAGAAGTTGTCTTGGTTGTAGTTGGACACTTACACCCAGTGGAGTGAAAATGGCTTAGTTTTTTTGAAATTCAGTGTTACTGGCTAATTACCCTTGAACTGAGTGACTTGGTAGGCCATTTTGTAGTCAACCATTGGATCTGGAGTCACAGATAGGAAAGACAGAACAGGTACTGGCGGCACAGTGGTTAGCACTGCTGGCTTACAGTGCCAAAGATCCAGGTTCAGTTCCCAGTCTGAGTCACTATCTGTGTGGAGTTTGCCCGTTTTCCCTGTGTCTACGTGGGTTTCCTCTGGGTACTCCGGTTTCCTCCCTCAGTCCAGGTACATTGGTTGGGTTAGGTGCTTTGGCCATGCTAAATTATTCCTCAGTGTACCTGAACAGGCACTGGAGTGCGGCGACTAGGGGATTTTTACAGTAACCTCACTGCAGTGTGAATATAAGCCTACTTGTGCATTAATAAATAAACTTTAGGTAAGGACAGCAGAACCATACAATAGGCAACAATGGTCATCATAAGACTTTTAATTGTAAATTTGTTTTCAATAGAATTCAAATTCCATCATCTGCCATGGTGGTATTCAAACCCAAGTCTACAGGGCATTACTAGTCCAGTGACAATGCCACTACGCCAGTGCCTCCCCATAGTGAAGGAATATAAACCTCTGAGCCTATGCCCTGGCAACTGAATCCTATATTCTCATTCGCCCTGTTTGTGTCTTTGGATTTAGAAGGTTTGGAATGTCTTTTTTTAAGGCTGTTGCCATGTAGTTGGACAATCCTGAACCAGAGCACCAAGATCAGTTAATAACGTCAACTTGGAATATATGAAAGTTAGTGAGAACAGAATTTAAGCTTTGTGTGCGGCATGGTGGCACAGTGGTTAGCACTGCTGCCTGTCAGTGCCGGACACCCAGGTTCAATTCCAGCCTCAGGTCACTGTGTTTGCACTTTCTCCCTGTGTCTGTGTGGGTTTCCTCTAGGTGCTCTGGTTTCATCCCACGGTCCAAAGATGCACAGGTTTGGTTGATTGGTGAAGGTAAATTGCCCCTTAGGGGGAGTTGCAGGATAAATACGTTGGGTTATAGGGAAACGGCCTGGGTGAGATTATTGTCAGTGCAGGCTCGATGGGCTGAATGGCCTCCTTTTGCATTGCAGGGATTCTGAATCTCTGATTCTAAGTGGCACTTAAAATGTTATGGTATACTCGCCAACCTAGGACATTCTGTAATCTCTCTACGTACTTTGATACAATGTTCACCAAAGGGTGACGACTGAATTTAAGAGTACTATAGCTTTGGAGAATCAAAGTCTAAAGCTGGGACAGGACAATTCTGTATTATAACAGATGTTTTTGTAAAGATCTAAATTACTATCAGTCATATATCTTGGTTTATTGCTATTATTCTCAATTTCCTGACAAGGGTGAAATCAACTAAATGTATTTGAAGCTAAGGTCAGCTACCCTTCAGGAAGCAGGCACCGCCATATCCAGGCTGCCACTGTCTGCACACAACTTGCAGAATGTTTTCAGCGCTCGCTGATGGTCTGGGCTTGGATTCCAAAGGAAATGGAGGCCTCCAGCACTGTACAGGAAGCAATCTAAGAGTTGGCCTTAAACGCCAGATTCCCTTCAGAGTTTTGCAAACCACTGACAGCTCTGTAAACAAAGCAAGCGAAGGCAGCTTTCCCTTTTGCCCGTAGTCACTTTCTGGACTGCAAACGCTGTAAAACAATGGGCTGTCTGGCCGAGCTGGGGGAACCCACGGCCGTGGTAATCAAATGAGCATTCGCTAATAGATATCAGCCAGAAGATACGGTTTGATTAAACCCGGGAGATTGGGCTGCCAGAGAGCCTGATTCGCGGAAGGAATCAAGCACTCTGAGGCTTCTGGGTGGTCCCAGGGATGTAACACACGCTTGCTTCTATTTCTCGTTAATCTATTCAATTGGAAACATTTGTTACTGGTAAGACTTGGGTTCTGAATACTTGGAGCACGCGATATGCGAGTCCCTGCTACAGCATTTTCTGTCGCGCACTGTAGCTTGAGCAAAAGAGTGTTAATGTTTGGAATGGGGAGCTTTTAAGTGGCAAAACGACTGCTCGATATTTACAGACTGAAGACCTACTGTTAGGGTCATTCCTACTGACTGGATGGTAGTAATCAGCAGAGTTTTCATTTTAAACACGCTCCTTGTTTTCTCTGAAAATCTTTCCTACATTTGTTTCACATCTGTATTTGGTGTTGATAGATGTAAATGGTTCTGCTTGTTGTGAAGTAATCCAGATTATTTGACAAAATCAAAAGCGCAGACTTTCTTTTTTCATCAGAAGTTTATTTATTAGCCACAAAGCTTGGTATGGTAAAAGTTCTAGAATGGTGTGAGTTATAGATACATCTGTTGGCCCTGCGCCTGCACAAACCGTCTTGCTGTATTTTAATCATTAAATAACTTGCTCTTTTCAGATCTTTACCAAGGCACAGGAGAACGCTTGTCTGTAAGCCATGGATATGGATGAGTTTGAGCGTCGCCGTGAGGAACGCAGGAAAAAGCGTGAGGAAATGAGGCGTGAAGTGGAAAGGTAAGGGTTTGTGCATGTTGTGTGGGACTGGTAAATTCAACAGCTGGCATTTAGCGGCCCCGCCTGCTGCAGACATCTTTCGGTGCTGCCGAAAATCGCAGGACACGAAAACAGAAAAGTGCTGGAAAATCTCAAGTCTGGCAGCATCTGTGGAGAAAGGGTAGAGTCAACGTTTAGAGTCTAGATGACCTTTCGTCAAAGCTCACTTTGGTTGGCCCGCCCACATCCCCTGTGGCAGGTCCCACCACGGAGGTGTTGGAAGATCCCAGCGTCTGATTCAGTTTCTGCTGCATGATAGAGATGCTGAGTGAGGGTGTTGGGCATGGAGGTGGGATGTCCGTGACCTGTGTAATGCCCATTTCAGTGCCCGCAAAAATGGTGCAAGCTCCATCTTTGAACTCCCTGCTGTGCACACTCATTGCAGCAAGACCTGTACTTTGTGAATTTACCTCCAATTGCAAACTTGTAAAATCTGCCATTGGTGCAAATTTAAATCTACATTATTTAAAAATATGTGATAGATTGGCCAGAATTCTTTGGCCATTCAGGAGATGTAAGATCCTGCCAATGATGCACCTCCTGCTGTGTGTTTCATGGTGGCCTTGGGTGCATTTAATAGCAAACCCCTTGACAAGAGTGGGACCAGAAGATCCTGCCACCAACCAATGGTGGGGCCGTGTCTCACTGCTGTGAAACACATGGCAGGTTGCGTGGTACATCCCATCCAAGGTGGAATCGGTGATTCAGAAATGTGCTCACTTGCAGTTTTCTGCTTGTTTCATTGAACTTGGAGAACCGCGTGCAATTCTAAGCAGATCCCAATTCCATCTCGGCAACATTGCTTAGAAACATTGGCCGGCATTCTCCCTGCCCGCCCAACACAGGAAAAGTCGCAGGCGAGGGGGTGAACCATACAACGGTCCATTGATTTCGAGCGGGATTTTCTCATTTTGAGGTGAGCGTAGCTGGAGAATTCCGCCCAACCTATATCGAAGAGGGGGAGAAAAGTCTGCTTTAGATAATATCTCATTAGTATTGCCTGATCGACAGATTGAGCTTTGTAAATGCAATATCTGTTGTCAAGTAGGAATAAATGGCAGAACAACAAACGAAATAGTGGATTGGTGGCACAGTGGGAAGCACTGCTGCCTTACAGCTCCAGGGACCCGGGTTTGATTCCCGGTTTGGGCCATTGTCAGTGTGGAGTTTGCACTTTCTCTCCATGTCTGTGTGGGTTTCCTCCGGGTGTTCCAGTTTCCGTCCACGCATGCTAAATTTCTCCTTAGGTATCTAAAGATGTTTAGGTTAAGTGGATTACCCATGGTAAATACATGGGGATAGAGTGGAGAGGAGGGCCTGGGTGAGATGCGTTTTTGGAAAGTCTGTGCAGTCCATTTCTATAAAATGACTGACCGGTTAATCTGCATTTTTTCATGTGGGTTGTTTGAGAGGGGAATTTTGGCCAGCACAGTAGACAGTTTACATTACGATTATCATCCTAGAATCTTTAATGTCTACTTGATTGAGACAAACAGGCAGAATCTTTACAACTCTGGCAATGCAGCACATCTACAATACTGTATCCAACCCAGTAAAGTTAATTTGTTAGTCACAAGTACAGCTTACATTCACACAGCAATGAAGTTACTGGGAAATTCCCTTAGTTGCCGCACTCGATGTGTCCACAATGCAGGTTCTGATTGAAAAGACTTGTGATATAGTTTGAGGTTAATATGTGCCAAATGGAGTGTGTTGTGATTTATGACATGGTGATATTGAATGGACTGTCAATCTCTTGGTTGGGGGCTGCACAGTCAGATGTTTTGGCTAAAGGGAGACCATTCCCAAGTGGCAGGTGGGGCAGAAGCTGTCAGTTTATGGGTGGGCACAGACCATATGATGAATAGCTGCTGACAAAGATGTAGTAATTTGGTTCCACTTGGATTGGTTGTTCCTTTATTTTGATACGGCGAAATGCATGAACCTCTTTGCAAAGCTCCAAGTTGACGACATACATCTGTTTCCTATGATTCATTGGGCCCTATTTATATTTCCAAGTCAGTGCAATTATCTTTATTTAGCTGTAATTGGCACAGACTAAAGGGATCATTCTGGGATCAGGCATTCCCAGTGGAGAAGATTGGGAGTGCGGATTGGAGATAAGGCTACAATATTGTGAGCCCAACCTCCAACCCACAGGTTTCCCATTGGGATTGCAGACTTGTCCCATTATCCCTCGGGTTTTTCCAGCAGCACTATTTAATTTTTTAAAAAAGCAATTCTTTTTGTTTGGGTTTGACATTAGCTAGATACATAAACACACCCAAAGTAACATTCTGCTATTCCAACTCATCACAAGGCGTTTTGTTTAATGAAGAAGAAGCATTTATATCATTTTGTTTTCCCAGGAATGGGGGTGAATTTGCCTACTTGGGGGTGGCACAGTGGTTAGCCCTGCTGCCTCACCGTGCCAGGGACTCGGGTTCGATTCCTGACTTGGGTCACTGTCCGTGTGGAGTTTGCACGTTCTCCCCATGCCTGTGTGGGTTTTCTCCAGGTGCTCCGGTTTCCTGCAGTCCAAAGATGTGCAGGTTAGGTGCATTGGCCATGCGAAGTTCTCCCTCAGTGTACCCAAATAGGCACCGGAGTGTGGCGACTCAGGGATTTTCACAGTAACTTCATTACAGTGTGAATGTAAGCGTACTCGTGACTAATAAATAGGGGAAAAGCCTTCACCTTAGTAGTGAAGATGTTGCTCATTTCTCTGCATTGTAGCGTTTCAAGGGTGTTACAGTGGACCTGTGCTGAAAGCTGTATTTGAAATATCTCGTCACATCCCGATCAGATATCACAGAGTCATACTGGCGAACATAGCAGTGTATTAACGATGGGGACGAATCCACAAGCAGTATTTGGAATGATTGACTTGTCTCTTAGATGAGGTTGAGAGAGGAAAACTCCAAACTCTTCTTTGAATAGAATCATGAGATGGCTTACCTTGACTTGAGAAGGCATCCTGGGCCTCAGACTGGCACTTCACCCAAAACGATGTGTATGTTGCATTCACACGATTCTAAACTCTGTTGCAAAAATTGAGAGAATTATTGGACAAGTTTTCTTGTAACTTACAGTTTCTTGATTGGTACTGGGAAAAGGCGGGAGAGAATGGGGTCAAGAAACGTATCAACCATGATCAAATGGCAGTGCAGACCCGATAGGCCGAATGTCCTAATTCTGCTCCTATGCTTATGGTCTGTCTTGTGTCTGGAGATATTTACTCCCCAAGCACAAAACTCACGGTAAAGGGATGGACAAATATAGGTCAAGCCTTCACCCCTTTTGTGGCCCCACCAGGGTCAGCCTCGTAGCTTTCCTCAGCTGGAGGAAGCCAGGTCCGTTAGACAAAAGAACTTTGCCCTGTTCTCGCAGAATCCCAGAACTGTTACGCCGCAAAGGAAGGCCATTCAGCCCACTGTGCCTGCATCGGCTCTCCAAACAAGCATTGTGGTGCCGTTACCCTTCCTTTAACCTGTACCTTTGCACCTTGCTTCTATTCAAATAATCATCTAATGCCCCCTCCAATGCCTCGATTGGACCTGCCTGCACCACAATTCCAGACCCAAACCACTCACTGTGTGAAGAAGTTTTTTTCACATTCTGTTTGCCTCTTTTGCAAATCACTTTAAACCTGCGTTCTCTCAATCTCAATCTTGATTGTCTTATGAGTGGGAACAGTTTCTCCTCCTCTACTCCATCCAGAACCCTCATGAGAATGTCATTTCAGCCTTTTCTCTAAGAAGAACAGTCCCAATCTCCCTCATCTATACTCCTAACATCCCTGGCTTCTCATCCCTGGCACCATTCTTGTGAACCTCCTCTGCACCTCTTCCACCTCATCTTCCTCTTGGGTCACCACCAGGGGCCCAATTCGTGTCACACCCAGAGAAAGAAGGGAATAGGTTCTCCACCAAGATTATTTTTGACAGAGACCTTTTGTAGGAAGGATTATTACTTACGTGGCGCAAAACTGCAGCAGGCGACGGTGCAGAGGGACCTCGGGGTCCTTGTGCATGAGTCACAAAAACCCAGCTTGCAGGTGCAGCAGGTGGTCAGGAAGGCAAATGGGATGCTGGCCTTCATAGCGAGGGGGATTGAATATAAAAGTAGGGAGGTCTTGCTGCGGCTGTATAGGGCATTGGTGAGGCCGCAGCTGGAGTACTGTGTGCAGCTTTGGGCGCCGTACTTACGCAAGGATATTTTGGCCTTGGAGGGAGTGCAGAGGAGGTTTACTAGGCTGATGCCAGAGTTGAGGGGGTTGAGCTATGAGGAGAGGCTGAATAAACTAGGCTTGTACTCATTGGAGTTTAGAAGAATGAGGGGAGATCTCATTGAGACGTATAAGATGATGAATGGGATGGATAGGATAGAGGTGGAGAGACTCTTCCCGCTCAGAAAGGACAGTAGGACTAGGGGGCACAGCCTCAAGATAAAGGGGGTGCGGTTTAGAACGGAGTTGAGGAGGAACTTCTTCACTCAAAGGGTGGTGAATCTCTGGAATTCTCTGCCCGTTGAAGTGGTGGAGGCTGCCTCGCTAAATATTTTTAAGACGCGGGTTGATGGGTTTTTGATAAGAGAGGGGATTAAGGGTTATGGGGAGAGGGCGGGAATGTGGAACTGAGCCACGACAGATCAGCCATGATCTTATTGAATGGCGGGGCAGGCTCGAAGGGCTAGATGGCCTACTCCTGCTCCTATTTCTTATGTTCTTATGTCAGAGCTCGGGGCATATTGGCTGTTGTTTTTTTTGAAACAGCAACTGGAAGGCCAGAGCCTAGATGGCTATTCTGGTAACTTCAAACCATCAGCTGATTATCTTTCCTTCATTCAAAGCAGTCCACTCTTTCAGCAGTGTATCTGTACCAGGGAAGAGAGAGATGGGCCACGCAAATGATCCTGATCATTTCTGGAGGAACGTGTTTGAGTGCAGCTAATCCTTCTCCCCCCTAGGCTATGGCAATTCCCCAGAGACCTTTAGTTTAAAACTAGCCAACCGAGTGATTATACTGTTGTCCATTATACAACTTGGACGTGGATTAGATTTCCAGTGGTGAATACACTTTTCTTCATTCCCTGTTCTATTTTGATAGAAGCTCTGAGATGAATAGGATTCCTTATCAACTATTAACGATTAGCACAACAGTATAATTTAACTTTTCTTCAATTGGCAAGCTTGACTTTACTCGGGAGAGAGAAACAGGACTTGAGATAGTGGGAACATTTTGATTTATTTTTAGATGTATTGCAAAAGCTAATTGATGCCAAAAGCAAATATTGTATTTCTGATAAAGTTTTCAGAAATCTAGTTGCTTTATGAATGCAAGTGTTTCACAGCCTCAGGATGTTCAGCGAGTGGCACAGTGATTAGCATTGCAGAGTCACAACACCAGGGACTCGGGTTCAAATCCAGCCTCGGGTCACTGTCTGTGTAGAGTTTGATGTGGAGATGCCGACATTGGATTGGGGTAAATGCATTAAGAAGTCTCACAACACCAGATTAAAGTCCAACAGGTTTGTTTGTAGCAAATGCTACCAGCTTTCAAAACTGGCTGTTCCTTCGTCAGGTGGGTGGGTAGTTTTGAAAGCTAGTGGCATTTGCTACAAACAGACCTGTTGGACTTTTAACCTGGTGTTGTGAGACTTCTTACTGTGTGTGGAGTTTGCACATCCTCCCCATCTCTGCATGGATTTCCTCCAGATGCTCTGGTTTCCTCCCACACTCCAGAGATGTGTGGGTTAGGTTGATTTGGCCATGGTAAATTTCCCCTTAGTGCCAGGCAAATTAGCAGGGTGAATATTTGGGGTAACGGGGATAGAGCCTGGATGGGATTGTGTCGATGCAGGCCCGAAGGGCTGAATAGCCTCCTCCTACACTGTAGAGATTCTATTATTTATTCAAGTATTGTCTTCAAGCATACTCATCGTTGTAATATAGAGAACATGGCAGTCAGTTCACGCAGTGGCAATGAGATAAAGGCCAAGAGATGTCTTGGTGATGTCAATTGGAGGATAAATCTAACAGGAGAACAAGGAGAAATGCCCCCACTTTTTAAATACTTGGTTTTCTTTAGGTATATCGCAGGAACGTTTTAAAAACACTGGGAGGGAATTTGAGCATTGCACAATGAGAACACAGAGGAATTTAAATTTGACCAGTCTAATTTTTAACATGTTTAAATTTGAGTTGGCAAATCACACACGCACCTGCACCCACATTGATTACCTCCATCACTGGAAGCCCTTTCATTTGCCCTCTTGTAAACAAGTGTCTAGTGAAATCCATTCCGGAAAATATTTCACCATGCATGAAAACTACATGGACAGAGTTCTAATCCAGTCAGTCGTTGTGATTGACTGAGGGTTTACCAATTAACCATTTGATGGTAGTGGGGAGCTTGGTTTATGAGTATACACTGCCTCACATTTTGGCTCTCTTTATTGAGAATTCATGAGCAAGCATCAGTGATTTCAGCATGCACCCCCACACTTCCGAAAAGGTAACCCTAAACGTTCACAATACCTTCTTTAGTCAGGGAAGTACAAAAAAAACTTTCTTCGGTCCGTCTCCATATGTCTCCACCTCTTTTTACTTAGACCCAAGATTTTTGGAGCTTTTCCCTGAATGTATTCAAGAGCTAGAAATAGCACTTGGGACGAATGGGATCAAAGGTTATGGGGAAAAAGCAGGATTAGGTATTGAGCTGGACGATCGGCCATTAGTGCGATGATGGCTGAGCAGGCTAGAAGGGCCAAATGGCCTCTTCTTGCTCCTACCTTCTATGTTGTTGCTGGTCATTCCTCTATAGCAGGCACAGGCTTGTTCCAATGATGCTTTGAGGTTGGGGAAGGCAATTCCAGCTTATTTCCCTTGAAGAATTCAATCGGCACTCCACTGCTTGGGAGTTCCCAATGAAAAGTAAAGCTTTCGCTGCCCACCTCAATCCTACCGACCAAAGGATCACGGCAGTACTGGGGCTAGACTAAAGAGTTTGGAGGTGAGCAGAAGTGCATCTCCTCTTGTTTCCTGCGCCTTTCCCCACAGTAAGAAGTCTCTCAACACCAGGTTAAAATCCTGGTGTTTAACCTGGTGTCGTGAGACTTCTTACTGTGCTGAACCCCAGTCCAACGCTGGCATCTCCACATCGTGGCCTTTCCCCACACCCAGTATTAATGAAAATCTCAGGGCCTGGTGCTCTCTTCCACCCAGGAGGCCTTTCTAAACAACCACAAATGCATTGCACACCTGCAGCTTGTCCTGTTGTTTCAGGGTGCTTTAAGTCACCAAACTAGGCTGCGATCAATCCGTCTTGGTCATGCTAATGGTTAGCCCTGAAAATACCAGTGCTTTTGGGCTTGTGTCCGGTGCAGATCTGAGTCCAGTGACAAAGAGAGAGGCGCCTGGCAGGATGACATGGTAGCACCGTGGTTAGCACTGCTGCTGCACAGGATATAGGTAGCCAGCCACAGCTTCACTTTTCATTCCCAGCCCGAAGCACTGGAGTGCCGACGGAATCCTTCAAGGGAAATAAGCTGGAATCGCCTTCCCCAAACTCAAAGCATCATTGCAACGAGGCTGTGCCTGGGACCTGGTTCAATTGTGGCCTTGGGTGAATGTCTGTGTGGAGTTTGCACATTCTCCCTGTGTCTGTGTGGGTTTCCTCCAGGTGTTCCAGTTTCCTCTCAGATTCCAAAGATGGCTGCATTAGGTTGCTTGGCTATGCTACATTGACCCTAGTGTCAGGGGGGATTAGCAGACTAAATATGAGAGGTTATGGAAATAGGGTCAGGGTTGGAGTGTAGTTGGTGCAGACTTGGTGGGCCGAATGGCCACCTTCTGCACTGTATGGATTCTATGAAAGTATGTCATGAGGCTGAAACTCACTCCTTTTTGAGCTATCACTTGAACCAAACTGGCCATAGTGAATCCCAGGGCCCTGGGACTGGTGTTCATTTGAGCTTTGACAATTAAGTCTCCTGGCCATGAAACATGGAAACCTCTAAGGGGTTTTGACAGGGGAGGCACTGAGATTTCCCTGTCTAGGAAACCTAGAGCATGGGGTAGGTGGGGACAGGATAAGAGACTGATCACTCTAAACTGAAATGAGGAGAAATTTCTTTACTCAAAGGGTTGTGAATACTCCTAAATTGAATATATTTAAGGCTAAGAAAGACAAATCTTTAGCCTGTCAGAAAATCAAAGGATATGGAGAGCAGTCAGGAAAGTGGAGTTGTTGCTCAGCTATGATCAGAGTGACTGGAGTGTGGATTATATGGTCTTTTGCAACTCTTATTTGTTTTAGTTTATCGTAGAGTTTCTAGTGGCAGCTGAACATGCTCATAGCTATTTTAATGGAGCAGCATTAATAATTAATGTTCCTGATTACTATTCAAACCATTTAACTCTTTGACCTGACAACAACCCACAACAAGATGGTTATTGAAAGGTCCCGTACATGTGATGCTATCAGCTTGCTTTGGGAAGAGGGGCCTGTGCACACCCTAATTGTTGGCAGAACTTGAGGGTGGTTCACTTCTACCTGCACATATAGGTGAGGAATTAGCTGATGATGGGCACTGAGCATCTCTCCTGCAACCAGACCCTCCACATGGTCTCTTGTTGAGCTAAGGCAGTTCATGTTGGGAAACTATTTACCATAAGGCAATATAACTTCAGAATAGAAGAAGGCAGTTTGGCCCATTGAGTCTGCTCAGCCATTCAGTGAGATCATGACGGGTTTGATATGTCAATCCTAAACTCCACTTTCCTGCCTTATCCACGTAACCCTTGATTCCCTTACTGATTAAAAATCTGTCCATCTCAGCCTTGAACATTCTTAATAACCCAGGCTTCACTGCTCTCTGCGGTAAAGAATTTCATGGATTCACTACTCTCTGAGAGAAGAAATTCCTCCTAACTCTGTCCTAAATAGGCCATCCCTTACTCTGAGATTATGCTATCTGGTCCTAGACTATTCCACAAGGGGAAACTGCAGGCCCTGTTTTACCATTTTAATTCTAAGTGCTGGGCAGACTTGAAACTAGGAGTGTTTCAGGTCCACTGAGGGCAAAAAGAACAAATCTAGTTTGATCAAGGGACACAAATGTTGGCAGAAACACAATCATCAAGAAATGAATGAAAATATAAATCTAACTGATATATTTCAGCCTTCCAATCATCCACAGTTGTAGGAAAACTGTTTCTGCATTTGGAGTAGTCCAAAAGCAGGCGCTGCTGTAAATATAAGATTGTCACCAGGAAGACCTTTACTCAGAAGAGTGGTTAGAATGTGGAATTGCTGCCACATGGAGTGGTTGAGGCGAATCACAGGGAGACATTGAAATGGAAGTTAGATAAACACCTATATGGGAGAAAAGGATAAGGTGAAATGAAATAGGGAGGGACAGAAGGAGCATTTTTACAATCACAGCTTACATTGTCTGAGAGTGGCCCAATGTGGAACCCCGGTTTATGGGGGTGTACAATTTCATTTACAAGAATGGTGTGCAGAGTCACATGCAAGACCCAGTGAGAACAGTAACCAAAAGAGAAAACGCTGGAAAATCTGAGCAAGTCCTGTAAGGAGAGAAAAGAGCTGATGTTTTGAGTCCAGACGACCTTTTGTCAAAGGACTCAAAACGTCAGCTCTTTTCTCTCCTTACAGTTGCTGACAGACCTGCTAAGGTTTTCCAGCATTTTCTCTTTTGGTTTCAGATTCCAGCATCCACAGTAATTTGCTTTAGTATTATGAGAACGATAACCAGCCCACTTGTAGTATGGTCATTATTAAAGACTCATTATTACAATAATGAAAAGACACACATACACGAACAGGTCTAAAACGATCTAAAACAGTTACATACAAGAACTATTAAACACCCCCAAAACAGGTAATGTAGAAATTACCCTTTCTGACCCAAAGTATGTTTACAAGATCTGCCTCCTTTAGGACTTAGCTCTTCCCAAACAACATCCAATTCAATAGATCTGTAAGTAAAGGCTAGAGTATAGTTAACACACTGTGTATGATTGAGGAGCTATTCTAAGGAATGTTTCTTCTTGGTTCGGCAAAGATCTGGTTTTTAACTGCCTTCACAAAGGTTTCTGCTACTGGTCTGCTGACTGGAACTCACTCACAGGCTGGTAGATGGGATGCACCCCCTGCTTCTGCAAAAGGTTGACAATTATACTATTTTTCACTTTGGTTCTCTGCATATTTGCTGTCTGTCCCCTCAGCTTCTATAGTCTGAAAGATTAACTTATATATACAAAGAACAAATTACAGCACAAGAACAGACACTTCAGCCCTCCAAGCCTACACCAACTATGCTGCCTGACTCAGCTAAAACTCCCTAACCTTCCGGGGACCATAGCCCTCTGTTCCCATCCTATTCGTGTATTTGTCAAGACACCTCTTAAAAATCACTACTGTCTCTGCTTCCACTACCTCCCCGACAATGAATTTCAGGCACCCACTGCTCTCTGTGTTTAAAAACATCTGCTTCATACATCTCCTTTAAACCTTGCCCCTCAAACCTTAAACCTGTGCCCCCTAGTAATTGACTCTTCCTCCCTGGGAAAAAGTTTCTGACTATCCACTCTGTCTATGCCTCTCATAATCTTGTAGACTTCTATCAGGTCGCCCCTCAACTTCTGTCATTCCAGTGAGAACGAACCAAGTTTCTCCAATCTCTCCTCATAGCTATACCTCCCCTTAATGGTTCATTCGTCTAACTAAGGTGTTTTCTATTAGCGTGCCGATGTTATTTTTCTGGTCAGTCTAAAGCTGCTAATCTCGCTACTGGGAGACACCCATCCTGTGAAATGCCTTTTACAATTCTGTTGGCTTTGAAATGATTAGCTTAGTTATATTCTCGGTAATGCTTGTAACTAGGCATGTTTGTGACAAACATAAACGCTGGCGTAGACTGAATGGCCTGTTTCTGTGCTGTAAGTACTATGGTAAATACACTTTTAATTTGAATGGCCTTAAAAAGCAACATTCTATATATCTGAACACTGGGAAGCATTGGAGTCAAAGGAGATAGTGACATTAACTGTTTGCCAAAATAAGGCCTTGATTAAATAAACCTTCTCAAAAAAAAGTTTATTGATTAGTGTCACAAGTAGGCTTACATTAACACTGCAATGAAGTTACTGCGAAAATCCCCTAGTCGCCACACTCCGACGCCTGTTCGGGTACACTGAGGGACAATTTAGCATGGCCAGTGCAGCTAATCAGACTATGGGAGGAAACTGGAGCACCCGGAGGAAACACATGGGGAGAACGTGAAGATTCCGCACAACAGTGACTCAAGCTGGGAATCGAACCTGAGTCCCTGGCAGTGAGGCAGCAGTGTTAACCACCATGCAGCCTGCCTCTGGTTGATACTTCTCTGTTGTCATTTCCCAGTGCCCCACTGTCAATCCTCTCCCCTATTGTCTCTTCTCCCCCTATTGCCTCCTGATCCCTGTAGGATTGCCTGTTCATTACGGGCATTGCCTATTCACATTAATGTGAAGACTAGCTTTTGAAATAACAGTGAAACCTTCAGCGGAACCAGCAACGAGGGTGTTAACAGCTGCATTTCTTACTTTGAAACTTTGATTTCTCAATGGTAGCTGCCTCATTATATAAGTAATGTCTAGTAGTCAGTAATATGATCCAATCTCATTTTCCATTTTTGTTCTGGAATCTTAAAAAAAAACTCTGATGCACACAGGTCCTTTGTTAGAAAATTCGTTGGGGTCTGTGTAAAACTTGATATAAATAGCAAGTTAGTATTTGTGTTTGCGATAATCTCTAGAGAGAGTATTTTTAACTGCACATAATGTTTATGATAGGAAATTCTTCAGATACTAATTCTCCCACCCCTAGCTTTGTTTTTTTTTTGTTCAAGTCTTGCAATGTTCAAGGTTATTATGAGTCTGAATGCAGTGCCTGGTTAGAAAATGCTAACCATGGCACTTCACAATCTATTGGGAATCCTGTAGGCTTCTTGGGGATACTGGACCGTAAACTAGATATCCTACTAAGCTGTCAGCACACATTTTTGCATTGAATGAATGCTTTATTTCTCCAACACATGGAACTAATGCTTGCGGAACAGCAACAGTAAGCCAGCAAATTTTATACTCCCAAGGAAATGCCCCCTTTCTGCACTAGTCCATTTTAGCATTGCCAGGACCTTCACTTGGTTAAAAGTGGCTGTTTTAAGAGCAAGCTGGTCATGTAAAGTTCCAGGCAGCAGAGAAGTGGAACAAAGATTCATTTAACTCATGCTGAGCTGAGTGGCTGTGATTTGAATTTTGCATTTCTGAGTTTGCCTGCACGTAATCGTTACATTACATCGTTTCTCATTTTTATTAGTTAAGCCACTTTAATTCGGACAACAAATCGTTTTCAAAAGATGTTACACCTTGAGCAGTCGGAGGTTACTTGTTGGGGTGAAAGGAGGACGTGACCTCTCAGCATGTGGCTAGCAGCTTATTCTGAGCGAGGGTAAAAGGTTACCACTGGAGTTAGGGATTGGACGTTGGGTGTGGATGAGGGATTGCTCCTTGCGACGAAAGGTGAGAAATTCCCTATTGACCGAGGGAGCAATTACCACCTGGCTAACCTTTCACTGACTTGGGGTGCTTGGAATTCCTGCCAGTTGAGATTTCAACCAGCAGAATTTTCTGCAGCCTGTTTTCCAGCAGATCGCCAGTGGCCATCAGCAGGATCTGGGAAAATGCTGGAATATATTATTAGCAGTGCGCTTAGAAAGCACAGTATGATTAGAACAAGTCAACGTGATTTTAATAAAGAGAAATCATGTTTGGCAAATTTATTAGAGTAGGGTAGATAAAGGAGAACCAGTAGATGCAGTATACCTAGATTTCCATAAAAAAAAATTTGATAAGGTGCCACACAAAATATTAATAGGGCTCATAGAGTTAGGGGTAATATATTAACATGGAAAAACGATTGGTTCACAGACAAGAAGCAGGGAGCGGGCATAAGCACAGCATTTTCAAGTTGGCAGGCAGTGAATAGTGGAATGCTGCAAGGATCAGTGCTGGGACATCAGTTTTACAATGTGCATTAAAAACTTAGATGAAGAGAGAGGGGTAAATTTTCAGGATCTGTTGCCACAGGAATCATTGCAGGTGGGACAGACAAATTGGTGGACTATTTAAATATCTTGGGCAGGAATTTCAAATTTCAGGGTTTGTGTGACCAGAAAATCCCTCTGAGTGAGTAATGTCTCGCAGTTTATTAATGATACAAAGCTATGTGAAAAGGTAAACTAAGGGTGAGCACAGTGAGGCTGTAAAGAGACATAGTCTGCTAAGTAAGTGAATGAGCAATAAGATTGTAAGTGGAGTTTAATGTAGGGAAGTGTGGAGGTATTTACTTTGCTCAAAAGAATAGAAAAGATCAGATCTTGTAAGTGTTGATGTTCAAGGAGACTTTGTGTTAGCATGCAACTACAGCAGGCAATTAGGAAGACAAATGGCATGTTGGCCTTCATTGTAAGATAACTGAACAGCAAGTGTAAAAACCCTTTCTACAACAGTATTGAGTTTTGGTCAGACCACCTCTGGAGCACTGTGCACGATATTGGTTAATATTCACTTAAGAAAGGGTATACTTGCATTGGAGGCAATACAGCGAAGGTTCAAGTGTCACACAGACTGGAAACATTAACTCTGTTTCTCGTTCCACAGATTCTGTCAGATCTGCTGAGGTTTTCCAGAATTTTTTATTTTATTTCACTGGATTGACCCCTTGGGTGAGGGGTTTGTTTTATGATGAGAGGCTGAGTAACTGGAGTCTACATTTCCTTGGAGCTTAGAAGAATGAGCGGTGATCTCATTGAAACGTACAAGATTCTGAAGTGGCCACGTGGTGAGCCGCCTCCGTTTCCGGAAAACGTGTCTCATTATCCACACTAACAACCCTGTTGTTTTTCCGACGTAGATTGACAATTAGTGCTATTTGTGGGATCTTGCTCTGCATAACTTGGCTGCTATGTTTTCCTGCATTGCAGCAATGTCTTCACTCTGGCAGTTACGAGGCACTTTGGGACTTCCCCCGTGTCACGAGCAAGGCTACACAAATAATATGATTAATATTGATGAGCACAAACTACATGGGAAATACCAACGTTCACTCGCAATCACACATTATTTCTACGGAAATTCCCTACCGCTCACACTTGTTGTTCTTTGACACCGGCAGTGCTAGTGACCAGGGTAACGCATCCAAATAAAAGATGCAATTGAAAGATTCTAACTTTCCATTAAGAAGTGTAATTGCAATGAATCAATTGTTCTGTGATGTCTGTGAACTTAATTTCACGTCAAGCTGGATCCTCAGCAAAGTAAAAGGTGAAAGTCTAACGTTAATTAAATATGTTTTGATGGATGTACGTTGGCACATAGTTAATTTCCTGAGAATTGAACCCGGATTTTTCTGTGTTCTAAGTGTTCATTGCCAGGAAATGAGTAATCGGAAGCAGGCATGACAGGAAGTCAGCATTTCAAAGAAGACGCATGGTGTTTTGAGAACACTGAAATACAGTACATAAACATAGAAATGTAGAAACTAGAACAGGAGTAGGCCACTCGGCCCTTCAAGCCTGCTCTGCTCCTCATTCTGATCATGGCTGATCATCAAACTCAATATTCTGGTTCCCCGCTTTCCCCCACGTTCCTTGGTTCCTCGATCCCTTTAGCTCCTAGAGCTATATCTAATTCCTCCTTGAAATCACTCCACGTTTTGGCCTCAACTACTTTCTGTGGTAGTGAATTCCACTGATTCACCACCCTCTGGGTGAAGACATTTTTCCTTTCCTTAGTCTGAAAAGGGCATGAGCGGAAGAATAATTCAATGTGTTGGTTCACATTTCTGTCTGCTTTCAGCATTGATTTTCTCCCAGAGTTTTGGCCTGATTGCCACAATCAATTTAAAAAACCAATCGGGATTCCTTTTCCTTTTCTCTGTCATTTGGAAATTGAGGATGTGAGTGAAAGGAGGCATGCCAGGCAGGACAGATTCCATCAGAGGTGGAATGCCCTTACACACCTTAAGAAGTGATGTCTACAAGCAGAGTGAAAGACTATATAAAGAAATCAACTTTTTATTGGTTTCTGTTCACTAAGGCCTCCAATCGACCCATCATTAAGGCAGTGCTTGGGTCTCTCTGACTTCTATGATTCGTTACAGGATGTTCTATCAATACCAGTTATGAAAATAACAAGTATGCAGGCTTTGTCACTAGGATTGACATCACCTATTCAACTTGCTCTGCTACTTCCCAGTTCACCGAGTTTTCACAAACTTCCCGAAAGTCTGCATCTTTCTCTCATTTCTTTCTCTCGTTTCTCTTTCATCTCCCCTCGTTCCTCCCCAAGTTCATCTTGTCCATGAGACCTCCCTCTGCTTCCATTAAACCGTTGACCTCCCAACTTTCTTTCATGGTGCCCATGTAAATGGACCTTCCTCTAGGTTCCATCTCCTCAGATACTTTCTCCCAGCTCTTCAGATTCACAACACACTTCCAGAGAATTACACACGAGATTTTGCACTTTAAACAAAACCTTTACTGTGCAAGGGTTGAATAATTAGGTATCATTAAGTTAACACTATAATTTGTAAACACTTATTCTTTAAGTCCAAAATCCCAACAGCGCTCTCCTTGCTTTTTTAACCATTCAAAATGTCCCCTATGTTTTACAAGATCTTGTATTCCTTCACTTCTCCTGTGACCAAATCAAGGTGTGCCACAGCTCACAGGGATTCAGTTTGAGTTTCCTCAGTGTTCTTCAAGATATGAGATTTCCTGATGTCCTTTCACCAGCATACAGCTAGGCAAATCCTTTTTCTCTCCTTCAACACATCATGGTTGTGAACTCCCCATCTCGAGCGAGGTCACAATCAGAAAACACTCTTCTGGACAGCCCCTACCACTGACTCCAGAAAGTTCTACGCATAAACTGAACCCTTCTCTGAGAAATCGCAGAGATAAATCCACAATAAAAATGGACCTCCATGCATATCCTATTGGTGTGGCAAACCAGGAAAGATCCAAATAGAAATTTACACAAATTACCTCCTACTCCCCAACCTTTCCATTGCCCTGGAAAACCTGTATGAATAGTTTCAACCCCATATTAAGACAGCTGTAGACTCTGTGGAGAGGACTTTCCGGCTGTGTTTGCCCCAAAACCAGAAAATCCCACCTGAGGTCAACAGACCTTTGCATGATCTACCCCCTGCATGCTACAATTCCTGTTGCAGACGGGATGGGAAAATACCCCGCAGTCTCTATTATGAAGCCTGAGAAGTCTATTGTTTAGTGTATTCTCACTTCCCACTGTGACCTTATTAAACAAACATAGGCCAACCTATTTAAAATTCTCATCCTTGTTTTCAAGGTTCTGACATTAATATAAACCACCACACTGCACTGATGCAACGAGGCCAAGTAGTTCCCAAGAACATCATTTGGACACCCTATATATAAGCATGTTGAACAGCACTGCAAATACATGGACGGATCAATGGCATGTTCCAGTATAGCCCTGCCTGAGGCGAATAGTCTTTTTTTCTCACATTTAGATGTTTCAGACTTTGTTGTCTCTGATATCCATCCCTCGCCAAATACCCTGAATATTTCTTCAGAAATAATCTTTGCAAGTACTTTGTCTACAATAACCTCCAAACATGCCTAGAAAGTTGGACAAGGACCAATGACTTCTGCTTAAATGCACAGCAACAGATGTAGCCCTTTGAAATAGCACTACAGCCTTAAAGAATTCCAGCTATGTGTTGCTCCTCACCCCCACTAACAGCACGCAGCCCTCAAGCAGGCCCAACTGGCAGTGGAAATCTGTTACGAATGGTTAAAGAAGCAAAAATCAGGAAATCCTGCACATTGTCGCTAAGTGCCATGCTCAGTGCTCCAAGGTACCACTGATCTGGCGTTCATACCGGAAAATGTACCGTATTAATATTTTATGAAAACCATATCAAGATTTATTTTCTTCATGTGATATTCATAATCCTTATTGGCACATTGCCATCTTAGCACATCTGCGGAATATTTGGAGGTTCTACAACCTATTCGACATTTGCAAATAAAACCTTTGGTTGTAGGCTCGTGGGATTAAATTCATGTTTCTCTTTCTTCACCCATTTTGCATGGCAGAAAATCTTTTCTAAAAAGCTAGTTCCTTGTATAACAGCACAACGTGTGATTTTCCACCATCCACTGATTTTGAGTTGCATGATGAATCTCCGAATGACTTTTTTAAGTTGTAAGTGCCCTCACCACTGAGTGTCAGACGACCGGAGTGCAAATCAGGACTTCAGTTCAAAGGTCCTGAATACACGGCCTGTATAGCCTTAGAGTTTTTAATTTTAACGGCAGATAATTGGGCATGTTGAACCTCCAGCCTAAATTCCAAATCTACTCTGGTGTCTGCAACTCTATAATCAGAACAGCAAATAATTAGCTCCCAATTCCTGTGGACCATATTTTTGTCTTTTCAGTAATATTTTTGATGAAATGGATTCAGGAAAAAAAAAGAGTGTCCTGGCATTTGATAATGCTGAAGAACTCTTGGGCCGTCCTACCAGGAGTAGGCTTAGACTCAAGTGGTCCTCATAACGGATTGTTTGTCCTTGCAGGCCATCTATAAGTAGATAACCATCGGTGATTGTTTTTATTCATTTGGGAACATGGGCATCATTAGCCCTTGGAGGGCAGTTGTGAGTCAACCACATTGCTGTGACTCTGGAGTCACATGTAGGCCAGACCAGGTAAGGATGGCAGATTTCCTTCCCTAAAGGACATTAATGAACCAGGTGGGTTTTTCTGACAATCGACAATGGTTTCACGATCATCATATAATTCCAGATATTTTTCATTGAATTCCAACATCTACCATGGTGGGATTTGAATCTGATTCTCTAGAACATTTGGTTTAATAGTCTAGCAATAATACCACTGGGCCAGCACCACCTCAGTTGGTACTGCATTAGTGGTTGCAGTGAAGATCATTGCATCTTCTAATTTTGTTTCCAACACATTCTTCCAAGCACTCTGAGAGAAAAACAGCTATCTTAATTAAGGATCCCACACACCCCAGACGTACTCTCTTCCACCTTCCATTAGCAAAAAGATACAAAAATCTGAGGTCACGTACCAACTGGCTCAAGAACAGCTTCTTCCCTTTTATCAGACTTTTGAATGAACCTACCTCACATTAAATTGATCTTTTTCTACACCCTCGCAATGACTGTAACACTGCATTCTGCACTCACTTCTTTCCTTCTGTACGAATTGTATGCTTTGTCTGTTTGGCATGAAAGAAACAAAACCTGTCACTGTATACTAATACAGGTGACAATAATAAATCAGGTCAAAATCACATCATCTCAGGAATCTGGGTTTTAGTATGAAGAGCACTGTAATTTAGTGCACTAAATTACATAGTACCCATAACACAGACACCCAAAAAATTTGGCGTAACTGGCCCCTGTCAATAGCTATGTGTCACATAAGCCTTCACCCCTCCCCCCAAATCTTCATGAAGCCTTATTAGTATAGCTTTCTACTAATTTCTCTCTCTTTACCTGGTCTCCCTTCGTTGCATCAACACTTTTATCTCAACCACTTCAGATGGTGGTGAACTCATGGATTTCTGAACATGTACAAACATTAAAATTAGGAACAAAGGTAGGCCATTCACCTGCTTGAATCTGCTCCCCCATTTGGATCAATCATGGCTGATCTGATTGTGGCTTCAACTGCACTTTCCTATGTCCTTTTGACTCCCTTTATCAATCAAGAATCTATCTAACCCAGCCATAAAAATGTTCAATTTATCTTGGCCCCACTTATCTCTGGGGGAGACCCATGACCCTCTAAGAGAAAAATTTCTCCTTGTCGCCATCTTAAATGGGAGACCGTTCTAGTCTGCCCCACAGGGGAAACATCCCCTCATCATTCACCCTGTCAAGGCCCCTCGTGATTTGAACTGTGTAATAACATCACCTCTCATTCTTCCAAACTTTAATGGGTATGGTCCCAAACTATCCAACCTTTTCCTCAAAATAATTCCTTTGTCCCAGGAATCAGTCAAGTGACCTTTCCCTGAACTGCTCCTAATGCAGTTATACCTTTTCTCAAATAAGGAGGTCAAAACTATACACAGTTACCCAGATGTTTTTTTCACTCTCACCTTATACAATTAGAGCAAAACTTCCTTATTTTTATATTCCATTCCCTTTGTAATAAAAGACAAGTGCTTATTAGTGATTATTAATTTATAGTGATTATCTATATTTATGAACCCTCATTTTGATTGAATTTATTATTGTCACATGTATTAACAAACAGTGAAAAGTATTGTTTCCTGTGCACTATACAGGCAAAGCATACCAAAGGAAACGAGAGAGTGCAGAATGTAGTGTTACAGTCATAGCTAGGTTGTAGAGAAAGATCAACTTAATGCAAGGTAAGTCCATTCAGTAGTCTGACAGCAGCAGGCATGAAGCTGTTCTCGAGTCGATTGGTCCGTGACCTCAGACTTTTGTATCTTTTTCCTGATGGAAGAAGGTGGAAGAGAGAATGTCCGGGGTGCATGGGGTCCTTAATTATGCTGGCTGCTTTGCTGAGGCAGCAGGAAGTGTAGACAGAGTCAGTGGATGGGAGGTTGGTTTGTGTGATGGATTGGTTACATTCACGATCTTTTGTAGTTCCTTGCAGTCTTGGGCAGAGCAGAAGCCATACCACACTGTGATACAACCAGAAAGAATGCTTTCTGTAAAAGTTGGTGAGAGTCGTAACTGACACCTGATATCCCTGCAAGTGGAAACATCTCTTGCCATGGCTCTGGCGCGAGGGGCTCAGTGTCGTCCTCCTGTCCTAGTTCATAATTGGCAAGATACCTAACAGATCGCCTGTAGGTCTTCTCTTTATTTTAAACTGAATGTATGACTGCATCATTGCACACCCTGATACACCAGAAACTCGTAGCAGAAGCTGTCATAACAGATTGCAAATTGGCAGCTCTCCCAAGGTGAAAGAGAATCATTTACTGTATATGTGCCTGCTAACAACTCTGAATGGACAGACTATATTTGGCCAACACCTGGGGGGGAAGGAATGTTCGTACAGTAAGGTTTATGAGGTGGTTAATAAAGCGCTTTCATTATTAGGCAATGAAATGCTTCAGCCCTTTGCAGGAGATGGAAAGGAATGATTCCTGAATTCTCAGGCCATGTAACCATGGCTGATAACAGATCTGTGACCTGCATGGTGGTACAGTGGTTAGCACTGCTGCCTCATAGCGCCAGGGACCCAGGTTTGATTCCTGGCTTGGGTCATTGTCTGTGTGGAGTTTGCACATTCTCTTTATGTCTGCATGGGTTTCCTCCAAGTGCTCCGGTTTCCTACCACACTCCAAAGATGTGCAGCTTACGTGGATTGGCCATACTAAATTGCCCCTTAGTGTAAGGGGGACTCGCTACCCCGTAAATGTATGGGGTAATGGGGATAGGGGCTGGGTGGGATTGTGGTCCATGCAGACTTGATGGGTTGAATGGTTTCCTTCGGCACTGTAGGATTCTATCTCCATGCCTGGCTAGAGAACAAACGGAGTGAAATGCATGGGCAAACCAACATTGTGATGGTTTAGTTTAAGGTACATATTGAGAGTACTGAATTTCCTTGTCCTGATGGAGCATGCATAGGATCACGGGAACGATGTAGCAAGGAAGACCTTGTGTCAGCTCTTGAAGGGACAACTAAAATCACTCTCTCACTTCTTCTTCCCTTCTCCATAGATCTGCACCATTTTCCCCCTTTGTACTTATCCAACTCATTATCATTGAATCTGCTCATCTCTCTTTTGGGTAGTGCAATACAAATGGAGGCATATACTAAAGCAGTGATATTGATGCTGATATAGTTTTGATTAGAGGTCGGGGAAGGGGCCGGTGGGGCCCTAAGTGCTTTAGAAAGAAGGACTGTAACATGACTCTGGGCTGGATTTTCCTGCCGCGCTCGCTCCAAGACTGAAAATCCCGCCCAAGGTCAACAGACCTCTGTACAGTCCATGTTCTGCCTGGTGTGATTCCCGTGATGGGCTGGGTTGGGGAAATTTTCACCAGTAGGTTAGATGCTGTACAATATGGCATGAAGATGGATGTTCCCATGGGCCTAATTGACAAGCATGTACATGGCAAACCAGCCCAAAGATGTTACACACAGCAGGCTGCCACTACAGAGTGTTTCACTCCTATTTTTCTGCTTTGCATTTGGGAACTATTACTTCCAATTTGACATATTTACATTTATGGAGCCAGTTGTTTTGACACAGTACCAAACTTCATTTCTCCTTTTTTAAAATCAATTGAAAGCCTCAAGCTCAGCACAATGTGACAACCCACCAGATACATTGAAAGAGAATTTGTCTTGCTGAGCACTTCAGTGCTTGTGGGTTATATTTTAATTTGTTTTGCTGATGTATGTGCTGTTCTACTCTGGGTACTTTACTATTAGCTAAGAGAATAGCACCAGTGCATTCCTGCATTGCCAGTTTGGTAAGCTGTAAGCAATACAGAAGACCTGTATCTGTGCCTATCTGTGATAGATTTGTGTCAAAACTGCTCTAGTCAAGGACTCATTGTTTTCAGAGCCAGAATCTACAGTGTCATGCAGATGTGCGTGAGGACACAGGACTCAACATAGGGCGGCACAGTTGTTAGCACTGCAGTCTCACAGTGCCAGAGATCTGGGTTCGATGCCTGCTTTAGGTTACTGTCTGGAGTTTGCACGTTCTCCCCATGTCTGTATGGGTTTCCTATGAATGCTCCATTTCCTCCTACATACCAAAGACAAGCAGGTTAGGTAGATTGGCCATGGTAAATTGCCCCTTAGTGTCAGTGTTTAGCAGGGTAAACACATGATGTTACAGGGAAGGGGTGTGGGTGGGATTGTTGTCAGTTCAGGCTTGATGGGCTGAATGACCTCCTCCTGCACTGTTGGGATTCTATAAATCTTGAATGAGAACTGGTTGTTCTTGGTTGGCTTCGTTCATGTCACTGCTATAGGGATCTCGCGTGATACCTACTGATTGAGAAGTCCATAAAATACTGGGCATCTTGGGTTTTGGAATCTTTCCCTCTTCCTTTCCTGCCACCTTTCCTGGTTGTAGTTGCGATAGTCTGTTTGAGTCTGGTCACTAAACAGAAACGTATGATTTATAAAGAGTACCTGAGTCCTGCCTCATTAATGATTTACTGGTTTTACTTTGAGATCAATGGCAAGTAACTGTTGTTCCAATCTAACCATGCCACCTTCTGCTTCTGTACATATGGAAGCAAGTGAAATCTGTCATGGACCAGATATCCTAATGTTCTAACATCTGCTTAAGGGATGTATGAATATTTGACTTAAGAGGCACTCAAAACCTGGCTTTCTGCATTAAATCGATTATCTTCTCGCAATCCTCATCGTTATTGCAGAATCAAAACACTACCTGTCCTTAGCCTGTGATTTCTACCCCATATCATTGTGTCAAGCCAGCGTGTATATGTATGTGGGTGTATATCTGTCCAGAAGTCTGTCATTGCTGTTCAAATGGATGGTTCTCTTTGGAGTTCTTGCATGACATCTTGGGAGAGATTCTTCCAGCCCATGATGCTGCTCTAGCAGGGTGGGGAGGGGAGGATTGGCGAGGGCAGTGATCGAGAAGGCTGGCGGTGCGGGGCCACTGCGCACACGCCGATCTTGGCACTGACAGACTGGCGCATGCATAGCACTAGGCTGCCGACCCCTCCAGCGGGAATGGGCCCTGCCCACTGATTTTCAGAGGGAATCACACTAGGGCACTCTGCAATGCTCAGTGTGGGATAGTCATTCCGAAGATCCCACTTTTGTTAAAAAAAACAGTGGGAATTACTCCCATTTTCATGCGAATTGGGAATTTAGAATTTTTTTGGGAGAAATCCGGCCCTTGTGTTCCCTGATTCCTTGAAAAGGCAGGATGGGACTATTGTTATCTCTAATTCCCCCTCGCTGTCCATAACCCATTTATTTCCCTGTGTGGACTCTTTAAGATTGTCGTGCGGCTGCCAAGTGCCTAACTTTAAGGAACAACTGCTTGTGTGAAGCCTGTTTATCGCCTCCACAACACATTCCTGAATGCTGCACGTCCATGCAGCTTACAGGGAAGATTGGATGGGGCATTCTGGGGCTGTATTTTACAATGTGGTGCACCGTTTGCTGAGGAACGAATGGGAATGTTACAAGAGAAGATTAAAGCACCTGCTTGGCAAGCCTATTTTCTGTTCTTTAAAATCCAGCAGCTAGAAATCTTATGTGATAGTCACATTAATATGCATGGTGCCAAAAGCTTGGAATTGAAAGTTCCACATCATAAAACCTGTCCCATAAGAGTAATGAATGTACTTATTCATTGAGTGCGTTATGTTTGCCTGATCACAGTATTGTTAACATTTGGGGTGGCACAGTGGTTAGCACTGCTACCTACAGTGCCAGGGACCCAGGTTCAATTCCAGCCTCAGGTCACTGTCTTTGTGGAAGTTGAAATTCTCCCCATGTCTCCATGGGTTTTCTCCGGACGCTCCAGTTTCCTCCCACAGTCCAAAGATGTGTAGGTTAGGTGGATTGGCCAAGCTCAATTGCCCCTTAGTGCCGGGGGGGATTAGCAGGGTAAGTATGTGGGGTTACGGGAATAGGGCCTGGGTGGGATTGTGGTCAGTGCTGTGAGGCAGCAGACTCGATGTGCCGAATGGTCTCCTGCACTGTAGGATTGTATGATCTATAAACATTGCACATGTTATGGAATATGTGTGACATGTGTGATTTGATACAACAGTTAATCTGTGCATCAGTCAAATCTCCACAGTCACAGCATCTCCCAGTGCCTCTTGCATAAATATGTCCTCATGTGCCTTGAATTTCTTTCCACTACATACTTTTTTACTGTGCCCTGTGGTCATGTGCCAATTTTGACTTTAAACAAAAGAGCAGTGTGCATTGAGACAGAGTGACTTGACCCATGGAAATTCTTTCCTGCAGCAAATTCTTTTTGCCATCAAGGCATGTTTCATGCAATTCGCATTATCCTGCTACACTACTTCACTTTTGCATCCTCATTTGTTTTGGCTTCACTGATTTTTCTGTGTGCCAGTACAATATTATTTTTACCCCATCTTTAACAGCTACAGTTGTCCTATGTTGCTACAATATAGGCATATACTTGCCTTACCTTTTATGCTCTTCTAGTGAATTTTTTGAGGGTCTTCCATTAGATCTTTAAGTAATTGATAATGGTTCAAATTGCTTGCCACATGTTTACAAGGACAATACCAGAACTGAGGGGGTGTATCTATCAGGGAAGTTTGAACGGCTTGTGTCTCTTTTCTCTAGAAAAAAGACCGAGAGATGGCTGGATGGAAGTCTTTTAAGAATGGATCTCTAGAATAGGTGTAGGAGGTCTTGAGTCAGAGTTCAAGTCCATTCTTGGGGCGGGATTTTCTGGCGCACTCGCCCCAAGTTCGGAAAATCCCACCCGAGGTCAACGGATCTTTCCATGGTCCGTGTCCCACCCGCTACCATTCCCGTGATGGACGTTTCGGTAAAATTTCACCCTAGAACTGCAAAGTACAAGCGGATATACCGCGGATGCTGGGCAGCACAGTAGCACTCTGGTTAGCACTGCTGCCTCACAGCGCCTGGGAGCCAGGTTCGATTCTCAGCTGGGATCACTCGGCACATTGTCCCTGTGTCTGCGTGGCTTTCCTCCAGGTGCTCTGGTTTCCTCTCTCAGTCTGAAAGACATGCAGGTTAAGTGCATTGGCCATGCTCCCTCAGTATACTCGAACAGGTGCTGGAGTGTGGCAACTCGAGGAGTTTCACAGTAACTTCATTGCAGTGTTAATGAAAGCCTACTTGTGCCTAATAAATAAACTTTACTTTCCTAAATCAAAACAGAAAAATGCTGGAAGCACCTTGCACATCTGGCCGCGTCTGTGGAGAGAGAAACAGAATTAACATTTCAAGTCTGTTTGACCCTTCTCTCTGCACAAACGCTGCCAGACCAGCTGGGCTCTTCCTGCACTTTTCTGTTTTTGTCCCACTCCAGCTCTTGATGTCCAAGATAGGTGCATTCATAATGTGGCCAAAAGGCAGAGCATCAGCTGTAGATTATTCCATTACACGTCAATGCAGGCAGTAAGGGTTGGACAGAGTTCTGGTCAGCCACGTGGTGGAAAGAAAATTGCAGCCTCTCCCATCACTATTCATAGCTCCAGGCCACAACATTCATGTAAAAGTGTATGTTCGCATGGCAACTCGGACTCCTTGGAGGATTGGTTGGCTAAGCTGGATGGTGTCAATCAATTTGATGCCAATCAGCTGCAGTTTGATCCTCTTTCAGGCTGGGGTAAATTTGAAACCAGTCTCCTCACCCCTAGAGGTTGTGACACTTTGGATCGTACCTGCCTTTGGGCAGAGAGAGAACGGAGGAAGAAGAAGTGGAGGTATTGAGGGGATGTTATCATTTGAGAGCTGCTTTGGAACTAGGGGCTACAAATATAGGAATGTCAGCAAACAAGGAATTCAGGAGAAACTCTTTCTTTGAACCCAGTGTGCTGTTGGAATGTGGAACTCACTACCACAAAGGGTAGCTGAAATAATGTGCATCGATGTATTTAAGGAGACGCTAGATTAGCACTGTGCAGAAGGATTATACTGATAGGGTGAGACGAAGAGGGATGGGAACAGACTCATGTAGACAATATAACTGCTGACACAGACTAGTTTTGCACAGTCAGTCATTCTGTGCAATTCTATTCTGCCTTACTTTATGCCTGAATGTCACATCTAAAGCTTGTCCTCCACCCTGAGATAATAATTTCCATTACGCAATTCACAGTCATTTGTAGGACCTCGTTGCTGAAAGTGTTTGGTCACTGGACATTTTTAATTTGCCCATTCTTCAACTATTTGGATATTTATGCTTGCAAACTGCAAAACACGAAATGATCAAGAGCAGTCAAACACAAATTAGTCTAGTTTTGCACTGCCAGTGATGAAGCTGGATTCTCAGGAGTGCTGCATCCTTCCCCGTCTTTGACAATTAACATAATATTAAGCAATTCTCTTGTAGACCTGGCTTGAGAAAAGGGGGAGACATGGTGGTTTAAGTTCTGTAAACGTTGAACCAACAAGTGAGTTTGCAAAAACCTGGGAAGAAATTTTCTTTGTTCGCACTCTTTGCTTTGTGTAACACATTGATAATGTTGGCAGCACACAGCAACTGAAGGAAATCTTCCTGCTGTATTTAGGATGTTACTAATGCAGAGCAATGGGAGGAAATCCTTATCCGTGATTAGTAAAGCACACAACTGGGGAGACAGTATCTTGATGATGTGGCCTGCAAAACATAAATGAAGATGTTGGCTTCACAGTGGTTAGCACTGCTGCCTCATAGCGCCAGGGGCCCAAGTTCAATTCCCAGCTTGTGCCACTGTCTGTGTTCGCTCCGTCTCTGTGTAGGTTTCCTCCGGGTGTTCCGGATTCCTCCCACACTCTGAAAGACATAGTGTGGAGATGCAGGTGTTGGACTGAGGTGGGCACAGTAAGAAGCCTCACCACACCAGGTTAAACTCCAACAGGTTTACTTGGTGTCACGAGCTTTTGGAGCACTGCTTCTTCATCAGGTGAGTGGACATACTGGTTCGGTGCATTGGCTATGCTAAATTCTCCCTCAGTGTACCCGAACAGGTGCTAGAGTGTGGCAACTAGGGGATTTTCACAGTAACTTCATTGCAGCGTTAATGTAAGCCTACTTGTGACACTAATAAATAAACTTAAAACTTAACAGTGCATGTAGTAAAGTTGCAATTCAGCATCGTGTGAATAAGAAATTCTTTCTAATTCTGTGTACAAAATTGTAGTGTGGGGATAAAGCAGTCATGAGTTTGAAATTGTTTACTGTGCTGGAAACCTGGGGGTAAAATCAGGAAATGCTTGAAATACGCAGTAGGCCGATCAGAACAGCGTAGGCAATTCAGGTTTATAATGTTTAACAGGACTCGGAATTAGAGGCTCGAATAAGTACTTTTGTAGGAGTACACAAAACAACCCCCTACAACCACCCTCTGGCTTCTGTCATCAAGCCAATTTTGTATCCATTTGGCTACCTCACCCTGGATCCCATGAGATTTAACCTTATGCAACAACCAGCCATGTGCTACCTTGTCAAAGGCCTTGTTAAAGTCCATATTGACAACATCAACTGCATTGCCCTCATCTACCTTCTTGGGTACCCTTTCAAAAAACTCAATCAAATTTGTGAGATGTGATTTTCCACTCGCAAGCCATGCTGACAGTTGCTAATCAGTCCTTGCCTCTCTGAATGCCTGCAGATCCTGTCTCTCAGAATACCTTCTAACAATTTACCCACAACAGATGTGAGGCTCAGTGGCCTGTAGTTCCCAGGTTTCTCCTTGCAGCCCTTTTTAAATAAAGGCACAACATTTGCCCCCCTCCAATCTTCAGGCACTTCACCTGTGGCTGTCGATGATGGAAATATCTCTGCTAGGGGACCCACAATTTCCTCCTTAGCTTCCCACAATGTCCTGGGATACACTTCTTCAGGTCCTGGGGATTTATCTACCTTGATGCATTTAAAACTTCCAGCACCTCCCTCTGTTATATATACACTCTTCAAGACATCACTGTTTATTTCCCCAAGTTCCCTAACATCCATGCCTTTCTCAACAGTAACTGCTAATGGGAAATTTCATTTAGGATCTCGCTTAGCTCTTATGGACCTGCACATAGATGACCTTGTTGATCCTTAAGAGGCCCTACTCTCTCCTTGTTACCCTTGTCCTTTATGTATTTATAGAATCTTTTTGAATTCTGCTTTGCCTTATCTGCTAAAGCAATCCCATGTCCCCTTTTCGCCTTCCTGATTTTTCTCTTAACTCTACTTCTACGCCCTCTATACTCTTCAAGGGATCCACTTGATCCCAGCTACCTATGCATGTCATGCACCTCCCTCATCTTCTTGACCAGGACCTCAATACCCTGAGTCTTCCAGGGTTCCCTACTTCTACCAGCCATGCCATTCACTCAAAGAGGAACGTGCTAACCCTGAACCCTGGTTAACACACTGTTGAAAGTCTCCCACTTACCAGATGCCCCTATTCCTGCCAACAGACTCCTCTAATTAACTTTTGAGAGCCTCTATTTGATCCCATCAAAACTGGTTCTGCCCCAATTTAGAATTTTAACTTTTGGGCCGGACCTACCATTCCCCATAGCTATCTTAAAACTAATGGAATTATGGTCACTGGTCCCAAAGTGATCCCAAGAGGAGGTCAAATTTTGCCCCTCTCTTGTCAGAACATCCACATATTGAATGAGAAATTCCTCCTGAATACATTCAATAAATTTCTCTCCATCCAAGCCTCTAACACTATGGCTGTCCCAGTCAATGTTGAGAAAGTTAAAATCCCCTACTATTACCACCCTGTTTTTCTTGGAGTTATCCGTAATCTCCTTACATATTTGTGCCTCAATTTTTCACCGACGATTTGGGGCCCTGTAGTACAATCCTATCAAAATGATTTCCCCCTTCTTATTTCTCAGTTCTATCCATATAGACGCAGCGAACCCTCAGATATATCCCCTCTCCGCACTGTCGTGATGTTTTCCTTAATCAAAAGTGCAACTCCCACTCTGCTCTTACCTCCTGTTCTATCTTTCCGATAGCATCTGTACCCTGAAACATTGAGCTGCCAGTCCTGTCCATCCCTTAACTATGTTTCAGTAATAGCTGTAATGTCCCAGTCTCTCGTATTCATCAATGCCCTGAGTTCATCTGCCTTGCTCATCAGGCCTCTTGCATTGAAATAAATGCAGTTTAATCTGGACTTCCTTCGTTCTCTACTCTGCTTTTGTCTGACCTGTCTAGTACTGGGGTTACTGACACTGACTTTACCACTTAATGTGCTCTTTTTAGCTTCTGTGGTGTCCTCAACCTTCTCTTCTGTCTTCCTACTGCTTTGGGTCTCATCCCCTGCCAAACTAGTTTAAATCCTCCCGAGTGGCTCTAGCAAATATCCCCACCAGGATATTAGTCCTCCTCCAGTTCAGGTGTAACCCATCCTCTTGAACAGATCATCCTTCCCCAGAAGTGATCCCAATGATCCAAAGATCTAAATCCCTGCCCTCTGCACCAGCTCTCAAGCCACGCATTCATCTGTCTAATCTTCCTATTCCTACTCTCACTAGCATGTGGCACCGACAGTGGTCCAGAAATTACTACCTTTTGAGGTCCTGCACATTAGCCTTCTGCTTAACTCTCTATATTCACTCTTCAGGACTTCATCCCTTTTCCTATGTTGTTGGTATCAATGTGTACAACAACCTCTGGTTGCTCACCCTCCCCCGTAAGAATGTCCTGTAACCGGTCAGAGATGTCCTTGACCTGGCACCAAGGAAGCAACACACCATCCTGAATGAAGCTTGCTTTTCTAACAAGCTTAATTCTACTCGCCTCCATAGTTCAGTACAATCACGTATTGATATTGAGCTTATTGTGACAATCTCTGTGAGCTATGATACCTTGGACTTGAGGTGAAACTGTAGCTGCCTTTACAAACAATATCAAGTGTGACAGAAACATGCATTTACACTTCACACTAATTATTTTATGCAGGTTGATGCCACACCTTGTAATTATGTATGAACCATATTGGATCCTCAATAACTGGCAAGTCAATTCTTAGCAAGCGCCGCATTTTCAAAAATGGCAATAACGTGCTTTATTATAGAATAAGGTGTTAACTTTGTTTGGATCTACAAGAGTAGTGCAAAAACTACTTGCGTCAAGTTGAGTTCACCCATTACACTGGTGCTTGCTGACCTACGTTAGCTCCCAGCTGACTAACAATTCAGTTTTTAGCTAGGAACGTAGGGGTGGCACGTTGGTTAGCACTGTTGTCTCACAGCGCCAGGGACCCAAGTTCAATTCCGGCTTTCTGTCTGTGTGGAGTTTGCACGTTCTCCCCGTGTCAACGTGGGTTTCCTCCGGGTGCCCCGGTTTCCTCCTGCATTCCAAAGATGTGCAGGGTGGGTAGATTGGCCATGCTAAATTGCCCCCTCAGTGTCCAAGATGTGTAGGTTAGGGAGATTTTTGGGGTAAATATGCTCCAGAGAAGGGTCTAGTGGGTTACTCTATTGGAGAGTCAGTGCAGACTCGATGGGCCAAATGGCCGCCTCCTGTACAGTAAGGATTCTATTCTATGACTTAACAGGAGGGGTAGGCCATTTAGCCATCCTCCCTCTCTTTCTCTCCTCTAAGATGCTCCTGAAAACTATCGTCTTTGACCAAGCCTTTAATCATTTGCCCTACGTGTCCAATTCTATTCAGTAAAACTCCTATGACGTTTTACAACTAAAGGTGTTGTTAAAATCCAAGTAGTTATTGTGAATGTAGCTGTTGTAGTTATACAGATCAGTGGTGATCTAATTGAATTGAGGCTCAAGGGGGTGAATGTCCTGTTCCTATGTGTTCTAGTTTCAACACATGATCTCTCAGCCTCAACTGCCTCTCCCAGACCAGGTAAGAATGGCAGATTTCCTCCCCTAAAGAACATTAGTGAACCAGATAGGTTTTTATGGCAATAGACAATGGTTTCAGGGTCATCAGTAGACCTTTAGTTCTGCATTGTTATTGAAATTAACCTCCCAGTAAAGACTGGGTGACCTGTGATGAAACCTTGAGGAATACATCTAACTAGATTTACTTGGACTCCAAAGTTTAATGAGGACAGTTTACACACACTTCTGAAATTTCTAAGTGCTGAATTGACCAAAGTTTGCAAAATGTTATGGAGAACACATGGGTGGCACAGTGGTTAGCACTGTTGCCTCTCAGCACCAGGGATCGGGTTCAATTCCGGCCTTGGGTCTCTGTGGAGTCTGCATGCTCTCCTCGTGTCTTTGTGGGTTTTCTCCAGGTGTTCTGCTTTCCTCCCACAGTCCAAAGATATGCAGGTTAGGTGGCTTGACCCTGCTAAATTGACCCTTAGCATGTCAGGGAGATTAACAGAGTAAATCCATGGGATTATGGGATTGTTGTCAGTGCAGCTCACTGGGCTGAATGGCCACTTTATGCACTATTGGGATTCTATGATTCAATAAGATAGGGTAGATAAAAAAAAGATTTCCACTGGATGGGAAGCTGAGGACTACAGGTTTAAAGATTAGAGCCACAACTTTCAGATGTGAAGTGGGAAACACTTACAATTCAAGGTGAAAAAAGTTTGACACTCTCCTGAATGCCAATTGTTGGCAGAGCAATTGCTAATTTTAATTCTGATGCTGATAAATTATTGTTAATCAAAGTGGCTCAGTGGTTAGCACTGCTGCTTCATGGCACCAGGGACTCGGGTTCAATTCTGGCTTGGGTGATTGTCTGTGTGGAGTTTGCATATTCTCCCTGTGTCTGCATAGGTTTCCTCTGGGTGCTCAGGTTTTCTCTCACGATCTAAAGATGGGCAAGTAGGTGGATTGGCTTTGTTAAATTGCCCTTTAATGTTCCAAGATGTGCAGGTTAGGTCGATTGACAATACTAAATTGTCCCTCAGTGTCTCGAGATGTGTAGATAGGGGGAGTAGTGCATTAAATATGTGGATTACAGGGGTATGGTCTGGCAGAGAGTTGGTGCAGAGTTGATGGGCCAAATGGCCTCCTTCTGCACTTTAGGGATTCAATGATTTAATGATTCTATGATCTTTCACGACCAAAGGGATCTGAGTCAATGGCTGGTGTGTGGGCCAGGATTATTAGGATGGCAGCATTTCACTTCCGCTGAGTTTGTGAAGAATGATACCTTGCAATGCTGGCCACCCTGCGGTTCTGTAATGCTCCAGTGAAAGTTTACTGATTGGGGATTTTACTGCTGTCCCCTCAATTGGCAGGGAGCTGCCCATCAGCTCTCTTGATTGGCAGCTCTGGGAGCTGCAGGAAACAACTGAGATTACAAACTGCCCCCGATGTCCAAATCCCACCAATCTCGGATTGAGTAAATGTATGAGTCTCGGGGAGGGGTGGTGAGGCCCAGGGATTTGGCCAAAGGCAGGATGGAGGTGTTGGGGGGAGAGTCCAGGGGTGGAGGGAGCACACACATAGATCAGGGATGGTTCTTTTGTGTTGAAAGGAGACCATTGATGGAAATGCCTCCTGTCCCTTCCCACCCGAGGCTTAAGCAGTACTGCTTTTCAAGCTTGCCTTCTGTCTGCAAGCTCCTCGTGCCAACCTGAATATTGAGGCTGGGTGGGATCAAGTGTTCATTCTTTGGCTATTTAAGGGGCTCAGTTGGGGAAAGGCTATTGGGCTGATCCTTGCCCATCCCACAATGAAATTGTGGAGAGGTCAGGGCAGGCGGTAACCTGGTGGGAAGGCCATCCAAAGAATGTTCTAGACCCTAGCCCTGTCTATAAACCTGTCGGCAGGGCAACGTGAAATTCTGTCCCTGATGTTTTTCGCAGATAGCTATGAGCTCATTAAATGGCAATGGAAGGGGCTTACAGGGCCAAATGGCCTACTCCAGTTGTTCATAAGTTCAGCAAACTCCACGTTGGATAAGTGTTGCTGACAGGAAAAGTTTCACATTGAATTCATGGAATTTACTGCTTCCTAGAAAATCATCTACTTTATATGAAAGAAGAAGAAACTTTAATCATAGAAGCTGCCTTATTGTGTGGTGGTGCTGCTGAATGTGAACAAAATAAACCAGCAAAATAAAACCTTTAAAAACACAAGTTCTGTTTTTGACAAAGAAAACCCTATTTCCATTTAGAGCTTTTAAAAATATGTAAGTCTGAATAAAGAGAACTTTCCTCGACAGTCTGAGGCCACCAGGGTACACGTTTCTGTGCAGGGCCTCATTTTGCAGTGAACAGAATATTCACATTTCACTGGTTTGGAAAGTAGGAAAAGGTGACACGTTAGCCAAGATTATGACATAACTGAAGATATTTTTAGTTTCATTTTTGAAGTGTAAAGGAATAACTCTATTGCAGTTATAACAGGGCAAGAACCACTGGTGAATCAAACTGCACATTACATTTGGACGGCAGCCATGGTCATTTAGCCTTAAAGGTCAGAGGTCAGACTGATACTCCCAACGTTCAGCCAAACCTGTATGTGTGCCCTCTGTGAGTGGCAAGATGGCAACAACAACTTGCATTGATATACTGCCTTTAACATAATAAACCAACCCATGGTGCTTCACAGGAACACAACCAGACATAATTTTATTTCAGTTTATTTGTGGGACATGGGCATCGCTGGCTGGTCAGCATTTATCACCCACCCTTGTTTCCCGAGGGCAGTTGAGAGTCAACCACATTGCTGTGGTTCTGGAGTCACGTGTAGGCCAAACGAGATAAGGACACAAGATTTCCTTCCCTAAAGGACATTAGTGAACCAGATGGGTTACCAAGATAGAGGGCACTTTAAATAAATATGTTTTAAGGAGCTTCAAAGGAGGAGACAGATGTTTAGTGAGGAAATTCCAGAGCTTAGGGCCTAACTGAAGGTGTGGCTGCCAATGATTGGGTGGAGAAATGTGGGAATGTGCAAGAGGGGAGGTTTGTAGGTGGGTGATAAAGTTGTGGGTTGATTTATTTCCCATTTTCTTTCGTGGCTTCGACCTGCTGAAATGTTTGTGTCCTCATTTCCCTCCGATGGGTTGGTTGTGACTAACTACAGGAGCTCCATAAGAAGGAAGGAAGAATCTCCATTCTACCATTCCTTTATGCTATGCATCGGCTGTTCCACAAAGGATTTCAACTTTGACAAGAGTTAGAGTCACAGAGGTTTACAGCATGCAAACAGACTCTTCAGCCCAACTTGTCCATGCTGCCCTTTTTCTTTAAACCTATAAGTCAGTCTTTTACATCCCTAAGCTAGTAAGAAGCATATTTTTGTTGCAATGTTAAATTAAACATTTATGAGTTTCATTTGTCCAGTTTTTTTGAACAGTTGATGATGCATCAATACATCACCTTCTCTAATTTCTCAATATCATCCCAAAGCATGTCACACTGAATGGTTTACCTCAGTGATGGGCAATCTGGGCTAATGAGTGGGCCACTTGAGTGGCGCTCCTTCATCTCAATGGGCGTCAAGATTGAAATCGAGCTTGTTCACTGACCCTTGAATAAGATTAAATACATTTAATGCACTTTGAGCATTTCATAATGAGTTATAGAAAGTGCTTAATTATTCATATATTTATAGAACTATCATCAACTTATAATGGTTTAAAAGAAAGTATTTACATTTTGGATGCAGAGGGTGTGCATGGCTCTCAGAGTCAATGTTGGGAGCAATCAGCACGTTCCTCAGTTCACTTGCTCTTGCTTTCGAAACCCTACAGTACAGAAAGAGGCCATTTGGCCCATTGAGTCTGCACCAACCACAATTCCACCCAGCCCTATCCCCATATCCCTACATATTTTACCCACTAATCCCTCTAACCTAAGCATCTCACGACACTAAGGGGCAATTTTAACATGGTCAATCAATCTAACCCGCACATCTTTGGATGTGGGAAGAAACCGGAGCATGCGGAGGAAACCCACGCAGACACGAGGAGAATGTGCAAACTCCACACAGACAGTGACCCAAGCTGGGAATCGAACCGCAGGTCCCTGGAGCTGTGAAGCAACAGTGCTAACCACTGTGCTACTGTGCCGCACGCCTACTGTGCGTATCGTTTCAGTCACACCAGCAGTAAAAAACTACACAGATGAAGTCAGTGGAATTTAGCAATCCTGGACAATAGTCAACAAAATGTCTTGTGGGCTGCACTCAGAACACAGATGGACTGTACGTGGCCCCAGGCTGCAGATTGACCACCACTGGTTTAACTAGTCAAGGACTTTGATATGTCAAAGATTGGCAGATATTAACAGAGTGCTGCTTCTCTTGATCCATCTGCCACACTCCCAATAGTTTCATTCTCCTCTTCTGTGAGGTGCTTCTGGAAAGGGCAAAGATCAAGGGGAAATGGTAAGAATATGGGTAGGCGGGATTAACCCAATGAAAATGGTGATTGGGTAAAATGATTCTTTCGTTCTTCCCAAACTACTGTTTGTTGGTATTGTTTGCCCATTGGGGACTCCTGTGCCAATTTTCTGGATGCGTTTCCCATCAGTGTATGGTCTCATCCATCGGGAATACAAGTCATAGTATTGGAATTGCACTCCAAAGTTTTCTGCACAGCCTCGGCAAATGTTCTAAAAATAGCAGAACGCGCCTGCAAGTTTCCATTGTGCTGTCACAGGTGAGTGAGGCTGTGTCAGGAACAACCACTAAGGGAGCCCTGTCCCTGCACCATTTTTCAACCATTTTCCAAAACAATATTCAAAACATGAGTATTGAGGCAGATGTCTTGTCATCCAGAGTGGAAGTGTTGGCTCTATTCTCCCTCTACAGATGTTGTCAGACCCCTGCTAGGTTTCCTCAGCATTGTCTGCTTTTGTTTCAGATTCCAACATCCGTAGTGTTTTGCCTTTATTCCATACCTCTCTGTTTGCTTGGCCTGTTTTGTGTAAGGTGGAAGACCTTTCTCCCCTGCCCCTTTGAAACACACTTTCAAAGCTAACTCTTTGACCAGGTTTTTGGGCACCTGTCCCAATATCTCTTTGTGACAGGCGCTATACATTGTTGTATCCTCCACCTCAGTGAAGCACCTGTGGACATTCTGCTACATCAGTGGCACCATGAAAATGCAAGTTGTCGTTGCGTAAACCTCTGGGAAGGTGTTTGGGGGCGGGGGTGGTATGAATCCTCCGATGAAACTAAAAATACTTGGCAGTATGGGCTGCCCTTTTTCCTACACCGGTAGAAGTTTGAACTTTAAAGGTTGGAAGAGAAGGAGAATCTCTTTTTCAACTAAATAACCAGGGGGGCTTCTATTACAGGCAATACCACAGCAAGCTAGCATCATGTGACCCAGAGCTGACCACAGCCTCTCTGAGTTGCGATTTGGGCTGTGGATGCGAGTCGTATTGAGCGCACCGTGAAAGGAGAAGGGCCCTGTGAAGGTGATATCCCACTCCATTAAATAATTCAGCTGCGCTTAAGAAGAGCTCAGTCGACAGTGAGAGGGAAGAGAATCTGGCCAGAGCCTGCAGGAATCTGTTCTTGCAGTGATGACCAGCAGAACACAATGCAAACGACACTGGTCTGCCTTCTCCCAGTAAGTACCCATTCAAAGAGTTTCTGGCTTGCAATATTGAGCCCCGGCGAAGCATGCAAAGGAAAAAAAAAACTCCGGGGTGTTTTTCTTTGCGGATAAAGGAGCCACTGTTCCTTTGAGGATGCGCCTTTCCTTTTCCTGAAAGTGTTCAGATTAGGCTTCGACTCGTACTGTTCCAGCTCCCCCCCCCCCCCCCCAAACAAAGACAGCAACAAAAGGACAAAAGTCTTGCTTGTGCGTGCTGTCGCTGCTAATCCACTAAAAGGGCTTTCAAGTACGTGTGCTGCTCACTTTGATACGCACCCCTGGCTTGTAAGGAAGCAAGAACAGCAGACAATGGGGCTGCAGCGGGGGTCAGAGTACTGTCACGGTGAGGATTCAATTGATGCACTGCTGACGGGCTCAGCATTGCCTGCCTGCTCGTGTGTGTGTGTGTGTGTTGCCAGACAAATAGCCTGGTTGTTGGCTTTGGCTGGCCAGGAGTTGAAAACCATTCAGAAATTAAGCGCGCACAAACAAGGCATTGTTTACCTCTCCATTGCAGACTATTATTAATGAGAGTTACACTATTGGCCATTATTGGCTGGAAATGAATAAAGAGCTGGGCACATGTGAAGCTACACTGGGAGGAGGATTCTTAGCAGCGAGTGATGCTGTGACAAACCAGCTAACTTCTTGTTGAGCACTTGGGGAAACAAAAGGTTCATTCAAATCCTCAAATTTTTAAATTGTGGCACCAGTGCCAACCTAGTCTCGTTATGAACCAATTACAGGATTTATTACAGGCCTGGGTGGAAATTTTGTTTTCACGTTCCTGGCACACATTGGGTGTGCCGCTTTTGAAATGTGTACTTTCAGTCTGCACATTTTCCATCCCTTTTTTTTAACCTCAATGATTAAGAAATCATCATACAGTCCCGGAGTGACACTTCCTTGATTGTATGACATGCCCCGTTCCCTGCCTGCGAGCTACACGGGTGACCTCCTCCCAGAATACTGAGGCGCTTACCCATTCCCTCCCTTCACTGCCGTGAACAACTGCAATTTTAACTCCCAGGTGGTGGGGACACCCGTCTCGAGGCAGGGGTTCCTCTGCGAACAGAGTCATGGGGCGAAATTTTCCTGTCCCGCCGCCAGGGGAATTATAGCGGGCGGGGCAGTACCCGTACAAAGGTCCATGGGTGGAATTTTCCGGCGTTGGGGTGAGCGCATCCGGAAAATCTCACCCATCGAAACGTACAGTGCAGAAAAGGCTCTTCGGCCCATCGAGTCAGTACCAACAGTATCTCAAGGTGCGCTAATCCCGTTTTCCTGCATTTGTCCCATATCCCTGAACGTTTGTGATATTTCAAGTGCTCTTCCAAATATTTCTTAAAGATTGTAAGGTTTCCAGCTTCCGCTACTTTTCCAGGCAGTGCATTCCAAATTCTCATCATCCTCCGAGTGAAAATGTATTTTCACTAATTCCCTCTGATTCTCCTGTCCCTCACTCTAAAACTACGCTCCTCGTGATTGATTCTTCCCCGACCTCCCGACCGAGGGGAACAGCTGTCCCTACCCCTCATAATATTCTACACCTCAATTATCAGGCTCCAATGACATCATCTGGGCCTGATCTGTGATCTTAGCCTGAGGCCTTGTGCAGAGAAACTGCAGTGACATCCACTTGAGGCCAAACCTGTCAGAAACAGGATCCAGGACCAGAAAGGTAAATATGTTCATTGTCAGACCAGGAGCTAGACTTTTCTAGGTTGCACGAGGAAACCTGAGGCCTCCTGTACCCTGAGACTTCACCCTTCACTCCATTCACCTCTGAACCCACCCAATCTAACCATTTATTTGGCTGTTTGGGTCCACATTCTCTGGAAATGGCCAGCTGCCATCTGAATTCATGCTTCTGCTCACTGTCCAATATGTTCCACTGTTCCAATATGGAAATGAAGGAGAGTCTCTCTGCATCTCAGAGTGAGAGTTTGCCACTTGCACAGATTACAATGGCACCTTAGTTTGCATCCAGCTGCACCAAGGGCCATAACTTCCCAGCTCCAGGGCACTACATCAGGGGGATGTTGGGAGGGTAATCTGGGGAATTCCCCTATCCAGTTCCAGCTAATGACAATCTCAAAAATCACAGAAGATATTAAAACGATATATAGTGAAAAATTAGTTAAGGAATTGGTAATAAAGACACAGAGACTTGGCCTGATTCTTAGAAGATGAATCATAGAATGATAGAAGGCCATTCTACCCATCAAGACTGCACTGACAATAATTCCACCCGGATCCTATCCTCATAATCCCCTGACACTTGGGCAATCTAGCATGGCCAGTCCACCTAACCTGCATATCTTTGGATTGTGGGAGGAAACAGAAGCACCCAGAGGAAACCCACGCAGACACTGGGAGAACGTGTAAACTCCACACAGTTACCCAAGGCCAGAATTGAACCTGGGTCCCAGGCGCTATGAGGCAACAGCGTAACCACTGTGCCACCATGCTGCGCATAGTGCGAATGTAGAACAGTTGTCTTCTGCGAAAGGTTTTTAGAACATAGAATGATTTCTCACAAATAAATATTGAGGTGGAGACTATGACCTTGTTGACCAGTGAGAGGGAATAACTCACAGAGAGATCACAGGCCAGCCGTAAGGTTAAGACACTAAAGTCCTGGTTCTCAGGCTCCGAATATGTAAAGGATTTGGTAAATTTAATCAGTAGCATCATTTACATGGAAACCTGAAGTCTTAGACAAAGGGGAGAGTAGATCCAGGAAAGGAGCTAACATAGACTTAGGCTGATTGATTCCATCTGTTTTAATTGCTGCAATTGCGTGTGGCAAACAATGGGCATTGAGTAATTGTTTTTGAAAAGATTGAACAATTAAAATTAATATTTGCAGAGGACAGCCAAACATGTCCCTTTAGCTTAGGGAAAAGTCACTATAGATCCAGATGACCGTAGGCTTTCTGATGGCGATTTAACCTCAAGGCCACTCCACCTCAGGTGAGAGAGAAAGTTGAGAAGGCCTTCGTGAATAGTCTGACACTAGGACAGGAATTGAACCCATGCTATCGGTGTTGCTCTGCATCATGTAAGAATGTAATCGGTGACAACTTTGTGTTGGATGTAATGTGCCCAATGGTAACAAGATGTAAGAGTCAGCCGACCCAGTAAACCATGGAACCAATTACAGAATGATGTAACGGTCAGCTGACTCGCTATAAATAAGAACCTGTGTAGATATGTGGAGCTCAAGGTTGGAGTAATGATGTTTCTTTACTGAACCCTTTCTTTGATGTATGAGTTGGAGTAAGTTTCTGTTCTATTTTTGTTGTCTGCATTTGAAGAGTTACTTCTGATGAAACACATCATGAAGCATCAGTCCAGCCAACTGAGCTAAACTGATCCTCATGCTTCATGTAACAAACATCCACCTCAGTACCCTGGATCTGCTGAAAGCATTGTTTGATGGGTGGTTATAGCAAAGACAGCTTGTGCCCACTTTAGTTTCTGGTTATGATGCAATTTTATTGCTAATTCAATGTTACATTTTTTTGTCTCTAATCAGAAGACGAGGAAAAAACCCTTTGTTATTGAAGTGGTACCTTGTGCCTGTCCAGAATTATATTTTTCTTTTCAGATCAGAATGCAAAATGACAGGATATTGAAACATTGGATGCACTCTAGATTTCGTAAGTAAGTCGTTCACACGAGAATTAATAATTAAAAGCTCATCAAAAGCAGCCTCATCACCAAACCGCTGAATGGACAGGCCCCATTGTACAGACTATCATAACAAACTAGATTTGCCATAGGATGGGAACAAAAGCATTCATTTATCCATTGATTTCCTTCCACCAGCCAGCATGCCCTGGAGCAGTAATCATATACCAAGATAACTGAGTGCAGGCATTGCCTACTGTGTCTCACAGTCCAGGAGCAGATTTTTCATAAACTCAGGATAACTGGTATAAAGCCGATGGTCTCCAGACAAAGGAGCTGGAGGTTCAAGTAAATTCAATCCCATTTAGCTCTCTGTGTTTTCCCCATATGCAACGCATTTGGCAATCGGCTAGCTTGAAAAGTTACTTTTAGACGTGCAACGCTATCCGTTACTGCCTACAAGTAAAATTGTATCTATAACATTGACCGTTTTGTCAATATTAACAAAACGTTCACAACGGTAAAAGCAGTTTATCACTTTGTCACAGTGCCTCACAAAGACACTAAAACATGAAAACGAGCGTCTGTCTCGAGTAGGCAGTTGTATAAGATTCCCAAGAATAATGTGGATTAATTGGTAAATTATAGGAATGGTTATTTCATCCATTTTTTTATGGTGTCTGAGGGAGGAACGTTGCCCAGGATATCTGGAGAACTCCTCACACTTTTTGATGGCGCTTACAAGAGTGGGAATACGAATGGGATGATGCAATTAGACAGGATGTGAAATTTTAATTTTCCCCACAGCAGGCAGAGGTGCATAAAAGTCAGTGACATAGATTCGTACTTTTGATACACTTGCAGGCCATGAATAATCATTAATGTGAAACAGCTCTTAATGAAGTCCTACCTTCAAGATAGTCAGTGCCAGAAACTCACGGCACCCACTTTGTTTTAAGGTGGTGTGCATTGGTTGACATTGTAATGTCAGCAGTTTCCCTCCTTTCCTTTTGTTCCCGAGGTAGGGGAGCAGGAGGATGGAGGCTCAGGAATGGGGAGGGAGAGTGAGTGGTGAGGGAGGTTGTGGGTTGGGGTGGGGAAGATGGAGGAGGGATCCAGGGGAGGACAGAAGGTGGGATCAAGAGCAGGAAGGAGTGTAGTGGGATGGGCCTGGTCCATCTGGGCGTGATGGGAATAATCAGTCAAGGTAAGAAAATGAGGGATCTAAAGAGTCAGTACTGTTCAAATCATAGAATCCCTGTAGTGCAAAAGGAGGCCATTCGCTGCATTGAGTCTGAACCGACTCTTACCCAGGCTTTCCATATAACCCCATGTATTTACCCTGTTAGTCCCCCATCCCATATATCTTGGGACATTAAGGGGCAATTTTGTGTGGCCAGTCAACCTAACCTGCACATCTTTGGACTGTGGGCAGAAACCCCACTGCCTTCCCCTGGCCATCGCCTCCCACCCGGGTCGCTCACCCGAACGTTGCTTGATCACCCTCCTGGCTGATGTCCCACCCTCCCCCACAATGCAGAATACCTCCCTTCCCTCTTTCCCTGCCTTCGACACATCCTCTATGATGCTCTCCCCACTTCCTCCATCATGTTCCTGGCCCCCTCAGGCTTGACCCCCTTAGCACTGCCAGGGTGCCTGGGTGGTACTGCCAGGGTTCCATGTTGATAGTGCCAGGCTGGCAATGCCAGGCCCTGCCCCATCCACCTGGAGGGCTTCAGTGGCTTCCGTTTGCACTGGAGAGGCTATCACATCACACATGGGGACTATATGTGATTCCCGCCATGAGGATTTCGACCAACGAGTAGGTAAGGTCAGGTGAGCTCAGATAATAGCTCCAGGGACTCACTAATTATATAAATTTGCTGACACATATTGAAATTGGTTTTTGTGCCCTTTATGAGCATGAAGACAATTTTGCTGACAAATTATTGTCAGTAACATTACGAGAGGTGAAAAATGGAGCGCAAAATCAATTTTTCATCTCTCGCCTAATTTTGCATGTCAGTCAATTGGTGGGAAGAGTTGACAAGATCATCCCCTATAATTAAGTATGCTGAAAGGGTACACTCAAAAGCAATAAGAGAAACGTTATAACTTCTGAAATAGTATTTTGGATAAAAGCAAGCAGAGTGGACCAACGAGGGACAGAGAAAGGTAACAGAAGATCAGGAAACAATAGTAAAGTTAAAGGCCTCATATCTGAATGCATGAAGCATTCACAATAAAATAGATGAATTAACAGCGCAGATAGAAATAAATGGGTTTAATCCAATAATTGTTATGTAGACATGTGCTGGAATTCTATCATCCAGCCCGCCAGGGAATTGGAGTGGGAAAGGGGCGGACAATGGAAATGTCCGGTGACCTTGGGTGAGATTTTCCGGTCTCGGGTCGAGCGAGCCATGAAGTTCCGCCCATGGTTTCAGCGTTTGAGTTTGGAAACTAACTATATCAGGATACTTGATTTTTAGAAGTTACTTTTAGGAGGAGAGTTTAAACCTAATGATAAAGGATGGGATATGCAGTAAAGAGAAAGCACCTTAGCTTGCAAAATCAAGATATTGAAAGAGTTTGGTTGGGGCAACAGGGTCAGAAAACCTGAGTGGGAGTAATTAGTAGCTCTTCACTATAGTTGTAGTGTTGGACAGGGTATAAATCTGGAAATTAGAGACGTATATATGAAGAGTAATGCAGTAATCGTGGTGGAAAGTTTGATCTTTATGTAGGCTTCACAAAGCAAATTTGTAACAATAATGTGAAGAGGATGCATTCAAGATAGTTTTCTAGATCAGTAATTTGAGAAACCAACTAAGGAATAAGCTATTTTGGATGCAGTATTATGTAATGGAAAATTATTCATTTATAACCTTTATAGTGAAGGAACATTTGGGGAAGAGTGATCATAACGCGACAGAATTTTATATTGAGTTTGAAGAAGATTTAGTTGATGTGTCATACTGTTATCTTAAATCTGAGGCAAACAAACTGTTTGGGCGTTAGGGGCAAGTGGTTAGGGGAGACATGGAAATCATTAAGAGATAAGATGATACAAGAGTAACCATTCAAAGAAATTTCTCCTAATGGACATACGTTTCCTCAAGGAATAAAAACCCATGGGAAAAGTGATGCGAACATTGTAACGAGAAGTTAAGTAAAGTATTACTTTAAAGGAAGAGGCTTATAATTTTGGCAAAAGGTTTGATTTTATTTATTATTGTCATATGTATTAGTATACAGTGAACATATTGTTTCTTGCATGCTAAACAGATAAAGCTGTTTGAAGCTTTAACATGTTAAAGGAATTGAAGCTCCTGACCATTGATGTAGACATGGGCATGTCCTCCACTAAGCTTTCTGAAGTTCAGGACTATCTCTTTCATTTTGTTGACATTGAGAGAGAGATTCCTGTCATCACACAAGTTCACCAAATTATCTGTCCCTTTCCTGTGCTCTATCTCGTCATTGTTTGAGATCCAACCTACTACGTTGGTGTCATCAGCAAACTTGAAAATTGAGTTGGAGGGGAATTTGGCCACACTGTCGTAGATGTTTAAGCAGAATAGTAAAGGGCTGAGGATACAGCCTAGGATTGGAAGAATTTTAGAATTCAGAAAGGGACGTTCAACTCATTGATGGAGAGAAAAAGCATTTGAATAAGTAAGAGACAAAAAAATTGTAAAATCTTCTGCACACAATGTAAAAAAAGATCTTGCAAAAATAAACATGGATCCAACAGAGGCAGATATAGAAGAAGAAATTATAATGGGGAATACAGAAATGACAGACATCAAACACATACTTTGAATGGACTTTTCACATCCCGCCTAGCACGGGAATCGATGTGGGCGGGACACGGACCATGCAAAGGTCCGTTGACCTTAGTCGGGATTTTCCAACCTTGACGTGAGCACGGCCAGAAAATTCCACCCTCCATCTTCATGGTAGAACACACAACAACCACTCCAGATATTGTAGAGAACTAAGGGCGTAGCAAGCGTGAGGAACATAAAATAACATACCAACATAGAAATAGCATCAGAGAAATTAACAGGATTAAAATCTGACAAATTTACACCCTAAGGTTATAAAGAACGAGCTGCAGAGAGAGTGGACCCATTACTTTTGATCCCTTGAGTTCTTCCCCAGATTTTAAACTCATTCCCTGTGGTTTGGAGGGTAAGATCACCCTAAGTCTCCTATGCTCCAGAGAGAAAAGTCCCAGTCTATCCAGCCTCACCTTATAACTCAAACCATCAAGCCTGGGTAGCATCGTAGCGAATCTTTTCTGCCCTCTTTCGAGTTTAATAGTATCCTTTCTATAATCTGCTGGAGCTTTTGAAGGTCTAACAGGCGGGCTAAATAAAGGATGACCAATGGATGTGTGGATTTTCAAAGCCTACTCGATAAATTACTGCACGAGCGGTGGTTATAGAAAACTAAGACTCGTGGGATTGGGGGTAATACATTAGCATGGATTGAAGATAGCTAAATGTGCAGGAATCACAAAGTGGAAAGAAATGGCTCATTTTCAGGTTGGCAGGCTGTATCCAGTGGGATAGTGCACAGATCAGTGCTTGGACCTCAGTTATTTACAAGCTGCGTTAATGACCTTGAGTGTATTGTATCAAAGGTTGCTGGAAATAAAATGCAGGTAATTAAGTAAGTGTGCAGGAACGTGGCAGATGGAACATAACATGGCGGAGTGCGAATTTATCTACTTTGATTGGAGATGCCAGCATCGGACTGGGGTGGGCGGCGCTCCAAAAGCTCATGATACCAAATAAACTCTTTGAACTTTTAACCTGGTGTTGTGAAACTTCTTACTTTATCTACTTTGGCAGGAGAAATTGAAAGTCTGAATATTTTTTAATTAATGAGAGACCGTGACCTCCCCCTTCCCCAGGCGGGTTCCAAGGTAGGGATTTGAGGGGGGCGGGGGGTGTACTTAAAATTGCATTCCCTCTGGGATCCCAACCGTCCCAACTAAGCTGTCATTCCATGGTGGTTGGACAGGACCTTGGGTGGTTCAGGCCTCAGTTAAGGCCCTTAAGTGGCAACTTAAGGGCCTTTTCCTGCCCGGCCTGAGTTTGTAGGCTGGTGGGCACAGGACAAGGGAAACGCAAAGCCATTATCCAGAAGAATACAGCTTTACTTGAGGAAAAAATAGCATTGCTTTATATTCTGCAACCGTGTCTTTTAACAGCATGCTGCTATTGATGGAGAAAAGAAAATGCAGCAGGATGCTGAAGGGTCAACTCATTCGCCATTACCCACTTTTGCCCATCATTAAAAGTTAAGACCAATGTCTGCAAGTTAACCCTGCTAGTGCTAGAATGGGCAGGTTATTCGAGTAAATTTCCTCGCGGGCTGTAGCACAAAATGGGCGATGCCACATCAGTCAATGGAAGAGGAAATCAATTAAATTGTAAAATGCATTTTGTGCCACTCCTTAAGATCTGTGGCATTCTCCATTAACGGTTAAATATTTTGCAGCTTTCATACAGCTAAAGGCTTGGGGGCTTTCCCACGTCCACTGACACATGAGGCAAACAAGGCACGTGTTCTGGCTAATTTTTCCTGGGATCGGTTGTCAACCTGTCGCCAGAAGCAATAGCTTGAGGCGTACCACTGTGTCAAGCACTACTGACCAGAAGACACTCTCACTCTTGCTACCTACGTTCGGTGTATTGAAAGGATTGACAGGTCGATGATCAACCTGCTTTGGCTGCATTATCGCAGAAATCTTATGGCACAGAATGAGACCATTCGGCCCATTGTGTCTGCACTGGCTCCGTAAATGAGCATTGAGTTAATGACGTTCCCCTCCCTTTACCCCATACCTTGCACAATGTTCCTATTCAGATAATCATCTAACGCCTTCTTGAATGCCTCGATTGAACCTGCCTCCACCACACTTCCAGACAGTGTATTCCAGACCCGAACCGCTCGCTGTGTGAAGAAAGATTTTTCTCAGATCACATTTCCTTCTTTTGCAAATCACTTTAAATCTCTTTAGGTTATGACTGCACCTTTTGTGACCAGGAAGCCCCAGGGTGGGACCGCAATGCAAAGCTTCTGGCTCAATGCAGGGACAGTACCCATTGTACCACACGGCTTCTCCACAGCTAAAAACACTAGTTTAATTTTGTTCAAACATCTTGTTTACGGAAAAGTCCGGATTGTGCCTGACTGCACGGTCACCACATGGACCACAGAATTTTGTGACCACTATCATTCTGAAGAAGAAGTGTCTCCATATAGATTTCCATCCCAAGAATGGAATGAGAAGCATTGAGGTGGTTGAGTATACTAACAGAGCATTTAAGATTTAAATGAAAATTAGGAAGTAACTAAGAGAGAGGATGATTAAATAAAATACTAATTGCATTGTAATGGCAATATTAATAGCACGTCCGGTTAGGTGCATTGGCCATGCTCAATTCTCCCTCAGTGTGGCGACTAGGGGATTTTCACAGTAACTTCATTGCAGTGTTAATGTAAGCCTACTTGTGACACTAATAAATAAACTTTAAAACTTTACTAGCTAAAATACAATAGAGTTACTTGTATATAAAATTGTATTGGCATTACATCAACGCAAGCCCTTTCTTTCTTCATAAAAGACAACTCTGGCTTCAAGAATAACTTTATTATCTACAGGGAGTTAACATGCAGAAAACCTTGACTGGAGATTCAGTACAATAGCCATTGTCACCCGTCCCTGTCCTGAACCCACACCTCAGCCAGGGAACCTCCTATTTTTGCCCCAACACTGCTGCCAGCAAGAATTTGGTACCCTGCCAAAAACTCCATTTACTGTAGCGGGACTGGAGGATTCCAGCTGCGGGCAAGGTGGGAGAATTCTGACCACTTAAAGGTTATTTTTAAAAGTTACCATTATAGAAAGAGCACGCACCTGGGGCAGCAGCTCTTCCATGATGACAGGTTGAGTTCATTGTGAGTAGGCATCATTTTGGCCTTGATCCTGTTTGGTCTGCATGGCACCACACCACGTGCTTTTGAAAATGGACCACTTTCAAACTGGGATTCCTGGCTAAGATTCACATATTTTCGGAAGAAATGCTTGGTGTTTACCAATTTGATACAGTGCTCATTCGGAACAAACACATTTACTTTGTTCAAATCCCACAAGAACACATTCTGTCAGAGATTGGTGCAGTATTCCAGGTGCGTAGAGCTTTGAATTAAGCTATCAGCAATGGAGCGGCTATGGGTCATTTTATAGATGAAAAGACAGCACGTCAATCCTTGTCTGACCCTCCCAATTTAAATCCATTACCAGCTCCCGACTGAAGTTAATTTGCCTTGTCACTCCTACAAGGTCAGACATTTCATTGCAGTACAGTAGAACTACTGTATGCAATTTTTAAAACATCATTAGCAGTTTAGCAGCATTCTAACTGTTTTTATTCCATAGGTGGTCTAATTTTCATGTGGTCTGGTAGGTTTTATAGTTACATCAAGATCATATTCGCTATAGCGACTGCCCCAGGTTTCGGGGAGGGGGCTGGGGGGCACAATGAGCCTTTATTTTCCCTTTGCTGGCATTCTTGTCTGGTTCCAAATGGAGAACAAATTATCATGTTTTCCACATTTGGGTCAAGGCAACATTTAGCTAAGCTGGAAAAGTTGTTGGATCATCATAATTGGATCAAATGTGCAGCCCAAAAAATCTTTAAAAATGAACTGATGTACCAGCAGCTAACTCCGCCTGGAATATGGGAACTATCAGATTGACTTGGGTCTGTCTGCCACATCATTCCCCTGGGATAGGTGCTGCATGTGGCTCAGTGACATTCTGGCCCCTGGGAGAATCAGGCCATTTGGCCCAAATGGTCATTCTCCACACTCCCTTCTACTCCTCCTCTTCCTATCAGTATAATCCTCCATCCTTGTTATCTCTCATGTTTGCCTCTCAAAGCCTGAATAGCATCTATGCTGTTCACTTTAATTGCTTCCTTGGTTGCTAGTTCTATATTTTAACCACTCTCTGAGTAAAGAGGTTGCCTCTAAATTCGCTATTGGATTTATGAGTGACTATATTTTTATTTATTGCCCCCAGTTCAGATTTCTTTCCAAAAGTGGAAATATTTTCTCGACATTTTCTTTGTCTTTATTTATTGGTCACAAGTCGGCTTACGTTAACACGGCAGTGAAGTTACTGTGAAAATCCCTGAGTCGCCACACTCTGGCACCTGAGGGAGAGTTGAGCACGGCCAGTGCATCTAATCAGCACGTCTTTCAGACTGTGGGAGGAAATTGGAAGACCTGGAGGAAACCCATGCAGACACGGGGTGAACATGCAGATTTGGCAGACAGTGCTACAAGCCAGGAATCGAACCTGGATCCCTGGTACTAAGAGGCAGCAGTGTTAACCACCCAATGGATGGAATTTCTGCACCTACCAACCCCAATCCCAACCCCACCCACCCCTGTTGGCAGGGGCTGCTAGTGGGATTTCCAGTCCTACCAATGTCTGCAACATTTTGTGTAGCTCACCCATTCTTTCTTGGGGGGGGGGGGGGGGGTTAGTTTCCGAGTTTCCGCCTTCAGCAGGGCTGGATGATCCTGCCAGCAGAAATCGCTACAAAACCCCATCTTACATCTCACCATCAAACCCTTTTATACCTTTAAAAATATCTATCAAGTCATCCCTCAGACATTGTACTGACACTTTTGCCTGACCTTTGAGTATATGGCTCAATGGTGCGAATGGCCTATGCTTCCTTGTTACTAAATGGGCTTCCTCGCTCACCACTAAAGCTGGAAGCTGTGGATAATGCATCAATGATTGTTCAGTGTGGGTAGAGAGTGATAGCCCTCCCCACTGTCTTGTAGTTGTCAATTTGGATGTTTATCTTTCTAGAAGAAGCATAAACAGAAGGTGATTTAATAATATTCTAGCATTAATACAGAAATAGGGTTGCTTTCGCTGATTGAAAGTTTTATCCCCTGGGGTCCTGCCATGGACGGTGCCTTCCTCGTTCTTTCACCGTAGGAAAGCAAACACACCCATCGGGCTGAATTTTCCCATCCATTGGAGACAGGCTGGGAAATGGGAAGGGTAGCAATATGGCTGGAGATGGTGTTGGGAAGGAAGCAGATTGCCATCTAGCCACTGTGGCATAGAACCCTTGGCTCCCTGCAAATTGAGCTACTTCTGGACCTAATCAAACGTCATTTCCCACTCGGGTCTTCTGCGTATGGGGCATTTGGCAGATGTATCCTGATAGCCTCCCATAAGATTCACAGGGTGGCACCCTTTAATGGGAACTTCTTGGTCCATGGAATGTCCTCTAAGAAAGGAATAGCCAACCATGCTCATGGCGCCAACGCCATAACCCAAAGACTCTTACAAGTTTTTTGCAGGCACCTTGGTATTGAGATGACCTTCCTGTTGTGGCCAGTCTGGGGGTGCTGAGGCTTCCTGCTCTCCAAATGGGCTAGCCACTCTGGGGAAGGGCTACTGTCCATAATTGTGCAGTTCCCCTTTGGCCTGCTGATTGGCCATGTGGCAAAATGCTGCCTCAGAGACCTGCTGCCTGTTGGGGTGGTGGGCTCCCAGTTTCACCCTGGTGGCAGGACTTCAGATTCCTCAAAAATTCAGTGTGAACTGAATAAATTGATTTTTGCCCACTTGTGAGAGGTAGTGGGAACTATTCTGCCAAAACAATTCTAAGTGTCAAATTTGCATAAAAATTGGTGTAACTCTTATGATTTACTCAGCGGGAGTTTTAAAATGAATCTCCCACATGCTGTGCACTGCAGAGAGCGATAGCGTAAATCAGTCCAAAAATCAGTGGGTGGAACCTGTTCCAACCAGAGAGGCTGGCATTATTGCGTTGAGCAAACCACTGCCCGTGCACCAATTCTGATTGCTGCAAGACCGCAATCCCTGCATCACTGTTCTCTGACCCACCAAGGTCCAATCAGTTCACCCCCGCCCCCCCCCCCCCCCCGGGCATGCCCGGGCCAACCTTGACCATCCCCTTCCCAGCCCACCTTGATGTCCCTCTTTCCTCCCCTCACATCCCCAATTTCTTTTCCTTTCCCCACCCCGCAACCCTGATGGCTAGCCCCCATCACTGGCATCACTCCCTCCTGTCACTGCCCAGTGCAGAGTGGCAGTGGGACTGATTGCCCCCAGAGGCCCCAACCCTATTGGTCCCGCCCACATTATTCTCTTCTGCCTTGATACTGCCCTATGCCTGGTGGGCAGTGTAGAAGTGCCCCCTGGGCATGGGCACTTTGCCTCTTGGGCAGTGGTGGATGCCTAGGCTGCCTCTGCCAAGGTGGCATTGCCCCAGGGGGCACCACCCCAGTGCCCAACCTTCTGGCAGGGCTTTGATTGCCCTCCCCCTTCACTCCCTGGTCAGGCCACAAACCTGCACAAGTGGGGAGCAACTGTAAACCCCACTGGGGTGAAACACTCGTGGTCAGGATGGGGGAAGAGATGCTAATGAGCCTGGATATTTCAGTCCTGGACCCACTAATTTAAAATATATTGCAAAGGTCATGTGCATGACTAATTCAGCCCCACGCCGATTTCTGGTGCAGAGTTGACGGCACGGAAATCCGACACTCGGGAGACTCGCGGAGGCCATGGCACCCAGCAGGAAGTCCACAAAACAGCCTCCGCTCGAATCTCCCGACCCGCTGTGTTGCTGGGAGAATCACTCCCTGCATTTTGCTCCATCTTCAATACTTCAGTAACTGAAAAAAAGTGTTCAGTGAAAATAAAAAGAAACACAATTTGTTTTCATGTCCCTGTGATTTTTTGTTAGTCTCTCTTGGGTTGTTTACATGTAAAATTAGTCTTAGATTCCTGAAACTCCAGGGGAATCCTCAAACATTAACAAGATTTTTTTCTTCAGATTGCCAAAAGGCAAGTGAGAAAAGCGGTATAGGCTAATTTGTTAGCTGTGAATAAGTAACTTATCCCTAAATAACGTATATTACTGTGCTTTACACAGGCATCTAGTTTGTTGAGTATTGGTGCTACATCATTGCAAACTAGGAGTGTGATGGAATACTCTGCTATTGCCTGGTTGGGTGCAGCTCTAAGAATCTCAGCACCATCCAGGACTAGGCAGCCCACCCTCGTTGACACCACATCACAAATATTCACTCCCTCCACTGCCAGCGCACAGTGGTAGCCATGCATACCACTACAAGATGCACTGCAGGAACGCACCAATGTTCCTTAGACAGCATCTTCCAAACCCACAACTACTATCATCCCTAGAAGAACAATGGCGGCAGATGTATCTGCCTTCCTGAATCGCTGCAGTCCACGTGGTGTAGGTACATCCACAGTGCTGTGTGACAGGCAGGTCCAGGATTTTCACCTAGCAGTAATGAAGGAACAGCAATATAGTTCCAGAGAGAGGATTATGGCTGGCTAGGAGGGGAACTTCCAGTTTTTTTTTAAACTATTAGTTGCACAAGTAGGTTTACATTAACAATGCAGTGAAGTTACTATGAAAATCCCCGTGTTGTCACACTCCGGCCGCACCACCAGAGGGCAGTACAGTGGCATGGCAGCATGGTACCTTTGCACAATAGAGTGGCATGGTGGGCACAATTATTAGCACTCCTGCCTCACAATGCCAGGGACCAGGGTTTGATTTGTGGCTTAGGTTACTATCTGTGCAGAGTCTGCACATTCTCTCCGTGTCCATATGGGCTTCTTCCGGTTTCCTCCCACAGTCCAAAAGAAGTGCTGGTTAGGTGCATTGGCCATGCTAAATTCTCTCTTAGTGTGCTTGAACAGGCGCCAGAGTGTGACAACACGGGGATTTTCACCGTAACTTCATTGCATTGTTAATGTAAACTTGTGGCACTAATAATTTTTAAAAAACTGGAAGTTCCCCTCCTAGCCACTCATAATCCCCTCTCTCGAACTATATTGCTGTTACTGCGAGGTGAAAATCCTGGTCCTCCCTGTCGCACTGCACTGTGAATGTACTTACACCACATGGACTGCAGTGATTCAGGGAGCCAGATCATCACCACTGACTTGAGGGAAAATAGGGATGGGCCATAAATGCTGGCTTAGTCAATGCAGCCTGCATGAATTGAATGAATAAATTAAAAGAAATGCTCTAACAATACTCTGAAAAGCTCAGTACCATCCAGGATAAAACAACTGGCTTGATTGACGCCCTATCTACAGCACTCTGTCCACCATGGGTGAACAGTGGCAGCAACGTATGCCATTAACCTGGTGCACTGCAGCAACACTCCAAGGCTTCCTCAACATCACCTTCCAATCCTGTGACCTCCACCTTCTCCAAAGATAGCAGCAACAGAAGCCTAGGAGCACGACCATCTTCAAGTTTTGGACTAGTATCTATGTGCCATTCCAGGACCAAAATCCTGCAACTCCCTCCCTGACAGCATTGTAGATGTTCCTATTCTACACCATTGCAGCAGTTCAATTAGGCAGCTCACCAGAGATGGGGAATCAATGCTGGCCTTGCCTGTCATGCTCACAAGCTATGGAAGGATAAAATAGTTAAAACTATCCTGGAACCAGCTTCCAAACCTGTTGGCAGAAATGTTCCTGATGACTGTGACCAGCAATAAGCTGAAAATATGATCATTGGTTGAACATCAAAATGTGGAAAATATTGCTAAATTCAGGAAAGCACTTTAAAGCAGTCACTGCAGAAAGAATAAAAAATACCAATTTAGTGATGCGTTGCTAAGGCTGGTATGAGATGAGAAATGAACCTCTGTGCAAGTGTAATTGCCAAAAACTGAATGTTGACATCATGTAAGAGCAACTCGTGGTCATGTCATCCCAGACATCTCTCTTTTTTCAGTATTTGTGATTTAAAAAAAAAAATTCTGGTCACATTAAACATCTGTAGAAGATTTATGAATATGTTTTCAATATACTGTGGAATTGTGCAATGTGCGTCAAACAAACGGGAGGATCCACCCAAATGGTTGCTGAGTGCCCAAATCTGGTGTCAAACATATCCTTGAGATGGGATCAGCTCAGTAACTGTCTTCACTCGGAGAGTGGTTGGGGTGTGGTATGGACTGCCTGCTGTGATAGTGGAGTCGGACACTTTAGGAACTGACAAGTGGCTATTGGATAGGCACGTGGAGCACACCAGAATGATAGGGAGTGGTGGGATAGCTTGACCTTGGTTTCGGACAAAGCTCGGCACAACATCGGGGGGCTGTACTGTTCTGTGTTCTAATAAGCAGGTCACGGCTGGGTCAGTGAGAATCAGATCAGAAGGTTGTATAAAATGGCAGCTGAGCCCAGGAATATTCATCCCCCTGCTACAAAGGTCTAACACCGTAGACAGTATTGGAGGATTAACTCTGAATTTTGTGACTGGTTTTATTTGAACCTATTTTAGTTTTATATCAGAGAATACCTCCATTGACTTTGACTATTGGCTAGAGACTCATACCACCAGCTTCAGCCAGGAAGTATCCACTATCCTATTAGAATGCTATTTTGGAGGAATCCGATACTTCCATTTGGGAATTGTCGTTGCTCATCGTCAGCACGTGGCATGTGAGTTTCCAATGAGGTTATGATCATCCTGCACCCGTCACCGGGGGCACCACTGGGTATCATTGGCAATCAGTGCCATGGCAAGATGGCAATCCACCGAAAAGGCAGGATATACCACTAGATATAGAGAGCATCCAGAGACACTAATAGTAATTGATCAAGTTACTTTTCTGGAGTTGCTTTGCTTAATTAGGATGTGTTGGTCTGATGAAGTAGGTGGTCCTGTGGCGCAGTGATAGCGTTCCTGCCTCTGAGCGTCAGGTTTATTGGGAACGTTTTTGCCAACAGTTTTGGAAGCTGGTCCCAGGGTAGTTTTAGCTACTTTTATCCTTTCATAGCTTGTGAGCATCACAGGCAAGGCCAGCATTGATTTCCCCATCCTTGGTGTGCTGCCTACTTGAACTGCTACAATTGGTGTAGAATAGGAACATCTATGATGCTATTAGGGGGAGAGTTGCAGGATTTTGGTTCAGGAGTGAAGGAATGATTGTGCTCCTAGGCTTGAGGTTCGAGTCCCACTTCAGGACATGAAACGTGTGTTTGTAATTCATTTCTGTAACTGTTCATGGGATGTGGGGGTGGTAGGCTAGGCTAGTATTTATTGCACATCGCTATTTGCCTTCAACAAAGTGGCCAGACAAGTTGACTATCAGCCTATAAATCCATCCACTACCCCCGATCACGTTTGAGTAACAGTGGGAGAGTTTCTTGGTCAGCCACTCTGCACTAAGCAATGACAAACCACTGCACCACTTTGCCAAGCACTAGCGTAGACCAGGTCGATGGAAGTTCCTGGCCCTCAGTGCCCTCTTAGGGCATGGTATCTTGAGGAGGCACAGTGGTTAGCACTGCTGCCTCACAGCATCAGGGACCCAGGTTCGATTCCTGGCTTGGGTCACTGTTTGTGTGGAATCTGTGTGTTCTTCCCACGTCTGCTTCGGTTTCTTCTACAGTCCAAAAGACGTGCTGGTTAGATGCATTGGTCGTGCCAAATTCTCCCTCAATATACCCGAACTGGTGCCAGAGTGTGGTGGCTAGGGGATTTTCACAGTAACTCCATTGGCAGGGATAATGTAAACCTCCTTGTGACTAATAAATAAACACTATTTTATAGTAGTGCTGCCCTTAAAGTGATACATGTGCTGCCTCTTGTTAGCTGACTGTGGTGCTTTGGTGTCACCCTAACTGGTTAATCAAAACGATAATTTTGAGATTTTCTACTTGTTAATACTATTTTGTGTTAACAGCTTCAGATTATTGGAAACATTCTTCTATTCATAGGTTCCCTCAATAATAGCAAAGCCAAGCAGTGTACCACACCCTGTGACTTCCTCTTTTCTGAATGTGTTTTATATAGGACTCCCTCACGGTCATTTCTCGGAAAGATTTGTCATTAAAATGTATTATTCAGATGCTCTAACACTGAATAAGAGGTTTGTGTGTGTGTGTGTTGGAGGGGCTGGGTGGAATTTTGAACTGATGAACCAAGTTGACTCAGCACAGCAGTGGTTACGATGAGTGAGCGGACGTTGACTATATTCACCGTGGCTTCTCTTGTGTCGGCAGGATGACCAGTCAGCGGACAGATGACGATGAAGAAGAGCTGGCGAAGGAACGCCGCCGCAAAGCTCGCCAGGAGCGACTGCGGGAGTCTGCACTCAGCCAGGACACACTGGAATTCAATGCCCAGAACAGGTAGAGAGATTCCGCAGGGAGCTGCGTTTTGTTCGGCTGCCGACGGTGTGCTGGGACCGCGTTTCCAGCTTTTGACCCAACTGGGAGGGCAGGATCAGTGAATGTACGCTCAGGGGTGACCCAGCTAACTTCAGCCACGACACCGCGTCAAACCACCACCCTCGTTTGCAGCAAATGGTGTGTGATTGAATGGGCTGAAATGTAGGCAATAATTGTGTGGCTCTTTGAAGAGCTAGCAGGGATACACTGGGCCGATTAGCCTTTTTTCTGTGCTTTCCCTTTTACGTGTTTTGCTATCCTGCGGATCACATCGATACGTCGAGAAAATGCCCATTTGTCAGCAGTCAGGGTCTCCCGTTCAGCCGGGTTACCCTGAGGTTTCACAGCCCGAGTGCGCTCCACCATCCATATAATCCCTTGGGAGAAGCAAAACTGCAGATAATAAAACCCTCCAATCTCCTTGATACTGGTCCAGAATAGTCCACTTTATTGTGTTTGTAATGAAACAACTTGCATTAAGGTGTGATAAATAAGCCTGAGTTCCGCTCCAAATAACTGTCCAGTGACCCTCAGCTGTGTGCAACTGTCGATGCCAACTGAAGTCAGGGTTAAGCTGACCTGTGATGCTTCCTGTGGTGGCATAGCTTGGCATTGACCACTGCCCCAAGTCTACATTAAGGAAGGTTCCCTGGGGTAGATGGCGATAAGAACATAAGAAATAGGAGCAGGAGTCGGCCATCTAGCCCTTCGAGCCTGCCCCGCCATTCAATAAGATCATGGCTGATCTGAAGTGGCTCAGTTCCACTTTCCCGCTTTCTCCCCATAACCCTTAATTCTCTTGCCTACCAAAAACCTATCTACCCGTGTCTTAAATATATTTAGCGAGGCAGCCTCCACCACTTCAACGGGCAGAGAATTCCAGAGATTCACCACCCTTTGAGTGAAGAAGTTCCTCCTCAACTCCGTTCTAAACTGCCCCCCCCTTTATCTTGAGGCTGTGCCCTCTAGTCCTGCTGTCCTTTCTGAGCGGGAAGAATCTCTCTACCTCTACCCTATCCATCTCCTTCGTTATCTTATATGTCTCTATAAGATCCCCCCTCATCCTTCTAAACTCCAACGAGTACAGACCCAGTCTATTCAGCCTCTCTTCATAGTTCAACCCCCTCATCTCCAGTATCAGCCTAGTGAACCTTCTCTGCACTCCTTCCAAGGCCAAAATATCCTTGCTCAAGTGCGGCGACCAAAACTGCACACAGTACTCCAGCTGTGGCCTCACCAGTACCCTGTACAGTTGCAGCAAGATCTCCCTGCTTTTATATTCTATCCCCCTCGCTATAAAGGCCAGCATCCCATTTGCTTTCCTGATCACCTGCTGCACCTGCAGACTGGGTGTTTGCGACTCATGCACAAGGACCCCCAGATCCCTTTGCACCGTAGCATGCTGCAGCTTTTCGCCCTTTAAATAGTAATCCCTCCTACTATTATTCCTGCCAAAGTGGACAACCTCACACTTGCTAACATTGTACTCCATCTGCCAGGTCCTCGCCCACTTGCTCAGCCTATCTAGATCCCTCTGCAGACTTTCCACACCCTCCGCACAATTTGCTTTTCCACTTACCTTCGTGTCATCAGCAAATTTCGACACCCTACACTCAGCCTTCTCCTCCAGATCATCTATATAAATGGTAAATAGCTGAGGCCCCAGCAACGATCCCTGCGGCACTCCACTAGTCACCAACCGCCAATCAGAATAGCACCCATTGATACCAACTCCCTGCCTCCTATTAGACAACCAATCCTCTATCCACGCTAACACCTTACCCCCAACTCCATGCCCCCTAACCTTCTGAAGCAACCTTTTGTGCAGCACCTTATCAAACGCCTTCTGAAAACCGAGAAACAAATGACACTAAGCATCTGCAGAGCTTATTCCACAACCAGTCAGAGAGCTCTGTCCTGCTGTCTGAGTTCCCACTCTCTCTCTATGACCTGATCTACTCTTTGGATATCCTATCCCTCTCTCTCTCCCTTCCCCCACACTCTTTCCCACTTTACCCCTCGCTCTCTCACTCTATTCTTCCCCCACACACCCTCTATCTCTACCCTGTCTCCCTCATCCTCCCTCTCTCTCTCTCTCTCTCTCTCTCTCTCTCTCCCCCCCCCCCCCCCCCCATCATCCCCTCTCCCTGTCCCTCACCCCCCATCCCTGACCCACCCTCTCTATCCCTCATCATCTCTCCCCCTCTCTCTCCCCGCCCCTCTCTCCCCCTACCTCCAGACCAGGCAACATCTTGGTAAACCTCTTCCGGATCCTCTCCAAAGCATCCACATCCTTCTGATCATGTGGCAACCAGAATTGTACACAATATTACAAATGAGTCCGAACTAAAGTTCTATAAGCTGCAACATGACCTGCCAATTTTTCAACTCAATGCCCTGACTAATGAAGGCTAGCATGCCGCATGCCTTCTTGATTACCTTATCCACCAGCGTTGCCACTTTCAGTGATCGGTGGACATGTACTCCCAGATCTCTCTGCCTGTCAATGTACCTAAGGGTTCTGCCATTTACTGTATCATTCTTACATGCATTGGACCTTCCAAAATGCATTAACACACACTTGTCCAGACAACATCTGCAGAGAGGAAATAGAGTCAATGTTTCTTCATCAGAGCTTTGTCTTCCAGACCCGAATTGTTAGCTCTCTGCTCTCGCCACAGATGATGTCAGACTTGCGAAGAATTTTGTTTTTGATCCTTATGTGCCTCTCTGGAGGAAAAAATGTCACAAGACCAAATGTTTTGTGACAAGCACTTGCTCACAATGGTCGAATGGAGTTTGAAGTTTTTAAGTTTAATTTATTAACATCACAAGTAGGCTTACATTAACACTGCACTGATGTTACTGTGAAAATCCCACCTCTGGCGCCTGTTTGGGTACACTGAGGGGGAATTTAGCATGGACAATGCACCCTAACCAGCACGAATTTCGGACTGTGGCAGGAAACCGGAGCACCCGGAAAACGTGCAGATTCCACACAGGCAGTGATCCAAACGGGAATCGAACCCGGGTCCCTGATGCTGTGAGGCAGCAGTGCTATCCGCTGTGACACTGTGTCACCGTGTGAGACACAATAAGAAGTCTCACAACACCAGGTTAAAGTCCAACAAGTTTATTTGATAGTAAACCCACAAGCTTTCGGGGTTTGCCCCTTCATCAGGTGAGTGGAGGGTTCTGGTCACCGTGTGAGAGACAGAGAGAGAAACTTTCCCATCCTGTCTGCCATGGGAATCGGTGGGGGGTGGGAGGGTGGTTTAGGCCCAGAATGGCTGAAGTTGCAGCTGTGGCTAAAAGTTATGGGGTGACCTAGGGAGAGAAAAAACAATTTTCTGAGTCCCACATGCTATAGCTGGATTATGGTGTAGTTTTCCTTTTGACAAACACATACCTGATCCGAGGCCAGAATTATCCTAAATCATTTCCCATTCACAGCCGTTATCACTGATCTCATCATCATTCATAACTCTTAAATATAAAGGCCAGTTCCAAGCACAAAGTATTATTATTCGTTTAGTTATTGCTCAGCACCTGCCAACTTTTGAACACTGCCTAATCCTCTTATCGTAGATGATATTTCATTTATTTATTTTGTTACAAGTGATTTTGTTGACTTTGACCTAAAAATGGAGTCAATTTTACACATTCACTACACCCACGCCCCAGTACAAGCACATGGGGAACTCGCACGCTGCAATGGATGCACCTAATTTGTAGCCCACACAGTTTTCTTTCTGTTAAGCTGTGTTTGTTGTGAGTTGAATGTATCTCAAATGCCCAAAATGCACTGCCGTCACATTGAACCGTGTGCAGGAGCAATGAATCGTCAAATTTGGCATCAAGACCTGGAGGTAGCAGCAGGGAAACCCCTCTGAACAAGTTAGAAGTATCATGAGCCCAATTTATTGCCCTTTGTTCTCAGTGGGGGCTAAGTTGGATAGCACCCCCAAAACAGGCACAGTGATGGCGAAGCACAATTAATGGGCAGCGCAGTGGTTAACACTGCTGCCTCACGACTCCGGGGGCTCAGTTCAATTCCCGCCTTGGTCTGTGTCGAGTTTGTATGTTCTCCCCCGTGAGATTCCTCCGGGTCGCTGTAGTTTCCTTTCACACTCCAGAGATGTGCAGTATGGTGGATTGGCCATGGTAAATTGCCCCTTATTAACCAAAGATGTATAGGTTAGATGGATTATCCATGGTAAATGTGTGTGGTTATGGGGATAGGGCAGGGGAGTGGGCCTGGGTAAGATATTCTGTCAGAGAGTCGGTGCACAATCTATGGGCCGAATGGCCCCTTTCTGCACTGTAGGGATTCTATAATATACTATCACCCATTGAGTGTAATGTGGGCAGTACTCCAGTTTGTTGCTGTCCCCTTGTCTAAATGACTGATGCGAGTGCTAACCATGCTATTCACTTGCAATCTCAACTTACTGGCAACATTTAAAGCTAGCCTGCATCCCTTGGTGCACCCTGAAATTGCAGTGTGACTGGCAGCCCTGCAGGAAATGCATCTGGAAAACAGTGACAAATGGCACAACGTTGGAAGAAGTCTGATCTTTCCGACACTGTACTCTGGTCTTGTTGGTAGGTCTGGAAAGCCCAATTCTATCAGAAGCAGATATCTTTGCATGTTGGTGGTGAGAGTGAGGACCCAAACCCACGGAGGACCACAAGACATTCATTATCTTTGGACAAGCGCAGTGAAGGCATCTTCAAATGTCATCCTCCAGTGGCACAGTGGTTAGCACTACTGCATCTCAATGCCAGGGGTGCAGGTTCGATTCCTGGCTTGGGTGACAGTGTGGAATCTGCGTGTTCTCCCTGTGTCACGTGCTCTGGTTTCCTCCCACAGTCCAAAAGATGTGCTAGCTAAGTGCATTGGCCATGCTAAATTTTCCCTCAGTGTATTTGAACTAGTGTGTGGCAACTGGGGGATTTTCACAGTTTTCATTACAGTGTTAATATAAGCCTACTTTTCTTTCAACCATCCCCAGTAGCCTCAGCTATTGTTCAGTTCACTACCCCCACTTCACTCATTTTACCAACGTTCGATTATTTGTGACTTAGATCCAGTTTTAAGTTACTTCATCACAGCCTCACACTGATGTCGCATTGTTTGCATATACTGACAACTATTCAGTCATGATAGGCACTTCACCCGAATGCATTGCACCACACTCACTGGCACACATGCCTGTTTTATTGCAGGAGTAGCTGGTGTAAAGGGAGTTAACCGGAGGGACATAGGCACAGCCACATGTCCTCGATCCCACAGGTACTGGTCTTTATTGGGTCGGCCACTTTGAGGCTGTAACCAGCACCAGGGTTCAATTGTAAAGTTGATGACACTCCCTTAACTAATTTTCCTTTTCACGTCACAGTTTCTCATTCAACCACTCTCTTCGGATTTACAAATTGCAATTAGTGTAAGCAGTGCCTCTAATTTTTCCTTCCCTTGTCACGACCTTATCCCTTCATGTAACCAAGAGGTACATTTTGGTTTGACAGTAGGGGAACACATGATGATGAAACCATCACTTTCCCTCATACTCTTAGTCACCAGCCCAGATAGTGATGCCGTTGCCTGTATCTTAGCCGATAGATTAAAGATGAGATGTACACCTAGTGAGACACCAGGCACAAGTGGGCAACACCCAGGGCAGAGGGCAAGGATAGCAGAGCCAGTGCAGTGGAGAGTGAGAATGCCGACTGGTTTCACTGCAGTGGATGCAGGTGAGCACTCAGAGAGAGAGAGAGAATGACAGACTGCTGAGGCCATATTTCACCATCAGTTCAACTGCAGAAGCCATTCCCTTCCATGACATTGGGTCAAGAGAAAGGGTCTTGGCAGCAGCAGCCGTAGCCCAGCACTAAGGGGGCATGGGGGCCCCTCTTTGCAACATTTAACCTTTGTTATCTTTTTGTTGATAAATATAAGAGCTAATTTTCAAGTCTGTGCTCACTCTGCATGGTGGAAATCACAGCCATACATGGCCTTTGATTTGCAGACCAGCTGGGAGGCACGGTGGCACAGCGGTTAGCACTGCTGCCTCACAGCACCAGGGACCCAGGTTCAACTCTTGGCCTGGGTCACTGTCTGTGTGGAGTTTACACATTCTCTTCCATGTCTGTGGGTTTCCCTTCACAGTCTGTAAGACATGCTGATTAGGTGCATTGGCCTTGCTGAATTCTCCCTCAGGCCGGAAATTTACTGGCACGCCTGCTCTCGCAGAATGACATTCTCCTTTGACCTCGTGCGGGTGAGGTAGTAAAATTCTGTTACCAGTGTGCCTGAACAGGCGCCATGGTGTGGTGACTAGTTGATTTTTACTGTAACTTCGTTGCAGTGATAATGTAAGCTGACTTGCGACACTAATAAATAAACTTAGCGGTATTCTGTATGCAGAAAATTTATATTGTACACGTTACACATTTCGGAAAAGGTCAGTTATGTAAGCCTTCTCAATCCCCTCAGGGATAGGGAGGAACAGGTTTGAGTTGATAATGTGTAAGGTCTACAGAGCCTCCTCTCCACCTATCTTTTTTGGGGTATTAATGGAGTCTCCATGTTCTGATGCTGACCAGTCACAGGTTGTGGTTAGAAGCTGATTACTTTCAGCAAGACTGTAAGATGCCTTGAGATTATAAAGGGAGTGCTATAAAAGTCCGATGGTGCCAGGGTGATTTATTGTAAAATATTAAGGATATCCTTTTCTACAACGAGCATTTTATTAGTCACAAAAGTGCAATTTAATAGGAGACCTCTAAACTATCAGGAATTTACAGGGGGGATTAAGTACAAGTGTTATCATTCAAAAGAGAACTGGAAGTGCAGTTGCCGAGAAAGATTATAAAATAATATTGGGAAAAATCAGGGAAGTGGGAGTCCCGTAGGCAGCTCCGATCAAAAAAAAGTCCAACATTCAACAGGCTGGATGGCCAGCAGGGAGGCATGGCGCTGTTATTTTACTATTTTACTATTATTTACTATTTACTACACTTACTATTTTAATGGTTTCCCTGGAAACGGGGAGTGAACAACTGTCACCACCAAGGTAGCACAAGAAAATAAACCATCCGGAGTAACGATAGTCACTTTAGAGATTATGAAGGGTATCTGTTTTTCTCTTACCTTTTCCATTTTGAACTTTTGGGTAGTTGCCAGGGTGTGTGTCTGGGAGAATGTGAGATGTAGCTCATTGTTCTCTTTCGAGCTGAAGGATTTCACCAGCATCATTCCCAAGGTTTCCCTGATCACACTGCCTGTAGAGGGCATCAGTTCCCAGTCTCCCACAGCCCGTTGATATAATGGGGTGGGATTCTCCGGCCACGCTCACTCTAAAACCAGAGAATCCCGCCCAAGATCAATGGACCTTTGTGCGGTCTGTCCACCCCCCTGCTCGCTGAGAGAATGAGGGGGGCACGGTGGCACAGTGGTTAGCACTGCTACTTCACAGCTCCAGGGTCCTGGGTTCGATTCCCGGCTCGGGTCACTGTCTGTGTGGAGTTTGCACGTTCTCCTCGTGTCTGTGTGGGTTTCCTCCTGGTACTCCGGTTTCTTCCCACAGTCCAAAGATGTGTGGGTTAGGTTGATTGGCCATGCTAAGAAATTGCCCCTTAGTGTCAGGGATGCGTAGGTTTGAGGGATTAGTGGGTATAATATGTAGGGATATGGGGGTAGGGCCTGGGTGGGATTGTGGTCGGTACAGACTCGATGGGCCAAAGGGCCTCTTTCTGCACTGTAGTGGTCTAATTCCACCACCCACCCACACCCAACTCCCAGGATTATAATGGGCAAGAAGGTCAGTCAGCCCACAAAGATCCTCAAGTTCCCAGCATCCAGTGGTTTCTCAAAATATTCCAGGATTTTCACCTTCAACACTCTGTATGCAGAGATAAACTTCAATGCTAAATGTTCTGTTTTGTTAGCTTGAACCAGTGTCCCTTTATCTAACTCTTGCAATTTACTGTTCGTATTCGCTTCACTATCTTATAAACCTCTATTATATCACCTCTCAGAGGCCTCTTTCCCAGGCTGAAAATCACAAGTATACCGGTCTTTCCTCATAACCGAAACCTCGGGACACTTTTCTCTGAAATCATAGATTCCCTACAGTGCTGAAGGAGGCCATTTGGCCCATTGAACTGCAGAGGCAATAATCCCACCGAAGCCCTATCCCCCTGTTTATCCCTCTGACACAAAGGGGCCATTTAGCTTGGCCAACCCACCCTAACCTGCACATTTTCAGACTGAGAGGGGAAACTGGAACACCCTGAGGAAACCCTTGCAGACACAGGGAGAACGCGCAAACTCCTGACAAGCGGTAATCCAAGGCTGGAATTGAACCCGGGTCCCTGGCTCTGTGGTGCTCTAGACTAGACCTCTAGAGTTTATATTGTGTGTCTTGTGCACTGTGAATTGGACATAGTATTTAAATTGTTAAATATGATAAAATATTAATTTGAACCAAAATTATTGCTCTCTTTGCAAAATGGGACAATGTCCTTTCATTCCTCCCCTTTAAAAGGTGTAGTTTTAAAAAATATTCCTGAATAAAATTGTTCATGTCGGGAATAGAGCAGCACAGATCCTGGGTGGAAATCTAAGCTGCTGTTCATTTGTTTGTGCCTAAGAATGAAGAGTTTATATTTCTTTTAAAATAGCAGGAATTTCCTTTACATAAATCTAGATCTGAGGCATCAAAATTAAATATGACTGAGTATTGGGTTGTGGGGAATTTTGAAGATGGCCAATTGTGTCTTAAACGGAGACAGTTCAAAACTCGCAAGGCGAATATCTCTGTGCAAAGACGTAACAAAATTTATGAAACATAAAACATAAGAACAAAATAATACAAACGTATAGCTGACCAGAGTGTCTCAAAGGGTTAAATCGCTCTGGGTTAGAGTGACAGAACCCCTCTGAAAGATCTGAAGTACAATGTCAAATTCATATCAATTATATATTATTTTCTAATCAATAATTCCATCTTTCATTAGCTTAGAATCAATTTCATTTAACAGTCATACATTAATACAAATCTCTGTCAAATACCTCAATCAACCATATAATACTTAATAGCCTGGTTATATCTTATTTACCCTTCTACATCCAGATGCAGTCTCCCCTCTTGGCACTAACTATATCCCCATTGCCTAATAGCAAAAGCTATCGCAATGTCAAAATGGATGTTCCCACCAGCTCACTGCCAAGCTGAATAGTCATGTGCGTCCAAGGGCATATCTATCCTTTTGTCTGGGCAGTGAACGCATCTATTCATTGAAGTTGCAAAATACATTCCCTCAGGAATTCCCAGTAAGACTTGCTGACCAGCTGGTTCCCAGACCGTTGCCTTTGAACTATTGACATTTACCACCATGCCTTTCAGTAACTTAGCTTGATCAAAGTGAACAGTACATTAAAATATCAGTATATATGTTTTAAAACCATAGCTACTTGTTTTGATTATCCTACTGCATTCACACGTGTGCAAAACTGTGTTGCTTGTTTAAGGTCATTTAACTCCTTACTGATTTTTTTGTGCTCTAAAGAATGCATTCTGCCTAGCTGGTTAGAAATCCACATATTCTGACTTGGTTAGCAATGGTTTTGTGAGCTAAATGGACTGAATATAGAACATTACAACGCAGTACAGGCCCTTTGGCCCTCGATGTTGCGTTGACCTGTGAAACCAATCTAAAGTCCATCTAATGTACACTATTCCAATATCATCCATATGTTTATCCAATGACCATTTAAATGCCCTTAATGTTGGCGAATCCACTACTATTGCAGGCAGGGCATTCCACGCTCCTACTACTCTCTGAGTAAAGAACCTACCTCTGAGATCTGTCCTATATTTATCACCCCTCAATTTAAAGCCATGTCCCCTTGTGCTAGTCGCCTCCATCCGAGGAAAAAGATTCACACTGTCCACCCTATCTAATCCTCTGATCATATATGCTTCTATTAAGTCACCTCTTAACCTTCTAACAAAATTAGCCTCAAGTCCCTCAGCCTTTTCTCATAAGACCTTCCCACCATACCAGGCAACATCCTGGTAAATCTCCTCTGCACCTTTTCCAATGCTTCCACATCCTTCCTATAATGCGGTGACTAGAACTGTACGCAATACTCCAAGTGCGGCTGCACCAGAGTTTTGTACAGTTGCAACATGACTTCCTGGTTCCTAAATTCAATCCCTCTACCAATAAAAGCTAACACACCATATGACTTCTTAACAATCCTATCAACCTGGGTGCCAACTTTCAGGGATCTATGCACACCGAGATTTCTCTGCTCAACCACTCTACCAAGTAACTTAGCATTAGCTCAGTACTTTGTATTCCTGTTACTCCTTCCAAAGTGAATCACTTCACACTTTTCTGCATTAAATTCCATTTGCCATCTCTCAGCCCAGTTCTGCAGCTTGTCTATGTCCCTCTGTAACTTGCAACATCCTTCCGCACTGTCCACCATTCCACCGATTTTAGTGTCATCCGCAAATTTACTAAGCCTTCCTTCTATGCCCTCATCCAAGTCAGTTATAAAAATGAACAGCAGTGGCCCCAAAACAGATCCTTACAAGTAACTGAACTCCAGGATGAACATTTCCCATCAACCACCACCCTCTATCTTCTTGCAGCTAGACAATTTCTGATCCAAACCGTTAAATCACCCTCAATCCCATGCCTCCGTATCTTCTGCAATAGTTTACTGTGGGAAACCTTATCAAACACTTCACTGAAATCCATGTACATCACATCAACTGCTTTACCCTCATCCAACTCTTTGGTCACCTTCTCAAAGAACTCAATAAGATTTGTGAGGCACGACCTACCCTTCACAAAACCGTGCTGACTATCCCTAATCAAATTATTCCTTTCTAGATGATTATAAATCTTATCTCATATAATCCTTTCCAAAACTTTGCTCACAACAGAAGTAAGGCTCACTGGTCGATAATTATCAGGATTGTCTCCACTCCCCTTCTTGAACAAGGGGACAACATTTGCTATCTTCCAGTCCTCTGGCACTATTCCTGTTGACAATGACAAAGATCAAAGCCAAAGGCTCTGCAATCTCCTTCCTAGCCTCCCAAAGAATCCTGTGGTAAATCCCATCCGGCCCAGGAGACTTATCTATTTTCATACTTTCCAGAATTGCTAACATCATCTCCTAATGAACCTCAATCCTGTCTAGTCTAATAGCCTGTATCTTGGTATTCTCCTCAACAACATTGACTTTTTCCTGTGTGAACACTGACAAAAAATGTTCATTTAGCGCCTCTCCTATCTCTTCGGACTCCACACACAACTTCCCACTACTGTCCTTGACTGGCCCTAATCTTACCCTAGTCATTCTTTTATTCCTGACACATCTATAGAAAGCTTTAGGGTTTTCCTTGATCCTGCCTACCAAAGACTTCTCATATCCCCTCCTGGCACTTAGCTCTCTCTTTAGGTCCTTCTTGGCTAACTTGTAACATTCAGGCTCCCTAACTGAGCTTTCATGTCTCATCTCGATATAAGTCTCCTCCTTCCTCTTCACAAGCGATTCAACTTCTTTAGTAAACCAAAGTTCCCTCGCTCAACCACTTCCTCTTGTGCCTGACAGGTACATACTTATCAAGACACGTCGTAACTGTTCCTTGAACAAGCTCCACATTTCAATTGTGCCCGTCCCCTGCAGTTTCCTTCCACATCCTATGCATCCTAAATATCGCCTAATCACAAGGTAATTTCTTTTTCCCCCAGCTATAACTCTTGCCCTGTGGTATATACCTATCCCTTTCCATCGCAAATGTAAATGTAACCGAATTGTGGCCTACTGTCACCAAAGTGTTCATCCACCTCCAAATCTAACGACTGGCCTGGTTCATTACCCAGTACCAAATCCAATATGGCCTTGCTTCTTGTTGGCCTATCTACATACTGTGTCAGGAAACCCTCCTGCACACATTGGACAAAAACTGACCCATCTAAAGTACTCGACCTATAGCTTTTCCCATCGATATTTGTAAAGTTAAAATCCCCATAACAGCTACCTTGTTACTTTTGTTCCTATCCGGAATCATCTTTGCAATCCTTCCCTGTACATCTCTGGAACTTTTCGGAGCCTATAGAAAACTAACAGGGTGACCTCTCCTTTCCTATTTTAACCTTAGCCCATACTACCTCAGTAGACGAGTCCTCATCAACGTCCTTTCTGCCACCGTAATACTGTCCTTGACTAACAATGCCACACCTCCCCCTCTTTTACCATCTTCCCTAATCTTACTGAAACATCTAAACCCTGGAACCTGCAACAGCCATTCCTGTCCCTGCTCTATCCATGTCTCCGAAATGGCCACGGCATCGAAGTACCAGGTGCCAACCCATGCTGCAAGTTCACCCACCTTATTCCAGACTGGGGCACAGCTAAGCACATTTTCCAACAAGGAGTAGGCTCGTTGCTTAGGCTCGAAGTGTGACTTATTGTTGATCTCTACTGCTCTGTCTTCACTCGTCTCTAACGCTAGGTAGTTGGTTTAATATTACAATGAAGTTACAGGGAGAATGTGCAGACTCCGCAAAGACAGTGACCCAAACCAGGATCGAACCTGTGTCCTGGTGCTGAGAGGCAGCAACGCTAACCACTGTGTCAGCGTGCCGCCCCAGCGTCTTTGCGGATTCTGACTGTCGTGGTCCACTCTGCAAAATATTAGAAGGACAGTGCGATGATGCAGGGTTGAGGTTGCCTTTTCCCACTTAAGTAGCACTGACATCAAATATCATAGCTCTGCCAAAAAAGTCTCTCTTTCCAAAGCATTTTTAGAAGGTGTTGAAACTTTAAATTAAAACATCTGCCGTCTCCAAGTTAATAAAATTGGATGTCTCTAGATAGCAGCGGGATGTCAGCTAACCCAGCCAACGCTTGAGTAAGATTCCCGGAATAGTTTGGGAACTTGCTCTGAATTTCAGCCTGTGAGCTTTCCAAGGGAGACTGAGAAACAACATAAGATTCAAATTGCAGTCCTGTGTTGTTTTAAAATGGTTAGGAAACCAATCAAAAGCAATGTTTGAGGGGGGTAGACATCAAAATTTGCCAGCTTTTAAAGTGAAGTTTATTTATTAGTCATAAGTAAGGCTTACATTAACACTGCAATGAAGTTACAGTGAAATTCCCCTAGTCGCCACACTCTGGCACCTGTTCGGATCATTGCATGTAACCAGCACATCTTTTGGACTGTGGGAGGAAACCCACGCAGACATGGGGAGAATGTGTCAATGCCACACAGACAGTAACCCAAGCCGGGAATTGAACCCAGGACCCTCGTGCTGTGAGGCAGCAGTGCTAACCACTGTGCCACCGTGAAATCTTGTTACTGAAACCCTGTTACAGCCTTGTTCCAAGACTGTATATGATAGTGAAAAGAAAGTTTCACCAAAACCCAACTTAAAAATGATTGGGGTCAACTGCATAAGATAGCTGAACGTTTTCAGCTGAAAATATATTCTCGTGGAAACCCCTCTGACAATGACAGGCTGCCAGTAAATCATTTGGCCAGGCAGCATTTGTGAATAAAGGACGCTTGGGTTAATATACCCTGAAATGTTAACCTTCCACTTTCCACAGATCCTACCTACCCTGCTAAGTTCCTTCAGTATTTTGTGTTAAATATTTTCAGGGAATTTGGACATTGCTGGCTAAGCCAGCAATTTTTTTTTTTGCCCCTTCTTAATTTCCTTCAAGAAGGTGGTAAGCTGCCTTTCTGAACCACTGCAGCCCATGTGGTGTGGATACACCCACAGTGCTGTTAGGGAGGGAGTTTCAAGAATCTCGCCCAGTGACTGTGAAGGAACGGCAATATATTTCCATGTCAGGATGGTGAGTGAAATGGAGAGGAACTTGCAGGTGGTGCTGTTTTCATGCATCTGCCCTATCCTTGTCCTCCTTGGTGGTAGAGATTGTGGGTTTGGAAGTTGCTGTCAAAGTAACTTTGGGGAGTTGCTGCAGTGCATCTTGTAGATTCGACATACTGCTGCCACTGTGTGTCAGTAGTGGAGGGGTTAAATGTTGAATGTGGCCAATCAAACAAGCTGCTTTGTCCTGGATTGTGTCAAGCTTTGTGAATGTTGCTGGAGCTGCACTCATCCAGGCAGGCAGAGAGTATTCCAACACATTCCTGACTTGCACCTTATAGATGTGGATAGACTTTTGGAAGTCAGGAGTGAGTTACTCGTTGCACCATTCCCAGCCTGCTCTTGTAGCCACAGTATTTATAAGGCCAGTCCAGTTGAATTTCTGGTCAATGGTAACCCCAGTATGTTGACAGTGCAGGATTCAGCAGTGGTAATACCATTGAATGTCAAGGAGAGATGATTGGATTCTCTATTATTGGGAATGGTTATTGTCTTGCATTAGTATTGCATGAATGTAATTTTGCACCTAATAGTCTGAATATTGTTCAGATCTTGCTGCTTCAGTGTCTGCAGTCACAATAGTGCTGAACATTGAGCAATTTTGTGTTTCTATTTCAGATTTCTCCAGCATCTGGTATTTTTGCCGTTTGACTGTCATTCAGTTCTCTTGAGCGAGAATCATAGAATCGCTACAGTGCAGAATGGAGCCATTTGGCCCATCGACTCTGTACCAACCACAATGCCACACAGGCCCTATTCCTGTAACCCCACACATTTCCCTACTAATCCCCCTGACACTAGTGTCAATTTACCATGGCCAATCAACCTAACCCGCACATCTTTGGACTGTGAGAGGAAACTGGAGCACCCAGACGAAACCCACGCAGACACACGGAGAACATGCAAACTTCACACAGATAGTAACCCGAACTTGGGTCCCTGGCGCTGTTAGACTCAGCTGATCCCCTTGGCAAAAAAATCAGAGGCTTGATTGTGACCAGAATTACCCAGCTATCCTCCTGAATATCTACATTGTAGGCTGACACTAGACTGTCAAGGATGCATCTACGTTAGATGATCAGATGGAAACGTAACCCGTGACCATTCCAATCTACCGAACATGCACATCTTTAGACTGTGTGAGGAAACCCATGCAGACACTGGGAGAATGTGCAAACTCCACACAGTCACCCAAGGCTGGAATTGAACTGGTGTCCCTGAAACATTTGTGTGTGCTCTGTCTCAGGTCCTTGGCTTGTTCTCTGCTGATGCTTCATCCTGAGCCAACCTCTTAGCAGTTTTGTCCGTGGTGTTGTGCCATTGTCTTCCATTCCCTGGCGCTATGAGGCAGCTGTAACCACCATGCCAAGGTTACACAAGCTGGTGTCAGCTGGCCAATGGTGAGGGTGTTGAGATTGGCCTGAGTAGATTCTAAAGGTGTTGTGGAGGGGTAAGGGGAGAGAGCAGGAGTGTGGTGTTGAGACAAAGGATCAGCTGTGATCATATTGAATGATGGAACAAACTCAAGGGGCTGAATGACCTGTTCCTATTTTTTTTCATTGCTTCTATGAATACTTTAGTTGAGAGTGGGATATAGCTGAGATTCCCAATGGCTATTCAATGACATGTAAGAAATCTGGGCTTTTTTGGACAAGGCGGGGGCCAGAGCAAGAGTTCATCGTTTCTTGTGAAGGCGCTGACTTCTTGCTGAAGTACAGTTCCATGGGAAACAATACACACCTGGACGCCAGGGGTTAGCACACTCCTTCCGCGTGAGGGGATGTCCCAGCTGAGCCTTACGAAAGCAAAAGACTGTAGATGCTACAAATATGAAATAAAAACCAAAAGTGCTGGAAATATTCAGAAGGTCAGGCAGCATCTGTGGAGAGAGAAAGACAGAGTTCATGATTCAGGTTAATGATGTTTCATCAGAACTAGGAAAAATTTAGAAACTATATAGAAATGGGTATTAATCAAGTGAAAGTGGAGAGGGTGAGAAAAGGACAAAGAGACAGGCCAGTGGTAAGTTACAAGGCCTAGAGAGTTTTTGGGTGTGATTCTCCTGGCCTGCTGGCTGATTGAATAGTGCTCCAGGCCGCAAAGTATCAACCTGTATCGGGATTTGCGACCAACGTCTGGCCAATTGTGATTCTCCCAGGCCTTTTTTCTCGAGCCGGAAATCAACGCGAGGCTGATTTACCATTTCAAAATCAACATTTCCATATGATTAGCGAGCCTGGGGTGATATCATCTAGGCTCGCGAATGTCTCCCATCACCCTGCCCGGAGAGGTCCCCACCAGCGGGGATTAAAGTTGGTCCCTATAAACGGGGAACAGGTGTGATCACCCTGCTGGTCGGGACAGGGGCCATCGAGGCCCCTCCTGGAGGTTGGGGACAAGGAAGGGGTACCCCTGGGGGGGTCAGGGAAAGACACTGGTAGGCTGGTGAGGTGGGATGGGATGGGGAGATGTGTGGGCTGATCACTGCATGCACAATAGGCCGCTCAGTGTCCTGATGTTGCCCTCTTGGGCATATTCAAGGTTCGCCCCTCCCTCCCACCTTACCAGCATGAGTTGTGTTATGGACTCTGACGCACAAAGTCCCAGAAATTCATTCCACTCAGCCCACAAAAAAAGGGGGCTAGAAAAACAACCGTATTCTTAGGTTTTTGGGGGTGAGAATTGCCCCCCATGGCCCTGATTTTACCAGCACGGATGCCTGAGGCTTGTAAGATTGTGCCCAAAGCCAACAGGGTATACCGTTCTGTGAGCCCCGCCCAGCCTGATATCAGGGCAGCTGTGCTGTTAAAATCCAGAACTGGTGATGCAAGGGTGTGGTCGTGGGACAAGTAAAGAAACCAAAGATATATTTCTAGGTGGCATGCAGGGCAAAATCATGAAGAACTGTCACCCAAAAGCAAGAGAGAAATGAGACAAGAACAGGAAAAGGAATTGGAGGTGGAGCTTTGGAGATTATAGTCTTAAATTATTGCACTCAACATTGAGTAAGAAAAGCTGTAAAGTGCCTTAGCAAAGGGTGAGGTGTTGTTATCTGAGCTTTCGTTGAGCTCTAGTGGAACACTGGAAGGTCAGTGGGAGAGTGAGGTGAGAATTAAAGTAACAGGCAACTGGAAGCTCGTCACACAAGCGGACTGAACTGAGGTCTTCTTTAAAGTGGTCACCCTGTTATAGAGCAGACTGCATTACAGTCGAGAGATACGGTCCGTTAAACCGAAAGATGTTTGCTCACAGCTAAGTTTGAACCTATTCACCACAGGCTGAGACATTTACAACTGAGGGCGTGGGAGACACAGCCTGCTTGCTAAACTAAGGACCACTAAGTATTGACCTGGTGAGATCAGTGCTGGCTGACAGTCAAACCTGGGGCTTTGCTGTCCTTTTGTGACTCAGCAACTTGCTTACAGAGTACACCGTACTCAGCCATCTGAGAAACTTTCAAACAATGGCTACTGAGGCCAGAGATATAAGAATCACTTTTTGTTTCAATTTGTGGATGATTTGCTGCAGTCACCCTCAAATTATGTAACTTTTTTTTAACGTTTATTTATTAATGTCATAAGTAGGCTAACGTTCACACTGCAATGTAGTTACTGTGAAAATTCGCCACACTCCAGCACCTTTTCTTGTACACAAGGTATAATTTAGCACGGCCAGTGTACCTCACCAGCATGCCTTTCAGACTGTGGAAGGAAACCGGAGCACCCGGAGGAAACCCACACAGGCACAGGGAGAATGTGCAAACGCTGTACAGACAGTGACCCAAGCCGGGAATCAGGCGCAAGCGCTGAAATGATGGCGTTCCTTTTCACTGTACTGTCAGCCTGTTACAATGTGAAAAACGTGTAAAAATCCCACTTAGTCATCTGGATGTGCTGTGTGTTCAGGAATGAAATACATCATCTGACCTTTATCAGTCCTTCTGCACTGATTGCATAAACACAACATTGAGCAAGGCTGTGCTCCCAGATTGGAGACTTGTTACATGGGAGAATGAGTCAGAGTGCGGGTTACAACAACCAAGTCCCAGTCAGGAGGCTCATGCACCACCCCACCCCCGCAGCCCCGTGTTGAGTTGCCCAGTGGCAATCATTTGATAATCATTAGATTGAGCAATTGAATTCTACTCATGACCACTGGACATTATTCATGGTATGTGGGAGCAATCATGTCTTGTTTTTTAAGTAGAACTTACACCAGAGGAACAGACCATTTGATCGCTATTTGGGGTGGCATGGTGGCACAGTGGTTGGCACTGCTGTCTCACAGTGCCGGGGACCCCATCTGTGTAGAGTTTGCACATTCTCCACGTGTCTGCGTGAGTTTTCTCCAGGTGCTCAGGTTTCCTCCCACTGTCCGAAAGACATGCTAAATTCTCCTTCAGTGTACCCAAACAGGCACCGGAGTGTGGCGACTAGGAGATTTTCATAGTAACTTCATTGCAGACTTGACGTAAGCCTACTTGTGATAATAGTAATTAAACTGAACTAAATCTAAAATCTGTCACTGTTTATGCTCCTAAGGCGCTTTCTTCTACCTTACATCCTTTAATCTAATCCATTTATCCTTCTGTTTCTTTATCCCTCTAGATTCCTCTGAAATGTACCTGTGATGTAGAACCCAGACCTTTGAAATTCGAGAAGATTAAAACTAAAGTTGAAATTTGGTAGTAAAATGGAGAAGAATTAGGAGATGAGAATGGGGGGGAGGGGAGGCCATTCACCCAAACAGTTCGTACCAGTTAAGCTGCACACTAAACATTTAAATGTAACTGTTGAGGAGGGAATCTGTGGATGTCTCCACCTATAGAAGTCCCCTATTGGGCAAAAAACGTGCGGTGGAAATGGAGAAAAATAAAATCCTGCCTTTGTATAGCACCTCTAGAATGGGAGAATGTTCTGAATTTCTTCATGGAAGCGTAATCAGAAAGTACCGAACCACAGGCAGAATAAAGAAAAGTTTAGTTAAAGAGGTGGGTCTTAGGTAGGATGACAGGGAGGAAGAGGGTTAGAGGGGTTCACCGAGTAGCCAAGTGAAGAGTTCAGGGAAGAGGAGGGCGGAGGGGTTTTTGGAGGTAATTCCAAAGCACGTGGCCTAAGCAGGTCAAACCACAGCTACACAAATGGGACAAAGGAGGGAAAGATGTTTAAAGAGCAGCGCTGCCAGACTGAAGCTACTACTTGGCTTCCAGTCTATGGTATAATACCCCATTGGTTGCATATCTCCTTTCAGCTGAATATCCGAAAACAGATGCCCTCTTAAACCTTGTGCGAACTCAGCAAGAGCTTTGGAAGTGTCAATTACAAAGATTCCTCTTACTCACCAGACAAATCACAAGAAGCGGGTGCCTAGTCACTGGACCATTAGTGGAAATGTGGATAGATCAAACACTTCCCTTTTCCAGTCTGCTAGAGACTCAGCTTCTTTAAATGAATCCGTTACAAGACCGCAGAAAAACAAAAATCAAATACAGGAAATACTGCAAGAAACTATTTAAAGCTAACCTACTTCTTGGTTGCTGTTGGTGATACCAGAAGGCCAGAGAGATGCACAGTAATCGAATAACAGTTTAGCTGATTAACTCAAAAGTATTGACCAGGTTCTCGATTCCTTAGTGGAGGTTCAGAATCCATCTCTTTTTCTGTTTTGTGTGGTATTCTTTGAATGATAGCATCCAAGAGTTTTAAGATTAGCTTTCAGTCACTGGAATATTGTGTGTGAAAGATTAATAGACATTGGCAGTACATCAGGTCTACCCTAGGTTGGGTTCAGATTCCAAGAATTATGCACAGCGCTCCACATTTGGGTGCAATCACTAACAAAATGATGTGCTGGCACGTGTATAAAAATAGAAATTTCACTTAATAGCAACCTGCGGAGCCAAGCAACGTCCTCTGGACACCAAAAAGGTTCCAATGTTAATGAAAATAAAGAGGAATGAGATCATTTCTAATAGCCTTTCTATATATGGAAGATATGCGGGGTCTACACGCCCAGTATTAACTGGAATTTGTGCATGGTTTGTGTCCATTTAGAGAATTGATCTCCAAATCCACATGTGAATGTTAGCACTGCTTAATTTAAAAAAAACACTGGTTTCACATTAAGTCACTGAATAGACCCCTGACCTGGCAATGACCTGATCTGAGATTCTTGAGAAAACATTCAATTTGATTCACCATGAGCCATAAATGGGTATGATTCCACATCACCTCATCAACCCCTGAACACTCAGTAGGGACATTCTGAAAATTAACAGATGTCACAGCTTTTCATTTGGATTAATAGCCAATATTTCAGGTCTGTATAGCTAAAAACTATCTGGAGACAAAGTAGTTACTTGTAGACAATCCCTTTTGTTTTGAGGGTTCATGAAGTTTTTTATTGGGATGTGGGTATCGCTGGCTGTCCAGCACCTATTGCCCATTCCTGGTTACCCATGAGAAGGTGGTGATGGGCTGCTTTCTTGAACACTGCAGTCCAAGTGCTGTGTGTTGACCCACAATGCCATTAGGGAGGGAATTGCAGGATTTTGACCCAGTGACTGTGAAGGAGTGATGATATATTTCCAAGTTAGGCTGGTGAGGGTCTCAGAGGGAAGCTTGCAGGTGGTGTTGTTCCCATGTATCTGGTGCCCTTGTCCTTCTAGGCAGAAGTGGTCATTGGTTTGAAAGGTGCTGCCTAAGAATCTTTGGCTGCAGTGCATCTTGAACTTGCTAACCTAATAATTAGTCATCGGTAGTTTTGAACAAAGTGTGCTCAATTCTGTCCATGATGCTGATGGCCATTCAGGGTTTGGCATTCTTTTCATTTTTATCAGTGGGTCATTAAAGAGGAAGTGTTGAATGTGAATGAAAGCTTACCTACTGTCCATCCCACTTTGCAATCTTCACTTCTTCAAAAGAGATTGCACACAAGTTTGCTTGGCGATCTGGAGCTTAGAAGAGACGTGAAGAAGCCCTTTGGCAGATAATGCCATTATCTTTTCCATCACACTGGGTGTAAGCTTCCTCAGAAGTCGTCCCATTTTTCCATTTTATAGGATCTGCAGGAGTCAGCTGTAAAAGAACAGTGCTTTACTGTTCAAAATTAAGTAAAGCAAAACCACGAGCTCGTGGTCAGCACAAACTGGTCCCAACCGGGGCAATGCAGCAATGGACCCACTTGGGCCTGCTTTATACAGGGCTCAGTATACGAGCTCCATCAGGTAAAATAATTACCAATCACCAGGGAGCTCGTACTCTGCAAATCCTGCAGGGAGTTCAATCAGTGATTTCCCCATGCAGGGCCATTACAACTTCAGCACAAGAGCCAAGGAAACTGTACAAATGGCGCCAACACATTCTTATGTCATCAGATGAGTAACAGAAACCCCCCAAAAATTGTTCTGTGATTTTGTTATATTAATGGTTACTGATTTGGTCACCCTTCAATTGTTTTCAGTGATAATTTCTTAATAAGGTGCTGTAGTCAAGATAGTCACTCTCAGAGATAAATTGTAAGGTTAGTGATGTAGCGCGCATTTCCCTGTTCCTTGCAGGGTAGTGAAACGGGTCGGAGTTCTGCTCAAAGCTGAGAGTTCACTGTGACCCCCAGCCCATTTTTCTGGGGTTTGGGCATGGTTGACCAATCTGCAAAACAGACTTCTGACAGGATCCCTCTCTCGAAAGAAGGTGTCCATTGCTGTGAGTCCCCCACATGGCAGGAGCTTTTAAAGAGGGAAGAAGCAGTGCAAAAAGGAACACAGCCACTTCCTGTAAAGGCGGAGTCTGAGGCCAAAATGTGTCTCAGGCCTTCATGGAGTGAGACAAGGTCACTATCAGGCTCTCCTTCAAGCCAACAATTTTGGGTGACGACAGTCTCACCAATTTTGCACCATTTCCCATCAAAATTTGAATTGATTTCACTTAGTTTTATGAAACAGGAAATAATTCGAAGGTTAAATGAATGAGGTGGAGGCTAATGCATGGCGTAAGGAGGACAATTATTTGAAATGACTTTCGAAACTTATTTAATTAGATGAAAACCCTTTTATTTTTACACATTGCTCACTTAGTCAATGCAGCTGAGTCAATGTTTCTTCATAAGCAACTCTTCAAATGCAGACAATAAAAAATATAACAAAACTTACTCCAACTTATAAACAAAGAAAGTATTTAATTAAGAAACTTGATTACTCCACACTTGGGGCCATGCCCTGGGCTAGTACAATTCCAAACATGTTCTTATTTATAGAGTCAGCTATTACAACATTCTGGAATTGGTTCCATGGTTTACTGGGTCAGTTGAACCTCACGGTTTGTTACCATTCATCACATTACATCCGATAAAAAGTTGTCACTGGTTACATTCTAACGAGAAACACGCTCACTTAAATTGTAATATTCCCGCATGGAGTTTGACCCACTGAAAGCATCAGGTGGTTATTGGGGGGGTGGGGGAGAAATGTTAAAAGTAATATTTGTCCTTTAAAATAATGTAAGCGTAAATGTGTAATACAAACGTGATAACAATGAATCCTCTTCCAACACAGTGCATTGGATGAAGACACCAAAGTTTCAAGAACTCAGATTATGGATGAGGACAACGATATCGCAGAGCGACTGCAGAAACGAGAAGAGCGACGCCAGAAACGTCTTCAGGAGGCCATGGAGCGTCAGCAGGAAATTGACATCATGGCGAAAGGGGAGACTCGAGATACCCGAAGAAACGAGAGGGAGGAGGAGGAGGAGAACAATCAGCGCAACAAGTGGCGGCAAGAGCCAGAGCCAGAACCCGAGCCGGAGCCAGAACCTGAAGTAGAACCCGAGCCGGAGCCAGAACCTGAGGTAGAACCCGAGCCAGAACCTGAGCTAGAGCCGGAACCAGAACCTGAGCCGGAACCCGAGCCAGAGCCAGAACCTGAACCTGAGGTAGAACCCGAGCCAGAACCTGAACCAGAGCCGGAACCAGAACCAGAAGTGGTGGTAATAGAAAAAGAGAAGATTGTAGAAAAAAATATTGAAAAACCCTATCAAATTGAAAAGGTAAAATGAGTATTTCAACAAATAAAATGCCAGCCGTCACTTTGATCTCTTTCCCTCAGCTGACTTGCCCTTACTGCACCATTTTAGTTTTATTTTAACTCGTGCAAGTATAAAGCTAGGATGGACATGTTGATTCCATTGTCTGAGTGTATTGAAATGCCTGGTGGACCGTATAAAGGGCACGGTGGCACAGTGGTTAGCACTGCTGCCTCAGCGTCAGGGACCCGGGTTCGGTTCCCGGCTTGGTTCACTGTGTGGAGTTTGCACATTTGCCCCGTGCCTGAGTGAGTTCCCTCCGGGTGCTCCAGTTTCCTCCTACCAGTCCAAAGATGTGCAGGTTAGGTTGATTGGCCATTCTAAATTGTCCATTCGTATCTGGGGCATTAGCAGGGTAAACGTGGGGTTACAGGAATAGGGTCTGGATGGGTCAGTGCAGACTCAATGGGCCGAATAGCCTCCTTTTGCACTATGACTGTTGGAGGGGTGGGGGGGGTGGCGGGCGGGTCCCTACACCTGTAATACAGTCTGCCCAGTTTTTCATCTTTTAAGCTAATGAGTAGGCTCCCTGCATCTTTTCTCTCTGTGTGCTACACCCTGAAAATGTGCTGTACCCCCTCCCCACCTCCACCTCCCCCTCCACTGGCACAGAACCAGGACTTGGATCTGTTTTCAATTAGTTAACTAGCCACTATTTAATTTCTGAAATAGCTATGAACTCAACATTTTACCTGCGGTTCTGAAATAATCTGCCATCAGTTTTATTCCTGTAACTTTGCCTCAACACTTTGGCCTGATGTTTGTTAGTGGCTGCACATATTTCCATTCCCTGTACACTTCCATATTCAGTGCCAAACTCCGGCTAATTTGTGTCCTGCAAACTCATGTCCTGTGCCGATTAGATTAATGTTACACTAGATTTAGATTAATGAACTCAATTGGCTTATAACCATTAATGGGCAGTGGTGAGAGGAAATGTTTATCCAATGTGTCTGGATGGGATTCAAATTGAGCTCCAGGGTTGAAGAGCAATGCTGGTGTTGGAGGAACATTCATTGCTTTCTGCAGTCGTAATCCAGCATTTTATTTAAAGATGGCTTTGGGATTTTGCCGTGTTTGTGTCAAAAGTTGAAGTTGTGGGGTAGAAACAGAGAGCTTGGACGGTGTTGCGAGACTGGGGGCTTCAAATCGACAACCTGCTATCTATTCACGTCCGCGTTGGACAGAAGGCTGGGCTGGGTGAAAGATGGGTTCACCATCACATCTCTGCCCCGACGCAGTCTGAGTTTGGGGAACCATGGAACAGATTCCTTACTAAAGGGCTGGCACGGTGGCACAGTGGTTAGCACTGCTGCCTCAGAGCACCAAGTTCAACTCCTGGCTTGAGTCACTTTCTGTGCAGCGCCTGCACATTCTCCCTGTATCTGCATGGGTTTCCTCCAGGTGCTCTGATTTCCTCCCACAGTCCAAAGATGTGCAGATTAGTTGGATTGGCCATGCTAAATTGTCCCGTAGTGTCCCAAGGTATATAGATTAGATGAATTAGCCATGGTATTTGTGTGCATTACAGGGATAGGGCAGGGGAGAGGGCCTGATAAGAGACTTTGCCAAAGAGTCAGATGGGCAGAATGGCCTCTTCTGCACCGTATGGATTCTACGTGTACAGACACTTGGAGAATTGGATTCTGCCGAGCACAGTTTGAACAGTTGTCAGACTCATTCTTCATCTACCAAGCTGGAACATAGGATCAGAATTAAAGTTAGCAGGAGAGCGAGAAAGTACATCTTGTGTATAAGATTACAATTACATTATAAACCCACTCTATCTTTTCTTTTAAAATAATGATTAGGATAAATTGGTAAATCATCAGTCCAAATGATGACGGTTCCTAGTGGGACACATGTCTATTCTCCACCATCTTCTCTGGCTCATGTTATGCCTACTGTCCAATCCTGCTCCAGATCCCAGAACTATTTTAATGGGGTCCCCAGCTCCATGGCAGTGTCTTGTATCGGCATTTGGTACAGACAGGCAGCTTTATCTTCAGGGATTGAAACTCACTGCCTTCTGTGGGTAGCTGTTCTCACACTTTGGTTTGTGAGTGAGGTGGGAGTGTGACATGTGAAGATATCAGCAATAGGATTTTGGGGAGAGTGAAGTGATTGGTGTTCCAAACAGAGAGGAAACTGTAGATGGACTGTAACTTTAATTCAAAGAAAATCCACTGCAATGGTTTTCAAAAAAGTCAATCATGGAAAGGCAGCAATTAAAAGCAGTGTTTTATTCCACACAAACTTACAAAATTCCACTTGGAGTCTGAGGCTGACCTCATGGTTTAGGCTCCACTTTAGATCCAGTTGTCAGTAGTTCCCATTACGAAACAAGTCAATTTCTGAGTTACACAGAGCAACATATATCTTTACAGCACAGAAGCAGGCCATTCGGCCCAGCAGACATGTGCCAGCATTAATGTTCTCCACATAATCAGAATTTTTACAGCCCAGAAGGGGGCTTCACAGCCCATCGTGTCTACATTGGCTCTCCAAATGAATTAGTGTCATTCCCCTGCCTTTCCCCCATACCCCTGCACATTGTCTCTATTCAAATAATCATCTAAAGCCCTCTTGAATGATTTGATTTGATGTACTATTGTTACATGTATTAGTATACATTAAAAAATATTGTTTCTTGCGCGCATACAGGCAAAGCATGCCATTCATAGAGGAGGAAAGGAGAGAATGCAGAATGTAATGTTACGGTCAGGGCTAGGGTGTGGAGAAAGATCAACTTAATGCAAGGTAGGTCCATTCAAAAGTCTCTTGGCAGCCAGGAAGAAGCTTTTTTTTGAGTTGGCTGGTACATAACCTCAGACTTTTGTATCTTTTTCCCGATGGAAGAAGGTGGAAGAGAGAATGTCCTGGGTGCGTGGGGCCCTTAATTATGCTGGCTGCTTTGCCGAGGCAGCGGGAAGTGTAGACAGAGTCAGTAGATGGGAGGTTGGTTTGCGTGATAGATTGGGCTACATTCACGACCTTTTGTAGTTTCTTGCGGCCTTGGGCAGAGCAGGAGCCATACCAAGCTGTGATACAACCAGAAAGAATGCCTCCTATAGTGCACCTGTAAAAGTTGGTGAGAGCCGTAGCGAACATGCCAAATTTCCTTAGTCTTCTGAAAGAGTAGAGGCATTGGTGGGCTTTCTTAACTATAATGTCGGCATGGGGGGACCAGGGCAGGTTGTTGGTGATCTGGGCATCTAAAACTTGAAGTTCTTGAACCTTTCTACTTAATCCCCATTGATACTTCGATTTGAACCTGCCTCCACCACACTGCCAGATCCGAACCGCTTGCAGTGTGAAAAAGCTTCTTTTGCAAATCACCTTAAATCTGTGCCCTCTCATTCTTTAACAAGCAGAAACAGTTTCTCCCTCTCCAATCTATCCTCATAACTGACGTTTCTTTTTCCTGGAACCATTCTTGTAAACCTCTTCTGCACTCTCTCCAATGCATTCATACCCTCCCTATAGTGTGGTGTCCACATCTGTACACAGTATTCCAGCTGAGGTCCAACCTTTGTCTTGTATAAATTCAGCATAGTCTTTTTGCTCTTGTACTTTCTCTGTACACAAGCCTTCATCCTCCTCTTTGTTCAATTCTATTGTAACACGTTTATACTCCTTTCTGTCTCAAATGTGTATCTAGATTTTCTTTCAAGGCATCTCTGTTATTCACCTCAACTATTTCATGTGGCCATGAGTTCCACACAGTGGGTAACGAAGGTTCTTCTGCATTCCCTATTCAATTTATTAGTGACCATTTTGTGTTTGTCATAGAATCCCTACAGTGCAGAAGGAGACAATTCAACCCATTGAGTCTACACTGACTCTCTGAAGGAGCATCCCACCCAGGCCCATCCCTATAACCCCATGTATGTACCTTGCTAGTCCCCCTAACCTAAGGTGCAATTTATCATGGCCAGTCTACCTAACCTGCACATCTTTGGACTGTGGGAGGAAACTGGAGCACCCGGAGGAAACCCACACATACAGGGAGAACGTGCAGACTCCACACAAACAGTGACCTAAGACCGGAATCGAACCCAGGTCCCTGGAGCTGTGAGGCAGCAGTAATAACCACTGTGTTACCGAGCTCTTCTAGTTTTGGTCTTGCCAAACAGTTGTGATTTGCAAGAAGCTTAACTTGGCTGGCACGCATGTTTGCTGTTGTTCAGAATATTGCTGGGAAAACTAAATCCAACATTTGTTCCTGGCTGAAACCTTCTGCAAAACCATCTGGCAAAGTGGCAGCTCTGGAGTCTAATATTCAGTTAAAAGAGTGTGAAACAAAATGAAGTTCAGTCAGCGTGTACCGTGCATGGCATTTGAGAAACCTCGTCCTAATTAGTCAATGACTTGAGCTCCATTAGTGTAAATTAGGTTGGCAGATTGCATTCTTACCAATGGCATTTTAGTTCTACATTAGGGAAACATTTGGATTAGAGTATGGACAACTCCTGCTGCTGCACTATGCATTTGTTTTCCCCATTCTGAATCCATCACAATCCCAGATCATATTTAGAACATAAGGAGTAAACCACATGGCCTCTGGAATCTGTTCCAAACCTTTCCATCTCAGTCTAGAATATAATCATCAACTGAGCAGCTATTGCCCTCCCCAAAGGTGGAAAACTCCAAAGATTCTCAATTTTCTAATTTAAAAAAAATTATCCTCGTCCGCAGTTCTGAAAGACCAACCTCTCAACCTGAGTTGTACCACACCCACCACATCACCACCCTCGACCACCAGGGCAAGCAGTCTCTCAGCAGCAATTCTTGTCAAGCCCCCTCAGAATCTTGTACGTTTCAGTGAGATCACCCTTCGTTCTTCTGAACTCCAGAGAATGTAGACCCACTGTACCTCCAGCTCTCATCATTGGACACCCCTCCCAACTCAAGAATCAGTTGATTGAACCTTCGCTTCAGGGCCAGTGTATCTTTCCTTGGATAGGGTCACTAAACCTGTACACTTTCCTGCAGGTGTGAGCTCCTGTACAATTGTAGTAAGACTTCCTTATTCTTATTTGTTTATTTATTTAGTTGAGCTAGATAAAGCTCTAAGGGATGCAAGTTCATAGAATTTTTCATAGAATCCCAACAATGCAGAAGGAAGCCATTCAGCCCATTGAGTCTGCACCCATCGGTCTCCTACCCAGCCCTATTCCCCTAGCTCCACATATTTACCCTGCTAGCCTCCCTGACACTAAGTGGCAATTTAGCATGGCCAATCAGCCTGACCCACATGCACATCGTTGGACTGTGGGAGGAAACTGGAGCATCCAGAGGAAACCCACACAAACATGGGGAGAATGTGCAAACTCCACACAGGTAGTGAACCTGGGTCCCTGGCACGTAAGGCACCCATGCTAACCACCGTGCTACTGTGCTCCCCATTTTGTTTGAGACAATTTGCAGAAGTTTTATTTGGGATATATATACTTTTTAAAAAGCTTATTTTATGACACAATCAGTCATAAAATATTTTGCCTATTTGAAAAAAAAACTCAATTTAAATCAGTAAATTTTGGTGCAATATTTCTGTAGGTTCACTAGACTCAGTTCGCACACCTTTTTTAAAGTCAGAAGGTTGTGGGTTCAAGTCCCATCCCAAGGTCTTGAGAACCAAATTGCCTTCTATGCAGTGTAAATGTAAGCCTATTTGTGACACTTATAAATAAACTTTAAAAAACTTTAAATCTTTCAACTTTTGTAGTGGTTTTAAAATACAGGCTGCTGGACTCAAAGGTTTAAACAAACAAAGAGCTTTATTGTAAGGATGGTAACACTGCAGACTGTCTGTTTGCCCACACACGTTATCGGTCTCTTAAAGTGCCCCTATTCCACTACAAAGCTGTTAGTCAGGAATAACAGTAATTCTAGACTGATGCCTCCAGTGTCATACAGATGGAGTGCTGCAGTGTCAGGCTTTAGGATGAGACATTCAACTGAGTCCTTCTCACCCTGACTGCTGAGGTAGGAACAAAGATCCAGTGAATCAAAGACAAAGAACAGGAGGATCCTTCCAGTATCCTGGTCAATGTCCATAGCCAAGAACAGTTGAAAGGTTTATGGGATCTTACTGCGCACAATTGGTTGTTGTCTTAACCGACAAAACAGCAGTGAACTCGAGCATAATCTCCTGATCATGAATCACTGGATGTCCTAAGGCTGAGATAAGGTTTAATATAACTGCGTGTTCTTTATTTTTAAATCTTTCTCCCTTATCTAAATAGACCATTCTGAATATATTGTTCCTATTGAAGGGAATTGAATTTGCTGGCAGGATCATCACTAGAGAGGGACAGAAAGAATAGGAGGCCAATAGAGCACAAAATTGGCACTGTGCTGGAACCAACAGCAGAAATATTAGATGCCAATGAAAATGTACTCGTAACTGCAAGAAAAGGACATGTTAAAATAAACAAGTATGGGCCTTGGAAGCCTTACAAGAAACAAATCAAATCAACTGATGTTGACTTGGTGCTTTGTACACTTAGCATTCATTTACCATCCTCCTTTACATATATATTATGTACCAACTAACCCAAGAATAGCTTCTTCCCCACTGCCATCAGACTTGAGAATGGACCTACCTTGCATTAAGTTGATCTTCCTCTACACCCTAGCTATGACATTACATTCTGCACCTTCTCCTTCTCTATGAATGATATGCTTTGTCTGTACAACGTGCAGAAAACCATACTTTTCACTTTATGCTAATACATGTGACAAATCAATAACGTGTTCATTCTGAAGAATCTGCAGTAATTCAAGTAAAACAGATATTTTTCATTTACGTTTCTCTCCGAAGAAATCATTTTTTACAATCTCCTTACTTACATTCTGCTTTCTGAATGTGCTGTCTTGATTAAATTGGCTTTTTTAATTTCAATGTTGCTTAAGCCAGTTTATGGCTTTTGTATAATAACTTACTGAAGGGGCAGCACGTCTGACAGTGGGGCATTCAGACAGTACTACACAAACTTGTCAGCTTAAGTTCTGAAATCTGGTTTGAAGTCCATGACCTTCTTACAATGAAACATCAGCTAAGCTTTTAGATTCTGTTTTTCAAATTTGTTTACTGATGTAAGCAGTGTTTTGATATATATTGTAGAACGAATAAAGAAGATTAGTAAGTATTGCAAGGGGAAGGTTGAAGGTAAAACCCAATGATTTCTGTGCAATAATGATAAGGATTGTAAGAACATTGACAAAATAGTTAGTGTAACAGTCAGATACCAACGATGTGCTACAGCCTTGCTTTTACTTTAATAAACCCAATATCAGAAAACGTCTTCTCGGGATACCACCATATCAGTACTTGAGAACATATCTGTAGAGGAAGTATCTATAGGGGGAGTACAGCAAAGGTTTACCAGGCTGATTCCAGGGTTGGCAGGTCTGCCATATGAGGAGAGAATAAGTCACTTAGTATTATATTTATAGGAGTGAGGGGATCTTGATTTGATTTATTATTGTCACATGTATTAGTATACAGTGAAAAGTTTTGTTTCTTGCATGCTATTCAGACAAAGCATACTGTTCATAGAGAAGGTGAGGAGAGGGTGCAGAATGTAGTGTTACAGTCACAGCCAGGGCGTAGAGAAAGATCAACTTATTGTAAGGTAGGTTCATTCAAAAGTCTGATGGCAGCAGGGAAGAAGCTGTTCTTGAGTCAGTTAGTACGTGACCTCAGGCTTTGGTATCTTTTTCTCAATGGAAGAAGACGAAAAATTCGAACAGAGTTAGACGGGATTGAATCAGAAGGAATGTTCCTGATGGGGAGGGAGTCCAGAACGAGGGATCATAGTTTGAGGATAAGGGGTAAACTTTAAAGGACTGAGGTGAGCAGAAATTTCATCACCCAGCGTTACAGGGAGCTCACGTGTGCAGTGTTGCATCGCCTATGCAGTTAATTTTTAATGTTATGAGAGGCAGGATATGGTGTCAATGATCTAAGAAGGCAAGGAGCTGAAATGAGTTGTACCTGACCTGATGTCGGAATTACCCTCAGCAACTTTGCACTGGCGTTGTAACAGTTTTCTAAGCAGAATACAACATGGTGCAAATCTAGAAACTGTGTAAGATCATCAGTTCATTAATCCTGCAGGTTATTTATCTTTAAATAGCACTATCCTTTGAGACTGAGGTGAGTGTCCTGCTAAAATATTCTTGACGAAGTAACAGCACTGTGCTCGATACGTGCCTTTTCTTCTTGGGATTCAGCCAAATGAACCGTGCTCTTGAGATGTGTTTTGCCAGTGGTTTGATATGAACTGTCTGTGGTTGGTGGGCATTATTTCATTAACACTGAATCAAACTAAAATTAACCGAGGCTAAATCTACATATTAATGACATTTCAATCCATTTTCTTCGTCTTCAAAAAAAAATTGCAGAAGAGCCAGGTATGGAAAGAAGAAATTGTGGAGCGCACAGAGAAGAAGATATCCAAAGCAGGCCCAGAGAACGGAGAAGCTCTGCAGGAAGAGATTGCACAGAAACATAAAAAAATGGACAGAGCATTGAGGTAAGAGCAACCCTCTCAACTCCGGAATCAACGTAGTGAACCTCCTCTGCACCCCCTCCCGTGCCAGTATATCCTTCCTCAAGTCAGGAGACCAAAACTGTACACAGTGCTCCAGATGTGACCTCACCAGCTCATTATACAGCTGCAACAAAACCCCCCTGTTTTTAAAGTCTGTCCAGAGTGAGCCTGCACTGCATCTTCCCAGCACCCTGCATCCTGAACATTTGCTCCCTGTTATTTAAGGAAAGATACCCTGTCATTGGAGGCAGCCCAGAGAAGGTTCACTCGGTTGATCCCAGGAAGGAAGGGTCTTTTTATGAGGAGAGGTCGAGTAGATTGGGCCTGTACTGATTGGAGTTTTGAAGAATGAGGGGCAACCTTATTGCGACATACAAGATTCTCAGGGGGTCTGACAGGGTAGATGCTGGGAGGTTGTTTCCCCTTGAGGGAAAGACTAGGACCAAAGGGCGAATCACAGAGTAAGCGGTCTAAAATGGAATAATTTCTTCTCGGAGAACAGTGAATCAGTGGAATCCTTTACCGGAGAGGGTTGTAAAGATTGGGTCGTTAGGGTAAGGATGAAATAAACAAATTTTCAATCGATAAGGGAATCAAGAATTATGGGAATAAGGCGAGAAAGTGAAGTTGAAAATTATCACATCAGATCAGTCATGCTCTCATTGAATGGTGGAGTGGAGCTTAAGGGCTGCTCCGACATCTTAGATCTCCAGTGTTTGAATGTGTTGAAAGTCTTAACTTGCTTAACTTTGACTAAATACTAAAGACAAGTTGCTTTCTCCTTGAGTACACACAAATACACGGAGATGAAAGCATGATATTCTTTTGACTTGCTCTGTCTTATGTTTTACTCTCTTGGCTGTATCATGTTGAATTACCCCAAGTGGAGGCATTGTCATATGGATGTGTCATGCGAGCTGGTCTCTGTGTTTCAGCCATTCTGAAGACACCCAGAGTGCAGCAACGATGATGTGTCTTTATTAATAATGGATGCGTAAAGGAGGGCTGCTGAAACGAGCAGAGTTGTTGGTGGGAGAGTCCAGAGTGTGGCCTGGTAACATTCTGTTTTTTTCCTTTTGGGTGGGGGGGGGAGTGCAGCCGTCCAGAGTCGAAGTCGGTCCAAGAGACAGAGGAAGCTGCAGCCAAACTCGAGGCGGAGAAGAAGCTGGAAGACCTGAAGCGCCGCCAGGATGAGAAAGAGAGCGAAGAGTTTGAAAAGATGAAGCAGAAACAGCAAGAGGCTGCAATGGAGCTGGAGGAGCTGAAGAAGAAGCGGGAGGGGCGCAGGAAGATACGGGAGGAGGAAGAGCAGAAACGGCAACAGGATGAGGCTGAGCGGAAAGCCAAGGAAGAGGTGAGGATCGTAGAATTACAGAATCCCTGTAGCTCAGAAGGAGGCCATTCAGCCCATCAATTATGCACCGACTGGCCAACAGAGCATTTTACCCCAACCTGTCCTATTCCCATAACCCTAGATATTTATCTCGCTGATCCACCTAACTTAAACATCACTGGACACTAATTGGTCAATCCACCAAACCTGCACATATTTGGACTGTGGAAGGAAACCAGGGCACCTGAAGGAAACCCACACAGACATGGGGAGAATGTACAAACTCCACACAGACAGTGACCCGAGACTGGAATTGAACCCAGGTCCCTGGTGCTGTGAGACAGCAGTGCTAACCACTGTGCCACCCATTGCACCTCTCCTCACAACCGACACTTAACTCCACTTTAGGGGAACAATTTCTCCTCTCAGGAAGCTAGATGAAACGGAAAAGGAAAGGGGAGAATTCATACAGCTTGAAGTCCTGTGCTTAAATCATAAACAACCTTAAAAATGCATTCAGCTTGCCAAAGGCTGAAATGGAAATCTCATAATGGCTTGTTCCAATGCTGTAAATTCTTTTTAATCGAAAGAACTAGGTATTAAACACAAGCACTCCCCTTTCTGGGTCAGTGAGTAATTACACTGGTTTGAGGTTTGCTGTTTGATTATGGGTCTGTGCTGCATTGGCCTTTCTCACACACACAACCGTAATATTGCACTTTGCACCCTGCTGTCTGGACAGGGACATATTGCCCTGCTGACCAGAACAGAGTAGGAAAGACCTCGGGATAAAATGAATTATTGAATCATAGAATTGCTACAGTGTAGAAGGGTGGCCATTTGGCCCATCAGACCTGCACCAACAATGATCCCAGCCAGCATCTATTCCTGTAACCCCACCTAATTATAGTGCTATTCCTGCTGATATCAAGGAGCAACTTAACATGGCCAGTCCACCCGTATACCTTTGGAATGTGGGAGGAAAGCAGAGCACCCGGAGGAAACCCACGCAGACATGGGGAGGATGTGCAAACTTTGCACAGATGGTGATTAGATTTGAACCTGGGTCCCTAGTGCTGTGCTAACCACTGTGTCACCGTGACACCCTGCCGGGGCATCATGCATGGTGATTTCACTACCAGCCCCCAAACTCCTGCTCTAATTTGGATGATAGATTGGAGGAAATTCTGCACAAATGGCAGAACTCTATGGGTGGGGTTTTCCTCGAGGCATGCTTCAAAGCAGTGGGGATTGGCCTGCCGTTGTTGGGTGGTGAGATTGTTTGCTCCCACCACTGTCAATGGGACTTCCCCCTCTTCTGCTCCTGCGTTGGGAACCCAGAGTAAGGGTTAGCCATTGATCGGATTGGCTGGAAAATTCTGGCCTATTTCTTCCAAGTTCCTTGTTGACAGAAATCTGGAGATAGCTGGAGAAAACGATTAGCATTTGAACATAGAACAGCACAGGCCCTTTGGCCCTCGATGTTGCAACGACCTGTGGAACCAATCTAAAGCCCATCTAACCTACACTATTCCAATATCATCCATATGTTTATCCAGTGATCATTTAAATGATATTAATGTTGTCTATAAAATATTGGGAAACTTGTTTTGTGCAGGGGGATGACCAAGGCCATGAATCAGCAGAGCGGTCCTGATATTGCTCCATCTGTTACCCTAAAAATTTAAGCCCCGATATTATTGCAGGCATTTCCATACCCTTGCCACTTTTGTACGAAAATTCTGTTGTCTCTCTCCCATTGCCCTCAGTCCCACTCCTGGTGCCTCCCCCCCCCCCCCCCCCCCCAGCTCCCAGTCCCACTCCTGGTGCCTCTTTCCCACCCCCCCCCCCCCCCCCCCCCCCCAGCTCCCAGTCCCACTTCTGGTGCCTCTCTCCCCCCACCCCCCGCTCCCAGTCCCACTACTGGTCCTAGTCCCACTCCTGGTGCCTCTCTCCCCCCTGCTCCCAGTCCCACTCCTGGTGCCTCTCTCTCTCTCCCCCCCCCCCCCCCCCCCTGCTGTACGTCACAATGTTGTTGAGAACTGTTGCTGCTGCTGCTTTTCTCATGATGCAGTGTTTGCAAAACTAATTTGCACTTAAAATTCTATAATTCCTTTGCGTGGGTTGCACAGATTTTGGGTAAGTTATGCCAGAAAAGCTCAGCTCAGCAGAACAGTCAACTCTGTTGCGTTTTACATGGTCTAATGCCCTTACTAAATAACAAATCACCTCATTTACTATGAACAATGCCACATTTATTAGCCTATAAATGATACACCAGATAGTGCAAACATTTTAAAATAGCGTGTGTTCCTGAGCTACTGAAAGGAAACTAGCAACTGTCTTCCAATCTGCAATATTCCCTGACCAAACAACAATTCCACTCAGTGTGGATTAGACTGCGTTGATTCTCAATTTTGCAGAAGTCCCCAGCCTGAAAGATCAACTTGTCTCATCTCTCTGCAGATGCCGACTGACCAACTCTCTCTGTCCCCAATGTACTTAGTACAACTTTATCATACTTTATTTTTTTTTTACATGCCACATGTAGGCTTACACTAACATTACAATGAAGTTACTGTGAAAATCCTCTAGTCCACAGTCTGGCACCTGTTTGGGTACACAGAATTTAGCATGACCAGTGCACTGAACCAGCACATCTTTGGACTGTAGGAGGAAACCCACACTGACATGGGGAGAATGTGCAAACTCCATTCAGACAGTGACCCAAGCCAGGAATCGAACCCGGGTCCCTGGCGCTGTGAGGCAGCCGTGCTAACCACTGTGCCGCCGCTTTAAGATTAACCTGCCTGGTCATTTTTACAGATTTGTAAAGGAATTGTGAGGGAGATCTATACAACTAATCTCATACCCTCAATCCAGGTACCATTAAACCTTCATGGTTTTGGTGGGGACTGGAAAAGCATTAAAGCCAATGAGTACTCATGTTGCGTGTCATTCCCCGAGATCCCGTGACTGCTAGTTTAATGCTCGATTTTGTTTCTAAGGAGGAGAAGAGGAAGCTGAAGGAAGATATCGAGAGACGAAGGGCAGAGGCAGCGGAGAAACGGCAGAAGCCAGAAGAAGCTGAAATAACCAACGATAAAGAACCATTCAAATGTGTGAGTCCCCGGGGCTCCTCCTTAAAGGTAAGCACTTGGCGAGCGATAGGCCAATCTCCCTCCTTACTGGGACAGGGAACAAAATGAAATATGAATTTAAAATATAATTAGAGCTTGTGTAGAGCAAACAAAAAGGTGGAGGAAGCAGACATGATAGTGATCTTAAGGGGCATCTTGACAAATACATGAAAAGGATGAGAATGGAGGGATACGGTCCCCAGAAGACTAGGGTTCAGATGGGCAGCATTGTCTCGGTCCAGGCTCGGAGGGCCAAAGGGCCTGTTTCTGTGCTGTAATTTTTTTTTGCTCTTTCTAACGTTGCGAAGCTCTACTTCCAGAGTGGGAGGGTTTCATTAGTGCACAACACAGACCAGAGAATTTGATCCCTTTTATTATAGCCCTGTCTCTGATATTTGAACCTGTTCGGGCTCCACGCCCTGAGCACAGCCTTACAAAATTGTCCCAGATCCTTTAAGAAGGACAAAAGAATACCATCTACTGGCCAGCGAAGCTTGGAATAAAGCTTTAGGCTGGAATTTTACCGACCATTCGTGCCAGCCAGATTTTCCCCTCCCGCTGCAGTGAACAGAGGAGATTTGGCTTGTTGTCAAATTTTCCATCTTCACTGCCGCATGAACCGGCGATAAGATCATGCCCTGAATCTTATCCCTGCCAATTTTGTCCCTGATTTCTGTTCTCTGAAATTATTGATTTCCCCCTTCATGATTCTCAGTCCCAGAAGCCACCACATCGTGGCCCGATGCCTCACTAAATGGTCAGACAGGACTTTGTTAAACTTCGCGACAAAAGATAGCAGCTGCAACTCGCAGTGCTCACTCAGTGCTGCACTGAAGGCCCAAACTACATGTGCTGCTCAAACCTCTCAGTTGGGACTTGAACCGACAACCTTCTGACTCAGGCGAGCGTGAGGCGTGTTTTCTGATGAAAGCATTGACAAACTGAGCTGTACTGTTTACTTGATTGGCCTAGTGTCTCCCCTAGATTGATAAAAATGACAGAATACTATCAGTGATAATGTAAGCTTGTCTCGATTTGTAGCACTCTTCAACTCAATCGCAAATTCACTTCTTAAGCACTTCATAAATCCATAGAATCACCACAGTGCAGAAGGAGGCCATTCAACCCATCGAGTTTGCACCAACCACAATCCCACCCAGCCACTAACCCCGTAATCCTCCAACACAAGTGGCAAATTAGCATGGTCAATCCGCATAACCTGCACATCCTTTGGACTGTGAGAGGAAAGCAGAGCACCTGGAGAAAACCCACACAGACACGGGGAGGATGTGCAAACTCCACACAGTCACCTGAAGCCTGAACTGAACCCGGGTCCTTGGTGCTGTTCGGCACCAGTGCTAACCACTGTGCCAGCGTGCCACCTCTTGGGATAAAGCTTTAGGCTGGAATTTAATCTGGGTTGCTGCTTCGGTGCAGTGTTGTTTGTGGTCAGATGCTAAACCAATGCCTCTCCAGCTGCTAAAATGATTCCTAAGCATTGGCAAAGAGCAGGCTGCTCTTCCAGAAAATTGGCCAAATTCCTTATTCAACTAAAACTGCCAAAAAGTAAAGGTTTTAAAAAAATTCATTTATGGGGATGTAGGCTTCGCTGGCTAGGTCAGTCCATCCCTAGCCGCCTTTGAGGAGGCGGCGGTGAGCTGCCTTCCTGAACTGCTGCAGTTTCTGAGGCGTAGGTACACCCACAGTGCTATTAGGGAGGGATTTTGACCCAGGAACAGCGGGCGATACATTTCCAAGTCAGGATGGTGAGTGACTTGGAGGGGAATCACCTGGTGTCGGTGTTCCCATGTATCTTGCCCTTCTAGATGGTAGTTGTCATGGTTTTAAAAGGTTCTGCCGTCTTAGTACTTGTGGGCACGAACTCAATAACTGCATCTCACGACTAATTCATTGGGTATGAAGCACTCTGCGATGTCTTCAGGATGTGACAAGGTATTGTGGAAATGCTAATTCTGGTGTTGTAAGGCACCAGTGCTAACCACAGTGCCACCGAGCTGCCTAATTTGTTAATTGTCATTAACAAAATATGATTATTTTAATTATGCAATTTCCACTTTAACTATTTAGTTTTCACAATTGTGGCTGTAACGTGAAAACCTACACTGTCCTCTCTTTGTTACTGATGATCGCAGTATCAGTATGCTCACTCAGTGGGAATTATCACTGCAGTTAATGGAATAGGATACCAGAGTCACAAAAAGGACGCAGCAATGATTCATCAGAAATTACCAAAAAGATAGTTTGATGGTTATGCAGAAATACTCAATTTGGAGCATTTACCCTGAAACAGTCGGCAATCATCTCTGTCCTTGTACGTGGCTGGGATTCTCCGGTGAATGGAGTGTTGGCCGGAACGCCAGATTCTCCATCCTCACTTGCAGTGGGGGCAGCCACAGGTGAGATTGGAGAATCCTACCCAGAGGAAGTTGAGGAAGAATCTTATTTCTTATTTCTGTTTGTTGTGAGTCTGCATTTAGGCTGAGAATTATTAGCAGAAGAATGAAGGAACAACCGACAAGAAATGTTTTTCATGCCCAGAGTTATTGGAGCATGGAGCACTTTACTACTAACTACTCTAAGAGATTAGAAAGCCTACTTTGCCAGTGTATAATATGGAACCTTTCTGAAATAGTCGACATGGTGGCACAGTGGTTAGCACTGCTTCCTCACAGCGCCAGGGGCCTGGGTTCGATTCCTGGCTTGGGTGACTGTCTGTGTGAAGTTTGCACATTCTCCCTGTGTCTGCGTGAGTTTCCCCTGGGTGCTCCGGTTTCCTCCCACACTCCAAATAAGTGTGGGTCAGGTTTGGCCATGCTAAATTGTCAGGAGGATTAGCAGGGTAAATACGAGGGGTTACGACGATAAGGCCTGGGTGGGATTGTTGTTGGTGCAGGCTCGAAAAGCCGAATGGTCTGCATCTGCACTGTAGGGATGCTGTGATATGGTGTATAAGATTCATACATAGTATGAATGAAAGAAAAATGTGGACGGATTTGTGGGAATGGCTGTAGTGGTGATGTTTTTAGCATGTTGACGAGTTAGTTATAGTACAAATTCGGCAAGCTGAATCACCTCCTGCTGAGCAATGCTTTCCAGAACTCTGAAGCACTCCAAAGGTTTAACATTCGTTTACATGTCTGTACTTTTCTGGAATCTGTTTCAGATCTGCCGGTATATGTGCATCCTGTTTACCGTATGTGTCTGCTCATTTGATATACACTTAAAGGATACCATTTCTTTTTGCTGAGTTGCTGTGTCCTGTCCTCTCTTCCTTTTATAACTCAATACCGTACGCTTCTGAATTGACGTAGCTACCTAAAAAAAAAACCAGCTTGCTTCATGAATTGGAACGTTTTGTTGACCGAGTTCTTTGTGCTGAGTGCATGCTGGGAGTCTGCCACAGATTAACCCTTTCACAACTCGATCAGAATTTGTACCCAACGCAAAGCACGTTATTGCTGCCCTATCGAGAGCAACATTCTGATTGTTAAACTTTTTTTAAAATTAGAATTTTGTGGAGGAAAGGACTAACAGCTTCTCAGGAGAACCTGACCTTTCTGTCTCATGATTACTCGTGATTCATAATTTGACTTAGATGCGCTTACACACACACACACACACACACACACACACACACACACACACACACACTCTGAGGTATTCAGACATACACAGACACAAAGTAAGCCAATCGGTCAGTGTTATTCTGCTTCCAGTAATCCTGTCCCACTCTTGTCATCTTGCTCGATAATCCAAGTTCTGATGAAAGGGGAACCCCTTTTTCTTCTTAATTTGTGTCAGGGGTAAATTGTCAGAACATTCTCCATCAAATTCTAATTGCGGAATTAGTGTTACAGTCATTTATAACAGCTCCGCGTATTTGATGCGGATTCAATCTTGCCGGGCCGTTATTCATTTGGCCTAGTTGCCACCTAATTTCACAGAAATTGAAACATGGAAAGGGTTATTGAAGTGGCTGAAGCAAAGTCTTGTCTTTCTAAGTCTGTTATAATTTGACGCTTTTTTTGAAAAAAGGTCTAAATTTTGTCACACTGTGCAAATTGCAGCTCACCCAAGGTTACGGTCTTTATTTTCACTGGATCGAGGGGTTGTGTGTGGATCGTACAAGTTCCAAAGCAGGCAGCAACCCAGGAGCTGCTGTCGGGGATTTAGATTTTAGCAAAGGGACTATGCTCCATCAAGAAAAATGCTTTCAAATCAGTCATGAGCATCAGCAGCTGTTATGAACAATAAGAGTTTCGGAATGCTTTAATACGGGAGCATCCTTCAGTCAAGGAAATCTTGAAGGGTCCAGTGAGGTGGACAAAGAAATTCCATTTTGTTTCCCCCAGCACCATTGTGTGGCCTTATCTTGAACGTAGCAGAGAGTTGGTTGGAATGCACGTTACAAAATCATGCAGTAACACCAAGTGTCTCTTGATGGCAGTGCTGAGAGCGGAACTGGTTTCAAACGCAGTGGCACCATCTTCAGGCATTGAGTGAAATAACAGCTTCATTAAGCATGCACCTGAATCTGATGTATAACTTCCATCCTGGCAATAACAGCAAATTCACTAATTTTGCACTCCCAGCTGTGACGTGCGTTGGAAGTGAGCCTGGGTTAAACCGCTGTGGCAAGATGTGAATTTCTATTGGATCTGTACAGTGCAGAAGGAGGCTGTTTGGCCTATCGAGTCGTCACCGACTCCCCAACAGAGCATTTTTTACCCAGGGCCCATCCCTGTAACCCTGCATATTTACCCCACTAATCCCCTTAAACTACAGATCTTGGGACACTAAGGGGCAATTTAGCGTGGCCAATCAACCTAACCTGCACATCTTTGTGGGAGGAAACTGGAGCACCCGGAGGAAACCTGCCTACAGTGCTAACCACTGTGCCACCATGCTGGCCAAATTTGCAAACTTCAGTTGCCACTGGGAGCATTGAATTGGTAAATTTGCCCCAAAGAGAACTAACTGTCAAAAAAAAAACAGAAATACTATAAAGAGACAGCTTGGTAACTGTAAGGTTTCCTGGAATTTAGAGTGAAGGCTCAAAAGGATGTATTCTCATCTAATTGGATTACAATTGGAAACCGCATGCCTGTGTGCAAGATCATGATAGAATTCCTAAAACAAATCTCCATTCAGTGATGATGCCAAACAAAATCCTTTTTTAAATAAATTGTAACATTCTAATATTTCTCTGAATCACTCACTCAAATTCACATTAACCAAGAGAAAATGCAAGACCATAGGAGCAGAATTAGGCCACTTGGCCCATCGAGTCTGCTCCGCCATTCAATCATGGCTGATATTTTTCTCATCCCCATTCTCCTGCCTTTTCCCCATAACCCCTGATCTCCTTATTAATCAAGAACCTATCTATCTCTGTCTTAAAGACACTCAATGACCTGGCTTCCACAGCCTTCTGTGGCAAAGAGTTCCTCAGATCCACCACTCTCCGGCTGAGGAAATTCCTCCTTATCTCTGTTTTAAAGGATCGTCCCTTTAGCCTGAGGTTGTGCCCTCTGGTTCTAGTTTTTCCTACTAGTGGGAACATCCTCTTCACGTCCACTCTGTACAGGCCTTGCAGCATCCTGTAAGTTTCAATAAGATCCCCCCTCATCCTTCTAAACTCCAACGAGTACATACCCAGAGTCCTCAGCCGTTCCTGAAGCTCTTCATTCTTGCGAACCTCCTTTGGAACCTTTCCAAGGCCAGCACATCCTTCCTTAGATACAGGGCCCAAAACTGCTCACAGTACTCCATTTGGGGTCTGACCAGAGCCTTATACAGCCTCAGAAGTAAATCCCTGCTCTTGTATTCTAGCCCTCTCGACATGACTGCTAACATTGCATTTGCCTTCCTAACTGCCAACTGAACCTGCACGTTAACCTTAAGAGAATCTTGAACAAGGTCTTCCAAGTCCCTTTGCGTTTCTGATTTCCTAAACATTTCCCCATTTAGAAAGCCTCCATTCCTCCACCCAAAGTGCATAACCTCACACTTTTCCACATTGTATTCCATCTGCCACTTCTTTGCCTACTCTCCTAACCTGTCCAAGTCCTACTGCAGCCCCCCGCTTCCTCAAACTACCTGTCCCTTTACATATCTTCGTATCAACTGCCAACTTAGCAACACTGCTTTTGGTTCCTTCTTCCAAATCATTAATGTATGTTGTGAAAAGCTGTGGTCCCTCAGGGACCAACCCTGAGGCACACCACTAGTTACCAGCTGCCATCCTGAAAAAGACCCCTTTATCCCCACTCCCCAAATGTATCATTTATGAACATTTTGTACAACAGGACAGTAATGTTACTTTGTGTATGGACTTTGAATTGTGATCCGGATTACTCCTTGGTGGAAAGTTTGAAAAAAAAGGGATTTTCTTTCTGGGGTAACTTCGTGAATTTAGTACACATGATAAGAACATAAGAAATAGGAACAGGAGTAGGCCATCTAGCCCTTCGAGCCTGCCCCGCCATTCAATAAGATCATGGCTGATCTGAAGTGGATCGGTTCCACTTTCTTGCTTTCTCCTCCATAACCCTTAATTCCCTTGTCTGTCAAAAACCTATCCACCCGTGACTTAAATATATTCAGCGAGGTAGCCTCCACCACTTCAACGGGCAGAGAATTCCAGAGATTCACCACCCTTTTGAGTGAAGAAATTCCTCCTCAACTCTGATCTAAACTGCGCCCCCCCCCCTTATCTTGAGGCTGTGCCCTCTAGTCTTGATGATGTCGAACTGTACCTAAAAATATTAATTGTTAAACTTTCTCCCCCAGTATTTATGCTTTAGACATTTTCAGCCTGGAATCTGTAGCTAACTCGCTACTCTGAAACTTACTTCAGACCTTAAAATGAGAGGCATTGATACGCGCACAATATTCGAACTGGAATTGGACAAGAGATTGCAATACCATCCTCTTATGCACAAATACTTTAATCTTGATAAGGGGATCAGGGGATATGGGGAAAGGGCAGGAGAATGGGGATGAGAAAGATGGCAGCCATGATTGAATGGCGGAGCAGAAGCAGTGGGCCGAGTGGCCTAATTCTGTTCCTGTGTCTTATGGAGAAAACTGGGTCCTGAAACCTCACGTAACTTTTCTACCAATTGTCTGAAGGGGCCATTGCAATCCAGAGAGTGAAGTTTCCTTTTCTATTTCTGGCAAGATAAAGCGGAGGGAGCAGGGTATATTGTGTACTTTGCTCGCAGTATTATTGGAAAGTTATCAGACGTTTCCAAAGGGTGCCGAATACAGAAAGTTTAGGCATGACGTTTGTTAAAATGCTTCTATCTGTTTTCCCACTGTGAAGTAACTCCTCACAGGCCGGTGTCTCCTTACCAGATTCCCTTTTATTTACAAACTCTACTCCATTCCTAGAGTGCTTCAGGTACGGAGTCAGAATTGGAGTGCCAGTGGACCTGTCACAGGTGAGGAGACTCCCTGATTGGGCAGGCGTCATTACCTCAATCAGGGAGCTCATACTCCAAGAGGCCAACTTCATGGGCCTCGTTGAAGTCAGTGCAGTGTGTGAGCATGTTGCAGATTATGCTGTGACTTTTGCGTGTTAATAATTTCCAATATTCTCTGCTTGGCTTTCCCATCACCTGAGCTAATACCAACCTGTCTTTCCATGTGGCATTTTCAGATCGGAGAAAGGGCAGACTTTTTGAATAAATCGGCAAAGAAAAGGTAAAGCCTTCAGAGGCATATTTTCATATTTTTCTTTGAACCAATGCAGTCACTTGTTAATCAAGACTATTAATACTGTAAACTTATTTTGTATTCACAGCACTACAGCCAAGACTACACGCCCAGTAATAGGCATCTCCAAGATTGACAGTAAATTGGAGCAGTATACCAGCGCAATTGAGGTGAGGCTGCAGAACAGATGTACACATGATATTTGCAATGTTTCTTAGCCATTTACAGTAGACTAGTTCTGGAAGGGGAGGCAGTGGCCTCATGGTATTATCGCTAGACTATTAATCCAGAAACTCAGCTAATGTTCTGGGGACCTGGATTTGAATCCCACCATGATAGTGAAAATTGAATTCAATAAAAAATATCTGGAATTAAGAATCTACTGATGACGTAAAATCATTGTCGATTGTTGGAAAACCCCATCCAGTTCAATAATGTCCTTTAAGGAAGGAAATCTGCCATCCTTACCTGGTCTGGCCTACACTTGAATTCAGAGCCACAGCAAGATGGTTGACTCTCAACTATCCTCGGGCAACTAGGGATGGGCAATAAATGCTGGCCAGCGATGCCCATGTCCCATGAATAAATTTTTAATAATTCTAAATTCTGTCTGAAAAGATTTAAATGTCTGATAGAATTTCTCAAGTTTTTATTTTAATATTATAAAGTTTCAATGTTTACTTTAAACTTTTCAAAGTAGAATGTTTGATTTATGTCAACCTTTGGTAAGAAATTCAAATTATTCAATTAATTTAGTTACCTAAATGCGAGTTCTTATAACAATTGTGTTTTATTTAGCAGTAAATATTAAGTAAGAAATACCTGTATTGTTACAGTCTTAGAATGTTAATGCATAATCCCTTATCCTGTAACTTTCACCAGTCTCTGTCCTGCCTCAGCTCTTCATGCCTGAAACTCTCTGTTATCCTTTTGTCACCTCAAGACTCACCTATTCCATCGCTTGCCCGTTGGAATTCACTGTGCCACCCTCCTTAAATCCGCGCTCAAAACCTTCATCCGTGATTAGCTTCGCTCTACGCCATTGGAGACGGTGGCCGGGATTCCCCAATCTTGTCCATACCCGCCGCCAGCAAGAATGGAGAACTTGGGGCTCAGCCGAAACTCCATTCGCTGCAGCAGGACTGGAGAATCCCAGCCGCAGATAGGGCCGGAGGTTTTTGGCGCATGCCTTCAGCTGCCAAGACCTTGCCGAAAACACTCCTTAATACCAACCCTTTGACCAAGATTTTGATTATCCGTTCTAATGGGAGGGATATTCCAGCCCTTCCTGCCAGTGGGATCATCTGAACCTACCCAAGGCACCGCTAGCACCCCTCCCCCAGCGGTGGGTCGGGAGATCCCTGGTGGCTAAATGAGGGAGTCACGCACAACGCCGCGCATGTTGGCAAGACTGGAAGATCCCACCAGAGAATGCGTTGCAGGGGGCTGGATAATCCCACCCCATATCTTACTGGGTAGCTGACTGTTAAATTTATAGTAAGCTCCCAAGGTGTTTCGCCTTCCTGTAATAAGATGAAGCAACTTTGGATATTTTGCTACGTTAAAGGTGACATAAAAATACCAGTTGTTGCTGCTGTTGTGAAAACCCTTACCCAGTACCATTACTGTGGTGGAATTTTAATTCATCGTGCTGTGCTGACTGCTAGACGTGTTATTTCAGGACAACATCAGTCACTTTGCTAACTTTATTCTGTCATGATCCTTTTTTGTTCTCTCTTCTTCAGATTAGTGTTCTATTTGCGCTGTTTTGAACCCCTCTTATCCAGCTCACTATCTAATTGTTGTTTCTGTGTTCTGGCTCACTCTCCAATTCTCTCTGTTCTGTCTCCATCCCTCACACAATATCGCTGTCCATCTCTGCCGGCTACCTCTCTCTCGGCCAATTCTACATACACGGTAAACATGACTGTGAACCATTTTGTAAATTCTCTGACGCTCGTTGTGTAATCTTGGTTGGGTGGCACAGTGGTTAGCACTGCTACCCAAGTTCGATTCTGGCCTCAGATTGTAGCCTGTGTGGAGTTTGCGTGTTTTCCCTGTGTCTGCGTGGGTTTCCTCCGGGTGCTCCAGTTTCCTTCCACAGTCCAAAGATGTGCAAGTTAGGTTGGATTGGCCATGCTACATTGTCCCTTAATGTGAATATGTGGGGTCACGGGGTAGGGTCTGGGTGGGATTGCCAGTGCAGATTCACTGGGTTAAATGTCCTGTTTCTGCACTGTGTAGGGATTACATGATTCTATTTGGGGTGGCATTGTTGCTTCACAGCTCCAGGGACCTGGGTTCGATTCCCGGCTTGGGTCACTGTCTATGTGGAGTTTGCACATTCTCCCCGTGCCTGCGTGGATTTCCTCTGGGTGCTCTGGTTTCCTCCCACAGTCCAAAGATGTGCGAGTTAGATGGATTGGCCAAGCTAAATTGCCCCTTAGTATCCTGGGATGCGTAGGTTGGAGGGATTAACGGGTAAATGTGTAGGGATAGGGCCTGTGTGGGATTGTTGTCGGTGCAGACTCGATGGGCCGAATGGCCTCTTTCTGCACTGTAGGGTTTCTATGGTTTATTTCACTGCAGAGTATAGACACAGTGGGCTGAATCTTGAAGAGGGTGGAACTGAGCGTGTAGGCGATGCTTTAGTTGGGAAAATGAATATTGGCCGGATAGCAGTCCAGAGGAGGCCACAGCCAAAGTTCAAGTCGGCTGCTGCTGCTGTGGAGAGCGTGGGTGGATCTGAATCCTCAACCCCATCAGGGGAAAGGGGGGAAATCTGATCCCCGACTCACAGGGGGAGGTCCATATGTGAATGGCAGCTTAGAGTCCAGGTTAAGTAAGACATGGCTATCTCAAAGATATCGGGCTTGCTATCTGCCCTCCTCTTGTCCCTGTATTCACAGAATTGGACAAGACTGATAGCAAGAAAATCGCAAGCCTCCAGCTTCCTAGAGTGCACCATTGTACAGGAAATGATGATCCATTCATTTTCTAGTCAAACAATCATTGTAATTGAATCTTGGATAATGGTTTTCAAAGTAATTTGCGAACGGTAACCTTGACAATTGCATTGAATACTGAGGCTTAGTCATTGGGCAGTTAATGCAGTAAAATCCAGGGCTTTAAATTATAACTTAACTGATGAAAACTCCAGTATTAGCGATTCATCTATATTTAAAACCTGATATTATTAGTTTAGGGTTCATTGCTTAAACCTATGGCATTATCACAAGAGGAGCTTTGTGCAGATTTGTGTATTAACCTCATTTGGACGTTATTCCTAAACTTGTGCAAAACATTATTTTGGTCGAACTGCAGAGAAATCATACACACAGTATTGAACGTTTTAGCAATTCTGAAGCTGATAATGGGCAGCACAGTGGCACATTGGTTGGCACTGCTCTCTCACATAAGGACATAAGAAATAGAAGCAGGAGTAGGCCATCTAGCCCTTCGAGCCTGCCCCGCCATTCAACAAGATCATGGCTGATCTGAAGTGGATCAGTTCCACTTTCCCGCTTTTTCCCTATAACCCTTAATTCCCTTGTCTATCAGAAACCTATCTACCCCTGACTTAAATATATTCACCGAGGTAGCCTCCACCACTTCAATGGGCAGAGAATTCCAGAGACTCACCACCCTTTGAGTGAAGAAGTTCCTCCTCAACTCCGTTCTAAACTGCGGAACCCCCCCCCCCCCCGCCTTATTTTGAGGCTGTGCCCTCTAGTCCTACTATCCTTTCTAAGCGGGAAGAATCTCTCTACCTCTACCCTATCTATCCCCTTCATTACCTTATATGTCTCTATAAGATTTCCCCCCTCAGCCTTCTAAACTCCAACGAGTTCAGACCCAGTCTATTTAATCTCTCCTCATAGTCCAACCCCCTCATCTCCGGTATCAGCCTAGTGAACCTTCTCTGTACTCCCTCCAAGGCCAATATATCATTTCACAAGTGTGGCAACCAAAACTGTACACAGTACTCCAGTTGCAGCCTCACCAGTGCCCTGTACAGTTGCAGCAAGACCTCCCTGCTTTTATATTCTATCCCCCTCAGTATAAAGGCCAGCATCCCATCCGCCTTCTTGATCACCTGCTGTACCTGCAGACTGGGTTTTTGCGACTCATGCACAAGGACCCCCAGGTCCCTCTGCACCGTAGCATGCTGTAGCTTTTCACCCTTTAAATAATAATCCTTCCTACTATTATTTCTACCAAAGTGGATAACTTCACACTTGCTAACATTATACTCCATCTGCCAGGTCCTTGCTCACTCGCTCAGCCTATCCAGATCTCTCTGCAGACTTTCCACACCCTCCACGCAATTTGTTTTTCCACTCATCTTCATGTCACCAGCAAATTTTGTTACCCTACACTCAGCCCCCTCCTCCAGACCATCGATGTAAATGGTAAACAGTTGAGGCCCCAGCACCGATCCCTGCGGCACTCCACTAGTCACCAACTGCCAAACATAATAGCACCCATTGATTCCAATGGGTGCTATCTCACAGCGCCAGAGACTCCAGTTCAATTCCAGCCTTGGGTCACTGTCTGTGTGGAGTTTGCACTTTCTCGCCGTATCTGCGTGGGTTTCCTCTGGGTGCTCCGGTTTCCTCCCACAGTCCAGAAATGTGCGGGTTATGTGGATTGGCCGTGCTAAATTGCCCCCTAGTGTCAGGGGGATTAGCAGGGCAAATACGTAGAGTTACGGAGATATGGCCTGGGTGGGATTGTTGTCGGTGCCGGCTCAGTGGGCCAAATGCTCCCCTTCTGCGCTGTAGGGATTCTATAATTCTAATGTTGAGGCAATTGCAATCTATCTCAATATTGCCAGTTGTAGATTTACTGACTGAATTGTTTTAATGGAGGACTCAGCGCACTATTGTTTGCACTTAGGGTGCCAAAGCTGCGAAAGGAGGCAAGTCATCAGCTTCGGACCTCCCGCTGACCGCTGAAGGAGTGCGGAACATAAAAAGCATGTGGGAAACTGGTGATGTCTATAGTTCTGCATCCCCATCTAATAAGGGGACACCGAATAAGGTAAGGTATCTCTTTGGGATCTCTCCACTCAAACCCGATCATACTGAAGTAGAACGTAGGGAGGTAGGATGACTGTGTGTCCCAAACCGTGTCTCGTCACTGTGCTGACACTGGCATGAAGTTGCTCACAAATTTACTGCACAGCTTCTTTGTTTTTGATATCTGAGTCTGGCTTTTAAAACTCCTTATCCCATGGATTCTTGGTTGAGGCTGACAGTTCTGTACCTGTGCTTGCTTTTCTAGGACTGACTTCAATCAGTCTCTTGAGGAAAACCAATTTGGTTGAAATGTGCTTGATTGTTGAATAAAGTTTCGACTGCAGTAATTTAAAGATGTGATTCTGTGGTCTTCGTCATGTCTTCATTATCAACAGTTTTGTTCACAAACTGGTACAGACTGAGCAGTGTCACATGTCTACCAAAACCTTCTTTCGTATTACCAACATCTCTGGGTTAAAGAGTTAAAAGTCGAAAACCCACTTAATGTCACAGCACCATTCTTCATTAAACCAGTCTGTTGAATCGATTGGTGGTTATATATGTTGTTTCACTCACCGATTCATGAGAAAGGATGCACCCAGAAACACAGTGTTCAAAATCTGTCTCCACCACAAGTTTAAAAATTACATTAGCTCAAAGTTGCCTGAAATCCCCCAGTGTTTATTCCTCAATTGTGGATCACAATATTTAAAGCACTTTTTTGACATCGGCGCTGGTACACTCAGTGAGCTCCTTGTTAACTGCGCTGATGCATTTTTAAACTCCTGCTAAAGTTCGCCCCTTTGGCAGGACGGATGTAGGGCAGTTGATGGAGTGTACCCCCACCCAAATTCTACCCCAGCAGGCTTTAGCCAGAGCCAACAACGTTTGGGCTGCAAAGCTAAATTTATTCCAGACATCAAAATTGATTTCTTCGATGTCCAAGTTTGAAGATTTACTCCTGATATTAATAAGGAATATGAACGGCAAGAAGAAATTGCCTTTTTTAAAAAAAAATGAACATTGGTGAAAGTAAAAGCACTAAATTGGGTCATAGAATAACACACAGTGCAGGAGGTGGCCATTCAGCTCGTTGTACCTGTGCTGGCTATCTGAAAATATCTAATTAATCACACCTCCTCCCCACCCCTGCTTTAGCCCCGACTGCCTTACATTATTTTACAAGCATTTATTCATTCAATTTTGGAAACTACCCTAAAATCTGGTTCCACCACCCGTTCAGAGGGGGAATTCTTCAGCCATTCCCACCTGTAGGATACAAGGTTCTGCCAAAGATCCCAGAATAGGCGAGGAATGTAAAACGCCATTGACTTTGGTGGGATTGGAAAATCCCACTGGGGGCTGATGCCGGGCCACTTCCTCTGCAGGAAATTCTACTGCGGGGGTGCTGGAGAACATGTAAACTCTGCACGGGCAGTGACGGATTTGAACCCAGGTCCCTGGCGTTGTGAGGCAGCAGTGATGACCACTGTGCTACCATGCTGCCTAGCCCCGATATCATGTCCCAGTATAAAACCAGCCAGTAGGATCCTGAGTGCTGTGAAAATGCTATGACTCTGATATGGTTCAAGCTATACACAGCCTTCTGATCCAAACTCAAGCACTCTACCATTGCTCCATAAGGTCCACCGTGGGCAGAGTGCCTGAGATTAAAAGCAGTGAGCTGATAATTAAATACCTTGAACACACACTGAGTAATTCCTGGAGTTAAGTGCAATTGGCTCAAAAAATAAAAGTTAGAGATTTCCAAGTGCCTGGTTTGTGGTCCAGAATTACCCAGTGTAATTCAGGAATATCTATTAATGTTTGCAATATTAAGAACTAAATTTTTTTCCCTAATTATGTTCTGGGAATGTTTCAAAGGAACAGACGTATCACACTTTGAGACTGACATGAAGCAACTCCATCATAAAATGTTGAATTAGGTTACTATTGGTTGTAATCTTTGGGCTTTTTTTTGCACGAGTTTCTTTTTCTCAAAACAAGAAATACTTGACCGCAGTAGGTGACACACATTTGCAATAGATTTTTGCAATAATTAGAGTACTTGAAAAGAAATTTATCAGATCAAAGTTAGCATGATCAATTTTGGAATGGGCAGAGGATATTTCAGGAAAAGAACAAAAATCGTTCTTCCAATATGTGCTAGTTGTTGTGGTGACAAGCTTTGAAATCCTATTGAAACTTGCATGCGGTCGCACGAAGGCTTCACGAGATTCTGTTTATGGCTGTCCTTGTAGGAGGTAGCGGGTCTGAAAGTTGGCGTGGCCGGTCGCATCAACCAGTGGCTCAGCAAAACTCCTGAAACAAACAAATCACCTGCGTCTAAACCCTCAGTAAGTTGCCCCACCTCTTCACTGCTTTTCAAACAGAATTTCTCAGCTCGGGGGAGGGAGACCTGGTGGCGAGGGTAGCAGAGAGTCCTGCTTTGAAACAAGAGGCCCAACTCGTAAATGTGGCCGCTCAGGGGAACTGAGTTTTGTCCCAAAAGGAGAAGCATTCTCCCCCCGCCCCATCTCAGCCAAGCTATGTGAATTTGGGAGAAGGCTGAATGGGGGGGGTGGGGTGCGGTGCTGGGTACCCCAGGCCACATCATCTGTGTATAAATAAGGGTAAGTCTTGAGCGTTGACAATATGTTTGCAACTGTGCATGGTGACATTATTCAACCTTTATTCTCTGAAGACGAAAGCATGGAATGGCTACATCATGGCAAAAACAGAGAGAAAAATATATGTAACTCACGACATCAATGCCTAATAAACTGCCCTTTTCTCATTGAAGTTGGAAAAAAAATACACACATCCTAATTTTTGTGCCTGATTTTCTTTTCCATCTGGCCCTGTTAGAATAATAAGGATTCTCTGCAATTTGTTGAAACTCACCACCAATGTATATTTTTCCAAAACACGTGGGTAAAGATTTCGGATAGAACCTCCAAATTAAATGCCGTGATACAACAGTGTCTGTATTCTCTGTGCACGATAGAACAGGTAGACATTCCTGCGTTCTCCTCAATGACACCACGCTTCAGGAATGAAAATTCACATGGACTTTGCTGGAAATTGCACTCTCGTTTTTAGCCTTGTTTTGATCCGAAAATTGAAATACTAAAGCTACCTAGACTGAAATCCGCCATGATGGTTTGGTGCCTACATTAACCTCCAGTGAACTGTGATGCATACTCGATGTGGTACATATTCTTTATGGTTTCCATTTTAACTTAACAAAAAAACTGTTGCTTATAAAGTCTTTGCTTCTCATTGGCAGTGCCACAAATGTGGGGTGGGGGTGCCGGGGGGGGTGGTGTTTCCCTGTCCCACCTGCCACGGGAATCATAGCGGGAAGGGACAGGGGGAACCTGGCAAAGATCCATTGACCTCGGGCAGGATTTTCCATTTTTTTGTCAATTGCAGCGGGAAAACCTATGATACAGATGCCAGGAAATAGCACTGGCTGTTAAGATCTACAGAAGAAAATTTAAATTAATTGTGAGCGGAGTTAGAATAATGTTCTTTGCTTTGCAATGTTGCCACGTCCAGGGGATACAAATACTATACAGATATGTTAGTGTCACGAATGACTTTGCACTGAGGTAAAACATCAACCAAATGACCAGGCTAAAGCAGCCCACAAGAATAGATTTATTTAAGTTGCTGGTTAACTTATTGATGAGTAGCTTGGTCCGAAAACAAAAAGGCTGACAGTTAGGTATGAAAAGTATGATGGAGAAGAATTTTTGTGATAAACATCAAAGGCTATTAGAAGTATTTTACTCTTAAGCTCCTCCCACTTCAAACACTGAAAGAGCCGACTGTGCTTTGATCAGTCCACTTGCTCATTGATAGAAATCAATACATTTATGATATAAACTGCTGTACTTTGATTAACACAAGACTGTAGAGGCTGACACAATAGGTCTTCATGTAATCAAATATTTAAGTAGTTAACAAGTGAGATCAGGGCCCAATGCATTCTGTGGCACTTTGAGGTCAGTTTCTGGAACAGCCCAGTTACATTCATATCGAGTCTGTAGAAACCCTGCAGTGCGGAAAGAGGCCATTTGGCCCATCGAGTCTGCACTAACCACAATCCCACTCAGGCCCTACCCCCATATCCCTACATATTTACATAAGAACATAAGAAACAGGAGCAGGAGTAGGCCATCTAGCCCTTTGAGCCTGCCCCTCCATTCAATAAGATCATGGCTGATCTGAAGTGGATCAGTTCCACTTCACCCTCTAATCCCTCTAACCTATGCATCTCAGGACTCTAAGGAGCAATTTTTGTTAGCGTAGCCAATCAACCTAACCCGCACATCTTTGGGCTGTGGGATGAAACCGCAGGAAATCCACGCGGACATGAGAATGTGCAAACTCCACACGGAGAGTGACCCAGGCTGGGAATCGAACCCAGGTCCCTGGAGCTGTGAAGCAGCAGTGCTAACCACTGTGCTGCCCAGCACTGAAGCTGCTCACTCCGCTCTCCAGTGTTTGTGCTCCACACAAACCTCTCCTCACTCTAATCACATTTTCCCTCCTGTCCCACATCCTCCTACTCTTTGCAGCTTCAAGTGAGCAACGACGGCTCCATTTAAATGTGTCGGTGCTACCGGCTTCAAGCACTTTGCCATTGTTCTTGCTAGTCCCCGTTTAAAGATATTCCTTCTAAATACTTTATTGATTGTTAACCGGACGAGACCACAGCTTAAGGATAAGGGGAGCAGATTTAAAACGGATGAGAAATTACTTCTGTCAAAGAGTCATGAGTCTGTGGAATTCACTGTCCCAGAATACGGTGGACACCAGGACTTGGAGTAAATTTAAGGAAGAGGTGGACAGATTGTTAGTTTAAGGGTTTGAAGGGCAATGGTGATCAGGCAGGCAAGTGGAGTTGAGACCGAAATGAGATCAGCCATGATCATATTAAATGGTGGAGCAGGCTCGAGGGCAACTAGTTCTTGTGTTTCTTACGAGACACGAATGCACCCACATACCATATTCCGAAGATCAATGGTAACATTAAGGGAGATACGGGATAGACCACAGGCCTGAGATGGAGGAACCCACAGTTCTCAGAATTGTAAGGCTGATGAGACTGAAAGTATAGGGGCAAGGCCATAGAGGGGTTTGAAGACAAGTTGAGAAGTTTAAAATGGGGACCTGTGGGGACTGGGTGTCAGTGAGGCAAGTGGGACATGTTGCGAGTTAGAATAGGGGCAACAGTTTGTCATGAGCTTACGATGGGAGAGCACCTGGGAGATGATTGGAATAGCAAAGACTAGAGTTAAACAAGGATCAGTTGAGTGTTTCAGCAGACGATGAGCTGAGGCAGTCGCAGAATGGGATGAGATAGCAAATGTTTTGGTGCTGAAGTAGATATGTGGTCAGAATTCATACAACACCAAGATTGCGAGTGGTCTGGTTGAGACTCCAGAAGTTTCCAGCAGGAGGGACAGGTTTCGTGGCTAGGGAAGGATTCTTCGGCAGGGACGAAAGACAGTGGCTTCACTTTTCTTGAGAGTTAATTGGAGAGGATTGCTGCTCATCCAGTACTGGATGTCAGGACAAACAGTTTGACAAGAGCAGCATGGTGGCACAGTGGCTAGCGCTGCTGCCTCAGAACACCAGGGTTCCAGGTTCAATTCCAACCTCGGGTGACTGTGTCTGTGTGGAGTTTGCACATTCTCCCTGTGTCTGTGCAGGTTTCCTCCGGGTGCTCCAGTTTCCTCCCGCAGTCCAAAAAGGTATGCGTTTAGGTTGATTGGCCATGCTAAATTGCCCCTTGGTATGAGGGGGATTAGCAGGGTAAATATGTGGGGTTACGGGGATAGGGCCTGGGTGGGATTGTGGTCGGTGCAGGCTGAATGGCCTCCTTCTACACTGCAGGGATATTATGACAAAAAGAGAGACGTAAGCGAGAGTAGAACAGAGTTTAGTCATCAAACGTGTGCAACATGATACATTTTCGGATGATGTTGCATGTGGGTGAGAAGTAGGAGGGAACCAAGGATAAATCATGGAGAGAATTCAGGAACCTTGCTGCGGGAGTGGGAGGAAAGTAAGTGCAGGTTGTGACTAGATAGGTAAGAATTGAACCAGACAAGGACAGTCCCACTCAGCTGTTTGATGGTGGGGAGGTGGTGGAGGAGAATTGTGTAGTCAGCCATGTCAAAGATCACAGATATGTGGAGGAGTATGAGGAATGATGAGTAACCTTCACCACAGTTACACAGGAGATCACTTGAGACTTTCATAAGAGCTCTTTCAGTATTGTGCAGGGAGCAGGAACCCGATTAGAGGGATTCAGATGGAACTGCGGGAGAGATGGGGCATGGATTTGGGAGGCATGTTCAAGCAAAAACAGGAAAGTCTCGGCAGGTCTGACAGCACCTGTGGAGAGAGAACCAATGTTTCGAGTCAGATTCCAGCATCTGCAGTAATTTGCTTTTATCAACATGTTCAAGTACTTTGGCGAGGAGAGGGAGGTTGGCGTTGGAGCACTATTTTACAACGACAAACCCATTTTGGATAGTGTTTTTTAATGGAGGGGGTGATGATAACTGATTTGAAGGGAAATTGATCAGTAACTGAGGTAAGGGAACCGTAAACACCATTTAACATTGGGACCGGGCTAGGGAGGCAGGGTAGAGTTGCATTGTCAAAGGTCTAGGGGTGATATGATCCAGAGAGTAGGAGCCAGGTCTCATGGAGAAGGTGAGTATTTTTGAAAAGAGAAACACGTTGTCAAAGCTTTTTGTCTTGCATTCATCAAGACAAATGCAAGAATGCCATATTTCCAACAATCACAGAAACTTACATTACAGGGAAAAAAAAAGGTGTTTGCCAAATATTCAGGGAGCTGTTCTCTGAAAGCAAAACAAATAAGTTCAACACAAAAACAGAAAGTGCTGGAAAGTCACAGCAAGTCTGACAGCATCTCGGTGACTGTGGTTAGCACTACTGCCTCACAGCACCAGGGACCCGGGTTCAATTCCAGCCCAGGTCACTGTCTGTGTGGAGCCTGCACATTCTCCCCGTGTCTCCCTGGTTTTCCTCCAGGTGCTCCGGTTTCCTCTGTCACGCCAAACGTGAGGGTTAGGTTGATTTGGCCGTGCTGAATTGGCCCTTACTGTCAGGGGGATCAGCAGGGTAAATACACGGGGTTACTGGAATAGGGCCTAGGTGGGATTGTGGTTGGTGAATACTCGATGGGCCAAATGGCCTCCTGCACTGTAGGGATTCTATGATCCTGTGATTCTATTTTATGATCTGCAGAGGGAGGATGGAGCCTGGATGACCCTTTATCAAAGCTTCCTCAGCTATTTACCATTTATATAGATGATCTGGAGGAGGGAAACGAGTGCAGGGTGTCGAAATTTGCTGATGACACCAAGATTGGGGGAAAGGCAAATTGTGCGGAGGGTGTGGAGAGTCTGCAGAAGGATCTAGATAGGCTGGGCGAATGGGCCAGGAAATGGCAAATGGAATTTAATGTTGGCAAGTGCGAGGTGGTCCACTTTGGTAGGAAGAATGGTAGGAAGGACTATTACTTACGTGGCGAAAAACTGCAGCAGGCGACGGTGCAGAGGGACCTCGGGGTCCTTGTGCATGAGTCGCAAAAACCCAGCTTGCAGGTGCAGCAGGTGGTCAGGAAGGCGAATGGGATGCTGGCCTTCATAGCGAGGGGGATTGAATATAAAAGTAGGGAGGTCTTGCTGCGGCTGTATAGGGCATTGGTGAGGCCGCAGCTGGAGTACTGTGTGCGGTTTTGGGCGCCGCACCTGCGCAAGGATATTTTGGCCCTGGAGGGAGTGCAGAGGAGGTTTACTAGGCTGATACCGGAGTTGAGGGGATTGAGCTATGAGGAGAGGCTGAATAAACTAGGCTTGTACTCGTTAGAGTTTAGAAGAATGAGGGGAGATCTCATTGAGACGTATAAGATGATGAATGGGATGGATAGGATAGAGGTGGAGAGACTCTTCCCGCTCAAAAAAGACAGTAGGACGAGGGGGCACAGCCTCAAGATAAAGGGGAGGCGGTTTAGAACGGAGTTGAGGAGGAACTTCTTCATTCAAAGGGTGGTGAATCTCTGGAATTCTCTGCCCGTTGAAGTGGTGGAGGCTGCCTCGCTAAATATTTTTAAGAAGCGGGTTGATGGGTTCTTGATAAGAGAGGGGATTAAGGGTTATGGGGAGAGGGCAGGAAAGTGGAACTGAGCCACGACAGATCAGCCATGATCTTATTGAATGGCGGGGCAGGCTCGAAGGGCTAGATGGCCTACTCCTGCTCCTATTTCTTATGTTCTTATGTTCATTCGAATATGTTCAATCCCTGCAGCTCTTTTGAATCACCCTGGAGCTTAGGGAACCCCTCGTTCCCTGTTGCTTTCCCTATGATGACCGTGCCTTGGCCAAGCAGAGTCCGCTTGCCAACCAGTCTGCTCGCTCTTCTCCCACGGTGCAGGTTGTTGTGATTGTTTGAAATTTGCCATTCTTGCTTTTGTCCTGAGGGAAAGAGTGGCAAAAAGCTTCAACTTCGTGTCCCTCGTTTCATCAAATTTAAGCATTGTGTTTGGATCAGTTTTGAGGCGCTGTGATGAGAAATTAGGAGGGAGCTTGGAAGAAAGATGTGAGTTCGGGGTGAGGACAAAGGGGGGGAATCCTGAAGAGAGATTTTGCTCAATGTGCTGGGAGAAAGGAAGGGAAACTTCAGAGGCATTAGCCAGCCAAACAACTTCATAATGGTGGAAATACAGATGACCGCTGCGAGATGCAGTAATGTCCACTTACTCTCAACTGGCACAAGTCCCTGAGAGTGTCCCCTTATGCTTGATGGAAGGACTCTGCAGCTTATCTTTACACATCTCTAAAGATTTCAGTCAACAGATTCGTTAGACTTCTGACCTCGGTATTAATGATGAAAAGAACAATGGCTTCAGTGATTTTTTTGTGTCCGCAATGACTGGTGCCAGAATCTGTCACGGCAGTGAACAATCTTTGTTCTGTTGCTGACTCATTTCAATCCTTGAAAACTAGTTACCAAAGCATGGTTTACAGACCACTTAATCTGGCTTCAGTCCACGGGAATAATAACCATCTACTGTGTGTACACGTAGGTTACATTCCAAATAACCAGTCTTGCGTACAGCAGGACTAAGTAAGTATACTAGCATTGGCCTGTAAGGGGTTAAATTATAGTTTGGTTATAAATGATCTCCATGAGGGTTTTTGTGTGTAATATTTTGTTGTAACTGGTGGAGATATTTAGTTGCCGAAGCATATCATCTCATACTAAACACAGGAAGAAATCTCACAACACCAAGTTAAAGTCGAAGAGGTTTATTTAGTAGCAAATGCCACTAGCTTTTGGAGTGAGTGGGAGATCTAATCACAAACAGGGCACATAAAGACACAAACTCAATTTACAGAATAATGATTGTTCATTATTCTGTAAATTGTTATTATTCTGTAAATTCCAATCATTATTCATGTAAATTCAGTTTATGTCTTTAAATGCCCTGTTTGTGAACAGAACTCCCACTCACCTGATGAAGGGGCAGCCAGCACTCTGAAAGCTAGTGGCTTTTGCTACCAAATAAACCTATTGGACTTTAACCTGGTGTTGTGAGACTTCTTACTGTGTTTACCCCAGTCCAACGCCGGCATCTCCACATCCTGTCGGTGTAATGCATGTTCCACATGTTATTATCAAATTCGCCACAAGAGGGAGGTATCGCACCTCCAAGGAATGGGAATTGGATTCTATGAAGAAGTTTATGCTTGCTTGTGGCCAGTTCCATTGTTTGAACCTTGTTCCTGTGCTTTAAGTATATTTACGGTACAAATCTCTGTTCTCATCCCCAGCAGTGCTACACTTGTATAAAGCACCAACAGCTTGTGTCGCGTTAATAACTATTAACCTCTCCTGTTCTCTTGATCAGTTGGTTCCTCCAATTCCTTTCTTCATCTCTTCATTCCTTTCTATCGGCTTGGCGTAGCTTCTCCTTCTTTCTTTCTTCTGCTTCCGGGTGGTCAGGGGAATCTTGTGAACAATCAGGTAAACCTGCATTCATTCTTTTATTGTGTCGCCAGGACTGCAGTTCTATTAAGTGCTGCGATATGTGATTTTATTTTTGCCAAACAAATGCACGCAGAGCAACGTCATTACTCACGGTGACACGGTGGTTAGCACCACTGCCTCACAGCACCAGGGACCTGAGTTCGATTCCCAGCTTGGGTCACTGTCTGTGGGAAGTCTGCACATTCTCACCATGTCTGTGTGGGCTTCCTCTGGGTGCTCCGGTTTCCTCCCATGGTCCAGAAGACGTGCTGGTTAGATTAATTGTCCATGCTAAAATTCTCCCTCAGTGTACCCAAACAGCTGCTGGAGTGTGACAACTAGGAGATTTTCACAGTAACTTCATTGCAGTGTTGATGTAAACCTATTTGTGACACTAATAAATAAACTTAAAAGTTCAGAATAATTGAACCCGATGCCAATAGTGCCCCCTCTCCATTTTGCCATGACATTAAGAACATAAGAAATGGGAGCAGGAGTAGGCCATCTAGCCCTTCGAGCCTGCCCCGCCATTCAATAAGATCATGGCTGATCTGAAGTGGATCAGTTCCACTTACCTGCCTGCTCCCCATAAGCCTTAATTCCCTTGTCTATCAGATATCTATCTACCCGTGACTTAAACATATTCAACGAGGTAGCCTCCACCACTTCGATGGGCAGAGGATTCCAGAGATTCACCACCCTCTGAGAAAAGAAGTTCCTCCTCAACTCTGTTCTAAACTGACATTCTCCCCTAGCCAGGGGAAAATTAAACATCTTGCAACGTAATCAGTAGACTTTGGCTAAAATTGCATTAGTAGCAGTACAACTGAGAAAGATCTCCCCTCAGATCTCAATTTATAGAATCCCTGCAGTGCAGGAGGCCATTCAGCCCATCGAGTCCGAACTGACTCTCCGACAGAGCATTTTACCCAGCCCAAACTTCCCCACCCCATTCCCTTACACCAAGCATTTACCCCGCTAATCCCCTTAACTTATACACCTTGAGACACTATGGAAGAATTTAGCATGACGTATCCACCTAACCTGTACATCTTTGTACTGATGGATGAAACCCATGTAGACACGGGGAGAACATGCAAACTCCACACATTTACCCCCAGCCAGAATTGAACCCAGGTCCCTGATGCTGTCAGGCAGCAATGCTAACCACTGTGCCGCCCTGACTGATGTAGGAAATTACATTTTACTGAGAATCTTTGAATCTATAGATTCAAATTAAAATCCAGTGTTCAATGGAATGCAAAACAATTCTGTGTAATTGGATATTGTTCAGCATTTCTCTTTCATGTAAAAGGGAGATAAGAAAATGTATAAGTTAGTGATCTCTTCCATCTCTCCACAATCTCCCGGGCTTCACCCTTCCACACTCAATCCCATTGAAGAGCAGTGTCTGAGTGTCAAACATTGGAACTCAGCCCTGCTTCGACAGCCATATTCACCAAACAGGCTGCATCCGAAGGACGGGAGCCTGGATTTCAGGGATTACAACAAAGGCCTAAAAACTGAGGCCTGTCTGTCACCCCGGAGAACATTCCATGCTGAAAGAGAACCCTCGAGAGAGAGGAGAAACAAACTGAAAATGGGATCGAGGAATTTAAAGACAGCGTAACTAAATCATCTTGTGTAGGTTGCCCTCGGCCTGTTAGCCAGAGCTAAGCTTAAAGGTGGAAGAGAGCTGTTACTCATCTCTTATCCCATCCAGCTCTGATGTCCTTTGAAGCAGAGCTTTCCTTTTCACCAGTAACATCAGAACCCTTGCCGTTCACACATTGCTCTTTTTGAAATTCTTAAGGATAAATTGATTGGCAAATAGTTCCCAGCTGTAGCAGTGTTTGGGATGTTTGGCTGTGAGTGCACTTTGGGGAGGCACAGTGGCACAGTGGTTTGCACTGCTGCCTCACAGCGCCACAGACCCGGGTTCCATTCCCAGCTTGGGTCACTGTCTGTGCGGGGTCTGTATGTTCTCCTCCAGGTGTTCTGGTTTCATTCCGAAGACATGCTGATTAGGTGCATTGACCATGATAAATTCTCTCTGTGTACCCGAACAGGCGCTGGAGTGTGACAACAAGGGGATTTTTGCAGTAACTTCATTGCAGTGTTAATGAAAGCCTACTTGTGACTCTAATAAAAAGAAACTAGTAAATCATACTGTACACCTGAGTTAGAAAGGAAAACATGCATTTATCTTGAAATCACAAATATCAGATGCCCCAAAGCCCTTTACTATGAAGCACTTTTGCAATATAGTTAGTGATGAAATGTAGGAAACACAGTAGCCAGTTTGAGGATACCAAGCTCCCACAGACTGCAGTCCCGTGATGACCAGCTAATCTGCTTTGGTGGCATTGATTGAGAGATAAATGTTGACCAGAACAATTCGCTTACTCTGCTTCGAAATATCACGGGGGTGGGTTGCGGTTACGCCCAACTGAGAGGGCAGGTGAGGCCTCAGTTGGCACCTCCAATGACGCACAGCTCCGTCTGTGCTGCACTGGATGCCTGTCAGCTTTGACTTTAGTGTTCAAGGTCTGGCGTAGGGCTTGAACCCATAATCTGGGAGATGAGTGTTACCAACAGAGCCATGGTTAACAAACACCTTAGTATAATAGTGTCTGGGGGCAAGCACTGTAAGTGTGGTATTGTACGTTTGTTACTGAAACTGGTGATAAACCAATTAAATTAATTTTTCCTTCTCCGCTATTGTAACACATCAGTGAGAAAAGCCCACTGTTGTGTCCAATTTAGCCACCAATGCAGTCCACTCCTCTCACGTGAGTTTGTATATACATCTTGCTAAAAGTTCACTATCCTGCCCGGTTCCTTGAATCTGCTTCTGGTAAAGAGCATCTCTCTTATCTGCATATATTTCCCTTTGCAAATCCTAATCTATCCGTAGGTAGACCGATTAGTACATCTTAGTTTAAAAAAAAAAGATTGATTTTGAATCTGTTGCCCAACATGGTTGGTTGTTTTTTTTTATTTCCACTGATTTTAAATCTGAAAGGTAGCTGACTCACAGCTAGTTTTAAGCTCTCTCAACTGACTTACTGCTGTAGCAGTACATCCAAAAGGGCATTGTAGGGGATGAACTGTTTCGATTCTGCAACTCACTTCATTTGCCCTCCCTTCAAGATCATGAAGAGTCGCAGAAAATGAATTTTGAGGTTCAGTGACGTGTCCCATTTAGATTCTGTTGTGCCAAGATATATTGATGGATTTTAGTTTTAATACTATGTTCAAATTATTGGATTAATTTTAAAGGGACTGGTCTCAAATTCGTAAAGGTACCTGGTTATCAGAAGCACACTTTGCTTCATTTCCTCTTCTCCTGCTTCACGTTTGCACAGAAGGTAAAATGATAGTGTAACGAGAATGTCAATCACCATCACCAAATAGTGTAAAAGTGCAGTCCCGATTATTATTTTAATTAATCTGCAATTTTCTTTTTTTTAAAAAATGCTTTACGTTTCTTTGTCTCCAATTGCAGGATGTGAGACCGGGAGATGTATCGAGCAAGCGGAACCTCTGGGAGAACAAAACTGATTCTTCCAATGGAAAATCAGCCACCCCGTCTAAGGTCATCATTGGATAGGAGACGTACATCTATATCCACACACATTTTCTACGTTATGTTTAGATATAAACTGTTACATCCCCGGGGGGTGGGGCGACTGTACAAAACAACAATGTCCGCCAGGGAGCTATTTAAATGTTATTAGTTGATATCCAAATATTATGCTGAAATTGTTGATGCCGTTCTTGTAAGTTATCAAAAAATGTAAAATTCTGATTGGTAGTTAGTGCCTAAGGTGGAGGAGGGAAACCTGGTGATCAAAAAGTAAAGCGCAAGGGAGAAATTGGTATCGAGGGAGATCCTCTAAAGTTAAAACTTCCACTCACTAAAACTGGAGTTGCTGTTAATTCTAAAAGACCTGATTGTTCAGAGGAGCTGAATTGAAATCTCAGCTTTGACTGTGTCTCTTGAGTTTGGCTGCTCTGTATTGGTGAGTGTCGCTAGTCTGTAAACTGCCAAATCACAAAACACATTCCGCTGGACTGCTGTTTCACAAAGTACAACGTGTTGTAGGTCAAAGCAGTCAGGGTTCTTTCGCAAGGGTCGAGGCCCTCTACTTTCTGCCCAGCTTTCTAAGGCTGCATGCTGCCTCTGGCCCAGGGTGTAGTCCTCTCCCAGTCTACGGGTGCTCAGATCCAGCTGATGCAAGGTGTACGTGAGCAGGCAGGGGGAGACGAACCTTCTCTGCAGCCTTTCCTTGCCTCTGGAGAAGTGTATCTGGGACCCTCCCAGAACGTTGGTGAGATCAAGCGAATCGTGGAAGTGAGCACCTACCACTGTCTGTGTTAGGTTTTGACGCTCTAGAATGCTGTGTAACTACTTCACTAACTGTGTCCCGCCTTATCAACCATCAGCGTTTTGTAGTTTTTGAAGGATTGGTCAGTGTGGTCAGCTTTTGCTGCCACAAACTAATGCAGTCAGGAAACACCACCCCACCCCCCACCACCACCATCACTTGGTTGCAATGCACACACTGAATGGGCTCACTCCTCCTGTGAGCTTCTTCCCAATTGCAAATGGCCCAAGTTGCTATCATAGATGGCAACAGGAGTTCCCAAGTATATCATCTACATGAAGGAATATCGGGCCGTGAGCTTGGGGAGTTTCTTGTAGAGGAAGCATGAACCACTGAAATCAGTTATCAGTGGGATTGGAGGGAGATGGTAGGGAGCGTCAAAGGGTTTGGTTGGTAAGAGGATGAGTAAATGTTGGCAAGGGGGGAGGAGGGTGCATTTGAATAGGGGAGTGGGCAGAATTGATGGAAAGGGGGTGGGGGAGGCGGGTACGGTCAGCCAAGGAAGGTGGCAGGAAGTGGTTTGCAGCAGGAAGTTGTCATGGGAAGGGGGAAATGGCAGGGAGGAAAGCAGGGAATGACTGGCACAGGAAAGGGCAGTATGTATGACCAGGAGGGAATTAGAGGGTAGATTGCACAGCATAGATTCAGTAGAGTGGTTGGCAGAGAGAGGGAAAAGGTAGTAGAAAAACAAAAGAGGGAGGGAATGGGAAAATGAAAGAGAGGGAAAAGATAGTGCAGGAAGAGGTGAATCCACAACAACACGGGAAAGAAATAAATAAAGGTGGACGGAACCCTTTGGCAGTAGGGTAAAGGGGGAAGTAGAAGGGGCAGAAACTGGGAGCAAATATTTTGCCATGGGGGTGTACGGCTGGGAAAATGGGAGAAGTATGTTGGGGGAGGGATGTCGTAACATAACAGTTATCGGGGCGGCTCAAGTGGTCAGCACAGCTGCCTCACAGCGCCAGAGACCCGGGTTCAATTTCAGCTTTAGGTGACTGTCTGTGTGGAGGTTGCACATGCTCCCCATGTCTACTTCGGTGACCTCTGAGTGCTCTGGTTTCGTCCCACAGTCCAAAGATGTGTAGGTTAGGTGGATTGACCGTGGTAACTTACTGCTGAGTGTCCAAAGATGTGTAGGTTAGATGAATTCGCGATGGTAAAGGCACAGGGTTACGGAGATGGGGTGGAGGGAAGGGTCTGGGTTGGGATGTCTTTTCAGAGAGCGATGAACACTTGATGGGCCAAATGGTCTCTTTCTGCACCATTGGGATTCTATGATATGAACTAGCAGAGTCAGATCCCATCAGAGTAACGTGTGTTAGCACATGAAAAATTACCATTACCGCTACAGACTGTCATTAAAAAGCTAACTGATTCAAGGAAAACTAACAGATCCCCTGTAACTGTCTAGAATGTTATTATTGTTTTAAAAAAATTACAGTAGAATAATAATAACAATATCACAGATCTAATGACAATGACCAGGCAATGCATTAGTAGAAAACTCGGGTCACAAATTAAACCCATTCAATTCTGTAAAGTCTTCTTCACTAGCATCTGGGAACTCATCGCCTTCACATCAAAGTGTCAAGTGGACAATCCAACTTGGTCACCCGTGACAGCCACACAATAGTAAAGTCCAACCATTTAGTTTCACTCCATGTATTGAGGAACTGAGTGCATTTGACTAAACAAAGCCCCTGACAATGTCCCAGCTATACTACTGAGGACAGCTAGCTGTCTCTCTCTGTCCAGCTGTTCCAGTGCAATTCTGGTGATTTCACCTACTTAGCAGCAATCTTACCCACCCAGCTGGATTGAATGACCTTCCATTTGTCATAAGGACAGAAAAGGGGCAGTTGACAATTTCCCAGTACTTAACTCCACTCAGACACGTCTGATAATGAAATAGCCCATGTCAACTTATAGAAGAGCCTTAGCTGGAGAGTAACATATGTACACACAAGTGAGATCTTCTCCAATTAGAAAATGCTGAGATATGTCCTCTGCTCTTGAATGGTACCATGAGTGCTGAGTTTACCACCATCAACATCTTGGGAGACATTATTGACCAGAGACCAGTAGATCAGCCTGATCCATATTATGATAAGAGAAAGACAAAGGCAGGTGACTCTATAATGCAAAGCTTATGCACAATTTTGCAATTCCATGCCCTGACTAGCTCTTGTTCCTGATGTTGAGGAGTGATATCGACCAGGGTGCCTTTCTGAAAGGCTAGTGAGTTGTAGATTAGTTAAGAGTGCCAATAGAAATTGAGCAGTGTGGTTTAAATGCCATCGTAAGCTGTTCCTTGATTCGAGGATGATATCTCAGGGTTACAAGTTTGGGTCTTAGTGAAGAAGCCAATTCCAATCTCACGAATCTTTGAGCACAAGGGACAGGACATCCCACTTGCCAGTGGGATGTGGAGTGCAAGATTTGCTTCCTTTTCTTCCCTTCTCTCCTGCCACTCTGCCTCATCATTAAGACTTCAAGATTCAATGCGTGGTGTATACCGATGACTATAAAACTAGTCTCGAGTCCATCAGAGTTGGTTTTGCAGGAGTTTTGCCTGTGGAGATGGTTTTGAGAAGAACACCAATGTTTGTTGGGTGGTCCTCCCATTGAATCTGGAGGCTGTGGAGGTGGTATTGCTGATTGGCATTGGGAGGGAGGTTTCTTTATCCCCTCAAACCTGTAGAATGAACGCATGGAGTTTTGATGCGTGAGCAAAAGCCCATCAGCTTTGAAGACCTCAGTTGGAATACCATCAAGCTTTGTTGTTTTACATCCATTTGATTGTGTGTTTCCGTTTTCCCAATGGTGGTGGTTCACACATGGATTTTATTTTCCAGAGGAACGTGGTCCCAGCTTTGCACAAGACGTGCTCCAAATTCATATTTTTAACTTGGGGTTCCTCCTTGAAGCTTGCATATTTGCTTTTTTTTTTCACTTCTTTCCCTTCCAATGCGAGAAAAGGAATCCAGGACACAGGCTGCTGCCTGTTAGGGCCTTTCTTGAATTGTTAGCCCTTTGAGTCAATTTGTTTGAAGCTGTTGTCCAACCTGTGGCACAGATGCATGGAACTTCTCACTATGTGTACTTGGGGGGTGAATCATTCGCAGATGTAATGTGGAGGTCTGCTAGGCACACTGAAGAAAAATCATTGAATTATTTGTACAAAAAGGGGGGTAGTACTGCCTGGGAGGAGGATTATAGGCTGAAAACAATACAGTTTAAGCACTGGAAAAATGATGACCACCTTTCCTTTGTTGCGCCTAGATTACAGCTGGAAGTAAGTGCAAGGCAGGCTCAGCAGGCAATCACTGCGGTTACACCAATGGTAAGTGACTTTCAGAAAAAGTCTCCAAATGGAAAATTAACGTTATGGCCAGGTACTCCTGGATATGTTCACAGTACTATTTTGGGCTTCACAGACAGTTATTACTAATGAACGCTAGCAGCTGAACAGTAGATTTTCTTTTATTGTCTTCAACATACGTCAGCCGAAAGGCTGTAAAATCATAAAACTAAGTAAGTGACAGTTTAGAACAAACTGTACATTTGCTCTTCTGGGGTAAACGAGAGAAATGTCATTGTGATAAATGACCTGCCATGTGTCTGCTCAATGTTCAACTACCAATCACTATATTTATGGAAACAGTGATAAATCATGTGTTTATTCCACGCCGGGAATGTATTAAAGTGTTAGGTGGCTGCATTGCATCATATCGTCTAAATTTACATGGGCGTCGGAATCTGAAGCACGTTAGCTGTGTCACACGTTGGTCGGGCTGTGTGCTGTTAAAATGAGGAGCATGTTAGAATTGATCATTAATCACTCTTTAGCTGCGCTGGGGATTTAAAAATACCTCATACAGAGGGAGAGAAAGAGAAGCATGAGTCAGATCATTATACCTCACAACAGCTGGGTATTATTCCTAGTTATTGCACATGCTAAGCAAGGTTAACAACTTGTCAGGCACATGATAGTGGGACAGAAATTATTTGAGTTTGAATAGCAAGGATGTAAGCATGTTGTGAGATCTTTTTAAAAAAACTGTGAAGCTAACGATTTTGATACAGGTTTGAGTTTCATTTCTCCTGGAATTCGGTTACTAGATGTTGCATTCAGCCTACATATTTTTAATAAAATCACAAACCAGATTACCACTTCCATTCTTTTCCAGGCCTTTTGAAAGAATAAAATACAGCATTGGTGACTTTGCATTGGAATGTCTATCAAGTAGTCACTAATTCGATAAATAATTCCTTCTGATCTCCTCTTTTGACAACTCTGAATATCCAATTGTGTCTTTGGATTCTGCTCTCGCCATCAAAGATAGTCTCCGTATGTCTCAGCAGATTAAAGGTCTGGCTTTTGCCTCGCCTCCATTTTATTTAGAGTCATAGAATCAGAGAGGTTTACAGCATGGAAACAGGCCCTTCAGCCCAACTTGTCCATGCTGCCCTTTTTTAAAAACCCCTAAGATAATCCCAATTGCCCGCATTTGGCCCCTATCCCTCTATACCCATCTTACCAAAGTAACTGTCTAAATGCTTTTTAAAAGACAAAATTGTACCCACCTCTACTACTATCTTTGGTAGCTTGTTCCAGACGCTCACTACCTTCTATATGAAAAAATTGCACCGCTGGACACTTTTGTATCTCTCCCCTCTCACCTTAAACCCATGCCCTCTAGTTTTAGACTCCCTTACCTTTGGGAAAAGATATTGACTATCTAGCTAATCTATAAAATAATGAGGGGCATAGACCTCTATAAGATCACTCCTCAGCCTTCTGAATATCCAAGAGAAAAAAGTCCCAGTCTATTCAGCTTCTTTATAACTCAACCCATCAAGTCCCAGTAGCATTTTAGTAAATCTTTTCTGCACTCTTTCTAGTTTAATAATATCCTTTCTATGATAGGGTGACCAGAACAGTACACAATATTCCAAGGGTGGCCTTACCAATGTCTTCAACAAGACATCCCAACTCCTGTATTCAGTGTTCTGACCAATGAAACCAAGCATGCTGAATGCCTTTTTCACCACTCTGTCCACCTGTGACTCCACTTTCAAAAAGCTATGAACATGTACCCTGAGATCTCTCTGTTCGGTAACTCTCCCCAGCACCCTACCATTAACAGAGTAAGTCCTGCCCTGTTCAATCTACCAAAATGCATCACCTCGCATTTATCTAAATTAAACTTTATCTGCTATTCGTCAGCCCACTGACCCAATTGATCAAGATCCCTTTGCAATTGGAGATAACTTTCTTCACTGTCCGCTATGCCACCAACCTTGGTGCCATCTGCAAACTTACTAACCATGCCTCCTATATTCTCATCCAAATCATTAATATAAATGACAAATAAGAGTGGACTCGGCACTGATCCCTGAGACGCACCACTGGTCACAGGCCTCCAGTTTGAAAAACAACCCTCTACAACCACCCTCTGGCTTCTATCATCAACTCAATTTTGTATCCATTTAACTACCTTACCCTGGATCCTGTGAGATTTAACCTTATGCAACAATCTACCATGTGATATCTTGTCAAAGGCCTTGCTAAAGTCCATGTAGACAACATCAACTGCACTGTCCTCATCTACTTGGTTACCCCTTTAAAAAACTCAAATTTGTGAGACATGATTTTCCACTCACAAAGCCATACTGACCATCCCTAATCAGTCCTTGCGTCTCTAAATGCCTGTAGATCCTGGCTCTCAGAATACCTCTCAACAACTTATCCACCACAGATGTGAGACTCACTGGCCTGTAGTTTCTCCAATAAAAGCAGTGCCAGAGACCTGGGTTACATTCCAGTTTGGGTCACTGTCTGTGCACAGTGTGCATGTTCTCCACGTGTCTGCGTGGGTTTCCTCCTGGTGCTCCGGTTTCCTACCACAGTCTGAAAGATGCGCTGATTAGGTGCATTGGCTAGGCTAAAGCTCCCCATCAACATAACCGAACAGGCAGTGGAGTGTGGTGACCAGGGGATTCTCATAGTAACTTCATTGCAGTCTTAATGTAAGCCTACTTGTGGCACTAATAAATACATTTTTAACACATCTTTGAAGAGAGAAACTGAGGGAATGTTTGGGGGGGGGCGGGGGGGAGCGGGGCGATGGTTTTTCACCAGAACTAGGTGAAATGTCAGGCATTACGGATGGGATTTTTCAGCCGTTCCCACCTGCAGGGCCTTCTGGCCCTGCTGAAGACCACCCATGACCATATGTTCCCCAGCGGCAGGTCCAATGAGCTATGCAAATTGCTATTGACTTTGGTAGGACATGACAATTCTACCGGCAGCCAATGGTGAGCAGGGTCATGGGGACAGAAGAACATGGAGAAAGCACGGGCAAAGTGGGAGAAGGTTCGATTGTGGGAGGGGGGCTGGTGACGATGGGAGGAAGCAGGAGCTTGTCTCTAGTTGCCACATGTTTGATTACTCTTGACCACATCACTGTCACATTATTTTGTGGACCTAAAATTGTCCACAGACCCCTGAGGACTGCACCACAGTCTGAGCAGTATATCAGAGCCTTGCATTCTTCTTTTCCTTGATTCTATCTAAAGTGTTTCCATCGCCTGCATGTTGTTACTGAAATTCATTATTTCTGCTGATGTAATTGCTTCTTTTTTGACACTGCTATCTCTCCATGTTCTCTGCACTTTCTAAACATCAAGTGGACTTGAATCCAATCCTGCCCACTATCTAATTATATCCTTTAAGCAGATTCGGGCTTTTAGATCCCTTATTTTATTTCTTACATTGTGCACACTGCATTCTGAGGCTAATCTGTCAATTTGATCTTGACTTGGATTCATTCTGAAAAGCCCCATTCATAAGTCTTAGAGTCAAATGTGCTTCTGTCCATTTTTTTATTGTGTGCCCATCCGATTACCATCAGGGAGTTTGTTTGTCAGGAGGGCGGTTTCGAGTCAGGACCCCCTGAGAAAGTAGCAACCACAGACCCATGATTCCAAAGCGAGGAAGAAATAACACACCAAAGTCAACTTTTTATTGAAGAAATAAAATGAAGGTGAGGCAAGAGCCAGACCTATAATATGCTGAGAGACATGGAGACTATTTTAGAGAGTGAGTGCAGAACTTGAGGATGCAATTGGATATTCAGAGGCCTCAAATGAGAACAGAGATAGGAAGGAATTCTTTATTGACTTAGTGACTACCTGATAGACATTCCAATGTAGCGTCACCAATGTTGTATCTTATTCTTTCAAGAGACCCGGAAAAGGATGGAAGTGGAAATTTGATTGATTTATTATTATCACATGTATTAGCATACAGTGAAAAGTATTGTTTCTTGTGCACTCTACAGACAAAACACACCATTCACAGAATACGAAGGAGAGGGTGCAGAATGCAGTGTTACATTCATAGCTAGGGTGTTGAGAAAGATCAGCTTAATGCTCATTAGGCCTATTCAAAAGTTGGATGGCAGTAAGGAAGAAGCTGGTATTGAGTCGGTTGGTGTATGACCTCAGACTTGTGTACCTTTTTCCCAATGGGTGAAGGTGATCGAGAGAATGTCGAAGAATAAGATAAATTCAATACTGGCAGCTGGCTAGAGTTGCACAGGCATTTTGGGTTTTTTTTCTCAAATGTTTTTAAGGGTTTTTAACAATCTTCACTCTTGACATTGAGTTACAGATCCACAAAGTGTCCATTGTTTGTACTTTGCTGTCAGCACGACTGACTGGAATGGTGGTTTCTCATTCCAAAAGGGTTTTTTAGTATTTTTATCCCTCGGACCAATTATATATGTAATCCTTGCTAGAGTGTGAGTGAAGTGGTGAGTTGTTTCATTGTTGGGACGTTTCCAGTCCCAATTCTTAAAGGAGCGAGGTGGGTGGGTGGGTGGGTGGGTGGGGGGGGGGGGGGCGAAATTACAGTAGAATTCCTGCTTTTCTGCTGAGAAGGACAGGCATGCTATAGATTCATGGTGGTCCTGCAGGGGTTAGCATGTGTCTGTGATTTTTGGTAGGAATGTCTGAATTATTCAGCTGCAGGACAGGAAATTGAAAACTCGGCCGACAGATTTGAGTGACAACCAAGTCGTTAAGCTTACTGCTTCGGTAATCCTGAAAATAAGGGGCCAGTTGCTTAAACTACCATCCCATGTAATCAGTTAAATACTATATCAGAGCCGCTAAATCAGAGCCACATGTACATACTTTAAGTGTTCATTGTTTTTGATGAGCAAGCCTTATGGAAGGTAAATAGGGAGTTAGCTGGGACTGGAGGATTATCCTGCCGTCCTTCTGCAGTTTGGCTGAATTAATTTAGTGAGGGTAAAAAGTACTTTCCCAGCATTTTCACAAATTGGCCCCAGTTGTCTGTGTCTCCTTCATGATTTTGTGAATGAGTCGAGGGCTGAGTGGGTACCTCGGTGGTGTCCCATTTTTAGACTGTTGGATTTGATGAAATAGATATTTTTTGTCCCCCGGCCTTATGCAACATTAATTCTGATTCACGCCAAGTACTAACAAGGTAAGAATCCACCATGATATTTTTAATTTTTTTCACACATTCAACAGCTAACATGACCTCTTAAAATCACACGTCTCTGTAATGGAGGGCATATTTTCTTCAGAATTACTTATATTTCATATGCGATGAATTTTGCACAAAGCATAGTGGTAAAAGTGTTATGTTTATTTCATGTCTTGCTTTATCCACTTGCCCGAACACACTTAATTTCTCTTTCTTATTTCTTCAGCAGGGATGGCACATTATGAAAACGTACCCTAAAGAGGTCTTCACAGAATTCCAGTCCATATGTTTCCGAGAGACGCCTAGATGAGCTTTTTTTTTTAATATTTATATAATATTTTTATTAACAAATTGGTTCACATTATTCCAGTCAAAGCCATGTGTATTAGCACTGTATTACAAATCCACATTTACAGTTGATCTCCACAGGTATGCCACCCTTTTTTTAACAGATCACTGAGACCCTTATTTTGAAAGAGAAATGTGCTGTGAAGTTTGAAGATTTAGAATATTGATAATTGTCATCTGCTTTGGAATAAAATTAAATATAGCAAAAGGAGCAATTTACTCAAGAACACACTGCTGAACTAAACGACAAACACCAGTAAGATTTCAAATTAAACTTTCTGCTCACTTTAAAGTGATCTGCCTAATATGTTAGAATTTTTACTTTTTTGTTAAATATGTTTAAATGGGTTTAAAATTTGATTTGTAATATTGGTACTGATTATTGGTTGTTTCATTTTGCCCTGAGTGGAGAAAATGAAGCAATAGTGGTTTATCATGGATAACGTTCACAACTTCTAGCTTTGTAGATTGATTAAAGATAGAATGCTTTTAACTAGCTTAAAACGCTAGATCATTTATTCAGTAATAAACCAGTTAGCAGCCGACATCACAGTGCTTTTGAAATATTCACATTTTCTCACAAAAGTTAGCTCCATCTTAACTGGCCTTACTTAGATGTTCGAAGTGAGTATTCAGACGACAAATACGGAATCTGCCTCAAAATTATAAAAAAAAAACTCAATATATATTAAGGTGTGAACGAGTGTGTGTATGTGCTGATGTGTGTGCCTGCAAGGAAATAGGACAATACGATGTGGTATTAGGAGATTTTTAAAAAAGGATTATGAGTTCTCTGAAACACTGAACTTTCACTATGCATGTCACAGGAGCTGTACCGCAAACCTTTTGATGTATCACACTTTTACTCGCATCTTAACCTGCATATATGGCGAATACACAAGAGTTCAAAGTCCTGATTTTTGAAGGGGTTTGAATTAATGTTAGACCGGAAGCAGTTTACTTTTGAGACTGAATAGGAAAAGAGGCTTTTGTCACTTCTTGTGTATGTTAGCCATTTCTGCATAGGGTTAAATAAAGGTGAAAAATCGACCCAAAGATGTGCTACAACAGCTTTGCTACAAAACGTTAACCATTTTGTACTTCTTTTGGTTTACATATAACATGAAATGCAAATGCACTCAATTATTGTATAGGTCTGGAAATAAAACTATGCAACTTTTATCTTAAATTGCCTGTTTTCTGCCATTTTGTGAACATCACAAATAGTTAAGAGCTTTAGGCAACTGAATTTTTCATTAAAAATGTTTTACAGAAGCAGCAATTCACAATAAATAGATTATTTCTATAAACTGACTGTTGGAAAACTAGTAAATGTTAAACAGATTAAAAATAATTTTAACACATCGGATTCTGCTTGAAAGGGGTTGGAGTCAGCAAATGACTATCACTTTTGAATCGGGAATAGAAAGCTGGTGAAATAGGCCACGTTCTGTTGCAGTGTTCGGAATACGGGGGCGTATCCCTTGTGATGTACTGGCTTGTTTCCCTTTGCTAGGGGCAATGAAGCATGTCTGGGGAAGTTGATACTAACGAGGAAGGGATCCCAGATTGTCTTAGTTCCAAAGAAAATCAGTGTGTTCAAATTAACATACCTTTTGCAAGTATTTTGTGAACACATTCATTGTGGAGGTGGTCATGCTTCACAAAACGTGGAGTTACACCTTATTGTCAACAGGAACATTTGCAACCGCACAACTTCATGCATTATGTTAGGGAAGTGGATGATGAGGATCAGGAAATAAAGTTAAAGTTTATTTATCAGTGTCACAAGTAGGCTTACATTAACACTGCAATTAAGTTACTCTGCAAATCTCCTAGTCACCGCACTCCGGTGCCTGTTCGGGTACACTGAGGGAGAAGTTAGCATGGCCATAGCACCAAGCCAGCATGTCTTTCTGACTGTGGGGGGGAAAACGGAGCACCTGGAGGAAACCCACGCAGATACGGGGAGAACATGCAAACGCCACACAGACAATGACCCAAGCCAGGAATTGAACCTAGGTCTCTGGCGCTGTGAGGCTGCAGCACTAACCATTGGACCACAGTACTGAAGACTTGTACTCCAAAACTTGTCACAACCCTTGTCAAGCTGTTCCAGAATACCTATTAAGCTGGCATCTACCCGGCAAGATGCAACATTTCCCAGGTATGTTCTGCATACACAATCCTACCCAGATGACTACTGCTCCATCATTTTATTCTCGATCATCAGTAAAGTGATGAAGGGGGTCATCAATGATTCTGTCAAGCTTGGTAACACCCTGCTCATTGATACAGTTTGGGAGTTCCTCGAGGGTCATTCAAATCTTGACCTTGGTCCAAACTTGGATGAAAAAGCTGAACTCCAGAAGTGAGGTAAGATTCACATCCCTTGACGTCAGGGCAGCATTTGAACTGGTCAGGAAGACCTAGCAAAACTAGTCAGCGAGAATCAGTAGAAAATTCTCTGCTGGTTTGAGTCATGCCTAGTGCAAGGGAGGATGGTTGAGGTTGTTGGAGGTCAAACGTCTCAGTTCCTCAACATCACTAAAGTAGTTTCTCAAGGTGGTGTTCTATGCCTCACTGCTTTCATCTGTTTCATCAATGACCTTCCTTACTACGTAAAGTCAGAAGTGGGAATATTCACTGATGATTGCAAAACGTTCAGCACCATTCCTTAGGTGACTCCTTAGGTACTCAAGCAACCAATATCCAAATATTAATATCCAGATATTATCCAGGCTTGGGCTGACAAGCGGCAAGTAATATTCGCGCTACACAAGTACCAGGAAATGACCATGTCTGGCAAGAGAATCTAATCATCAGTCTTTGATATTTAATGGCATTACCATCAATGAAACCTCCATTATGTATCAACATCCTGGGGGTTACGATTGACCGGAAGCCAAACTGGACTAGCCATATGAATACTGTGGCTACAGGAGTGGATCAGGGGCTTGGGATTATGTGGTGAGTAACTGATCTCCTGACTCCCAAAAGCCTGTCTGCCATCCAGAAGGCATAAGTCTGGAGTGTGATGGAGTAAACTCTACTTGCCTGCGTGAGTGCAACTCTAACAATGCCCAAGAAGCTTGACAGGTTGGGGCAGCACGGTGGCACTGTGGTTAGTACTGCTACCTCACAGCACCAAGAACCTGGGTTTGATTCCCAGCTTGAGTCACTGTGTGAAGTTTGCATGTTCTCCCTGTATGGTTCTTCTGGGTGCTCTGGTTTCCCCACAGTCGATTAAACCTGTTTGGACTTTAAACTGGTGTTGTGGGATTTCTTTGTGGTTTACCCCAGTCCAATGCCAGCATCTCCACATCATGTTCCCCACAATCCACAGATGTGCAGGTGAGTGCATTGGCCATGCTAAATTCTTCCTCAGTGTATCCAAACAGGCGCTGGAGTGGGGCGACTAGGGGATTTTCACAGCAACTTCATTGTAGTGTTCATGTAAGCCTATGTGTGATACTAGTAAATGAACTTCACTTTAAAAAAATACATCCAGGACAAAGCAGCCCACTTGTTTAGCACTCCCTCCACACCAACATGCAGTAGCTGTGGTGTGTACCAGCTAGAAGATGTGCTGCAGGAACTCAGCAACACTTCTGAGACAGTATCTTTCACACCATGAGTGCCACCATTTAGAAGGATAAAGGCAGCACATGCATGGTAACACCATCAACTGGAATTTCCCCTCCATACCACTAGCCATCCTGACTTGAAAATGTATTGCCGTTCCTTAAATGTCACTGGGTCAAAATCCTGCGACTCCTTCCCCAACAACATGGTGGATGTACCTACATCTCATGGACTGCAGATATTCAAGAAGGTTGCTCACTACCACCTCCTCAAGGGCAACTAGGGATGGGCAATAAATGCTGGCCCGCCAGCAACACGCATGTTTTCAAATTTAAAGAAGTATGTTATTACTTTTATCTTGACCTAATACATCGACAGTTTTCTGTACCTGTTGCATTTACTGCAGCAAATCTACTATAGACATCAGAGCCCATGCCAGGCCACAGGCTATCCATTAGCAGTGCTATCAAGATTCTGCTAGGTTTGAATTAATGACAGTGCTAAAAAGGTGAAATTAATGTGTATACCTCAAAGCTAAATTTAAAGATCATTCGGCAAGTAAGCATTATCAAATAATGGAAGAACATATTTTGCAGAATCCTTCAAGACCCATCCCCAGAGACTCTCTCATAAGCCAGAAAATATATTAAAAATTTGACATTCAGGGTGATTTCGCCAGAATGAGTAACTCCCCCAAAAGGCCAATGTAATTTATCATGAAGCAGCATTAAATGTTGGCCTAGCCAAGGATGCTCACACCCCAAGAATTAAAAAAATATCCAGCATAAGCACCGTGTATTGACTGGCTTCTCTCCATGTTGTATGCTCCAATACAGAAATATATCCCAGTTCAGAGCATAAACATTTGAGGGAATGAGTAAACATACTATCGCATGATTTGTGAAGGTTGTCAAAACAGGGTTACCACACTAAGAACAACAAATCAAATCAATCCTACATCATTAAAAAAAACTGTATTGTAATTGTGGACTGCATCTTTCGAAAAGCTTTGATGGGGTAAGTATGGAGTAACTATTTCCTCTTGTGGAGGGAATCAGGATGAAGGGGGTCACACTGAGAGCTCAACCATTCAAAGCAAAATTATAAACCAGATTGGGGGGGGGGGTGGGGGAAGCAGAACTGTGGAACTTTTTACCCGCATCCCCCCCCACCCCCCAAAAGTGGCTTTTGTTAATTAGACAATCAGAGCTTTCAAGACTGAGACAGGTTTGTATTATGGAATGGCATTATGGGATAGAGAGTAAAGGTGGGAAAATGAAGTTGAGGTGCAGACCAGCCACGATCGAATTGAATAGCGATGTTGGCCCACGCAGCTAAATGACCTAATGCTGTTCCTAATATTCCAACGTCCTTATTTGAAAACAACACACAGTATAGAGACATCAACCACAACCTGCTACACAGTTTAACAAATTACAAGTACGTTTTAATAAGATTCAGAATAAATTACAAAGCGAACGTACAGTCAAGATGCATCAGCTTAACAACAACATCAGTACTATCCTAGGTTAGCATGAAGCCTTTATGTACTTATACAGAATATTTCAAATTATTTTCTCAATATGTCTCTTACTTTGTTCTTTCATGGTATGAGGACAACGTTTGTTTCCCACGCCCAATTGCACTTGAAATTAGTGACTTGTTAGATCATTTCAGAGTACAGTTCAGAGTCAGCCATATTGCTGTGGGTCTGGAGTATAGGCCAGACTAGATAAGGGTACTGAATTCCCTTTCCTAAAGGATATGAGTGAACCAGATGGGGTTTTATGATAATCAGTGACAGTTTCTTGATCACCATTATATATTCCAATTTATGAATTGAACTTAAATTTCATTGGCTGCCATGATGATATTTGAACCCTAGGGTATTAGCCTGGGCCTCTGGATTACTAAATCAGTGATAGTATCCCTATGCCACCATCTCCCTCTTATTCCTATTACTATAGTAAAACCAATGTTAGAATGTAATCAGTGACAACTTTGTATTGGATGTAATGTGACCAATGGTAAAAAGCTGTAAGGGTCAATTGACCCAGTAAACCATGACACCAATTACAAAATGACGTGATGATCAGCTGACACAAAAATAAGAACCTATTGGGAATTGTGGGGAGCTTGGACTGGATTGGTCCAGGGCGAGGCTCTAAGTTTGGAGTAATGAAGTTTCTTTATTAAACCCTTTCTTTGATTCATAAGTGGAAGTAAGTTTTGTTATATGTTTATTGTCTGCACTTGAAGAGTCCCTTCTGAAGACACAACCAATAAATGCCATTGTTAGTTGGATAATCTGCTTAATATGTTTGTATATTGAATTGCAGGAAATGGTTACAGCAGAGAAGAACAACATTGGTAAGGCATGAATGTGTCAGCTTTCTGAAGGAGTAGATCAGTTCACCCCCCTCACCAGCTCTTTCCAGTAGCCTTTCAATTTTTTTTCTCTTCAGTTTCTCTTTTGGAAGCTATGATTGAACAAATCTTCACCACACTCTGAGGAAATGCATTCCAGATCCTAACCGCTCACCTTGTAAAAATTGTTTTCTCCTAAGAAAATTGATTCTTTTGCCATTGACCACAAATTGGTGTGCTATGGTCCTCAGTTTTCTGCCAATGGAAATGGTCTTCCCTATCTACTTTGTCTAGACATGATTTTGACATGTCCATTGACACTCCTTTCATCTTCACAGGGAACAACGCCTGCTTATCCAATCCATCCTTATACCTGCTCTTTGTGCTTTAATTAACATTCTGGCTTTTAACAAAAGATTTGCAGAGATGTTCAAATTATAAGTTATATTAGAAAGCACTGTGAAGCATTCCCAGCACATATAATTGCAAATTTTTAATGATAGTTGATAAAATTACACACTACTTACTGTCTGGATACTGGGGGACAGTATTGGAGCTTTTTAATGAAAGCTTAGTTGGATGATTATAATAATTCATTACATATCACTGAGTAAAAATTTGCATTACAATTCAGAAATCAATTGTTCAGAACCTTATGCGCAAATTCATCTTGGTTCAGAACAGGCGATAACAAATCAGCAATTCATTTTGCAATCCCCTCCTCTCTCAATTTTTTTCTTACACTGACATCAGTCAGCACAGATGCCAATGTGTTATCATCCATTTTGCACTAACGCGCATGAGGAATTTTGCTCACTCATTTGGTACTATTAATTAATTAAATTTATTTTGGACAGATTCAATTTTTGCCGTGCCTGTCGTGGTGGCCCAGATTTAAGTTAGTAATGAAAGTCAGCTTCCTGGTGCATTCTCAATTGTTCACATGTTTCTGTCAATGATTCTATTTTTCCTCATTAAGAGCGCTGTTGAAGTCACCTCAGACTGTAATGGTGTAAACTTGCCATTTTACTTTATGGTGCTCATTGTAAGAACACTTAAAAAGATTTTGAATGAGGTGGCGGGGTTGTGGGGGGGGGGGGAGGTTGTGTTCAGTTCTATGGAGAATTAGAAAATCAAAGTTAAAGGAGAGGGTAGAAATGTTGGGGAATTTCAACTAGGTAAAGGAGCCAAGGGCTCAGCAGAGGTTAGTAAAGTTTCAGGACCACGTAATAGAACAGAGAGTATAGAAGGTGGCAGGAATCCAACCTCCAGGCAGAACAAAAAAGTTGACGGGAGGTGGTCAATGCAGGACTAAGGGCGTTGTACCTAAATGTGCACAGTATACGGAACAAGGTAAATGAGCTTGTTGCGCACATTGAAATTGGCCGGTATGATGATGTGGGCATCACAGAGATATGGCTGCAAAGGAATCAAGGCTGGAATCTAAATATCCAAGGATATGTGTCCCATTGAAAGGACAGGCAGATGGCCATAGGGGACGGGTTGCATTATTAGTATGGAATGAAGTTAAATCGATTTCAAGAAGCAATATAGGATCAGAGGGCATAGAATCTCTGAGGGTAGAGTTGAGGAATCGCAAAGGTAAAAACATCCCGATGGGAGTTATGTACAGGCCCCCTAGCAGTAGTCAGGATGTGGGGCAGAAAATAAATCAGGAAATGGAAAAGGCATATAAAAAAGGCAATGTAACAATAATCATGGGGGACTTCATTATGCAGGTGGTCCAGGAAAATCTGGTAGGTAGTGGATCCCAAGAAAAGGAATTTGTGGAATGCCTAAGAGAGGGTTTTTTTGGAGCAGCTTGGAATGGAGTCTTGGAACAGGCAATTCTGGATTTGGTGATGTGTAATGAGGCAGACTCGATTAGGGAACTAAGGTGAAGGAACCCTTAGGGATGATGTGGAGATACCGGCATTGGACTGGTGTAAGTACAGTAAGGAGTCTCACAACATCAGGTTAAAGTCCAATAGATTTATTTGGTAGCACGAGCTTTCGGAGCACTGCCCTTTCATCAGGTGAGTGACCACTTGATGAACAGGCAGTGGTCCGAAAGCTCGTGCTACCAAATAAACCTGCTGGACCTTAACTTGGTGTCGCACATTATGATAGAATTTACCCTGCAGTTTGAGAGGGAGAACCTGGAATGTAATGGTATTACAATTAAATAAAGGTAATTACAAAGACATGAGGGAGAAGCCGGCTAGAGTTAATTGGAAAGGGAGCCTAGCAGGGATGACAGTGGAGCAGCAATGGCAGGAGTTCTTGGGAGTTATTTGGGAGACACAACAAAAAATCATCCCGAGGGGGAGGAAACATGCTAAGGGGAGGACAAGGCATCCATGGCTGACAAGTGAAGTCAAGGACAGCATAAAAGCAAAAGAAAAAGCATATAAAGTGGCAAGGATGAGTGGGAAGCCAGAGAAATGGGAAGCCTTTAAAAGCAAGCAATAGAGAGGGGAGAAAATGAAATACGAGTGTAAGCCAGCTGGTAATATAAAAGAAGATAGGAAGAGTTTTTTTCTCAATATATAAATAAATGGTAAGACAGAGGGAAAATAGCCAATGGACCACAGGGAAATGAGGCTGGAGAAATAATAATAGGAAACAAAGAAATGGCAGAAGAACTGAATAGTTATTTTGCATCAGTCTTCACTGTGGATGACACCAGTGGGATACCAGAGCTCCAGGAGAATCGGAGGCACAGGTGAGTGCTGTGACCATCACTAACGAGAAGGTTCTGGGGCAACTGAAAGGTATAAAAATGGATAAATCACCTGGACTGGATGGACTACACCACAGGGTTCTAAAACGGAGACCTGAGGAAATTGTGGAGGCATTGGTGGTAATCTTTCAGGAATCACTGGAGACAAGGAAGGTCCCAGAGGATTGGAACGTAGCTAATGTAACACCGCTGTTTAAGAAGGGATGGAGGCAGCAGACAGTAAATTATAGGCCAATTGGCCTGACTTTGATCATTGCCAAGATTTTAGAGTCCGTTATCAAAGATGAAATCATGGAATACTTGGAAGGGCATGATAAAATAGGATTGAGTCAACGTGACTTTGTCAAGGAGTGTCATGCCTGACAAATCTGTTAGAGTTCTTTGAGGAGGTAACAAAGAAGTTAGATAAAGGAGAATTAGTGAATGTGATTTATTTAAATTTCCAAAAGGCCTTTGACAAAGTGCTGCATAGGAGACTTATTAAATAAGTTAAGAGCTCATGGCGTTAAGGGTAATATCCTGGCATGGATAGAAGATTGGCTGACAGGGAGAAGGCAGAGAGTGGGGATAAAGGGGTCTTTTTCAGGATGGCAGCCATGACTAGTGGTGTGCCTCAGGGTTGGTCCCTGAGGGACCACAACTTTTCACAACATACATTAATGATTTGGAAGAAGGAACTGAAGACACTGTTGCTAAGTTTACAGATGATACAAAGGTATGTAGCGGGACAGGTAGTATGGAGGAAGCAGTGAGCTTGGATAGGTTAGATCAGTGGGCAAAGAAGTGGCAGATGAAATACAATATGGAAAAGTGCACTTTGGAAGGAGGAATGGAGGCTATTTTCTAAATGTGGAAATACTTAGGAAATCAGAAACACAAAGGGACTTGGGGGTCCATGTTCAAGATTCTCTTCAGGTTAATGTGCAGGTTCAGTCAACAGTTAGGAAGGCAAATGCAATGTTAGCATTCATGTCGATAGGGCTAGAATACAAGAGCAGGGATTTACTTCTGAGGCTGTATAAGGCTCTGGTCAGACCCCATTTGGACAATTGTGAGCAGTTCTGGCCCCATATCTAAGTAAGGATGTGTTGGCCTTGGAAAGAGTCTAGAGGAGATATGATTCCTGGAATGAAGAGTTTGTCATGTGAGGAACGGTTGAGGACTCTTGTTGGAGTTTAAAAGGATGAGGGGGGATCTCATTGAAACTTATAGGGATACTGCAGGGCCTGGACAGAATAGATGTGGAGAGGATGCTTCCACTAGTAGGAAAATCTAAAACCAGAGGGCACAATCTCAGGCTAACGGGATGATATTTTAAAACAGAGATGATGAGGAATTTCTTGAGCCAGAGAGTGGTGAATCTGTGAAACTCTTTGCCGCAGAAGGCTGTGAAGGCCAAGTCATTGAGTGTCTTTAAGGCAGAGATAGATAGATTCTTGATTAATAAGGGAATCGGGGATTATGGGGAAAAGGTAGGAGAATGGGGATGAGAAAAATATCAGCCATGATTAAATGGCAGAGTAGACTCGATGGGCTGAGTGGCCTCATTCTACTCCTATGTCTTATGGTCTTAAATGTAACTGGAATTTTAATAGTGGATGGACTTTCTAATTACGGCTGAACAATCTCACTGGCCCTGAGATCTCATGTTATATTTGTGCAATGCCATTTCTACATTATAATGAGAAGAACAAAAGTTATTTAACTTCAGCTTCTGTCTCAATCCCATTTCATAGAATCCCTACAGTGCAGAAGGAGACCATTCAGCCCATCAAGTCTGCACCGACCACAATCCCACCCAGGCCCTATTCCCTTAACCCCGCATACTTACCCTGCTAATCCCCCTGACACTAGGGTCAAGTTACCATGGCCAGTCAACCTAACCCGCACATCTTTGAACTGTGGAAGGAAATCGGAGCACCCGGAGGAAACACAAGCAGACACAGGAAACTCCACACAGACAATGGTGACTTGAAGCTGGAATTGAACCCGGCTCATAGAGCTGTGAGGTAGCAGTGCTAACCACTATGCCACCATGCTGTCCGGACTGGGATATACAGACATTTACATGTCTGTACATTCCAATCTATTTTACTGTCTCTCTTTCAAATTTAAATTAAAAGTGAAAAAGGCTGTGCCTTTTACTTCAGTTTCCTTTCTATAAGGATACTTTGCTGTGATTCACCATCTACCCTATGTGATCGCATCAATGTAGATGGATGCTTGGAGATCCTGGGGTTTGTTGCCAGATTCAAACTGATGTAAGGAAAGGGGAAATCAAAGCCACAGAGATTGCTAACTCTTTGTGGGCAGCTTTCTTCGAGGTCAAAATCAGGGCCAATATTCAAACAGAATTTTAAAATAATGGTAGCTTTTTGTTTTTGCATTTTTTTCTTGATCATTCATCGCCTTTTAATTAATTCTTTGTGCATAAAGTGTGGCTTTATATGTTAAGGGGAGAAATTGGTTACTTGTATGCTGAGTGCGATAATTCCAATCAGCTGTGAGAATCAGGGAGCGAAAACTATCTTTGTACTGTGGTTAGTACTGCTGCCTCACAGTGCCAGGGATCCAGGTACTATTCCTAACTTGGGTCACTGTGCATGTTCTCCCCGTGTCTGCGTGTGTTTCCTCCGGGTGCTCCGGTTTCCTCCCATAGCGCAAAAGACATGCTGGTTAGGTGCATTGGCCATGCTAAATTCTCCCTCAGTGTACCCGAACAGATGCCAGAATATGGCAACTAGGGGATTTTCACAGTAACTTCACTGCAGTATTAATGCAAGCCTATTTGTGACACCAATCAACAAACTTTAAAACTTAAATCACCCCTGGCATTTTCCAATGATAAGATCTATTTCTTCTAAATATTTTTGTATATGTTGTATAATTGTCCTGTCTTCCTTTTTGTGGAAATGCAAAAAAAAATCTTAAATGCCTATAAGACGGTGGTTTGCTGATGAAATAAGGTTGAACACAAGTTTTTGGCAGTTGCCTCTGAAATCAACCACCCTCCCTCTGGTAATTGGAATAAACAATTAGCAAAAAAGATCTACAGCAGCTGTGACCTTCGCAGATGGAACATATCTTATCGTGCTCGACACCTGTGCATTATCTGCCACACTTGTTATGGGCTCCCAGGGGAATCTCAACCATCCTTCATTATTCTCGCTTTATAATATTGCTGCCTTCTTTCTGGGTTTGGCAAAGTCTTCAGTCCATTGCAATTCTGAGCTCAGCTTAACGCCATGAAGTGTATAAAGCCGTTAATTGGCAATAACAAGCTAGCTGTATTTAGTTGGACGTGCCTACCAATTAATAGCCTTCAGTGTTCCTTTCCTAACATTGCAGAAACACATTCCAGCACTGTTACTATTAGCAATTGCAAATCTATGTTCACAATAAATTATTTCATCGTAAATTGCATTGACCTTTCAGAGGTTTTCTTATTCTGGAAAAATCACCCTGAATGTCAATTTTTCATAGATTTTCTGGTTTATGAGAGATGGGTCCTTGAAGGAATCTGCAAAGTAAGTTCTTCTATTATTTGATAATACAGTTGGTGCTCACCAAATTATCTTTAAATTTAGCTTTGAGATAAACATTAAATTCACCTTTTTTAGCACTGTTGTTAATTCCAGTCTGGCAGAATTCTGATAGTACTGCTTATGGATGGTCTGTGATCTGGTGTAGGCTCTGATGCCTATAAACTTGCTGCAGCAAATGCAACAGGTAAAGAAAATTGTTGATGTAATAGATTGCTCGACTGAGTCAAGATAAAAGTAATGACATACTTTTCTTTATTCATTCATGGGACACGGGCATCACTGGCTGGCCAGCATTTATTGCCATCTCTAGTTGCTCTTGAGAAGGTGGTGGTAAATTGCCTTCTTGAATCACTGCAATCGATGTGCTGTGGGTTGACGCACAATGCCTTTAGAGAAGGAATTCCAGGATTTTGATCCAACAACTGCAGAGGAATGGCGATATATTTCCAAGTCAGGATGGTGAGTGGCTTGGAGGGGAACTTGCAAATGGTGGCGTTTCCATCTATCCACTGCCCTCGTCCTTCTAGATGAAGGTGGTTGTAGGTTTGGAAGGTTCTGTGTAAGGATTTTAGATGAATTCCTGCAGTGCACCTTGTAGATAGTACACACTGTTGCTACTGAGTGTCGATGGTGGAGGGAGTGGATGTTTTTTGTGGATATGGTGCCAGTCAAGCAGGCTGCCTAATCCTGGATGATGTCAAATTTCTTGAGTGTTGTTGGAGCTGCACCCATGCAGGCAGTTGGGGAATATTCCATCACATTCCTGACTTGTGCCTTGTAGATGGTGGACAGGCTTTGGGGAGTCAGGAGGTGAGTTACTCACTGCAATATTCCTAAGTTCTGACCCGCTCTTGTAGCGACTGTGTTTGTGTGGTGAATCCAGTTGAGGTCAAAGGTAATCCCAAGGATGTTGACAATGGGGGAATTTAGTGATGGTAACACCATTGAATGTCAAGGGGTGGTGGTTAGAATATCTCTTATTGGTGATGGTCATTGCCTGGCATTTGTGTGGTGTAAATGTTACTTGCCACTTGTCAGCCCAAGCCTGGATATTGTCCAGATCTTATTGCATTTGAACATGGGCTGCTTCAGTATCTGATGAGTCACGAATGGTGCTGAACATTGTGCAATCATCGGTGAGTGAACATTTTCTGACCTTATGACGGAGGGAAAGTCATTGATGAAGGAGTTGATGATGGTTGGGGCTATGACATAGTGTCCTAGGGCATATAACGTATGTATGCTATTTACTCATCTTCTGAAACTTGCTTATGGTCTAAGTAACTTTGCCTCCCAAAACATTTATTCTAAGCTTTTTACTTTATATCTCACAATAAATATGCTGGTGATTCAAGTATTTTCTGTTTTGTTTTCTTCCGTTCTCCTTTGTTAGAATCTGAATTATTCGCATTTGTCTAATATTTTTCTCCTGCTTATGGCTAGAGGGTGTCTAATGATCAGCAGCTCATTTGCTCTGATCTTAGTCTAGCTGACTGAACAATCCTGATTCCAGTGCCTTATAAATGTTCCCCTTAACCTAATCTCAGCTAATGGCACAGAAAATGTTCACCTCAAACGACACTGTTATCTCAGTTTTCATTAATGCCTTAGACTATATAAGCACTGAAAAATGAAAGGATGGATTCAGCAGGTCTGAATTCTGACCAGTGAACCATGTTTACAGGGGCAGCATTGATGATCAGTCACCACTGATCACCTAACTGAAGGAATAAACCTTTCCCTAATCAATTCAGAAAATTCAATTTGTGCAAAGTTATTCTGTCACTTCAAAAGACTCATGTGCAGAAAAAAGTACTTTAGAACATTAGACAATACAAGGTACTTGTATTCCCAATATCCCATATCATTGCATTAGGTATCTGATTCAATTCAATTCAACTTCCTTCTCAGCTTTCTCTACTCCTGTAAAAATTGTGCCAGCATATCTTAATATCCTCATAATTGTAGTGACTCATGCCTGGCATAATCGATTTGATTTATTATTGCCACATTGTCTGGGAGAATTTGGCACAGTCACATCTACTAAAAAATAGGAGGAGGAAGAACCCCTTCAGTGATAAACAGGAGGAAGAGCACCTAGAAGAGGTGGCAGAATGGTGGGATACTCAGAGGTTCTGTGGAACAAAGGGACCTTGGCTGTTTGTCCACAGATCTCTGAAGATGGAAGGGCATGTTTGTAGGGTGGGTGAAAAATTCATATGGGACACTTGCCTTTATCAATCAAGGCATTGATTACATAAGCAGGGAAGTCATGTTGAAGTTGTATAGGACTTTAGTGCGGCCGCAGCTGGAGTACTGTGTGCAATTCTGGTCGCCCCACATGAAGGATGTGATTGCACTGGAGGGAGTGCAGATGGGAATCACCAGGATGTTGCCTGGGATGGAGAATTTGAAATTACAAAGAGATATTGCGTAAGCTTGGGTTGTTTTCATTGGAGCAGAAAAGACTGAAGGATGACCTGTAAAAGATTGAGAGACATGAACAGAGTAGATAAAGAAGAACTGTTCCCCGTAGTTGCAGAGTCAGTCACAAGGGGACATAGGTTCTAGGTGAGGGGCAGGAGGCTTAAGTGAGGAGAAACTTTTTTTACCCAGAGGGTGCTGATGGTCAGGAATGCACTGCCTGGGAGGGTGTTAGAGGCGGGTTGCCTCACTTTCTTTACAGAGTATTTGGACGAACATTTGGCATATCATAATATTCGAGCAAATGGGCCAAGAGCTAGTAAATGGGATAAGGTGGGAGTTTAGGTATTTCTAATGTGTCAATGCAGACTCAATGAGCCAAAGGGCCTCCTCTGCGCTGTATGATTGTATGATATGTATTGGGATACAGTGAAAGTATTGTTTCTTGCGCACTATATAAACAAAATATACCATTCATAGAGTACATAGTAGAGAAGGGAAGGAGAGACTACAGAATATAGTATTACAGTCACAACTAGGGTGTAGAGAAAGATCAGCTTAATATATGGTAGGTCCATTCAAAAGTCTGATGGCAACAGGGAAGAAGCTGACCTTGACCACAAGGAACTACAATAGGTCGTGAATGTAGTCCAATCCATCACACAAACCAGCCTCCCATCCATTGACTCTGTCTACACTTCCCGCTGCCTCGGCAAAGCAGCCAGCATAACTAAGAACCCACCCACCCCGGACATTCTCCCTTCCACGTTCTTCCTTCGGGAAAAAGATACAAAAGTCTGAGGTCACGTACCAGCCGACTCAAGAAGACTTCTTCCCTGCTGCTGTCAGACTTTTGAATGGACTTACCTTGTATTAAGTTGATCTTTCTCTACACCCTAGCTGTAACTGCAACATTACATTCTGCACTCTCTCGTTTCCTTCTCTATAAACGGTATGTTTTGTCTGTATATCATGTAAGAAACAATACTTTTCACTGTGTACTAATATATATGGCAATAATAAATCAAATCAGATCAAATCAAATGAAACCAAGCTCTGATACATTTGGAAAGGAGCTTTCTACAGTGCATCTGTGAAAATTGGTGAGAGACATTGTGGACATTGTGAATTTCTTTAGCCTCCTGAGAAAGTAGAGGTGTTGGTAAAAAGCTGTACTTTAAGCTTCCAATTAAGTGGTGCCTTTATCTACCTGAGCTAACACTTCAAAGAACAGTGACCTAGAAATCGGTTGGCACCACTCATTTAAGCCCTTTGATATAGCTTCCCATAAAATTGGTGAACTTAGCTCAAAATCTTTACAGCACTGATGCGTTTTTTTGCATCTCATGTCTCAGGATTCTTATTACCATCATTTTTATTGCATACTTTGAATATTGTAGTTCCACATGAGCATGCTAGTATTAAAAATCAAATCTATGGGGTCAGAAACAGCACTAAGCAAGTGTTTAATCAATTTAGTTGATTTTGTTTGTGTTACCTGCTGTTATTTGAAGCTAATGCATCCGCAAATAAGGAGTGGTGTTGAACAATTTCTAGGCCACAGTTCTTTGAAATAGTTTGATCAGGAACATAAAGGCATTTAAAAAGCAATCACTTTGTATTTTATAAATGTGACCTTAAAGCACAGCTTTTGTATTTGTTAGGCTTATGTCAGATATGAGCGACCAACTTTATGAGAGACTGTCATAATTTTTACTGTAATAAAGAGGAAACTCAATTTAATTTTCTAGACAAAAATGATGGAGGGAAAAAAAATCACTTCCTTTGGTTAGGTGATCGACGGTGAGTAATCATCAATTCAAACAGAGAGTAATGTTAAAGAAAATTGCTTCATGCAGAAGTCTCTAAAGTTTGAAAGTTTATTTATTAATGTCAAAAGTAGGCCTACAATAACACCACAACGAAGTTACTGTGAAAACTCCATAGTCGCCTGTTCAGGTACAGTGAGGGAGAATTTAGAATGGCCAGTGCAGCTAACCAGCACGTCTTTTGGACTGTGGGTGGGAACAGGAGCACCTGGAGGGAACCCACGCAGGCACGGGGAGAGCGTGCAGGTCCACACAGACAGTGACCTAAGCTAGGAATTCGAACCTTGGTCCCTGATACTGTGAGGCAGCAGTGCTAACCACTGTGCCACACATGAAGAATTGGATTGCCAGGGGCTAATTACAAGGTGTCGCGCTACTGGGAGAGTGTAGAGCAGTGGGATTAGTTTTGATTCCTCTAGTAAAAAGCAGTTAAAATGCAACGAATGGTCTCCTACAGTGCTGCAAACTAGCCTGGTCCAGTGTATGAATATCAATAGGGCTGGTGCTAACAGCCAGTGGAATTCAAATCAGATCTGGAATGTAACGCTGAAAGTGATAGTTGTTTCCCAGCTAACTTTAACTCAGTGTACAGTCCTTCCCACATCATAAAACTTAACACCTGCTCATGCAACCTTTCCACCCAGAGGATTTAACAGAATAGATCCAAATAAACCTGCAAACATTCAGCTTCTCCTCATAAATCAATGAATGGGACAGAAATGTAGCCTCACTCACCCCTTTGCTGCAATGATATCTCTTCTCAGCCAATGGGATACCCGCTGCGCGGTCACGAGCCGCCCGGGTGCGCGCTAAATGCGGGCGCGCGCATTTCCCCAGGTGTGAGGGCGAGAGCGTTGGAGTTAGCAGCAAGAGCCATCCCAGGTAAGGCAACTAAACTGGCACTGGATACCTGACTACTTTCAGACACTTACTGCTACGTTCTTACTATTGGAATGTGTAAGATTATAAGACCAGAGGGAGAGGGGGACATTCAGCAACTTTTGAGCTGAAAGTGAGGGAAATGTCTACACAGTTCATGTTTCAACATATCATGCCTTCTTCACTTGGGCTCACTGGTTTGCACCAATCGCTGGGAGTCCCTGTTAACACAGTAAGAAGTCTCACAACATCAGGTTAAAGTCCAGCAGGTTTATTTGGTAGCAAACGCCACTAGCTCTGGGAGGGCTGCTCCTTCCTCAGGTGAGTGGGACAGGGCATATCAGTCCCTGTTAAGACAGGGCAAACTGCACTTTATTTATTAGTGTCACAAGTAGGTTTACATTTTAACACTACAATGAAATTACTGTAAAAAATCCCGTATTGCTGTACTCCGGCGCCTGTTCAGGTACACTGAGGGGAAATTTAGCGTGGCCAATGCACCTAACCAGCATTTCTGTGGACCATGGGAGAAAAAACAAAGTCAACGGATTTGCAGACTCAATGCAAACAGTGACCGAGGTAGGAATTGAACCTAGGTCCCTGGTGTTGTGAGGCAGCAGTGCTAAACTATTGATTTTTCCTTAAAACAAAAGGATGATTCACTTGTTTTCTCCTGAAAACAACTGTGATTGTTCAAACAAATATAATGTCATTTCTGATGCATTTTTTTGAAAATTGTTTATTGACTGCACTGAGTATGAAATGGCACAAAATGCATAATGGTGTGATTTAATGAATTTTGATTAGATGGAAGCCCTAAACTAGTTTTAAAGGGTTCTAAACTAATTTTAATAGAACCCCAGGCATAGGTTGGTTTTTAAGTCAACAGTGGAAGAGAAACTAAAGTTGTGAGATGAGGCGATCACTGGGTAGGAGTTGGGATATGTTAAGTCCAGTGTGAAAATGAGTGTAAACTTTCAACAATGCTTAAATTCAAAAGAGGGTGGCAAATCTTGTGTGGGTGAAGGCTGACCTGCTTGTCACAAATTTTGTATAAACTAATGGGAGTTATTTGTACAAAAAAACCCTAACCTTCTAAATAGAGATCTGTATGGCTCTGTAAAGGGATGGCTCTAACTATTCAACTTTGGACTGCTTCTGAAGAAACAGTTCAGATGGATGATGTGGTTTGCCTGGAGTGGTACCGTGGCTAGCACTGCTGCTTCACAGCACCAGGGACCCGGATTTGATTCCTGGCTTGGGTCACTGTCTGTTCAGAGTCTGCATATTCTCCCTGTGACTGTGTGGATTTTCTCCGGGTACTGCAGATTCCTCCCACGTGCCAAAGATGTGTGGTTTAGGCATAATGGCCATGCTAAATTGCCCCTTAATGTCCTGGACTGTGTAGGTTAGAGGGATTAGCGGGGTAAATATGTGGAGTTATGGAGATAGGGGGTGGGTGCGATTGTTGTTGATGCAGATTTGATGTGCTGAATGGTCTCCTTTTGCACTGTAGGGATTCTACAAAGGTTCCATAAATGGCTATTTGTACAACAAAGCTGTAAAATCTTAGATTTTAAAAATGTCGACAGTGCAGATTTTCCTAACGTTCTGTGTAGCTTTGAAAAAGGTTTCTCTTGGTTTCCTGTCAATGACACTGGCTGACAAGTTGTTGTGGGGGGCAAGTCTAAAGCAGAAGGACTCAGCTGAGCAACATGAGACGGATAGAGACAGGGGTTTTATATAAGGTAAAGAGGAAGAGACTGTGGGGGAGGAGAACAGTTGGTAGTATTGGCATTGGGTAGGGTGAAGTCCAATCACAGCAGGGGGTCTTTGGGGGGAGGACGGGGGGGGAGAGCAGGAGATATGATGGCGGGGGAGTTGGGGTTCACAGGACATTGCCATAGGGGAAGCATTCTGCTCCTTCTGCCCCACAAGAACTTCTTATCACCTTCCAAAGCACCCTAAAACTACCTGAATGTTGTTTAAAAAATTGGTACACTGCTAAAATGGAGGCACCGCCTCCTGTTAAGAGCACTTAATGGCAGACTAATCTTCCTGTGAGTGGATTGCTGACCCTGCATCCCAGTATTGTTATTTCAACCAGAAGTGGGGTTCAAGATGGGTTGGGTTCCTGTTTAACAGTTGAACTTTTTAACCCTTTACCTGAACAAAATTCGTCCATCTTTCGGGGTTAAAATTACCCCTACAATCTGACCTTTTTGCCAGTGAAGCATTTGGGTTGGATTTTTAGGCCAAGGTGACTTTGAGCATGAGGATGGGCAAATGAGGAATTTCATGTCACTCGGCACCGTGCTTGTTTTCTGGTGCCACTCTACCCAGAGTTATTTTCCTGGAGTGAAAGGGTGAGGTGGGATGGATGGCACGCAGCAGATAGTAAACAAAGAAACTTGACGGTTATTGTCAGAAGTCAGTTGAAATTTTCCAGTTGCCCTCCAAGCTCCAGGAAGCATTGGGTACAGAGCCAGCTGTCTGAAGATGACCTTATCAGTGTCAAACTAGCAGGTGGAAGGTGGTGGGACAGGGGAGTGGGGTTGGTGTTCCATGCAGCTCTTGAGAATTTTCCCATGTGTCTGGCTTCAGACACAGCCAGAGACCACTATGTGGAAGAATCCAGGAATTCTCTCTCCTCACGGTTATTTTGTTTTAAAACTTTTAAAAAGTAGGATGGATGAAAGTGATGACAGCCTCTCTTCCTTATTGGAAAGGCAGCCTGCTGCTGCTTTAGTGCTGGAAGACTTCTTATTGACCCAGCAGCTTTGAAATCTCACCCACCACCATTAATTAGACAACAAGCTTGTCCTCTGACTAATGATTATGGCCAGTTCAGAGGAAAATCATAACCAGATCACACTTTCTTAGCATGTGGGCATTTGACCCCCATCTTGACCTCATGTTCCTAAACCTGCTGGGCAAATCCTGATCACTAACACTAGTTTTTCTCTCTCCTCAGATACTGTCTGACTTTTATTGAGTGTTTCCAGCATTTTCTGTTAGATTCCCTGAACCTTAAACAAAATATTTTGTCTTGTGTAGGAAATGACATGTAGCAAATCAAGTTGAAAGACATGGGGGAAGCTTATTAGACTTGAGTTTTAATGGTTTGAAATTGGACTTGATCAGAAATGCAAAGCATTGACTTTACTGTAATAAATAACCATGAGTATTTATCAATTTGACTGTGAGACTTTCTGAAAAAAAAATCTTTATCACATTCTTCAAATTGTTACTTTGCAGGTGTGAGCAGCAAGCTTCCAAAGTGTATGTAATTTTTTTTGTAGTCAGAAGCATGTTGATTTAATATGCTTGTATTGGCTAAATAAGCAGATCAATCTGATACTTTTTTTTGGAGATCAAACAGCCAGTGAGCAAATTCTTTAAGTTAAAAGCTAACAATTTAGTTATTCTTTGAGATATATTTACATGATCAAACTTCAGTGGTGTATCTTAAGTGTTATGTTGCTTTACACAATTAGTACTCATTAAACACAACAAATAGTATTTTCTTTTCTCACCTGGGCATTAAATATCACCGAAGTGTAATACAGAAAGTCTGCAGGCAGATCACACAACCATAAAGAATCCACTGGATTTCCCTTCCATTAAAATCCAGTATGATCTGTTCTGGAATGTGTAGTTTTTCGAGTTTTAATTCTTTCTGGGATGTGGTGACACTGGTTTGGCCAACATTTATTGCTCATCCTGACTCCCCTTTTCAGAAGGTAGTGCTGAGCTGCTTTCCTGAACTGCTGCAGGCCCTGTGGAGTTGGTACACTCAGTGCTTTATGGGGGCACGTTCTAGGATTTTGACTCAACGTCTGTGATGGAATGGTTATATATTTTTAATGGTGAGTGACTTGGAGGGGAACTTCCAAGTCGTAGTGTTCCCATGTATCTGCTGCCCTTGTCCTTCTAGATGGTGGTGGTCATGGATCTGAAAGCTGCTGCCTAATGAGCCTTGCTGAGTTCCCACAGTGTAAGATGGTACACTCTGCTGCCACAGTTCATCGGTGGTGGAGGGAATGAATGTTTGTGGAAAGACTGTGAATCAAGCTGTCTGCTTTTGTCAGTTGCCCAAGTGATGCTTAACGTAAACATGAAAGACTATGTCATGACTTCTGCCAGTAACTGGAAAAATGATGTTTTGGAATTGCTAAATAGATGTGATGTGAAGCATAACATTGTCACAGATTTGATGTATGTTCAGCTAGAAAGAAGCAATAGATCTATCTTGTGTGTAATTCTTGCATTCTATTAATAAAACAAAGTATTGCATTTCAATGTGCATCTTTTTCCTCAGTTATCAGACCCTCATTTCTACTTATACATTTTATATTCTTGTTAGTTGCCAAAGAGCACTTGTTTGCAATGTCATCTTCTGCTGAATGTCTGGGTAATGGTAGTAAGCTCAAGATTGAATAGAAATGCCAGTCAGTGCATTTGCTTGGGGACTACTGTCAACTACCAAACTAATTAGCTCTCTGCCCTAAGGCAGAGAGTCTGACCCACAGCTCTGCAATCTCCAACATTGGTAGAATGAGGGGGCATGTCTTGATTCCATTCCATCCTATCCAGAGTGGAGATTGATCCCTGTGCATCTGAAATTGGCGTCAATCTGAACCATGCCAGCCACCTGGTCAACTGAACCAATGGACTCCCAAATTATTGTAGCAACATGCACTTTTCCAGGAATGTTTTAGCCTAGAGCTATAGTGACGGTAGAGGTTCCAATTTCTTTCCATCAAATGGCTGAGCAGGAATCTTTTCCATAACTGCTTGCCATTGATCTATCACTTTTTTTTTCTGCACTCTTTCTCGTTTAATAATATCCTTTCTATAAGAGGGTGACCACAACTGTACACAGTACTCCAAGTGTGGCCTTACCAATGTCTTTTACAACTTCAACAAGACATTCCAACTCCTGTACTCCCAACATTTGCAACAAAAATGCTAGACATTGTTTAATTCACTTGCATCAAACAACCAGTGTGGGAATTTCATTGTTTTTCCAGAAATTTGCAACACCACCAAATTGATTTTAAAAATAAATGAATTATTCCCCCCTGCCCCCCTGCCATTTTAAATCAAGGGTAACCTCTCACTTAAACGTGGGAAACTTTTATGACAAAGAGCAACTAAGACCTGGATATCTCCATATCCCCTAATTTAAACATATTGCTTCTGTCACCAGTCACACTTACAGGGGAATCTGAGGCCTGTATCTTAGAAGTCCTGGGACTTATTTTATGAATAGTTGAGATCATGAGCAGTTCTTCAGAATGTCCAGTAGGGATGTAAGTGTAAGTTTTTTTTCTTGGAGAAATGAGTACAAGTGGACGACAGTTCCATCCATTTTCTGGGTAGAGAATGTAGGCAAAAATGAGCAGTTATCAGGACCCTGCTCTGTAAGGATGCCTCTGATAGGTGTTAGGGCTCCAATGCCTTGCATAGGCTTTGATTATGCTAACGAGGGACATTTAAGTGGGTGGGGTGGAGAGAGAAATTCAGCTGTTCTGAATGGAGCCAAAGCCAGATTTTGTAAGTGGAGCTGAGACAATCTGGGTACACATGAGGTCCTGTGGGCTACAAGCAGCAGCAGAATTGTATTCAACCATCTATAACCTTGTGGCCTGGCATGTCCTTTATTCATGATGTGGGTATGCCGGCGTTGGACTGGCGTAAACACAGTAAAAAGTCTGACAACACCAGGATTTAGTCAAATAAATAGGTTGGACTAAAACCTGGTGTTGTCAGACTTTTTACTATGTCCTTTATTACCAAACCAAGGGATAGACTTTGATTCAATGAAGTTCACAGGAGGCAGCTGCGTATCAGCAAGACGAGGCATACTAAAAATGAGGTGTCAACCTGGTGAAGCTACAACAATGGATTGCTTGCATTTCAAACAGTGGAAGCAGCATATGATAGACAGAACTTGGTGAAGCAATAACACTGGATACTGTGCATGATAAACAATGGAAGCAGCATGTGATCCCACAAACAATGGATTGGATCAAAGTTTTGTAATCCTACCACATCAGTCCTGAATGGTGGTGGACTAATAAACAACAGAAGGAGGCTCCACTAATACCTTCATCCTCATGATGGGGGAATCCTGCACATTAATGCAACAGACAACCTGAGGCACTTGCCGACTACTTTAGCCAGGCATTAGTGGCTTTGTCTTAGCTTCCTCCTGAGACCCCCCAGTATCACAGGTACCCTTGATCCAATTCGATTCACTCCATGATATCAAGGAATTGCTGGGCACGCTGGATACGGCAAAGCCTATTATTTGTACTCAAGGACAGCTGCACTCTTAGTCAAGCTGTTCCAGTACTGCTGTAACACTGGCATTTATCCAGCAAAATGGAAAATTGTCCAGGTATTTCTGATCCACAAAAGTGGGACAGATCCAATCACCGCTCGAATGTCCTCCTCTCAGGGTGGGAAAACTCAGTGGGAGACATGCCTAGGACAAAGGAAGATGGTTGTTGGAGATCCATCATCTTAGTCCCAGGACTGCAAGGATTCTTTGTTATAGCCTGGGTCCAACCATCTTCAGCTTCTTCAATAATCCCTTCCCTTTATCATCACTGATTGCAAGGTTCAGTAACATGTGCAACTCCTCAGGTACTGAAGTGGGATACAATAGCCTGGGTGGTTTTATTCTAGACTAATAATCCTAAAACTCAGCTAATATTCCGGGCACCTGGTTTCAAATCCCATATGGCAGATGGTGGAATTTGAATTCAATAAAAAATAGCTGGAATTAAGAATCTATTGACCATGAAACCATTGTCGTTTGTCAGAAAAATCCATCTTGATCACTAATGTCTTTTAGGGAAGGAAATCTACCATCCTTACCTGGTCTGACCTACGTGACTTCAGAGCCAAGGCGATGTGGTTGACTCTTAACTGCCTTCTGTAATGCCATTCAGTTATATCAATTCAAAGGAAACGAGGGATGAGCAATAAATGCTGGTTATCTAGTGACACCTGTGTCCTACAAATGATTGAAAAAATGTTTGCGTCCATGTGTGGAAGATCTGGACAGCATTCATGCCAGACAACCATCTTGAACGAGGGGGAATGTAACCATCTATCTTTGTTATTCGCTGGCATTGCTTTAAATGAGTCACCCACTATCATCAATATCTCGGGGGTTATCATTGACCAGAAACGATGCTGGACCAGCAGTACAAATACTACGTGGCTTGAGCAGGGATCAGAGGGTAACTGGCCTCCTGTCTCCCAAAGTCTGTGCACCATCTACAGGGCACAAGTCAGGAGTGGTGGAATACTTGCCACTTGCCTGGATGAATGCAGCTCAACAACATTTTGATCAGCATCTTCTACAAAGACCTAAAGCATTCACTCCCTCCATAGTGGCAGCAGTGTGTACCATCTGCGCGATGTCCTGCAGCAAATCGCCATGGTTCCTTTGACAGCGTCTTTGAAACCTGTGACCTCTAACACCTCAAGACTAGAGCAACAAATGTATCCAAGCCATATTAGATAATGACTTGGAAATATGTCACTGTGCCATCGCTGTCATTGGGTCAAAATCCTGGAACTTATTTCCTAACAGTGATGTAGATATCCTGGCAATAGATGGACTGCAGCATTCAAGAAGGTGGTTCACCACCATCCATGGGGAATGGGCAATAAATGCTGGCCTTGTTTGCAACATTCTCATCCCACAAAATAACTTTTTAAAAAATCATGTGGGGTATTCTTGCAATGCAAGACAGTCTTGAAATAAATTGCCCTTCTTGCACAATACTTCTGCCAGCTTGTCAGTAAAACGTGGGCTTCAGATGCAGTAGATAGCTAAACCCCATTTTAAAAAAAAACTACCATAATTTTAAACATGTCCCATTTTATCTTTTTGCTAGGTACATCACTAATTGTGCAGAGATGGCAGACATTGAAGAGGAGCAGTAAGTATTACTAACTCTTGTAAAATAGCTTCAAGTGTATTGGGTTTATTCTGCTCATTTGAATATAATTTGCATGGTTTCCTTTTTCTAACAGGGAAGTAATAGAAGGTAGGACATTATTGATACTATAGAAGATTTTAAAAATTTGCTTTATTTCCAAGATTTGTCTTATTTCCAAAATGTCATTTTTTTTCCTGCTTTCTTTTCTGCAGAGCCAACAGCTGGAGAAGGTATGAGATATTTTCCAAACAGTATTTTGTGATTAAAACCAATGTCTCTGAACGTGGCATGAAAATTAAGCTGCAGCATCCTGATTGCATGGGTGTAAAAATGTAAAGTGTTTAAAGTAAGCCCAGCAAAAAAGAATGAAATTGTTGAGCAGCCACTGAACATAAGATCAATTTGTGCTTTCTGTGAGCTACCATTACCTCGAGTAGTCAATGGAAGAAGGTTACTTCAGGTAAAGTATCCACTTTGACAAGCCTCTGTTCAGGGAAGACAAACAGGAATATGCATTAGGAAATCAGACATATGTAACCCAGGACTTTCCATTAATTAAAACTGATCAGCCATGATCTTGATGAATGGTAGACCAGACTCAAGGGACTGAATGACTTACTTTTGTTTGTAAAGTCACGCTGAACATGTGCACCCAGGGGAAAAAAAAACTTGTACTTGGACCACAGTAGGGTTGTAACCCCATTTCTCAGTTGCATTCAGAAATTGGTGATGGTGTCTCCAACCTGAACTCCTGTACGCTGGGGATACCTGCCGGCAGAGCAGACTCTTTGAACTTGCTCTTGTGTATCTTTTTTCCTGAGCATGAGAGCACATTTACCAGTTGGCAGGACTGGTCTCACTGGCACTAGAATGTGTATATGTCATCCATTCAGTTAACAAACTATATGGTTTCCAGACAGCATTTAATGCCAGCCTGGGATAAGTATGGATTTCACAGTGCAAGCTTTGCCGTATGTCAGTCCCAAGCATTAATCCTAAAATATTCCAAGTCATCTTATTGATGAATCAGCCATGTTTTCTTGGACTTGACTATATTTACTAATTGCAACAGCCGTCTGAAAGAAGCAACAAAATTCTGGACCCATTTGTGACATTGCTGTGTACTAGTGCTTGATTCTTCAGCCCAACTAGCAAATCATGGCAAGAAACAGCCTTAATTACTTTGTATTTGAAGGGATTCCGGTCAGTGCTTGGTTCTGTTTTGTAGACCGCTGGTGGATTTTTGTTTTTGAACTAATGTTTTCCTATACTTGCTTTCAGCACAGTTTGTTATGATGGATACAATGCTGGGTCCACAGTTTAGACTCGAGGATGAGGAGGAACAGCATCAACAAAGACCAGATGATTCTATTGGAACAGGGCGAAGGAGAAAGCAGCCTGGGGGGTGGGGGGAGGGGGCATATCTCCTACCTGAGCCTCACTAAGTAATGTGCATCAGTTTCACAATTGATGCTGTCATTAAGCCACAAGCACAGGTTGTAGCACCAATTCACCTTTACCATTTGAGGCAATAGAAATGTCAAAGGGCTGCGAACTTTGCAAGAACAACCATCTTTCCACATTGACTGTCATGAATACACCAATAGGTTAACAGCAAGGGATTCTACTCCCTGAATATCCACTGTTCAAAATCAGACAGTGCATTATGCATATTTGGTTGTGCACGCTTTCATGGCAGTTATGATGCTTTTGTACTTTGCCAGTCCTAATCTCACAATCTTCATTCAGCTCAGTAGGTTTTAGGACTACTTGGCAACAAGGAGTAATTTCTAACCCTCTGGCCCATGCCCCAATCAGGCACATCAGCATGGAACTGATGACTCTACTGGAACTCTGTGCAAACCATCAGCCTTCTGAAACAATTTTAAAAAATTGCTTTAGAGGAAGTGGGTGTCGCTGGCTACGTCAACATTTATTACCCCGAAGCTAGTGATGCTGAGCTATCTTCTTAAACTGCTGCGGTTCATATGGTGTACAGTGCAAGAGCCTGCACTGGTATGAGGGTGTACATTCCCAGTAGACACTCTGGGTCTACCTGGCATACATCCTGGCATAATGAAGAGACTAACCTACGGACACAGTTCAGGAAGAAATATGTAGTTGGCAGCAACAGGATCAGTTGGAAGCTAATTTCGAAGTAAGAAACAAGCTTATCATCACCCACCAGCTATCACTTTTTTTTGTTCCAACCATGCAATCCCTAAAACAAGATCTTTGCCCCCAGATGAATGGCTTCAAAGGATACGTTCTTGGTCATGAGGAACATTAAGGCCAATAATGTAAAGAAGTTAACAGCATATGATTTTTCACACTACATCTCACTACTTTTTTTTAGTAATGGAACATTAAAAGGCATCTTCCATGCAACTCTTGAAATCAGATCCTTCCATGCTGAACCTCATTGGCAATATCAATATAAATTGCACTGAATTACGCTAGGTTTTAGAATTTTTTGGCATAAACCAATTTGTATATACCAACAGCTTAAACTGCTAGGAATCAATGCAAATGTTTTAGAACGTACTGCCAAATCTAGACGCCCCCACTCCACCCGCTACACCAGTTGTCTAAAAGAGTACAGGGGAAATTCAAACAGAAACAATGTACAGTAGGCACAAATAACTAAGCACTGCAAATAGCCTAGTTGGGTAAAAGGTTAGTTAATCAGATGAAGAAGGAAACTTGTGTGTGAATGTAGAGGCTGTGGGAAGGGTTTTAAATGAATATTTTGCCTCTTGTATTTGCTAAGGAAAGGGATGATGCAGATTTAGTAGTCCTGGAGGAACACTGAGATATCGAATGTGAGAATCAGAAGACAGAGAAAGTACTCTAAGGGTTCGAAGCCTTGAAAGTTGATAAGTCACTAGGGCCAGATGGACTCTTTGTGAAGTTGCTGAAAGAGATCAAGGTAGAGGTAGTAGATGCTCTGAGGATGATTTTCCAATCCTCACTAGATACAGGGGAGGTACTGGAGGACTGGAAAAATTGTTTAAAAAGGGATCAAAGGAAATGCCAAACAATTATAGGCCAGTTAGTCTTACATCAATGGTGGGCAAATTAGTAGAATCAATCCTGAGAGATAGGATTAACTGTCACATAGAAAGGTGGATTTGCTAAAGATCTCTCACACTTGATTGAATTCATTGAGGGAGTGACAAGAAGGATTCTTGAAGATAGTGCATGTGGATTTGTGTACGTGGATTTTAGCAAGACATTTGACAAGGTCCCACATGGCAAATTGGTCGAAAGATAAAAGCCCATGGGATACAGGGTAATGTGGTGAACTGGATTAAATTTTGCACAGTAACAGGAAGCAAAGGGTAATGATGCTGGATGTTCTTGCGACTGGAAAGTTGTTTCAAGTGGTGTTCCACAGGATTCGTTGTTGGGACCCTTGCTGTTTGTGTTATATGTCAACAATTTGGATGTGAATGTGGAGGGCATGATTGGAAAATTTGCAGATGGCACAAAGATTGGCCAAGTGGTAGCTATTGTAGAGGATAACTATAATCTACAAAATGATATCGATGGGTTAGTGGAGTGGGTGGTAAAATGGCAGATGGATTAATGAGGTCATGTATTTGGGGAAGTCAAACAGTTACAAGGAATGTACAATAAATGGGTATTTATTAAGGGGGGTAAATGAAGTGAGAGATCTTGGCCTACAAGAACACAGATCCCTAAAAGCAGCAGTTCAAGTAGACGAGGTTATAAAGAAGACATACAGAATGTTGTCCATCATTAGCAGAGGTATAGAATATAATTTTATAAAACATTAATGAGGCCATAACTGGAGTATTGTGTGCAGATGTGGTCACCATGTTGCAGGAAAGACATAGAGAGAGTGCAGAGAAAATTTACAAGAATGTTGCAAATGTCTGTCATCTGGAGCAAGTACCATTGTCAATCCCAGCATTCCCCACAACTCTGCATGAAAATAACAATAGTATGATGCTCCCAAAGCCCTTTACACATGCTTCTTCTTTTAAAAGTCAGAGGAAATATCTGAATACCAAGCTAATGTAGCTACAGCTCGGTTAAAGTCATAGAGGTTTACAGCATGGAAACAGGCCCTTCGGCCCAACCTGTCCATGCCCCCCTTTGTCTTGACGACTAGGTTGATCCCAATTGCCCATGTTTGGCCCATATCCCTCAGTAGCATCTCACTCATGAACTGTTTTTTAAAATACAAAATTGGACTTAGTACTACCTCTGGCAGCTTGTGCCAGACACTCACAACCCTCTGTGTGGAAAAAATTGCCCCTCTGGACTCTTTTGTATCTCTTCCCTCTCACCTTAAACCTCTGCCCCCTAGTTTTAGACTCCCCAACTTTGGTAAAAGATATCGACTGTCTAGCTGATCTATGCCCCTCATTATTTTGTAGACTTCTATAAGATCACCCCTAAGCTTCTTACGTTCCAGAGGAAAAAAATCCCAGTCTATCCAGCCTCATAACTTAAAGCAAGTCCTGATAGCATCCTAGTAAATCTTTTCTGCATTTTTTTTCTAGTTTGTTTTTCTCCCATTGCTGTAGGCTGTTTGTAGATCTGACTCTTATGGTTGACTGAAGAGTTCTGGTGCCACAGGTGAAGGCTTCCTACAAGTCAGAGGTGGGGTATTTTATGTTCTTGGAGATTGTGAGCTGCTTTGGTGACAGACGCCTCCCGTGGACTTTTAATTTCCGATCAAACCCATCTGTTGAGCTGGGCTCTTGAAATTTCTCTGTGACATCCTGTAGTAGGGTTAGAATCTAAACTGTCCTTTCAGTAAGCTGCTGCTTTTTGTCCTGGCCCATGTTCCTGCCCTTGCTCCTGTGCACTTGAACCCTTCCTGACCTTGTATCGCTGGGAGACTTATTTCAGTTTCTTGGTTTAGGTGCTGCAGTGGACAAAACACCTCCTGTGAGTTAGGAGCCTTACCTTGGCAACAATGCTCAGATTTATTACACTTCATTCATTACAACTAGGTTCTAGTGTAAAAACTAAGTTATGATCACTCTGTTCCATAATGCAAAATGCTTATTAGCCTACTAGGCCTTCAGTGAAGCTAGCACTTACGTACTCAGGCTAAGAGACTAATCTAACCTTGCATCAATTTCATAAACACTGCATTCCAGCTTAGAACACGGAATGAAAACCAAGAACAAGTTACCATGGCAATTTCCAAATAATAAGAAATGTTGAGATAATTATTCTAATAAAGGAGACAGTTTTCTATTGGGTAAAAAAGTGTTATGATTGGTGGACTATGTATGCAAATGAAGTGTTAAAAAGTTGCTCATTTCTCATTTGCTGTAATTGACCATAATTGCTAAGTATCTGTATGAATCGACAGAACATCATAGTGAAAATCACTGTTTACTGTGTCTGTGCCCCTTGCTAGCAGGTTAATTTTTTAAAAAACCCTTAAGATTTCAGTACTCGCTGTGCTTGAATTGTGTTAATCTTCAAGACTAGGTGAAGTGCAGTGCTTCCATCAATTTGTTACGTCACTCAATCCCCCTGGTGCTGGGCAGCTAACCTGGAGCCTTTCTTCCCTACATTTTGGAGGAGTGCTTCCCTCCTTTGGGGAGACTTCAATGTTTTCTGTTCCATTTTCTTTGGTTTGTGAGTATTGTTGGTAAGGCCAGCATTTATTGATTATCACTCATTGCCCTTCAGGCAGTTGTGGTGAGCAGTCTCCTTGACCCCAGTGATTTATGTAGTATACGTACACTCACTGGGAGCAGGATTTTTAACAGTAAGGAGTCTCCAGGTTAAAGTCTAACAGGTTTATTTGATAGTAAACACCACTAGCTTTCGGAACGCTGTTCCTTCATCAGGTGGGTGGAGAGTTCTGATCACAAACTCACCTGACAAAGGAACAGTGTTCTGAAAGCTAGTGGCGTTTACTACCAAATAAACCTGTTGGATTTAACCTGGTGTTGTGAGACTTCTTACTGTGTTTATCCCCGTCCAATGCCGTCATCTCCACAGCAGGATTTTAACCCAGTGATGTAGACCCAAGTCAGGATGTGGGAACTTGGTGGCATTCCCATGCATCAGAGGCACAGGCTTGGAAGGTGCTGGTGAATGATCTTGGCAAGTTACTGCGGTGTGTCTTGATGTTACTGTTATTGACGCTGGTGGTGGATGGGGTATGGATCCAATGGATATTTTTATGAATAGTGTTCAGCTCGAGTGATGTAGGAGCCACACTCAACCAAGCAAGTAGAGTATTCCATCACACTCCTAACATGGACCTTCCAGTTAGTGGATAGGGTTTGGAGAGTCAGAAGGTGAGTTACTTGCCATAGGATTCCCAGCCTCTAACTTGCTCTTGTAGCCACAGTATTTATGTGGTTAGTTCAATCCGGTTTAGTTTCTGATAAATGTTGGGGGGAATGCAATGATGATACTGCTGTTGAGTCAATGTTGGAGAGGATTATTATCTGGCCCTGAATGTTACTTTGACTGCAAACAAGATGTACCCTTTTTTTTTGAGTTACAATCTTTTAATTATGCAGCTTACCAAATTTAATCAAACTGTGCGTGAGTGCTAAAGAATATTTTTGCCCCTCTTCTGTTTGGTGCGTTGGGCAATTGTAGCACTGACTGAATTTTCCAAAACACGAGACTTAACACAGACAAGGTGCAAATCTTGATTGTGTCTGAACTCTCTAGCATCTGTATTGGCTTGCTGACTCATTAAAAGTGCCTTGCATGAATTTCTGCAAAAGGTACCTCAAGTTGCTACTCAAACTTCTATTTCAAAATTTTCTCCTAGAAGTGGTTGAAGAAATAGAGGAAGAGGTCCAACTGGAAGAAGGTAAAATTGTTTACATTCTTAAAGTCACCATTCGTACATCTCTTTCAACTTTATAAGGCCAACTTTCTGATGGGTACTTCCCCGCTGAGCCTTGTCCACTGGGAAATCATAGACGTGCTTGGCACTATTTTCAGAAGCGAACATCAGGCTTGGGTTGGCGCATTTTGAAAATTGGCCCTCATAAGACAGCTGTGTTCAGTTGGTGGCGTCTTTTATTCAAATCTTCAGGCAGGACACAAGCACGTTATTTAACCTAATGCCCAACTGCATTACTGAGTGCTGCATTTTCAGAGGTGCTGTCCCTTTAAATGCAGCATTAAATCAGAGTCCTATTCCTAGATGTTCACAATCCCGTGACTGTATTCAATGGAGAATGTCAGTTCTTCAGTGTTCTGGCCAACAAAACAATCATAGATTTTACAGTGCAGAAGAAGGCCATTTGGCCCCTCGAGACTGCACTGACAACAATCCCACCGGGTCCTATCCTATCCCCGTAACCCCACATATTTAACCTCCTAATCTCCCTGACGTTAAGGGGCAATTTATCATGGCCAAACAACTTAATCCGCATATCTTTGGAATGTGGGAGGAAACTGGAGCACCCGGAAGAAACGCATGCAGCCACTGGGAGAATGAACAAACTCTGCACAATCTCCCAAGGCCAGAATTGGACCTGGGTCCCTTGTGCTGTGAGGCAACAGTGCCAGCTACTGTGCTGCCCCCTTTTAAGAAACTATATAGATCAGCGAACCTAATGTTGGTAGCAGGGAAGTTACTAAAGTCCATTATCAAGGATTTCGTAGCACATTTGGAAAGCTGTCCTTGTGACTTGAATGTTTCGTTGCCATTTGCATTATGAAAAAATTGTAAAGTTATTGTGGCAATGGATTTTTAAACATTCTCATTGAGCATTGCTGGCAAGGCCAGCTTTTGTTGCCCTTCCTAATTGTTGCAACTTGACTGGTTTGCACAGAGGAGAGTTAAGCAATAATCAGATGTAGAGAAGACTAGGTAAGGACAGCAAGGGGGGTATTTAGTCCAGTGACCTCATTATGCCACTATCTCGGATTCATTTTTATTGCCTAATGTGATAATAATTAACTCTCTAAAACTCATCCAGATGCTAAACAAGCTTATTTCAGATTGTCAACTGTTTTTGAAATAACCAATATTTACCCAAAATGGATGGAAAATTAATCGATATTTTGAAGGATTGTGGATAATATTAATGTACATGAATCATACTGGTTTTTGTGGAAATAACCAAAACATGATCCTTCAAACTTGTGGAGCAAACTACTAAGATGAGGTACTTTTAGATGCATATAGGTTGAGACATTCAGTGACTTTTTTATAAACTCTGTGAATAATTACTAGAGGATTCCCCAAGGGCATCAGTACTCTTGTGCACCCATAAATAACAACACATCGTCAACCCTCTTTTTCTTTGTCAAAGAAAACAAGTAATAGTGTGGAATGTGTGCTATTTTTTTTTCACTGATTTTGTTGTTCTTTCCATGTGTGACCTACTGACAGAAGCCAGTTCCCCTCATGATGAACAACCAATTCATGAAGGTACAAACATTGATCTATAAACAGCTACTGCAAATGGCTACTATCTTTAACTGAGAAGCAAGTTGTCATTAGCCTGAACTGTTTTATTTTTATCGTTACTGGTATGAGTCACTTTTTTTCACTCGCATTGATGCACGAAGGGGAACTGGTTTAAAACGTAGGGTCAATGTTCCACTCTGCAGTCTAAGCTTGGAGGCCAGGTGTGGGAGTCATTCCCGGTTGTGGGCAGGGAGGGGGGAGGGGTTGTGGTACGGCAGAACATATGACTTGTTTAACTTATTGTTTTATGCACTTGCAAGGAACACGTCACATCTTAGGGTGAGCAGGAAGTTGCTGTCTCCACCATTATCTCAAACAGGTCTAAGATCCGCTATCCTATTTATAGGGGAATTAGACAGCCATTCACCCACTGCAGGCCAGGAATTCTGGATTCTGCATCCACAAAAACATCAAAAAAGACAGAAAGGTGTGGCCCCAGTTATGCCTTCTTACAAATTCTCCACCTGGTTGTCCAGGAAAGATGGGAGATGCTGTTTGCAAAGCATGGCAGCAAGAAGCCCTCTCATCTAAGCATGCTGGGCCTGGACAAAGATCATGGCAGTGATTGGTACCAATAGAATTCAGTGTAGAGATCCCAACGGTGCAGGAAGAGGATGAATGTTCTGCCGCTCTTGTCACAGCAAATGCACCATTCACCCACTGAAAACTAATACTGAAATGTGTGAGTGCACAGGGATATGTTACCCTTACCAAGCCCTCCAAGTTGCTGATGAGATCCAGTTGGGGACCAATAACTTTTTTTTTAAAAAGGGGGCAAGGAAATTCAAAGCACTAAGTGAATACAGCCACAGCATTCCATGAGTTGCCAACAAAAAAAAAACTTTTCTATACAAGGTCAGAAAGATAGAACAATTTACAATATCCATCTTGATTAAATTGGTCACTGCCAAGACAGAGCACAGTCTTTGGTTGTAATTCATTTCAAGTTTGTGGCTATCAATGGCTGAAATGAGATACAGCTAAAGCTAACAAACTTTATTACCATGGATACTTTGCCAAAGGCTTATTGCTCCATTGATTGATATTTGTACTTGTTAAACTGTCAATTCTCTTTTGCTGCTAATTTGTGTTTTATTGTTTTTGGTATTTAATGAATTGTATTGCTGTAATTTCTGTTGCTGTGACATTAGCCTCTTGGCCAGTCATTTATTACATGTGAGAATTGGTTCTCAACTGACTTGCCTGTCTAAATAAAAGGTTAAATAAATCTTATTTACCCTGAATGTCGGTGTATATGAGATGCATGTGAATTAGCAAGTAAACTGTGAAGTGCCAAATGTAACCTGTTGGGACCAGATTTAAAAACTCCAGGATATATTGTAAAGTTAGCCAAGATCCCAACTTCTTTTGATTTGATTCCTTTTGAGGTTTGTCAGTGCATCAAACACCTTCAACCCTCCCCCTATTGCGTACCAAGTTTCTTTCCATTCTCCTCTGAAATTACCACCTCCTCATTCCTTTTCCCTGCTGTAACCATTCAGTCTTCTCTTATTACCCTGGAACCAATTTTCATATATGTTGACATGCCTGCTGAGCTACCTGTTCCCATCACTGCCCATGCCCCTCCTGACCCTTCCCGTATCCAAAGCCAACTGTATCCTGACTTTGTGACCTACCCCATGAGACCATTCACTGATTCCTGCCCCCTACAACATTAGCCACGCATTTCCACCAAACCAGATTCAACTCTTCCCTCTGACTCCTGACTGTATCCTCTGAGCCCCAGTGTCCTCTTTGAAACCCCTCAGACCAAATTCAAGAACTTATGGGCCATGTCCTTTATACAGTGCTCACTGCCCAGAGAAGCCTTCCACCACCTTACAATGAGACCAAGAAATGAGTAGCATGCTTATCCTTTTAATAGCCCAAGATAGTTAGTCGAGCTTACTTCCGAGGATTGCCTCACATCCTTCCCTGCTGGTCCTACACTTTTTCACCTGCACTTCTGTTTGCAAAGCCAATTGTGCTAATTTTGCTAATCAAATTTTGATAGTGCACACAAATTGCCATATTTCAGACATACCACGGGTTTTAGTTGTGCATTCGTTCAGGAAATATTAAAGTGTGCACATTACACCAGGAATAGCCATCTTTTCATTTTCTTGCACTGCTGGTCTGTGTCTTTTGGAACAAGTATGTGACCCAAATCCAGAGGAAGCCAAAGTTAAAAATGGCAGGCAGATTGAGTTCACATTGGAAATTCCAGTAGTGGCATTTCCTTCTTCAAATACTGTGACAGATCAATCCCATGCCTCCCCCTCCCCAGCCCGATTGCAGGGGTTCTCCTCATCTACAGTTTTAAGTAACTAATGGAGCCTCAGCAAAACTGAAAAATGTTTTTAAGTCCAATTCAGAGTAGCCATAACATTCAATAATGCAGATTTTTTTTTTTGTCAAGGAGGATGTTTCTGGTCCATAATGGTGCGGATATCATGCCATTTTTGATCTCAAACCATCCAGTGAATGCTCTCAGCTTTGCACAGCTGAATTCAGCAGCAGGATGGAACCTTCACCTGTGTTATTTAAAGGAGAAATTTAGAGTATTGTGAACAGTTTTGGGCCCCATATCTAAGAAAGGATGTACTGGCCTTGGGAAAAGGTCCAAAGGAGGTTTGCAAGAATGATCCCTGGAATGAAGAGCTTGTTGTATGAGGAATGATTGAGGACTCCGGATCTGTACTCATTGGAGTTTAGGAGGATGAGAGGGGAATCTTATTGAAACGTAACGGATATGTCGAGGCCTGGACAGAATGTATAAGGAGAGGATGTTTCAACTAGTAGGAAAAACTAGAACCAGAGGGCACAACCTCGGGCTAAAGAACGATCCTTTAAAACTGAGATGAGGAGGAATTTCTTCAGCCAGAGAATGATGAATCTGTGGAACTCTTTGCCACAATAGGCTGTAGAGGCTAGGCCATTGTGTGTCTTTAAGACAGAGATAGATTCTTGATTGATAAGGGAATCCAGAGGTTATGGGGATGAGAAAAATATCAGCTATGATTGAATGGCAGAGTAAACTCAATAAGCTGAGTAGGAGCAGATGTCTTATAGTCTTGTGGAAATCAGCCATTTTCAGGTTGGCTGCCAGTTAATTTCTGACAGTAATTGCTGAGTTAGTCGAATTTGTATTGTTGTTAATAAGTACTTAGAACAGCATATTTTGCGAGTCTTAACATGGCTTGTTCTTAAAGCTAAAGACTGGGAACTATCTTACCGGATATCAGAATGTGGATAAAATTTGAAGTCACGTTGGGGCCACAGACTAGTGTGGGCGACACGTCCCAGGGAGAGACAAGATATTAATTGTTTGATCTAAGTATTGTTAGTCAATCCTCTATTCATTTTAAGTGTCAGTGTAAGGATTAAAATTAATGAACTATTTTATTACTAAAACAGTGAATATTCAATGCACTTTAAAATGTTAAGAAGTGAAAAGACATTGAGAAAAACATTATACAATCTGACTACTTAGCATACCTCTGGTGTATAGATTTGCCAAACATAGTTTTGTAAAAGGGAAATCATGTTTAGCAAACTTGTTAAAGTTCTATGAGGATGTAACAAGCAAGACGAATAAAGGGGAACCAGTAGATGTAATGTATTTGGATTTCCAAAGGTGAAAGGCTGTTGATTGTTAGAGGGGGAGGTAGCAGATGCCCACGAAGGATGGACTTGTGCCCCCTAGCCTTAGAATGCCCAGCTTCAGATTGTAGCACCATGAGTGGCAGCAGTCTAGGCTGGTTGGCTGATAGGGAACAACAAGGGCAATGGTGGAGTGGTGGAAGGATGAATGCGGGACAGTAGGTTTGTACTTCACAGCATCATTGCCACTCCCCAGTGGTAGTGGTTCAGAAATCCTAGTAATTTATTTAAGAATAGACCCACTGTGACAATTTGCAAGTTCCCTTGAACACTGGTATCCACAAGCATGGTGACAGCAGTCTGAGCAATCAATGCAGCACTCAACTTGAAGAATAGGTGCAGGAGAGGACCATGAGATTCCTCGAGCCTGCTTTGTCATTCATTCACTGCAATCATACCAATCATCTTCTCCAAAACCCTCGCTTTCTTGAGAGGCCAAAAATCTTTCAATTTCAACCTTCAATATACTAAACAATGGAGCATCCATAACCCCCGGCTTAGAGAATTCCAACGATCCACAAGCCTCTCGAGTGAATAAATTTCTCCTCATCTCAGTCCTAAATGATTCACCCTATATCCTGATATTTTCAGATAATATGTCCTGACAGTTTTTAATTACATAGGAGGTTGGCAAAAGGGGCCAGTTGCATATACCCTGTGAGAGCTTTACAGATTTTGAAGATATGATCAACAACTAGGGTTGTCCCTGTCACCAACGGTATGCTGTGATTGCCATACACATTTTTGGGTCAAGTTAACCTAGGCTGTTTGGTTAACAGGCTAGTATACTTAGGTGAAGGCTATCAATGATCATGATTATGGAGATCTGCTTTCTTCACCCTCCCTCCATTTTGGCAGGGTCTGCAAGAAACCTTGTCTGTCGGCTGTGCATACTGGGAAATCGCAACACTTGATGCATTAATCTTTCCTTCTAATTTTGCATGGATTTGAAATTGAGGACAGCACCCTCTGATTTCCTGACTGGCAAATCTAAACATCAGGCCTCCAACTGCATCTCCAAACCTGCAAACAAAGATTACGTTAAATACAAAGCTCGATGAGCAATTTAGAAGCGTTTTTCTTAGCGCATCAGAAAATGCCATTCAACCCTCATTTAATGATAGACGCAGTCAAACCAAAATCTTGCATGGAATTTGCTCCATGCAGGAGCCTATTTGAGGATCAGATGAGAAGGTTGGGCAATTTTAGTGAGCAAGATTCCATCTGGAAGCATGTTTGCACTGAATTCACCCTATATGGTGGGGAGAGGGAAGAACAATCTGGAGTTGGAAACGCAGAGAAAAGGAAGAAAATGGTCCGAGGGGGAAAAAAAAGAGGTGAAGGGCAACAGATTCCAAGAAACAAAGACATTGAGGCAATGAAAAAGTTCAGGAGACAAGAGAAAGAGAGGGAGACAGCAATGGTACACAAAGGCATTAGGAGAGAAAATACAGAAAGCACCATTCACTCAAATGTCTCCCTCTATCATCCTCCCACATGGTTAACACATGATCTTTAGTCCTGTTTCACACGTCTATTCAAACAATAGTGTGGAAGTTTGAGTCTTTTCCTATGTTTACCCAGTGGATAATGATTAACCATGTCTAACCCCATCATGTCAGCCATCTACAACACGGACCTCTGAGAGGAAATACTAGGATTGTTAAGGATGTTGGGATAGCTTTATTGGAAGAGATCAGCTAGTTAAATGCCCAGACAGGATCGGCATTACAAACTCACTGAAGAAAAGCGGTATAAGTGACATTGTTAAATTAAATTACAAAGTCGTGCAAGGAGCGATATATGGATATAGAGGACTTTTTCAGCGCTGCTTATTAACTTGATTACTTCATGTTCTTTAAAAAAAGTAAGAAAAAGGGCAGCATGGTGGCACAGTGGTTAGCACCGTTGCCTCACAATCCAGGATACCTGGGTTCGGTTCCCTGTTTGGGTCACTGTCTGTGTGGAGTTTGCACATTCTCCCCGTGTCTGTGGCGTTTCCTCTGGGTGTTGCGGTTTCCTCCCACAGTCCAAGGATGTGCGGGTTAGGATGACTGGCCATGCTAAATTGACCCTTAATGTCCTGGGATGCATAGGTTAGACGGATGGGCGGGGTAAGTATGTTGGGTTACGGGGATAGGGCCTGGGTGGGATTGTTGTCAGTGCTGACTTGATGGCTGCTTCTTGTAGTGTAGGGATTCTATGATAATTTCACAGTTGCATTCTCACCAATGTCCTTCAGGGAAGGAAACTGCCATCCTTACCTGGTCTTTCCTATGTGTGACTCTTGTCCCACAGCAATGTGGTTGACTCTTAAAATGTGCCATGAAAATGACGCAACTGACTCAGTTCAGGGACAACTAGGGATAGACGATAATTGCTGGTACAGTCAATGCTGCCCATAACAGATGAATGAAATTAGAAAAACTATTAATTTGTCCAATACCTTGATGTTTAACTCCATTCTTTTATTTTCATTTTTTCAATTTTCATCCACTAAGCAGAAGCTCCTCAAGGTAGGTTATTATTATTTATTTTCTGAATTCAAGTTTATTAAACTTTCTGCTTTGTCCAAATAATGAATCAGTTTAATCCGGTTCTTTAACAAATATCGTTTTTAATCCATAAAGGTGTTCTCTTCCTCAGCATCAAACATTTGAGCAGTGTATGGATTAAGTACAACTATGTACTTAATTGGAAAAATACAGGATAAATATTAACTTTTCACTCTGCCAATAAGATATGGTTAATGGGTTAGGAGGATCAGAGCTCCAGTGTGCAAGTACTAACACTAAACCATTCTTCCTTTGGCAGTGTAGCTCCCTACTGGAACAATGGGGTTGTGGCAAATTTTAATAATGTTTGCAATGATTACAAACTGATGTGTATTGATTCACATGCAACTTTTATTGCTTCGATTTGCCAAACCTGTTAAGTTTAAAACAATGCTACCATTTATGTTTATCTGCATTAAATTGCCAAAATATGCCAAAGTCTTGCCAAAGTCAATGGATTTTTGGATGCCATGGCATACTTTTAACTTATTGTGGGGTGCTAGCAAATCTAATGCCTGTTTTACACCCATCCAATCATCTTTTCCGTTGATTTAATCAGGTGTAAAATTGGCAGCAGATTCACAATTGCCCAGTGATTAAAATTTTAAAATTATCCAATTATTTTTGCTGATTTCATAAATCAATTTTTTTCTCTCTTTTAGCAGGAGAAGCAGAAGAAGGTATATTAAATTTTATTGGCTCATTTTTGTTTTATCTAATGGTATTTGCATGGACTGTGGTCTTTTAATGGCAATAGGATTTCAAGAAATTAATATTGGAGATTACTTTTGAGCTTTGGTATGGTGATGAGTAGTTGTGGACTGTTCTGTAAATGAAAATCAAATCAGAATTGATTTATAATTTTCATTTGGATGCAGGGTATGAGTGAGTAAGCTAGAAAACCTCAGAGTAGCTGCATAAACATCTTCAGGTCTGTTTGCCTCAGGACTACTGGTCCAAAGTGACACATTTGTTTGGGCTCCGTAGAGAAATGAGTGATGATAGGAATATTTCTGCTCTGTCTGTCAGATGCTGAGGTCACATATAAAAGAGATTTGACCTTTTCCTAGTGAAATGGGTCTACAGTATAAAACTGGCCCTAATTTCTCCCTTGTTCAAAGAATGTTTGTTTGATTTTGGAAATGAAAAGATAACATACAATTAAAATACTTCTGAAGTTGAGGAGTTATAATGTGTTGCTGCATAGAAGAGAAGGATCCTTAATAAACATCTGAATTAGTCTTGACTTGGGTCTTCAGGTGGTTTGACAACTGTGGCAGTGGGGAGGAGGTTGGCAGCTCATGGTGATAGGGCATTTGTAACTTTGACTTATGTGGCAAGGGAGTGGAGGGTGGGGCATGAAGGAGGAGGAGTGGTGAGAGGATAAATGATGGATTGTAAGCTTTGTGGGGAAGGTCACTGCAAATCTCCTTGAAATGACCTTCTGATTTGGAAGGTCATTTTCACCTAAATCTATCATCCTCATTTAAATGAATTTGCCAGGTTTTGGGGAACTCTGTCAACCAAAGGCAAAAATTGGAGTGACAGTGATACTTGTAGCTCGCTATCATATTTAAACTAACTGCTGTGTCAGGTTGATCACTCATCCACCTTCTGATCTCAGGTGATGTTAGAAATGGACCATTTAGAAGTAGACTTAGGGTCAGGCTTTTGGTCTTTAACCAGAACTTGCCTTTTAAGTTTTGCAGCCTTGCCTTGGCACTCAAAGTTTCATCAACTTTGGTAGAACAGATCAATTCTGGCAGCAGAAGTGGCCAGGAAATCACACCCATAGTATAAGCAACACATATTTTTTGAAATAACTTGCCAGAAAGAATTATTTGGCTTGAACCAAAAAAAATCAAGGTCTGGTATATGAATAGAGCCTAAGGGGTATTGAGTTGGGTTTTCCACCAATTCCAATACTGATCCTGGTTTTCTTAATTTAAGATTTTTTAAAAAAAATTCAAATCCTCAAACTACCTTGGTGAGATTTGAACTTGCTCTCTGGGTTATTAGTCTAGACTTCTGAATTACCAGTCTGGTGAGATAACCAGTGCACGATCGTATAACCTGTGTATCATTTTTGGAATAATTAGCATTTAATCTCACTAAATTTAAAATCTGTGAATTTGTAAAATTTTGAGATCAAATATTAGGTTAACTCTGTACATATTTGTAATTTGGAATGAGCTAAAACTAGATTTTCTTCATAATAGTCAAGCATCGTGCATTTATTAATATGCCAGTTGACTTTATCTTTCCTCTTTGTTACAGAAGAAGCAAAGCCTAAACCAAAGTAAGTTATAATGTGATACTTTATAGAACATAAGCGAAATAGTATGAAAATGTCTTGTGAAATCTGTTGGGAAGGAAGCAGGTTCAGGCAGAGAATTGCAAGTACTCAGCCACTTCTATTTTAGGAATGCCCTGATTCAAGATACAATGTAGAGGATCCGAACATGGGAGTCCATACCAGATTTCGGATCTTGCCAGTTTTTGGAAAAAGATCTTGAGGTATTTCACAGTATCTGTAGTGCAATTAGATAAAGATTGACAGCGATCACATCTAAGCATTAGCTGCTCTGAAGCTGGCTATGCTTTGGTGAGGCCACAGCTTAAAAATTGTGTTGGCTTTGGGCCATTCAGGATGGAGGTTTAACAGAGGGATACAACTCCCTCAACTTTTCCAAAGCTGGGTCAGGTGGGGTCAAGTTGCTTTGACACCTCGGAGTGTGGGAAACGACATGTGTGCAAAACCTGGGTGCCATCATGTCAATGCAGCAACCAGCCAAATGAGCCAGTGAGTTATATTCTCTCATTCAATAGCAATCAAATTTCTTGTATAGCCAACCTAAAACAAACAAGTCTGGACACCATTCATTTGGATAGCCAGATTTTGAGATACTGTACCTGTATTCCCTTATTATTTATGTAACTTTGTTTAATATGCCGGATACCATCAGATTGGCACAGCATTTCCAAGTTTTTCTCTGTAAGCTACCTAAAGACCATGAGCACATGCTGTGAAAGTGGTACACAGTTGTCGCTGTACACATGGGACTTTGTTGTGCACGGTATGGAGTTCATGTTATATTGTTGGTCCAGCAATCATATCCACATGTATTGAGTCTCACCTCAGTGCGTGCTTGACCTAATAGGTAGGCTTTGGCTGAACATGAGATTAAATTGTTTGAGTAATTTCCAGCCTCAACATACAATTGAACTCCCTCTGTCACAGGGCATCTCAAGGTTAATCCTTGAACACTGGTTAACCCCAGGGTGCTGATGGTGTGGAACTTAGCCATTGTGATGCCAACTAATGTCAACTGCCCTTGACATTCTCCCATTGACAAGGGGCATCCATGTAGATTTGATTCATTACTGTAACTTCATAGAATCCCTACAATGCAAAAGGCGGCCATTAGACCCAGTGAATCTACACTGACTACAATGTCACCCAGACTCTATTCCTGTAACTCCACTTATTTATCCTGCTAATCCCACTGACACTAGAGTCAATTTACTATGGCCAATCAACCTAACTCGCACATCTTTGGAGTGTGGGAGGAGACCGGAGCACCCGGAGGAAACCCACGCAGACATGGGGGGGATCTTGCAAACTCCACACAGAAAGGGACCTGAGGCTGGAATTGAACCTGGGTCCTTGGCGTTGTGTGGCAGCAGTATTAACCATTGTGCCACAATGCCGCCCCACTTCCCTTGGAAGAAATGCAGCGTATATTGGTTACCTGTCAATGGATTGCCAGGCAGTTGCTGCTGAAGGTGCAGTGAGATCCTCAAACCCCTCAGGAGAACGTTGTCTGAATTAAGTGATCCATGAGGACAATGGTATCCTGTATGGATCACTCCATGAGTACCCGAGCCTGCCCCTCAAAGTCTTGCATTGTCATGTACCTCCTTCTGAGGCAAGAGTGTCCTCCTCCTCCTCTTCCTCCACTTAATCTTCTCATCAAAGGTCTACATTGCTGATCTCTAGCCCATAGATATGAGTGCCCTTTCACTGTGCCATGTAATGTAGTAGACTACTATGATCCCCAACACCTTTTCCAGAGAAGTTTTTAATATTCTTTCATGGGATTTGAACGTTGTCAGTAGATGTGGCCCATCCCTGATTGCCTCTTGCGAATGACTTGCCAGGCCGCCTACACAAGTCCGCAGCCAGCTGCTTTATAACTGATAACTTACTCATCCTGGCAGAATGTGGCAGAAATAAACAATCCCTGCTTTTTCTTGACTTCTTTGCTCCCTTTGATGCAGTTGACAACAATCCTCCTCCAATGCCTCTCCTCTATTGGCCAGTTGAGTGTCCTTACATGGTTCCACTCTTTATCTATTTAGTCACAGCCAGGGAATCATTTGCAATGGCTTCTTCTCGCAATGCCATACAGCTAGCGCTAAATTCATCATAGGATCTGTTCTTTATCCTCTCCTATTTCCCATCTACATATTGCCCCTCAGTGAAGCCTTTCAACAACACCTCCACCTCCTCATGTACCCTGATAATAGCTATTTAAACTTTACGATTGAATCCTCCACTATAAGACTATAACCATAAGACATAGGAGCAAAATTAGGCTACTCAGCCTTTTGAGCAGACTCAATCACTACTTAGGTATTTTCAGATTGTTCAGCAGACATCCAGTACCATAAGCCAAAGCTCCTCCTTGAGAGGATTTGTTCCAGTCACAACTTACACTCCCTCACAACTAGTTCTATTCCTCTGCCTGACTATTGTTTCAGACTAAACCAGACTGAATTCTCACCTCATGACTCACCTCCTCATTCAGTAAAGCCTGTCCACCATCTTCAACGTGCAAGTCTGCAGTGTAAGGGAATACCTTCACTTGCCTGGATGAGTGAAGCTTCACAACACTCAAGCTCAACACCATCCAGGACAAAGCAGCCTGCTTGATTTCCTGTTCATTTACAAACATTAACTCCCTCCACCAAGGACACATTCTGGCAGCTGTGTGTACCATCTAGAAGATGTGCTGCAGCAACTCACTAAAGGCTCCTTTGACAGATTCTTCCAAACATGTGACCTCCACCTAGAAAGACAAAGGCAGCAAATAAATAGGAACACTATCACCTACAAGCTTCCCTGCAACCCACAAATCATCCTGACTTGGAAATGCACTAAACTCTGGAATATCCATCTCTCTTTCCTCATTCATAGCTCTCCTTTAAAGCCTAACCTTTCAATTTAGTTTTCTTCAGCTCAGTGTCAGTTTTTGCTATGACACTTATTGTTCTGCAATATTAAAAATGCTATAAAAGTGCATGTTGCTGCCATTGTGCACTGTAGTATTTTGGGTGCAGGATTAGTGAAAGGCTCACTTTCATATCACATTCTTTGTGGCTCATTACATATTGTCAATGCAGAAATTCAGAATTAACATTTAATTCTGTATGTGTGTGTGTGTCTCTCTCTCTCTCTCTCTCTTTCTCAGGTTATTTATGCCAAACCTTGCTCCCAAAATGCCTGATGGTGAAAAAGTTGACTTTGATGCAAGTATATTTCTTTTTTGATTCATGTCAGTACATATTCTGATTGATGCTGCCTGTGTGGTTTTTCCACTTACAAGAACACATCAGGAAAACTGTGAATTGATGTCCATCTGGATGAATTCCAGTGCTCCCAGTTTTCCAGCGATTAGTCTGGATGAACTGAGAACTGGGAGTGCTCAATTACTCATCTTGTAAATCTAGTCAATTAAGGCTCTGATTTAGACAGAAGAACTTCAAAATAATTTACTCTTAGACTTGAAAACTGATATTGATTTATTCACTTGAGATTTTTTGAAGATCGTAACTACAACATTCAAAGTATATTTAAAAAGTATAATTAAACATTTAAAAATAACTTTGCAGGTCATTGGCTTTTGAAGTAATAAAACAATTGACGCTGCTATCAACTGATATTGTATCATTTATTTGATGTCTAAAAATCTTTTTTTTTGAAAAAAAGTACATTAACATCACACCTTATTAGCATTCCCAAGTTGTCCTAGAATGCTTCATAATCAATGACTGACTGTTGAAATGTAATCTTACCATTATATCAGCAACAATGGCAGCTAATTGCATCTGACAAAGTCTCTGAAACAGCAAAATGGGTAAATTAACAACTGGTCTCTTTTTGGTCATTTTGTTTGAGGGGGAAAAATGCTGGACACTTGAACTTGAGTCATCTAAAAGTCTCTTCATGAACAATAAGAACATAAGAAGAAATAGGAGCAGGAGTAGGCCATCCAGCGCTTTGAGCCTGCCCCGCCATTCAATAAGATCATGGCTGATCTAAAGTGGATCAGTTCCACTTTCCCGCTTTCTCCCCATAACCCTTAATTCCCTTGTCTATTAGAAACCTATCTACCCGTGACTTAAATATATTTAGTGAGGTAGACTCCACGACTTCAACGGGCAGAGAATTCCAGAGATTCACCACCCTTTGAGTGAAGAAGTTCCTCCTCAATCTGCCACTAGAGCATTTCTTCTAGGACTAAGGCTTGAACCATTGACCACTGACTCCAAAACCAGCTGACCCCAAAGTGCCAGCACAAATACTATTCTGTATATGCTGCTTTACACCTGGTCTAGGACTGTTTCTTTACTTGTTCCACCACAATCTCCTTTTGCCTTACCACCATCCCTTTTTGCTATTTAATATCTCCTGCCGTACATCCCATCACAGAGCTGCTTTTTGCTCTCTTTTCCCATTCTCCTTCTATCCCTGCCTCTGTGCGTATTTAAAACTAGTTACATCTTGCAGTCCTGATGAAAGATCGTCAACTTGAATTGTGGGGTGAAATCTTATCAGCTGCTTGGAAGCGGTTTTGAAGATGGAGGAGTTTGATGAAGTAACACTACAATTCGGCTATCTGATGCATCCCATTCTGTCCCCCCCCCACCCCGTAAGCAATCCTGCCAGAGGCAGGGCCACACTTGCACTGGTAAGTGATGAATACCTGCTGATGCCATTTTTAGTGGCCACCTATGGGCACATTGGGAATACTACAAAAATCTTCCATCTGGGGCTGAAGCCCAGCAAATAGCAGCCTTTCAGTGGAAGAGAGAGGTGTCTCCTTTTGTCTCTTTTTCTCCCTCCAACCACAATTTCCCCACCAGAGGACGGCGGTTACCATCACATGCCATCTTGTGTGCCACCGTAGCCACACTTATTTTTTTTACACATTTTGACGTACTCAGAGGGCACCTTCACCTTGACGTGTCCCCACTGTCTCCCTCCTACATCAGGTGTGCCCACCTCTCCTGGTGAGTCTCAATCTTAGGCACCACCTTTTTCCCTCCTGCCATTCCAAGCTGCAGTCTGTCCTTTAATTGGACAGGGCTCCTGGTAATGGCCTGTTAAGTGGCCACCTCCAGTAAGATCACACAAGTGGCAGATCTCAAATACCATCTGGAAATGGTATCTGTTGATTGGAATACTAGGATGATAAAATTATGTTTCCCTCCACGTATGCCACCAGGCCAGCTGAATATTTCCAGTATTTTCTGCTTTTGTTTCAGGTTTCCAGCATCTGTAGTATTTTCTTTTTTCACTAACAATTTTCATCTCCTCCTGGGACTAAACCTCTAATTAAGTCTAATTAATTTCAAAGCAGAACCCATGTTATATCTTTATTCACGACAAGATAATAAGACAAGACAAGAGGGACCTCGGGGTCCTTGTGCATGAGTCGCAAAAACCCAGCCTGCAGGTGCAGCAGGTGGTCAGGAAGGCGAATGGGATGCTGGCCTTCATAGCGAGGGGGATTGAATATAAAAGTAGGGAGGTCTTGCTGCAGCTGTATAGGACATTGGTGAGGCCGCAGCTGGAGTACTGTGTGCAGTTTTGGGCGCCGCACCTGCGCAAGGATATTTTGGCCTTGGAGGGAGTGCAGAGGAGGTTTACTAGGCTGATACCGGAGTTGAGGGGGTTGAGCTATGAGGAGAGGCTGAATAAACTAGGCTTGTACTCGTTAGAGTTTAGAAGAATGAGGGGAGATCTCATTGAGACGTATAAGATGATGAATGGGATGGGTAGGATAGAGGTGGAAAGACTCTTCCCGCTCAAAAAAGACAGTAGGACTAGGGGGCACAGCCTCAAGATAAAGGGGGGGCGGTTCAGAACGGAGTTGAGGAGGAACTTCTTCACTCAAAGGGTGGTGAATCTCTGGAATTCTCTGCCCGTTGAAGTGGTGGAGGCTGCCTCGCTAAATATTTTTAAGAAGCGGGTTGATGGGTTTTTGATAAGAGAGGGGATTAAGGGTTATGGGGAGAGGGCGGGAAAGTGGAACTGAGCCACGACAGATCAGCCATGATCTTATTGAATGGCGGGGCAGGCTCGAAGGGCCAGATGGCCTACTCCTGCTCCTATTTCTTATGTTCTTATGTTCTTAAGATAATGCAATTTAAAGATGACCTAAAAGAAATGGAATTCCTTGAAATGAAAGAACAATATTGCTGTAGCATATTAACTGATATTGTATTTTCAAATTAATTGTACAGGAACAAATTGTAATGGAAACAGTTAGAGTTTAGGTTGAAAACCATATTACCACATATTGTACCATATCGCTTCATGTTAGGGGTCTGAAGGAGAAATTTACACAATAACACTCATTAGGAACACAGAACAGGAATTTTGACTATGATTTTTCATCCATTGCTGTTGTGCCGCAGTTACCAACAAGCCCTCCTGCTGGCTAAGACTCCATGCTGAGCATATCATTTTGTTGAATTGGCGCTGTAATGGGCAACTAAGACAGGGAGTGATTCTCCAAACCACACTACACCTGACCCAAATCCCACTATATTGGGAAAATTCAGCAAGAGCCCTAAAATGGCATTTGCACTGGGAACAAAAAAGTTTGATCTTCCAAGGCCCGCCAGGCAGACATCATCGTGTTAATACCTGATTATGAGGGAATAAACCCAATTACCATGGATTTAAATGGATATAAATATGCAAAATTGGCTAAATACCAAATTTTCTGGGAACATCATGTGTTCCCACCCACCAGCATGTTGTAAAGCTGGTGGGAATCCCTACTGGTCTCTACAAATGGAGACCAGACATGACGACCACGTCAGGGGGCCCAGAGGCCATTGCAGTCTCTGGGTAGTCATGGACATGGCCTGGGGGTGGGGTTAGGGAGTGATGATAGGCAATGTGGAGGTAATCATTAACCTCAATTTGAGATTGGGGCACCCTTTCTAAAGGGAACCCCCATCTCTGAGGAGCTGGGCTTGCCAGTGTCATTAAGCCCCAATTCCATTCGTGGTGTGAATCCACCCCCTTCCCCCTACCTCTCCAAAAGTAGCTTCACAGGAATCGCGCCAAGTTTCCCGCTAGAGGTAATACAAGTCACTTTTTTGGAGAGTTGCATCCACAGCCTCTAAAGATACAAATGACTTGCACATCATGCTGATGCAATTATACCATACTCTTTACCATCAACGGTGTAATGTTTCTTTCTTTTTGTGCCTCTAGGACATTCAGAGAAAGCGTATGGAAAAGGATCTATTGGAGTTGCAAGCTCTCATCGAAGCCCATTTTGAGAGGAGAAAAAAGGAAGAAGAAGATCTCGTTGCTTTGAAAGACAGAATTGTACGGGTTTGGTTCAAAGGCTATATCTATAATAAAACTAATGGGCCACTTTATCCCATCTCACCCGTAGCTGAGATTCTCCAGTACTGATGCAGCGAGCAGATATTTGGCTGAAGGCCAATTTATCCTTACTCACTGGCAGAGACAGCGGGGCATGAATGGCTGGAGCATTCTGGCCAGTGACCAATAGTGCTACTTTTTGAAATGATTGCTTAGTAAGCGTGCGTAATTATCAAGTGTAGAGGTTGTCTGTTCCTTAGAAATTTTAGAGTAGCTATCGAATAAAATCTTGTAATTGTGATTTGTCCTCCTTGTTTAGAGATCTTAAATAATGGTTTTTTTTTGGTCTATATGTTTGCAAAGAACAACATGCATCCTGAATTATTCTGAGTGACATTTCAAGCTGAGTCGAGTTGTCATTTAAATGTGTCCCTTTGTCTGGGAAAAATTGGAAGCTTAATTTACAGAGTCTCTGATATTGGTTGTGAGTGCCATTTGGATAAAATACAAATCCAGAGAATTAGGTGTAGAGGGTCTACCACTGGACCCAGGACTCAATGCTCAATTCGCTGACCTATCAAGCGAGCAGGGAATTTGATGTTTAGCATTAAGTTGTAACCAACCCTACAGCATGCTAAGGCAGATGGCAGCAGTGATTATGTTTTGATCATTCTCACAAATGTCTTGGCCGCCTCAATACAAATGGCATCAGATATTATCTGAAGACCCAAACTTACATCAATGCTTGGTGCTGTGAGCCCACTCCCATTTGAAGAGCTGGGTTGAAGCTTTCTCTTTTCTTTCTTCCAATGTTTTTATCAAGCAGCCTGAACTATGTTCTATTGCAGATGCCAGATGTAAAAAAAAAAGTATGATCACAGAGTTTGCCAACCACCCCCAAATGAAACAATTCTTGCTGAACAGATTACGATCCTTTGTCAAGATATGGTGTTTAAAAATTCTGGTATATTTTATGACAATTTAATCAATACCTTTGTGTGCTTTGTTCCTGCTGAATGTGTTCAGCAGCTGCTGGGCACGATGATGAGCATGTGCACATATAAGGTGGCCCAAAAGTGTGCAAGTTATGTGGATTGGCCATGCTAAATTGTCCCTCAGTGTCCAAAGATGTGTAGGTTGAGGGGATTAGTGGGGTATCCTGGGTTACCAGGATAGAGTCTGGGGGGGTGGGGGGGGGGGGCGGAATGCTCCATTGGAGAGTTGGTGCAGACTCAATGGGCTGAGTGACCTGCTTCTGCACTTTATGGATTCTGAGAGATAGAAAAGGTACCTCTCTATCTTAAAGTAGCAACCATCATCGACATTGAATTTTACACCCAGTCTTAAAAAAAAATTGACTATAGCTGTCTCTTGGAACTAGAAAATTAGATGTGGAATCTTGTAGAGGTATTGAGGCCTTCGGCCACTGTCTGGAGAATGGTGGAAGTCCCTTGTCGCCTGTTTTTGGGAAGACCCACCAGATCTTGCTCCATGCCAGCACTTGAAAGGACAGCAGTGATGGACCTTCTCTCAGGTTCAAGAGCCCTGCCCACCGAGAGCTGTTAGCCAATCAGAGCCTGGCATCAGGCAGGTGGTGACCTCTGCTAGAACGATATTTGCCGCACCCCACACCACCCCCCCGCCCCCAACAAAACACTTTCCCATGCTAGATTGACACTTACTGCCTTTGAAGAGGGGCCCTTTGTCCCTAAGGGTGTAGTACAACAAGCCCGTGTGGGGCTTGTACTACACGTGATAAATTCCTGTGCCCGCCATTGGGTAAATACCATTGGCAGTGGGATGAAGCCCTTATGAAAGCATTAATTGTTCACTTAAAGGCCTCGGCAGGTTGGAAAGGTCGTACACAGGCCTTCCCTTTCTATGGACTTAATTAGAATGGAGGCGGGAAAATTGTGCAATCATTACACTCATTCTCCAAGCTGATTAAATGCTCCTCGTGCCCCCAAACTCTGCACAAGGGGACGCACATGATTCCACTGAACATATGGATTTCCAAAATGTGATTAAGAATTCCCAGTACTGATAAATTCTGGGGGAATCTGGGACCCTGTTGCAGAAGGTGCGCCAGACTCTATTAGGTAATCATGTGCTGATAATAACATCAGCTTTGTGCAATGTAAAATTTTCCATGAATTTCCTGTTAAGCTACTTGACAGTTCCCGTGGAAATATTTTCCATATCTCGCTGGCAGCTCTTCCAAAGCAAGGTTTGTATTAATGTAATAACCAGTCACGCCTTTTCAGCTCCTAAGTCCAGTTAATTAAGTCCAGTGTCTGTTGCGGTGTAGGCCAGTAAATACCTTTGCTACATTACAGAGGTATTTTTTGTACCCAATGTTTTTACCATTATTATCATATTCACAGGAAAAGCGGAGGGCGGAGAGAGCTGAGCAACAGAGGATTCGAGCTGAAAAGGAAAAGGAACGATTGAATCGAGTGGCTGTAAGTTACATGAAGCACTGTAGAGAGACCAGATATGCCTTGGCTTCCATTATTGATGCATTATCTCACCTTAAAAGCACAGTCAGGTTTCAAGGGAAAGCAAAAACTGGCACAGGTTTTTGATGCTCACTCATCACTATGTGTAAGCTGTTAAGCAGTCCCCTTGAGTGAATGTTTGTTTGGGAAAAGCAAGATTAGATAAAGTTATGTTTGCTACCTTACACACACAAACTTCTATGGTCACCTGGGGGAGGCATCATAGAGGCTGAGAGTACAGAAGGAGGCGTATATCTGCTGTTTGGAAGAACTATCAATTTAGTCACACTCTTTCCTTATAGCCTTGCCTTACCCAAAGGTGGTAATAAATATACCAAAGCCCTACCTCCAACCTGAAGTCTCCAAAGCTTTTGTGTAGCAAGTCATAAAAGTTTAACGTCTGTGTGGCAACAATTGTGTTTTAATAATTTTGAGACAAAAATACATTAAACTGAAATTATTCTCCAAAAATCTAATTAATACTTTATATTTTTTAACTTTCCGCAATAAATCTCCCCTTTGTGTTTGCACCTTTTTATTGTGGGATATTGTCATTATGTCCATGGTATGTGTTAGGAAGAAATTTCCTCCTTAGGATTTGGACAGAATTGTGATACCAATATGAAAATGGCAGGTAAATAAAATAAGCAAAAGAAACGCTTCCGCTAAATTGAAAGGCAGAATTTTATAACCAACACATGAATGAAAAGTAAATTGCAGCCCAAATAATTTTACCGAATTACATAGAACATCCAAATTCTAATGGCATAGATGAACATTGTGTCCTGATGAAACACAACAAACCGTATCCTATCACTTCCAAATTCATGCTTGGAAAACCTCTGTATTTTGAGGAAAGAAATGGCAACATTGTGATTTAGCTGGAGAATCTTTAAATGTCATATTGACGACTTCACAAGACCATTACTATAGATGGACAGGGACAGGAACTTCTTAAATTATCTGTCAAATACACATATCCAGAACCTGATTTGCCTACTTTGAACAAATCTTCCTCCTCTATCCTACCAATAAGATCATTCTGGAGATTGCTCATACTTGTGTGTAAAAGTATTTCCTGAGTTGTGTCCTAATCTTGCCTTTCACCAGTTGTAATCCATATGGTCCTTACTCTCATGTCCTGGCTTATTATAGCTACAGACCATGGTTTCTACAAACAACAAAAATTTAAACCAAAATGCCAGATGTTAACACTGTACAAAAACCAATCAGAATGATCAAAGGAAGAGCAATTGCAAAAGTTGATTACACAGCAAAATTTCCACCTTTAAAGTTTCCAGATGAAGGGAGATGTGGTAGTCTAGTGGTTATCAGACTAGATTACCAAGCCAGATGTCATAAATTCAAACAACATGATAGATATATTTGCAGACTGGAACTTTATGCACTGGTAGCACAGATCAGATCAGGAATTGCCAGAATGCTGTGCAAAGTTCTGCAAGGAGACCACCAAACTTTAACTTTTTTTACATTTGAAATCGACTCCTCCATAGGAAGAAAAGGCAAGAAGAGAAGAAGAGGAACTTCGAAAAAAAGTAGAAGAGGATTTCAAGAAAAAGAAAGTTCTATCTAACATGTCATTGCACTATGGAGGCTACCTACAGAAGGTACTAGATGTGGCATTTTAACACTCTAATCAGTTGTTTTTGAACAGAAGGAGACTACCAGGCTTGTGTCTGGAACTCCAAACCAGCAACTCGCCCAAAGTTATTCCCCTTTGCCTTAACCCTTTGCCTTAACCCTTTGCCTTAACCCTTTGCCTTAACCCTTTGCCTTAACCCTTTGCCTTAACCCTTTGCCTTAACCCTTTGCCTTAACCCTTTGCCTTAACCCTGCACATTCGCCCTCCCTTAGAGAATTATCTAATCCATTTTGAATGCTTCGATTGAACTTGCCTCCATCACACTCCGAGGCAGTGCCTGCGGTCCAGACCTTAATAACTCACTGTATGTAAACAATTTTCCTCCTGTTGCTTTTGTTTCTTTTACAGATTGCTTTAAATCTGTGCTTTCTCGTTCTTGACCCTTTCACGAGTGGGAACAGATTTTCCCTACCTAAACTGTCCAGTCCCCCTTGATTTTGAATACTTCTATCAAATCTCCTTTCAGCCACCTTTTCTCCAAAGAAAACAGTGCTATCTTCTTCACTCTATCTTAATAATTGTAGTTTCTTGACACTAGAACAATTCTTGTGCATATTTTCCACACTTTGTCTGTGCCTTCACATCCTTCTTAAAGTGTGGCACTCAGAACTAAATCCAGTACTCCTATTGAGGCCAAACAAGCATCTCAAGCAAGTTTAACTCAATCTCATAGATCTTGTACTATAAGCCCTATTAGTAAAGCTCGAGATACAGCATTTTTTATCAACAGCTCTTTCACCCCAAGGTGACACCTTCAGTGATCTTTGTGAATATACATCCAGGTCCCTCTGCTCTTGCACCCCCTTTTAGAATTGTACCCTTTATTTTGTGTTGTTTCTCATAGTATCCCTACCGTGCAGAAGGAGGCCATTTGTCCCATCAAGTCTGCATCAACCGCAATTCCTTCCAGGACCTATCCCCTTAATCCAATGGATTTATCCTAGCTAGTCCCCCTGATACTAAACGGGCAATTTACCATGGCCAGTCAAGCTAACCTGCACATCTTTGATCTGTGGGAGAAATCCAGTGCATCTGGAGGAAACCCACACCAACATGGGAAGAACATGCAAACTGCACGTGGTCACCCAAGGCTGGAATCGAACCTGGTCCCTGGTGCTGTGAGGCAGCACTGCTAACCACTGTGCCACCATGCTACCCTCCATATTGTTCCCTATTTCTCCATATTGAACTTCATTTGCCCATCTTTCCATGCATTCTACCAACTTATTTCCATTTAAACTTCTACACTATCGTCCCCACAATTCACAATCTTTCCATATTTTCTGTCATCTGAAAATGTTGAAATTGTTCCCTACCTAGGTCATTAATGTATATCAAGGCAAGGATACCAATACTGGATCCCTGGGGAACTCCACTGCAAACCTCCCTCCAGCCCAGAAAGGATCCATTGCCTCGTTTCTTGTCACTCAGCCAATCCCACATCCAAGCTGCTACTGTCCCTTTTATTCTGTGAGCTGTAATTTTAACCACAAATCTGTTGTGTGGTTATAAATGCCTTTTGGCTGTCCATGTACATCACATCAACTGTAACACCCTCATCAACCCTTTTGGTTACCTCATCAAAAACTCCACGTTAGTTGAATACAATTTTCCCTTACGGAGGCAATGTTGGAATTCTTGAATTGACCCACGTTTATCAATGTGACTATAAATTTTGCCAAAATTTTTGTTTATCGAAGTTTCCCCACCATTGAAGTTAAACCGACTGCCCTGCAGTTGCTGGGCTTATCTTCAGAGCACTTTGTTGCAATTCACCAGTCATCTGGCACCAAGCCGAAGTCCAAAGAAGACTGAAAAATTATGGCCGGTCCCCCCTCAAATTCCACTCTCCCTTCCACCAGTCTCCTCAAATGCATCTCATTCATTCCTGGTTCCTTATCCACGTCTACATACAGACAGCCTATTGAATACTAACTTTTTAACCACTCTTTTAAAAAAAAAACTTCCTCGTGTCTGAATTACCCTAATCATGTAGCATTGGCTTCTGTGGTTAAAACAGGCACAAAATATTCATTTAACATCTCACCTATGTATTGTGCCTCCAAGCATGAATAATTTTTTTTTTCTCTCTAATCACCCTGACTTTGTCTTTTACAATTTTTTGTGCCTGTAGCAGACCTCGAGGTTGCATTTTATGTTGGCTGCCAGTCTTCTTCCATAGTCAGTCCCTGCTTCTCTTGTTTGTTTTTTCATTTCCCTTTGAACCTTCGATATATTCAGCCTGTTTCTCAATTCTATTTTCTATCCAACATCTGTCATTGAAGTACATAGTATAACACTTTACTTGCATGAACCATGTAAATTCCTTTTTATTTAGCAGGGTTGTGGATTCACGTGTTTGGATTTAGCAATGCTCTAGAGAATCATTACTTTCTATAAGTTGGTAGACAATTAAGGATTTTATTTACCAAGTGAGTGGAATGGGCCTGATGTGATGGCAAAATAATTACAGCCAAATTATTGTTTTGTTAGACTGAAAACCGTAAAGGTGGCAAGAAGCAAACTGAGAGAGAAAAGAAAAAGAAGATTCTGGCAGAGAGACGCAAACCTCTTAATACAGAGAACCTCAGTGAAGATAAACTCAAGTAAGGGCGTGCGAGTAAAATGTACAGTAGCTGCAAAAGTAGTTGCCATGGCGATGAATTCTAGCTTGTATAAGTGCTGCCAGGACCCGCTAACCTTTTATCAGTTTGTTAACTGTGACAAATGTTAGTTGATTTTGTGAGTATGCTCCTGGCCCCTCTGTGTTTTAAGACTGGCAGCTGTGTACTGGGAAGTATACTGGAATCAGCTGTCTCGAATCAAGGAGCAAAAATAATCTTTTTAGCATTCCTCCTTCCAAAATATAAGCTATTATTATTTTTGAGGAATTGGGCATCTCACAACAGGACGGAGCAAAGATGTAGTGAATTTCTCACTGTACAATTGGTTGATTTAGGGCATTGTGTTTCCATATGAGAATGTACGACAGACACGTTCATTATACTATTTGTCACATTTAGGGAGAAGGCACAGGAACTGGCAGATTGGCTGCGACAACTCGAGGGGGAGAAGTTTGATTTATGCGATAAACTGAAGAGGCAGAAATACGAAGTATGTAGAGTTTTAACATCCTTTTGTTCTGACATCTGTTCTTTTTTAGAATCACAGAATTGTGCAGCACAGCAGATAGTGATTCATCCCATTTTGTCAGTGCTGTTCTCAGAAGAAGCTATTATTGTCCTCATTTAAAATATTTCACTTAACACGACTCCACTGCCTAATTATTTGAGTCATTGAGGGCCCGAATAGACTCAGTTTCTGCTTGTTAAGTTGTGATAAATGATGCCCTACCATATCTAGATGTGAATCATACAGCCTGCCTATCTATCGTTGCCACTCTCCCCAAATATAAATGACCTTGTTGCCTGTTTATCATTGCAACACCAAGTAGCACATACATTGCCTAAAAGTAATGAATACAAAATCAGTAATGTACTATACAGGTAAGCTTAAGGAAATAAATGCGGTGGTGGGTTGTTAGAGACAGTTCTCCAGAAACTCTGCAAGCAGTTTCCTGTCAATGGGTTGCGTTTGTGTAGATTGGCTGGGAATTCTGTCCACTTCGTAGATGTGCTCGCGAACCCATTCCAGGGCCAGGTATTTACATGCTATTGACAGGCACAAATGGGGAGCCAATCTCATTTGATGCAACGAGGGTAAATATGCTGCAAACTTGTGAATTTTCCTTCTTTGCCAATTAATTATTGTAATAAAAATAAACCTTCAAATACACACACACACACACACACACACACACACACACACACACACACACACACACACACACACACACACGGCAGTGCTGGATTCTGCCAAACTCTTCGCCCATCATGGTCTGGTCACAAATGCTTGCGTAAAGTATATCCCTCATTTGTGTGGCATCTTAATATTTCTGCCTTCAAAGCAGAGAAAACTTTTATCAGTCAGTCAAAAAAGGTTGAGGATAGTTATCCTGACCTATCCAACCAGATTATGATATTTTTTCAGATTTAAGGGTTAGAATTCAGCTCCACTGACTTTTAAAAAGATTATTCCATTCACAGGTTGGCTGGTATTACATTCACTTCACATTTCTTTAGTCACTGGTTCAAGTCTAGTGCAGTAACTGAATGAACTGTAAATCACTCAATCACTCTGAAAATGATTCTATTGTACGAACACGAGAAAATAAAAGCTGATCCGTCTGAGACTGTTTCACACTACAAGAGTGCACCTTGTATACTCCAATAACTAACCAATCCCTGCCTGTCATGCAGTCTCCATTTTATAACAGTTCAGTATGTAATGGGAATTAGACTTTGGCAAAAGAAACATTGATGTAGCGGCTCTGTTGCTGCTGTTCCTCTAGTGGCACATTTTTCTATTGCTCACGTTCTACGTGATGCACTTTTTGTTTACTTTTAGATAATGTAATAGAAAAAATTGTTTTATTCATTAGTTAAACATCAAAAATCTGAGAGTTATTGAAGCATTAGAATCTTGCAACACAGAATGAGACCATTCAGTCCACCATGTCTGTGCTGACCCTTTGAAATTAGTTCCAGTTCTTTGCTCTTTCCTATAGCCCTGTACATGGTTCTGTTGCAAGTGGATATACCATTGCACTTGTGTGTATAATTGCCCTTTGTAAACTCTTGCAGAATTAATCTGCTCCCTCTACCCTCCCTGACAGTCCATTTCACTTCTTAACAACCTGCTGTGTAGGTGAGTTTCTTCTTGAATTCCCCCACTCTTTCTTTATTTTGCCAATTATCTTGAATCCGATTCCTCTGGTTAGCAAACCTGTCACTGAAACCACCACTGCCCTCCGACTGCCAACTTATTTATTTCTGGCCAGCTTTTCTAATCTCACCACAAAACTGGAAATCCCTCATCCCTGATATAATTGCTATAGTTCCAGGGCAATTAGAGATGGGCAACAAATGCTAGCTTTGCCCACATTCCAATAAAAAGGCTACACATAAAGTAAATCACCTCTGCATCCTTGTCAAGGGCTTGCCACCTTCCTGAAATATAATGCCCTGAGATGAACACAGAATTCTATCTGAGGCCAAATGGATGATTTTATAAGGGTTTAGCGCAACATCTTTGCTTTTGTGTTCTTTTGCCTCTATCCTGAGCCCATTTTCCTGGAACTCGTCACCTTGTCCTGTCACCTTCAAAGCTTTGCGTCAGGACTAGGAATTTGAATTAGCCGGCAAAAAAAAAAGGAGCTGCATTGTGCAAGAAGCTGCAGCACAAATTACAGATTCCGACCTCCGATTAATAGGCCCTGGTTGGGAAATTCTGGTTTTATTTTCCGAAATTATTTTATATACTTACTAGTCATCTGGCCACTGTCAAAGCTATTATCAGCTCAGAATTAATCATTGTAACATCAGCTGCGTGGAAATGAGCAAGGATATTTTTTATTCTCATTGTGTCAACTGGATTGAAAAACATTGTTTTAGTTTCAGTGCACCTCATAATAAACGTGATTTTTATCAATAAACGCAGAATTGTACGAACATGGATAGCCTGGCTGGCTCATATCAGCGTACAAATTAGGAGGAAGAGTAGACATTTCAGCCCCTTGGAGTATCAGACTGTGACCTCAATTCGACCTTCCTACTTTCTGTCTATAGATTCAGTCTATCTACCCCAGCCTTAAAAATATTCAGTGAGCCAGCCTCCACTGCTCTCTGGGGAAATGAATCCCACAGACCAGTGATGCCCCGAGTGGGGGGAAAAAAAATATGTTCCTCATCTCCATCTTAAATGGAAGACCACTGATTTGAACTGTGTCCCTTCACACTCACTCGCATAAGAAAACTGTGGAAGAAATGAACATATGAGGGAAAAGTGTCGCTGGAAAAATGTTTGATTATATTTACGGATAATAATTCGTTCGTATTCTGAGGTTCGCAGAAATACTGCTGGTTGTAATATTGGTCTGGCCAACATTTATTCCTTAGATCATGAGATCTTGTTGGGTACAAATTGGCCAAGTTTCCTTCCTCTGAGACAACAGTGATTAGGGCACTTCAAAAGTATCCACTGGTTGTAAAGAACTTCGGGATTTCCTGAGGCTGTGAAAGGTGCAGTATAACTGAAAGCTTTTCAAATTTGACTGGGTTGCTGATGAGTTCATTTTTACATATTAGTTTTATTTTCTCACTTTCACTCCTGGAATGAGCTGTGCATATTTACTTTGATGACTAACAATTGGGGGAAAAAATGTCCAAAAGAGAAAACATTGTTCACCTTTCACCTTGGGGCATATTAGTCTTCATTAGAAGATTTAGTGGTTAGGTTAGAAACAGAACACCGCTACACTAAGGCACACAGCAAAACAGCTATTTTCAGATACATTATAGCTGTTCACCTTAATCTGAGATCCCCAAATCTCTAGGCATTTATTGATCAGACAGTAATCTTGTTATAAATATTGTCATTTCTAGATCAGCCTGCTGCAGATTCGAGTCCACGAGCAGATGGGAAAATTGTAAGTAAAAACACTAATAGAAATTTCGTTCTGTCATAGGAGTGTCAGTCTAGTGTCTTTCTGTTTTATGCGCGCAGAAGTGATAACTGAGTCATTCCTATTATTAACAAGAAGACCTCAAAAGAACCAACAAACTGAAAGCTCCTGAATGCCAGCTGGGCAGGAGATAAAAGTCAGGACATAGAAATCATTCCTATTTTATCCATTAACTGGAGGTGGTTATTTGTACTTGCCCTGGCTGAATCTGACGTCCAATTTTTTACAAAAATTTGTTCGTGGAATGTGGATGTTGCTGGCTGGACCAGCACTTAATGTCCATACCTGAGGGCTTTTAAGAGTCAGCTGCATTGCTGTGGATCTGGAGTCACATCTGAGGACGACATTAGGACATTAATGAATCAGATGGGTTTTACAACAATCCACAATGGTTTCATGGTAATCAGTAAACTTGTAATTCCAGGTGTTTGTGTTCAAATTTTACCATCTGCCAGGGTAGAATTTGAACCTAGGTCTCTGGAATACCTGTCCCGCAACTATGCCACTACCCCACTGCCTCCCTGATGTTGTTTACAGATGATGTAGTGGCTAGGATTTGTTGGCATCGCCATGGCACGACCCACTGTGGGAAATTCGGTGTCCCAGCAAAAAAAAAAATCCATTGACTTTCGGCAGGACTAGATGATCCCAGTGGCAGGCAGGGACAGACAATTCCACCCCGTGCTTTTCAAATCTCCTAATTATTTAACTCGAGAGGGTTCAGATTGTTTTAAGTGACAGTGCGGATCCATCATTATCTTTGTATTGAAACAAAAGAGCATTTTCGATGGGTATACAATTTTGATTGAAAAGTATTAAATGAGCTATACACCAGTGTGTTCAGACTTTACTGTCAAAAGCAAGCTCCACAAATTAGCCAAGTCAAAACCACAATCGTTTATTTGAAGCAAATGAAATTTTAGGTTTTAACACTTGAATTGATTACCACCCACCCACTCCGATGCCCAGCCATCCAAATAATCATCAGCTTTAACTTCCTTTATGAACAGCGATACTATTGTATGTAGTTGTTTTGTAAATTATATTGTAAATACAGTTGAGAAGATTTTCTCTGTTTGGAATTTTGGAAAAATTGTAAGTAAATGTATTTTGTGATCTCACCAGAAATATCAACGGGAGGAAACCTTCTTGAGTGCATTTGTATGCCTATATTTATAGACATAGAAAGTATATAATTCTGAGAGGGCCTCATGAATAGATACGGTGAAGCTGTTTTCACTGGTTGGATCGCCTAGGAGTAGGGGGTCGTGGTCTTAGGATAAGGTGTTGGCCGTTTCTGAAGTGCGGAGATATTTCTTCACTCGGAAGTCTGTGAATTGCTAAAATTCCCTACCACAAAAGGTGGTAGAATGATGCCACTGATAACATTGAAGACGGAGATCAATTGGTTTTTGGGGACTACGGGAAATCAAGAGGTATGGGTGCTATTTTACGGTCTCACTTGAGCAAGATCGGAAATTCCTGCTTGAGGTCAATGGACGTTTCTGTTATTTGCCCCTCGCTGGCCCTGATTCTGTGCCGGGCGGGGCAGTAGAATTCTGGCAATGGTGTGAGATAACCTCCATGATCTGTATGGCGAATCGCTAATTGACTTCCCAGTTGAGCACATTAAATACAAGCTCCCTGAGGATTCATAAGTAGCTAACCAGGTGGAGCTCGTATACCTGCATAAAGCGAAACTGTGAGTGGATCCATTATCCGTTTAGTCCTAGTTGGGAGCTGTTGTGTTCACCACAATCTTGTGGTTGTTATTTATTTCCACTTTGTGCAATAAAAGCACAGTTCCTTCATAGCTGACTCCTGGAGTTGTTACATGGTAATAGAGTGGAAAAGTAAAGTTAAATTAGAAGATCACCCATCACCTTATTAAATGCTGGAACAGTGGCAAGGGGCCTTGTGGCCTCCTCTTCCTATTTTTTATGTTCCTGCTGTCTCAACATCACCACACAGTAACTAGAACAAACCACCCCTTTATAGTTGTTCTCAATGAGAGCAACCATTTCAATGATAGCAATGTATGCATAATAAGTTCAGTGTCAGCTGTGACTCAGTTAGTCATATTCTCACCTCTTCCTCAGAAGGTTGTGGGTTCAAGACCCAATTCTTGACGCCTGTTTGAAAAATATAAAGATCAACACCAGAGGGCAGTACTGAGCCACTGCTGCAATGTGGGAGGTGCCATCTTTCAGATGAGATGTTAAAACTGAGAACGAATCAGTCCTCCAGAATGGATGGATGAGATTCCACTATTTTGGTTAAGAGCAGGGGAGTTATCCCTGATGAGCTGCTCAAAAACTATCCCATAAAATCTCAAAATGGAACATGAGAACAGATAAAGAAGGTTTTGGGGTGACTGATGAAGCACTGAAGCCATTAATTGGGGAGGTGGGGGGGAAGAGATGTCATGATCCTACAAGATAGCAGGAGGCTCTTAATGACCAACCTCCAGAAGAGAGTGGGAGGAGGTCAATTCCAAGGACCTTGCAGCAATCCCACAGGAAGCCATTGACCATATGTGGGTGATCAAGGTCAGTGAATGTATCGGCAGATGACATCTGCTATGCATCACACGCTAACCTCTCGTGTTCCTCCATGCACCCATCCAGCTCTATTCAATGGCATATGTGATTCTTGCCTGACACCCAATTACTTGACCTCACCATCACACACGTTTGCCAAGCCTGTAAACCTGTCAGCCACTCTCACTGGCTTCACATACCTCCAGCTATTCAGTAATGGTAATTCATCACCCAAACACAACACTACACAATCACTGCCCTCTCTGCCTTCTTATTCCGCAGGTGGAGGTCCACCTCGTTGTCAAACGAGGGGCATGCACACGGTGGGTCGTGCGTGGGCTACTCTTGGAGGTTCCGGGAGTGGCCTAGTACTTCGTGTTGGTGTGTGTGCTTGATCCTGGACCGGTAGACGGGCGCCGCAACAGCTCGGTGACTAGCACTGCTAGCTGTGCAGATACATGGATTTGGGCCTGTGTCTGTGGGAGTTTGTGCATTCTCCCTGTGGATGCGTGGGTTTCCTCCGGGCGCTCCGGTTTCCTCCCACACCCCAAAGATGTGCTCTTAGGCTGATTGGTTTTACCAAATTGACCCTACACTATTCTCCCCTGAATCTGGCTAAGTCAGGGGTTCTATTCGTAGGCACGCAGGGTAGAATAGGTGTAGGGTGATGCGGCGGCGCGGGCTTGTTGGGCCGAAGGGCCTGTTTCCCGTGCTGGGTTGTTCTTTGTTCTTTGTTGTTCTGACAAGGCGGCCCACAATAGAAGGAAATGGAACTGACCATGCCCCAAATTTGGGGTCATTAGTAAATTTTGAAATGGTACTCCTAATTCTGGAGTCCAGATCATTGAAGTAAATTGTGAGCAATGGTTCCATTACCATGTGGAAAACACTGCCTAACTTTTAGCGGCCTAAACCTAAATCCTGACTTTATATATTCTGATCTGTGGGCAACTTCAGCTACTTTATCACCTGCGCTTAATGTAACCATCAACAGGAAAATAAGTATTCCTGGATCAATAGCTACCTTTGTTTTGAAGGAAATGTGTCAATATCAAGCCGCATAGAGGATCAAAGCATATTGGCATTTTATTAAATCCAGTGATAGTGAAAGAAGAATAGCATTGAGCAGTATTTAAAAGCCTTTTTCTATATAAAATGATATGGGATTGTTAAGCCTGCGACTAGCTACCACATCGTGATTTCGTGGCCTCCTTGTGCTTTAACTATGGATCCTAAAAGAGTATTGATTCTATCGCTTGTGTTACAATCCCAGTTGACGTCATTACTGTCCCAGGGTAGAACCTGACTTAATAGATCCTAGCATGTATTTTTGTTTAGATGCATGGGGTGAAATTTTCTATTTTTTTTCTAAGTGTAGGACCAGGTAAGAAAAGCGGCATGCAGACCGCCAGCTGCACAGTTGTCTTTTCTCTCCATGTTTTCCAGTACTTCGTCAAAAAGAAAGCTGGAGTCGATTATCACGCTATTAAGCTGGGGGCGGAGGGGGTGGGGGGGGCACCTGATAGAACCAGCAATGTTGGCTAAGGGCACCCGATCTTGAAGAATTTACCCTCATGAAGATGGATAGCCCCTACCTCCCCCCGCCGCCTCCTGCGTGCACATGCCCACGCCCTCGTGGAACCCTCCTCACCCCTCCCTCCCTAGAATACAAGGAACCCCCCCCCCCCCCCACCCCAAACAGAGATCCCTTGCATGGACCTCCATGCTGAAGCACCCCTTTTCCCAGCACAGCAGTGCCAGGATGCTGGGGGTTGTGTCTGGCCATATTTCTTTCTTCTGGGGGGCTGTGCTTGGCAGTGCACCCCTGGCAGGCTCCCTTTGCCTGGTTCTCATTTTATACAAAAGCAGTTGTGTACCTCACCAGTGTGACATTACATCAGCAAGGGGGAAATCCCTCATGTCGGGGGATAATATAGCAGGAAGCCCGCTAATGCAATGTTAACATAACGAAATGAGGCTCCCGACCTTCCTGGGTGGGAGGTTCATTCTGTCGTTGATGAGATGGGGGGGAGGGGATAATGTGAAGCCGAGATCCCGCCTCTGAGATTCTCATTTTCCAACTCTTGGGGGATTTTGCACTTGCGTCGAATATGGATGCAAAATTCTCCCACCGTGGGGTGTTGGTACTGGACAGAATTGCAGAGACTGCTGATGAACTTTCAACGTTTATTAAATAAGAAAAGATGAACTATAATGCACCATTCCTTCACCCTGACTATACCATTACTGAACTTTCAGGTGTATCTTAGAACCATAGAAAATTACAGCTTAGAAACAGGCCTTTTGGCCTTCCTTTCTGTGCCGAACCATTTTTTGCCTAGTCCCACTGACCTGCACTTGAACCATATCCCTCCACACCCCTCTCATCCATGAACCCATCCAAGTTTCTCTTAAATGTTAAAAGTGACCCCGCATTTACCACTTTATCCGGCAGCTCATTCCACACTCCCACCACTCTTCTATTCAAACATTCTCAATAAGTACGTAGTCGATGTAAGTACATAGGTAAAATGTGGTCTGGTACCCCACACTCTGAAATCAAGTGGCAAATGCCACCCAAAACTATTTCTCCTCAGTCCTCCCAAATGCTTGTCAGACCATGAGCCAACTGGTCTCACTGTCACTGTCTTTTTGACATGAGGGTTTCTTATCATCACTCTTGAAGAACACGTGTTAGAGTCTTCTCCCTAAGCAGCACTTTCTCTCATACCTCCAGCAAGGATCCACCTTCAGTGTTTCAATCTCCTCCTGCTGTTCCTCTCCACTGGATTGTCATATGAGTTCAAGCTTTGCCTTTCACAAAAACTCTCAGATACTCAGCAGATCACTGCATTGCAGGCCCCTAATAAGAAGTCACAAACCTTTGGGTCTCTGTGGGTCTTCACTAGTCTACATTGCTTTACATCTGCTTCCTATAACTTTGTCCTTTACCTCAAAGCCCCTTCTCTTCTGCTCCTCAATCTTGCTTTCATTGAACAGGAACTGCCACAATCTCCTTGTCCCTTTCCTTTACTGACATGTTGGGATATTGCTCTTGACCTTTTCTGGTTTTGGAACATTTCTGTTCTTTACTTTTGGACTTGCTTTCTGTCTGTTCCCGCAGTTTCTATGGAATACTGCTTCCGGCTGAACTGAAAACTGCCTTTTCTCTCTGCGGGTCCCTTGTTGATAGGCAACAACATGGTTTTCCTACTTTAAATGTTGTTGTAAAGCATTATTAAAAATTCAGGTAAATAAACAAATTCACATTTATAGGCAATGTTTGTAAAGTGCTCCGGTTTCCTTCCACAGTCCGAAAAGATGTGCTGGTTAGGTTCATTGGCCAAGCTAGATACTCCCTTAGAATACCCCAACAAGCGCTGGAGTGTGGCAACTAAGGAATTTTCACAACTTCATTGTAGTGTTAACGTAAGCCTACTTGTGACAATAATAATAAACTTTAAGTTTGGCAAATTGGGAAATGTAACAGTGAGAATGAAGGAAAGAGACAGAAAACAAGGAACCAGCACTTCCCGTCTATTCCTAATTGCTTTTGAGAAGGTGATAGTGAGCCACCTTCTTGAACCATTGCAGTCCACGTGGTGTAGATACACCAACAGTGCTGTTAGGAAGGGAGCTCCAGAATTTTGACCCAGCAATTAAAGAATCCCTTTTATATTTTATTTCAATCCCTTTTATATTTATATTTTCAATGTTCTCAAAGAAATGTTTATTTAAAATCAAATAATATAACCTGTAGAAAATAAAAAATCTTTGTTTGTGTTAACCTGTGTATTCACTGCTATGTAAAATATTTTCTAAACAGCCACAACAGCGTAGCTTAAATTCTGCTGGCTCCCAGTTAAGTATGGGTTCTTGAAGAGCTTAACATGTCAGTACAAGTTTAAATTTTTCAACCTTTCTAAAAAATCTTAATCGAAAGTACTGAGCTAGCCAAGCATGTAGAACATTATTGTTGTATTCTTAAGGAACAAATAAAGATCCATTATTATAGTATGTGAGTGTCCCGTTAATTGGGAACATTATTGCTGGAATGTGCCCTGTTTAGACTTGTTTGTGCATGTTTAGGTGTTTTTAATATTTTTTTTAACCCACTTTTAACTGACAGCTGACAAAATCATAGGAAGGGAGCACAGGACATCCTTAGTGAATAATGGGACAAACGTTGTGCATTGCCTTAACACAATGAAATTGAGGGATTGAGAAATATACAGAGAAATGATTGGGAAGGAAGGTGAATTAGAATTGGTGAATTTGAAGTCAAATTAGGTTTTAAAAAAAAATATAAGGAGGAAAAGAATACTAGAAAGAAAATAAAGGAAATGTAAGAATAATAATAAAAAATACATACTTTAAAGGTTTTTAACAATTCACAACCTGAATAAGCAGGTTAACACAACAGGTCTGTGTGTCAGTCATTTTCATGCTTAAACATGACCCTGCAGTTTCCACGTAGGCAGAATTATTTTGTGGGTTGTTCAAGTTCAGAGTTGCCTTAACGTTATCAAAGATAAGCATCCAGAGAGGGACATGATTTGAACTGTGATTCCAAAGGCATTCAGTTATGGTTGGAAGAAGTTCACAGGATAACATAATCATCTTGATTCAATTTTTTTTTGGCATTTCTTTAGATCAAATGTGGAAGCTTAATTGGATAAATGCTAACTTTTGGAACAAAAAAGTTTCTTTTTTGCATTTCACAGGAGCGTCTTTTTTAAAATACTATTATACTAACTTTGTCCTAAAAACACAACAGGCATCAAATCCATTGGCCCCAATTTTTGGGCGTTGGTTTCACAATTCAGAATGTGCTCTGCTGGAAACTTTCATTCCCCTGATAGTGGCCTGGCCAGGAATGGCCTGATGCAGCCCTGAACTCTATTTCTCTGCTGAGCCCCACTACACACTCTAGCAGATTCAGTAACATTGCAGTAGGCAGCCTTCCCTTTTAAAAGACGTAGTCCACGTAGAAGAGAAGTTGCAGCAATGCACTGCAGACTGCTGGATAATTGCTGTTTACTACTGAATGCCAATGGTGCACCGGGGAGGAAGGTGTTCCCTGTCATGTTATTATAAAGATATCATACTTTGGGCTTATTCACTGTAAAAAAAAAGAAACAATGCATTGGTCACTCATAAGAAATTGGGTTAACATGTTGTGGGTTCCTTTAATAAGATTAGGAACGTAATAACAGTTATATATTGGAGTAAAGATTAAAGATATCAGAGGTGTGTGTGCACTCTGTTTAAAGCAAAAGTGAAACTGAGACTAGCGCCAAAATTCTACTGCCTTGTCCATCACAGAATCGGAGCAGGCAAGGAGCGGACAATGGAAATGTCTATTGAACTTGGGCTGGATTTTCTGGTCTCAGGTCAAGCAAGGCCATAAAATTCCACCCTAGATCACGCCGCATTTATTTTCTATTGATGTCATGCTGCTAACCCTTTAAGGCATATCACATCTCCGTTCCTTTTTAAAGATACTTTCTCCCTTTTTTTCAAAGAAGTATACCTATTTGCAATGCATGTTTATCTGTCATTAACATTAAATAATTAAAACCTAAAATGTAAAGGTAATGTACTACAATGGCCAGATCTTGTAATGATAACCTTATCTGGAGGTTTCATTAATTGTTCACAGCGATCTGTCATTCTTGGGTATTGTTCCTGGTTGCATCGTGTCCTAGATGCAATGGGACTGCTCAGTTGTTGAGGACCTAGAATGGATCTGATTTGTCCTTGGTTGGGACTCTCTTGCAGCATTTTGTGTAAGGACTTCAAAGGACCTTGGTTCTGAACAAATACTTGTCACCTCACCTGGTTGCCATGTACTTTCTGGGTCTTGGATATGAACTTGATAGCCTGATAGTAAACTCACAACACTGTACCTGCACTTTTACTGTGCATGTTGGTCATCTTCTTTGTGGTTTTAAAAGTTGCTCTCTAGTTTCTGAGAAAGTAGAATGGGTAAGAGTAGGTAATCAACTGTGAGCTCTGCTGGTGATGGAATAATTGCACTTAAAGCCATCACACCCAGATGTAACATTACAGTATGAAGATCTTGCTTGGTTTGTCTACATTTGTGAATTAGAGATTTCACTGTGCAGTTCATTTGTTCAGCTAGGCCATTAGGTCCAGGGTAATGAGAAGAAGCAGTGTGATTAACACTCTCACACATCTGAAATGGCTCACCAATAAATTGCAAATGATTATCGTAACAATATCTCATGGCGCACAAACACTGGAGTGTGCATCACAGTTGTGCTTCATATGCCATTGTCAAATGATGGAGTACTTGGTAAAATAATCACCGCTGACGATGAAGTTAGTGCTATGGACATGAGAGGTTGGGTGCGATTTTGAATAACGAATAGGTAGGAACTTCATGTTGAATCGATAGTGCTTGTCATATGCTCTTGTCAAACCTTGTACTACTTGATGATGCCTTGAATGTAATTGTTCATACCAGAACAATAGACTGTCTCATTCAATCTGTGTCCGTATGTGAGTGATGAAGTTTTTTGAAGAATATCCAGTTGTGTGATGACCAGCCTGTATTTAAAATTGACCCCCCATGAAATGCGTAGCTCATTCTACCAAGCCAAAAACGGTATCACATGTTGGGGGCGATTGTCCCTGTCCACGGTGCTGCTCTAGCAATCCAGCAGATTAGGAGTCTCATGCAGAGGGTGTGTAGCGGGCTCCCCATTGGAGGATGCAGACCTCCATGTATCTCTGGCTGCTGGATTTCTGGCATTGTCAGCTCTACACCAGAAATCAGTGCAAAGCTGAATAAATTATGTAGATGAACATTTCCACATGATTAGCAAGCCTGGAGACTTCAGTCTGGTGTCTCCCCACCCCCACCATAAGTGTTTCACTCCAGCGGGGTTTACAACAACTCCCCACAAATGGGGAGTTGGTGGTCTGGCCTCACTGGAGTGAAGGGGTGGGGTGGGGGGCATGGAGGCCTCCCAGAAGGTTAGGGGTAAGGGGTGGGTGTGCATCCTTGGCCTGGTACCTTGGCACTGCCTACCAGGCATTAGACAGTGCCAAATGGGGAGGGGGGGGGGGGGTGCTAGAGGGGGCAGGGCCTGCTGAGGGGTGGGGCCTATGGGGGGGTTGGGGGCAATCGTGGTGGGAGGTCCCGCTGACTCTGTACTCAGGCTTGGTGACAGAGGGAGGGAAAAGTAAAGTATCAAGTTTATTAATCACAAATAGGCTTACTTTGACACTGCAATAAAGTTACTGTGAAATTCCCCTAGTCACCACACTCTGGCGCCTGTTCAGGTCCACTGAGGGAGAATTTAGCATGGCCAATTCACATAACCGGCACGTCCTTGGTTTTGTGGGAAAAAACTGGAGAAAACCGGAGGAAACCCATGGAGAAATGAGGAGAATCCAATGATGAGGGCTGGACATTGAGGTGGGAAGGGTCAGGGCTGTTGAGACTGAGGGAACCGTGTGGGGGGAGTGGGTATTGAGACTGGGGGGACTGGGTGGGGGGAGGGCCTTGGATGTGGGTATTGAGACTTGGGGGACTGGGTGGGGGGAACCTTGGGTGTGGGTATTGAGACTGGGGGGACCAGGTGGGGTGGGGGGGGGGGGTGGATGCGAATGCCAGTAGGGAGAGGGAACCAGGAGTTCAGAACCAGGAGACCAGCGACCGTGGTGGGGGGCTTCCACGGCCAGTACTGTGGAGATCTCGGGGCTGGCTAGCTAATCTTCAGTATGGCAGATTGGCGTGTGCACAGTGGCCCGCTCAGCGCAATGCTGCTGGCTGCTTGGGTGGGTTGAGTCCCTGCCCACTGATTTTTGGACTGATTTACTCTCGTGCACTCTGCAGTGTGTAGTGTGTGACAGATTCATTTTAAAACGTCTGCTGAGAAAACCAGTGGGAATTACTTCAGTTTTTATGCAAATTCAGTATCTACAATTTATTTGGGAGGATCAAACCCGTTGAATTGAACCAGTCCATTTTTCAATGATGGTTTTCCATAGTTTGTGTAGTGTAGAAGTTTCTGTCATTTCTTCTTATAGCTGCCAGCATCTACCTTGCATAAAATGTACCAGATCAATTTGGAGAGCACCTTCAAATTGGGTGTCAATGAAGTCAACTTGGAGATCTTAATATATCTTTCCACTTGTTGGGTTAGGCAATTTGCTAAGTGTATCTGATGGATCAAGTTACCTAATCACACAGTCTTAACCTTGAATCTTTATCAAGACGCTGGAATCTTGGTGGTGCATTTATCAGTGGTTTTCACCAAGTTATTTCCAGTGCCTTGTGGTCTGGTTACGCCACAAATCGTTTCCCAAATAAATATGTATGAAAGCTCATAATTCCAAACATCAAGGCTAATGTTTCCTGCTCATTTGCATGATGAACAGAGACTTTGAAGCAAATGCTATTGGTTTGCCTTTGTATGATTGGGTGGGGAAATGTTGGATGTGGGTATTGAGACTGGGGGGCCTGGGTGGGGTGGGGTGGGGTGGGGTGAGGGGGGGAATGCCAGTAGGGAGTATGTCTCAGGTCTTTCTGCAGAACATTTATATTCAGGACTGTTTTCTCCCTAGGATCGTAAAATTGCATTATTGGTGCTTCTGGTAATGAATATTTCGGAGGTTGTTAGTTGTCTTCTATGCCACAGGAAAGGCATTTGGGTTTCTCAACAATTCTCTGAGCAATGAAGATTTTTGAGTGTAATAAATTTAAGAAATGAAAGAAATCTTGACATCTTCAAAGGATTGCTAAGGCCTGAATATTTCCTTCTTTACTTGGAACAGGCCATATGACAGCACTAATGGATAGAACAGAATAAATTAATCTGCTGCATATTGAAGTCGCATTTCAGACTTAAACACCAATCCTTTATTACATACTGCTTGTATCAACAAGTGCAGATTATGGTCATGTTCTTGCATTGTTCTTCTCTCAACAGTTATGTTGTCTGCAATACAGATGCATCCTGGTACAGTGCATGTAATGTGGTCCTTGGCTGGAGGCATACTATCAATGATCTGTCTTTCTTTATGAAACATAGTGAGGTGCTCCATTCCATCGGCTCTTATACTCTTCCAAAGATGCTTTTTCTCCATTTTGCCTTCTTCAGCTGTCTGTCTCGTATATGAACACTGTACTTACATGGTGGCTCAGTTAATGGGCATTGTCCTGCAAGTGTAATGTTGCAATTCCCTTAAAACTGCCAATTTTGTGACAACATGCTGGATATTTGGTGTTGGGTTGTGACCTGAAGTGATGGCAGCTTTTTGAGGCTGATCTACTTTATGATGTCTAACTGAATGTTACTAGTATGCCATCACATAGACCTGCAATCATTGGTCCTAGGTTTTCACAATGTGAACTTTGTATGTGACACCCAGAGGATTAATTGTGCTTGCACCCTAGGACTATGGATCCTGCACATAATATTAGTGAACCGTTATACACTGAAAGTTTTACAGGAGTAGTTTGCATCATGCCTCCTCTCGCCCCCCTGTGATACAATCTCTGTGAATTTTAAAAGACATGTATGTTGGCACTTGCCCCATGTCAATCTTGGTCACTGGTGGATAATTACCAGCTTTCTCAGGGCAGATAATTTGGCAAACACTTTGGATGGTATGACAGCATCTGTTTTCCATGAGCTGTGCTGTTATTTTCTTTGTTCTTTGAGACTAAAGATGTGAACCATGAACTCATCACACTTTATGCACATTATCATCATTTCCTGGTTTGTGCGTATTTCTGACAGGATACCGGATGTTGCTTGAAGATACCATTGTGTTTGGATCAGTGTGAGGCTCCTTGTAGCTGCCTCAGCCTTTGCTCTTGTGCATTGTCATTGCCAATGACCCTTTCTGAATCAAACTTTGAAGAATTAATGAAAAGTTGGGCTCTTCCTTGATGCTTACAGAAGCCCAGACTTTCCACTTGTCTTGCTAAGTTTGGGTTTTCTCCTGAGTGTCTCAACAATTGGGGTTGTAACTGGATCTGTAATTCTTGTTGACCTTTGAGATTTGATTCATACTTGCGTCCATCCTTGAGTAGCATTTCAATTCTATATATTTTGGGCTTGTTAGTCTGGTTCAGACACTCCTGAATCAAGAAACCATAGCTCCATATATTATTTAAATATTTTGAATTTGGATAATAGGTCTTGATTCAGACCGAGGGCTTTTGTGGACATTCTGACAATATTCTTTTGACTTTCCTCCTTCTGTAAATAAATATTAAATATTACAGTAGCCTCTTTTCCTCGCTTTTCGGAAACCCTGTCCACAAGGCCATTGTGTGGCTGTAATATACCACGGAGTAATGGCAGGGAGATTCTCACAAGAAAGTTCAAAGTGCTGAATGTGTAGGAAAACTTGTGTAAATGACGATTGTTCTTTCAGTGGGAGTTCAGATTCAAATCTCCCACACTCTGCACAATGCAGAGGTCACAATCGAGGATATCATTAAAAACTTGGGGGCCGGAGTCTGTCAATTCTGGTCTCTACACATGCGCAATGGCCCCAAACTGTCAGCCTGCTGAATTGTTGGCTGGACCAAACAAGGCCCCCATGAGCATTCCCGGTCCAGCCCTGACACCTCCCCACCCCTCCAGTCCAGGAGCGCCCCGATCTTCAGACCCCTTTCCCCCAGCAGTGAAGATTTCCCCTGCCACCCAACAGATCACCCACCCCGATCGCTGGCCTCCCTCGAGCCCCGATTTGTTCCCATGCAGAACGACAATGATACACCCCGCCAACCCCACCCCCTTGGCTCTGCATCATGCCTGGTGGACAGTGCCAAGGTGCCCCTAGGGCAGTGCTGGGGTGCAGGCTGGCACTGCCAGCACGCCCAGGGGGCCCCACCACCTCTCTCCCCCTCCCCCCACCACCTCACTCCCCCTCCCCCCACCACCTCACTCCCCCTCCCCCCACCACCTCTCTCCCCCTCCCCCCACCACCTCTCTCCCCCCTCCCCCTCTCTCTCCCCCACCACCTCTCTTCCCCCCCCCCTCCCTCTCTTCCCCCCCCCCTCCCTCTCTTCCCCCCCCCTCCCTCTCTTCCCCCCCCCCTCCCTCTCTTCCCCCCCCCCCCTCCCTCTCTTCCCCCCCCCCTCCCTCTCTTCCCCCTCCTCCCTCTCTTCCCCCTCCCTCCTCTTCCCCCCTCTGTCTCTTCCCCCTCCTCCTCTTCCCCCCTCTGTCTCTTCCCCCCTCTGTCTCTTCCCCCCTCTGTCTCTTCCCCCTCCCCTTCCCCCTCCCCTTCCCCTCCCCTTCCCCCTGTCCCTCCCCTTCCCCCTCTCACTCCCCTTCCCCCTGTCCTTTCCCTTCCCCCTTCCCCCTGTCCCTTCCCCCTTCCCTCTTCCCCTGTCCCTCTCCCTTCCCTTCCCCCTCTCCCCTTCCCCCTGTCCCTCCCCCTGTCCCTTCCCCCATTCCCTCTCCCCTGTCCCTCCCCTTTCCCTTCCCCCTGTCCCTCCCCTTTCCCTTCCCCCTGTCCCTCCCCTTTCCCTTCCCCCTGTCCCTCCCCTTTCCCTTCCCCCTGTCCCTCCCCTTTCCCTTCCCCCTGTCCCTCCCCTTCCCTTCCCCCTGTCCCGCTGTCCCTCCCCGCTGTCCCTTCCCCCATTCCCTCTCCCCTGTCCCTCCCCCCTGTCCCTCCCCTTTCCCTTCCCCCTGTCCCTTCCCCCTGTCCCTCCCCTTTCCCTTCCCCCTGTCCCCCTCCCCTTTCCCTCTCCCCTGTCCCTCCCCTTTCCCCTGTCCCTCCCCTTTCCCTTCCCCCGTCCCTCCCCTTTCCCTTCCCCCTGTCCCTCCCCTTTCCCTTCCCCCGTCCCTTCCCCTGTCCCTTCCCCCTGTCCCTCCCCTTTCCCTTCCCCCTGTCCCCCTGTCCCTCCCCTTTCCCTGTCCCCCTGTCCCTCCCCGCTGTCCCTTCCCCCATTCCCTCTCCCCTGTCCCTCCCCCTGTCCCCCTGTCCCTTCCCTTTCCCTTCCCCCTGTCCCTGTCCCTTCCCCCGTCCCTCCCCTTTCCCTTCCCCCTGTCCCTTCCCTGTCCCCCTGTCCCTCCCCTCTGTCCCTCCCCCCTGTCCTCCCCTCTGTCCCTTCCCCCTGTCCCTCCCCTTTCCCTTCCCCCTGTCCCTCCCCTTTCCTTCCCCCTTTCCCTTCCCCTTTCCCTTCCCCTTTCCCTTCCCCCGTCCCTCCCCTTTCCCTTCCCCCTGTCCCTCCCCTTTCCCCTTCCCCCCGTCCCTTCCC